>NC_135611.1:91101000-91709500 GCF_053574225.1 Canis aureus | reverse complement strand
CAATATTATAACCCCTGAGATTGTGTCCTGAGCCAAAACCAAGAGTCTGTCACTCAACCAAATGAACCACCCAGACACCCCTCTGTTCTTCCTTTTCAAAGGTGCCCTTGACTACCTTCTCTGCCTTCCATTTCTCTCCTTCTTTTGCACTAGAAATTTCAGCTAACTGAATTTCCTACAACATAAGCAGTTCCTGGACTCCCTGGCTGGGAATCTAGTGATGCCCTTTTCGATTAATTCCAGATAGAACTCGAGAACAGATATTGCCCTTCCCCTTGGTAAGACTTACCTATTTTCAGTCATTCCTTATCAGCTTAATTCATACACCCAACCACATGGTGCTTCCTGGTGATTTCAGACCACAACCATGGTTTTTCTGGCTCCCTACCTGTGTCCATATCAGTTTTCCGATGTAGATGGCTACTCCCTATTAGTAGCTGATGAGGTCTGCTTACCTTTTAAGACCCAGATTAGGTCACCTTCCTTATTGGGACCTAAAGCCTCGCCTTCCCTCTGCATTCTAATGTCATAGCCACACGTCTGTCTCATTCATTGCAATGCGAATATTTACATTTCTGCAGTGTGAGCTGCTTGGATGCTTAGATTTTTACTCTATTTGTCTTTATATCCCAGCTTCTAATAGGATGCCTGACCTATAAATATACACAAATGTTCATTAAATTACATTTCAAATGAACTCCAATTTCTTTTCCATTTATTGCACACTGTGGTTTCAGATTCGTAAGATGTCAACATTTCAATCCAGAGAGTCATGTACAGAGATACGGCTGCCAGGAAGCATGCCAGGGCTTCAGGGAGGTGTGCAATTCTGGATGGGCTCCAGGCTCCCTGGAGAAAGCAGGTCATGGAGAATGGCCAGGCCGCTTAGCCATGACCTTCCTCTCCCCATCTGCTTTTGATTTGATCTGCTCAAAAAGCAACTTCCCTAGGTTCCTCAGCTGCCAGAGATTACCCTGGATGATTTGACTCTGGAAAGAGGAAATGCTATACCCGTCCCCCGCTGGCCAGATATCCACTGAAAATCAGGCCAGGCTAGAATGGGCAGTTGTCAGGGCTCGGCACTTGGGAAATTTGAATAAAAGGAGAACCATGGGGCAGCCTGGGTGGCTCAGTGGTTTAGCGCCGCCTGCAACCCAAGGCGAGATCCTGGAGACCTGGGATCAAGTCCCACATCCGGCTCCCTGCATGGAGCCTGCTTCTCCCTCTGCCTGTGTCTCTGCCTCTCTCTCTCTCTCTTTCTCTCTCTCCCTCTGTCTCTCATGAATAAACAGATTTTTTTTTTTTTTAAAGGAGAACCATGGATGGTTTTCACTTAAAACTTCATGTTTGCGGGATCCCTGGGTGGCGCAGTGGGTTGGCGCCTGCCTTTGGCCCAGGGCACGATCCTGGAGACCCGGGATCGAATCCCACGTCGGGCTCCCGGTGCATGGAGCCTGCTTCTCCCTCTGCCTGTGTCTCTGCCTCTCTCTCTCTCTATGTGTGACTATCATAAATAAATTAAAATATATATATATAAAAACAAAAAAAAAAAAAAAAAACTTCATGTTTGCTTTAGGGAGCAGAGGAACAGATGCAGGCCCTGTTGGGAGCCCCTTACAAAACCCAACTTCGGTCTTCTCACTCTCTGAGTATTGCTGATTCAGCTGGCCCCCTAACTCAGTATGTATAGTTCCCTAACTGCATTGAGTCTAGCTGTCCAGAGCCATGCTGTGAGCAGAACCGAGAATCCATAGGGCTCAGATCTGGCTTTAACTCTGCTGGGGTGGGGCACTTCTCAGCCAGCCTGGGGGCTCCGAGTGGGTCAGTGGGAGAATGATCTAGTGTATTTTACCTGTAACAGAACTCTGGTTCACTCCACAGGTGCCCCAAGGCCATGGAGGGCTGCCATGGGCATTGTGTATGTGCCTAGGTCCAAAGTGGGTATGTTGGAGTTTTCAAAGTACATGATGCCCTAATCAACTGTCTTTGTGGCTAGACATCATGGGAACTTTCCTGCCATCAGAAGAAGAAACACTCTCTTCTCATACCTCATGCTGAACCTACATCATCATGAAATGACTGTCAAATGAACAAGAAGCTTGCTAGAAAAGAGTTGGTGTTTGTGTGTGAGCAAGCATTGTGATCATTATGTTATCAATGTAAATAACTGCACTGCATGTTGTGTAAGTATTGACATACTTGTATTTTTCCTGGAGCTATATGTATATATAAATATATATATATGTAAATATATATTTAATTCTGAAATCTGATCTCTTTACAACTTGAGATATACTGAGAGTTATTCGCTGCATTAAAATTTCAAATTCAACAAAACTGCACTCACTTAGAAAGCATTCATCTATGCCTGCGTAATCCTCCAGAGAAGAATGAAAATATCAAGCAAGTCAAGCTTCTCCTGCAAGGAACATCTCCTACTCTAGTTCAAAGGCTTTCTGTGAAAGTAGAAAATAAACATGACAAAATCGAAATTGATGCAGGTGAATCTGCATCAGATACTCGGTCCACACATGATGAAATCAGAAGGGTTAAAGGCATGCTGGCAATGCTGTCTTTGAGACAAAGCTATAGCTTGCTGTCGATAAAAAGATTGTAATTTCTGCCAAAGGAAAAGCTTTTCAAAAACGCCTTCTCAGGGCAGCCCGGGTTGGCTCAGCGGTTTAGGGCCGCCTTCAGCCCAGGGCCTGATCCTGGAGACCAGTGATCAAGTCCCAAGTCAGGCTCCCTGCATGGAGCCTGCTTCTCCCTCTGCCTGTGTCTCTGCCTCTCTCTCTCTCTCTCTCTCTCTCTCATGAATAAATAAGTAAAATCCTAAAAACACATACACACACACCTGAGTTGTCAATGAGAGATAACATTATGTGAATGTGTTAAGCCAAAGGGAAATAACACTAGTATTTTAATATTATGTAAAATTAGTATCACATTACTAATATTGGCATTTTACTTTGGTACTGCAATCACCAAATAAAACAATAAACTCATAATTACACACACCCCTATACACTTAAACAATCATAGAGGGACCATGCAGAGCTTAGAGTTTCTGTATTTTTCTCCCTTATGTGTTGGTTTTAACCATTCGATTAAGTCAAATGGTGGGAAAAAAAAGTTCTTACAGCTTATCAAAATTAGGGCTCTCTCTCCAATCTGAGTAAAACTATAAATTTGTTTCTCCTGTGTCCCAATGACATAGAAATTCCCAGATACTGGGAGGTAAAAGTTGGACGAAAGAGTTGCACTGTTTGTTTTGTCTCTTAATAAGTGTGGTGCACCCATTGTTGGGATGTGATGGATTTCCTCCCAACCTCTGGGACTGCGGTTCTTCCATCACCGCTTCAGCACGGTTGAGCTGGATCAGCTCACTCTGTGGCTCCTTGGGTGCTGACCTCTGAGAGGGTTTCCTGGGAGGTCTGGTGGGGGAGGGGCATGAATATCTAATGAGAACTTCTCAACGCATTCAGATTAGATTTCTCTTTATTCTTCAACAATAGCATCAAAGGCAGAAAGTATAGCTTCTAAACCAAGAGAGATTTTTATAGGGCATTTGCAGGTCTTACAAGTTTTTTCCTCTGGTTTCCAGTTCTCAGCCTGACCTGGGGAGAGGGAACTTGCTCAAAAGTCAGTTAGCAAGCTATTCAGGTAGGTTCAAGCCCAGGTCTAGCTGCCCCAGAGCTCATGTCCTGCCAACTCCATCGGTGGTCCCTGGAGTGCAGAACCATCTAGAGAGCTGGGCCCCAGTGTCAGGCCCACACATTTTGCTTCTAATAAGATCCCAGGTGAGGCTGGTGCTGCTGGTCCTCAGAGCACACTGAGAGACCCTGTGCCCCACATCAGTGGTCCCCAACCTGTGGCAGAGCTTGTTATGAGAGCCTCAAGCCCTGCGACCTCCCAGGTGATTCTGATGTGGGTGACCCACAGTGACATTTGGAGGAAATCACACTTTGCTAGTGGTAGGTACCAGGAAAGACATCGTAATTCCAAACAGCATGGGCAAAATAGAGTGCTAAATACAGGTTTTAAAATAATTAGAAGTTATTCTATATGTTGGCAAATTGAACACCAATAAAAAATAAATTTAAAAAAATCCTAGAGGAGAACACAGGCCAACACCCTTTTTGAAATTGGCCACAGTAACTTCTTGCAAGATACATCCATGAAGGCAAGAGAAACAAAAGCAAAAATGAACTATTGGGACTTCATCAAGATAAGAAGCTTTTGCACAGCAAAGGATACAGTCAACAAAACTCAAAGACAACCTACAGAATGGGAGAAGATATTTGCAAATGACATATCGGATAAAGGGCTAGTTTCCAAGATCTATAAAGAACTTATTAAACTCAACACCAAAGAAACAAACAATCCAATCATGAAATGGGCAAAAGACATGAACAGAAATCTCACAGAGGAAGACATAGACATGGCCAACAAGCACATGAGAAAATGCTCCGCATCCCTTGCCATCAGGGAAATACAAATCAAAACCATAATGAGATACCACCTCACACCAGTGAGAATGGGGAAAATTAACAAGGCAGGAAACCACAAATGCTGGAGAGGATGTGGAGAAAAGGGAACCCTCTTGCACTGTTGGTGGGAATGTGAACTGGTGCAGCCACTCTGGAAAACTGTGTGGAGGTTCCTCAAAGGGTTAAAAATAGACCTGCCCTATGACCCAGCAATTGCACTGCTGGGGATTTACCCCAAAGATACAAATGCAGTGAAACGCCGGGACACCTGCACCCCGATGTTTCTAGCAGCAATGTCCACGATAGCCAAACTGTGGAAGGAGCCTCGGTGTCCATCGAAAGATGAATGGATAAAGAGGCTGTGGTCTATGTATACAATGGAATATTACTCAGCCATTAGAAACGACAAATACCCACCATTTGCTTCGACGTGGATGGAACTGGAGGGTATTATGCTGAGTGAAGTAAGTCAATCGGAGAAGGACAAACATTATATGGTCTCATTCATTTGGGGAATATAAAAAATAGTGAAAGAGAAAAAAGGGAAAAGGAAAGAAAATGAGTGGGAAGTATCAGTGAGGATGACAGCACATGAGAGACTCCTAACTCTGGGAAACGAACTGGGGGTGGTAGAAAGGGAGGTGGGCAGGGGGTGGGGGTGACTGGGTGATGGGCACTGAGGGGGGCACTTGATGGGATGAGCACTGGGTGTTATTCTATATGTTGGCAAATTGAACACCAATAAAAAATAAATTTAAAAAAATAATAAATAAAAAATAAAATAATTAAAAGTGAAAGGCACAGAACAAATCTTTTTTGAATGGGCCATGGTGGGAACCAAAGACAACTTTTGTGCAAAGGAGATGTCTGAACCAGAGCTAGCTACATAATTTGCAGGGTCCTATGCACAATGAAAATCTGGGATCCTTTTTACCACAATTAGAAAAAGCGTGGCATTAATGCTACTAAAATATAAAGCTTTTCCCTTTCTCAGTCTCTCAACTTGACATGGTGTTTTTTATTTGCTATTTAATGACTTTGCATGGATTTTACCATTCATCTTTATGTTGTGCAATGGCCTGTTTTAAATGTAAATTTAAGAACATCTAATTAACATACAGAATGACCAACATTGCACAATTCACATTTTGGAGCTCATACATGCATATGTTTTTCATTCTTACCAGAACAGTGGAAACACTCCACAAAATTAACTGAACTCTTAATATCACTTCCTTTTTGTAAAGATTTATTGATTTCTTGATTTGGAGAAAGAAAGAGTGAGAGAGATTGCAGGGGGAGAGGAGAGAGAGGCAGAGAATCCCAAGCAGACTCCCCACTGAGAATAGAGCCTGACATGGGGCTGGATCTCAGGATCCTGAGATCATGACCTGAACCTAAATCAAGAGTTAGATACTTAACTGACTGAGCCCCTCAGGTGCCCCTAATTTCACTTCTTTTTTAAAAAATATTTTATTTATTTATTTGAGAGAGAGACAGAGATAGTGGCAGAGATAGCAAAAGAGAGCACAAGCAGGGAGGAGAGGGAGAAGCACACTCCTCGCTGAGCAGGGAGCCTGATGTGGGGCTCGATCCCAGGACCCTAAGACCACGACCTGAGCCAAAGGCGGCTGCCCAACGGCCACCCAAGTGCCCCCCTAATTTCACTTCTTGATATGTGCTCATTCTACCTTAGCTTTTCAATGAGGAAAGAAGGAGGGACTAAAGGAAAAAGAACTATGGGTTGCTCTAGCTTTCCTTTTCCTGTTATATATCATTTTCAGCTCACCTACTTGGCCAATACGATACTGGTTGGCATCCTGGCACAGTGTCTTGAGCGAAAGTGACATGAATAGGGAAGGGTATGATAGGATTCCTTTGCTGTTCCTATTTTTGGGGCCACAACTGCCTTCTTTTTGTGTTGAAATAAGTTCGGGTTTGAGCAGAGTATGTGGCTTCTCCAAGCTCTCAGTGTCCTCACTTTGTCGTAGATGTAATGCTCTTGCCTTGTACTCACCTGGAACCATCTTGGTCATGAGCCCATGAGAACTCTGTGCTCATGAACCATCTTGAACACAGTGAGCAAATGGGGCAGCAGGGAAGGGAGGCACGCCTATTGCATGCTTCATATGCATACTCTGCTCTACCATCAGGGTTCACGTACAAAACACAAGTTCAAAGACAGAGGTGTTAAGTCTTCAAGGCAGTAACAGCAGATGACCACAAAGCTGGCTCTAATGTGGGTATTTGAATGAGGAATCTAAAATGGGAGATTATAAGGGAATTCCAGGCTGAGAGAATTGGGTGGAATGGACAGAGGGAGGTACACGTAGGGTACTATGAAAATGTAGGGGAAATCATGTTCTATCTCAAGAGAGACTTCCTTCCCATTGGGCCTATGTCACTGCAGAAGGGACAGGGCTCTAGCTGGCTGGAAATAGTTTATTCTCTTGAGAAAGGTGTTCAAAGATAAAGCAAAGCATTTTTGTGGGGTTTTTTTTCCTTTCTAATTAAAAAAAAAAAAAAAGATCTTAAATCTGTCCATAAGAATAAAAATAAAGCTGAGATTTTATTATTATATTATTTTTTTCTTGAAAGCAAGAAACCTCATGAAAGTTATATATGTTATTGATCAGTGTAATAAAAGTATCAGACGATAATTTTCAGCTTTTGATTGCCTAGAGGACAGTTTAGTTTCTCTAATGAAATTATAAAGAAATATTTCCACTTGTTTGTTAGTTTTTTATATGAAACCATGTTTATTAAATCATACTGTTATTACTTTCTCTCTCCCCTTGGTTATTACTGTGGAGTACTGAGGCACAATGCCCAGCATGTTGGAATTTGTTTAGTAACAAAGCTAATATTTTATGAAAGAATAATATATCTTTGCTTTTCAATGTACTATCGTGTGAACTAAAATTAGGCCTCATATCTAATTGTGTTATCCAAATTAGCAGAAGATTCTTATCAAAGCACCATTATTGGACTTTATATAAAATGCATTCAATTTTTGTCTCGAGATTAGACATTATATGTTGCAGATTAAAACAATATAGTAAGATTAAACAATATAGTTAGAGTTAAGTATTTAATTTTTCAATATAAATTTAAAATATTTTATCAACTACTGTGTATTTTGTCTTTTAATGTACATAGTTCACATGTCAAGATTCAAAACCAAATTCTAATATTTGAGATGAAAGTATATTTTATAAACTCAAAACTTTGAATGTTAAAATTAAATTATATAAATAATATATTAGTACTTTCTATTGTAAAAAATGCAACCAGTAAATATAAATAGCAATCCTCCCTGACGCCCCTCCAGAGGTAACAATTATTTTTAGGGTGATAGGTATAATTTAAATTATTTTTTTTTGTTTATATCATAATGAACAATGAAAATTTGTTGGTTTTTTATATGAGTAGTGTCATTTTGTGCTTAATGTCCTGAAGCTTGCTTTAATTTTATTTCTTAATTTATTAAAAAGATTTATTTATTTATTTTAGAGAGAGAGAGCATGAGTGGGGCAGGGAGGGGAGCAGAGGAAGAGGGAAGAGGGATAGAAATCCTCCAGCAGACTCCTTGCTAAGCACAGAGCCTGTTACAGGACTCAGTCCCAGGACCCTGAGATCATGACCTGAGCCCAAATCAAGAGTCGGCCACTCAACAGACTAAGCCACCCAGACGCCCATGTTGCTTTAAACGATCAAGGTCAGAGAGTTCCAGGCTGGTACATATGTATAGACCTAACATTCTTTTTGACAGCTGCAAGTATTTCTTAGATGTTTGGTTGTTCTTTTATTCCCCTCCTACTGATATTTTGGTTGTTTCCAATTTTTCACTTTATATACAATGTTATAATGAATAACTTTGCCCCTGCTTCCTTGTTTCCTTGAAAATGTGTTTTTAGGGATACAAAGAGGGAAAAAAGTGGAACCGGTAGGTCATAAGAGATAAATTTAAATTTTTCATTGGTCCTGTCAAATTGTTCTCCAAAAAGACTTTGCCACTTAAACCCATAAATTCCCAGTTTCCATTGCCAAAACTTGTTATTTTGAATCTTTTAAAATATTTGGGGGACACCTGGGTGGCTCAGTGGTTGAGCAACTGCCTTTAGCTCAGGTCGTGATCCTGGAGTCCTGGGATCAAGTCCTGTGTCAGGCTCCCCACGGGGAGCCTGCTTCTCCCTCCACCTATGTCTCTGCCAACCTCTGTGTGTATCTCATGAATAAACAAATAAAACTTTAACAAAATAAAATATTTGGAAATTTAGTATGTGAAAACTAGTATGACTTCTCTTAGGACTGCAAGGACAGTCTAGTATTCAAAAATATAATAGTATAATAATTCAAAACATCTTGAATTAATACATTAATTAATAAAAATATAATAATTCAAAAATATAATAAAATTAAGCATATCAACAGAGGAGAAAATCATACAATACATGCTTCAAATGCATTTGATGAAATATAGTTTCCTCTCTGTGATGGTCAGTTTTGTCTGTCACCTAGGTTATGGTATCCAAATATTTGGCCAAACATTATACTGAATGTTTCTGTGAAGGTATTAGGCTTCAAGGGAAAAAGATGGACCTCATAAGAGGAAGAGGGAATTGTGCCCACAGGCTGCCTTTGGACTCCAATCTTTCTGTGTCTCCAGCCTGTCAGCTTGGCCTTGAAATCTCTTTTTTCTAAAATTCTTTTTCTTTCTTTCCACGCAGACACACACACATGCACACATCTAGACAAACACATGTAGAGACACACAAATACACTATATATACAGACACAGAGACAAAAACAAAGCATCTACCCAGACAGGCCACACACACACAAGTGCATGCACACATACATACACACACACCTTGATGGTACATGAACAACTGTCTATAGAATGAGAAGGGCATTAGATTGAGCAGAATAGCTGGGTTTCATTTCTGGTTTTGCCACTTACCAGCCTCATGACCTTTGAAAATTATCATTGAGCTACAGTTTCCTGCTTTATAATTAGAGTAATAAAAAATAATAGCACGCTGCACTGGCTGATAGTTCTTAAACAATTGCTTATTGATGCATTACTACAGAGCACACAGTAAGTTTTAAGTGCTTGCTTTTTAAGAAATTGATGTCTACACAAGCACACTTCATTCTTACTGGCCCTTTATTCTTCCTTATTAAAATTTTATATTCACTGAAAACTGTGTGTGTGTGTGTGTGTGTGTGTGTGTGTTTAATGAGAGCATCGCTATGAGACCAGTCTTTGTCTAATTTTGAGTTGGTAGGAACAAACATTAGTGTCCTCAGTTGTGGTTTTGCATGTGTGTAATTTTTTTTCCTAAGGAAAAATACGCCACTGTTAATTTGAAGGGTAAAAAATAAACCATAGGTATCTCAGTTCAAGGCAACATCCAGACTCTGACTTGAGGGTACCTTAGTATAATGCCCCAGAACTCCAGAAGTTGGGCCCAATAACTCCACAGCTCACAAGGAAACAGCTGATAGATTTGATCACATAAAAAATCATGACTTCTAAAGCGATAAAAGACACCATAAACTAAGTTAAAAAGACAAGTGATAAACAGGGATATTTGCAACCAGTATAACAAAAGATGTATATTCAGCATCTTTAAAGAGCTCCTATGATTTGAAAAAGACAAATACCCCAATATATGGGCTTGAGAGATGAATAAGCAACTTACAGAAGAAAAGCAAAAGTCCAATAAACACATGAAAAGATATTCAACATTACTAGTATTTAGAGAAATGCAAATTAAAACTATAATGAGCTGTCTTTTTCTATCCCCATCACATTTGCAGAAATTTAAAAGCTTGACAATATATAGCAGCGATGTGGATCGTGAAACTTGGCACTCTTGTACACTGTCAGTGGGTGGGTAAAGGCTGGCAAATCTGTTGTGTTTTTAAATGTGTATATACTCTTTGACCCCACAATTCTGCAGGAATACTCACCTATATGTGCAAATATTTTTGTAACAGGTATTAATTGCACCATAGTTTGCATACAGCAATATAATTGGAAAATTTATGTCAACAAAGGAGAGTCTACATAAATTTTGAATCACTCACAAAATGGAGTATTATGCTGACTGTAAAAAGAGTGAAATGGCCATGGAAAGGCTTTCCAAGCACATTGTTGGTTAAGAAACAAGTTATTGTACCCATTTATAAATGATACATAGCATATGTATATATAATGGTGTAAAAATGCACAGAACAAAGTTAGAAGAACACACTTGACACTATTAGAATGAACAACATGGCATAGCAATAGTTGACAATTTTCAGTCAACAAATGGCACAATGATAAAGTTTAAGCTAATATTAATAATGGTTATATCTGAGGGATGGAGTGGGCTATGCAAGGTCTATTTAAAAGAGGAAATACTAATATTATTTAAATCTTTACAGCAAGGATGGATTTATATATCATGAATTATCATTTTTAATTTTTTAAAATGAGAGATTTAGCATATTCATTATCATTAATAAGCGTGTGTCTTGTGGTGTGTATCTGTAGGATTAATAAGTATGTGCTTGGTGTGGTATGGAATGTGTGTGTGTGTGATTCAGAAATAATTCTATTGTCATTCTTTCAACATTTACAATGTGTCAGGACTGTCTTAAGAATTTCACATATATTAGTTATGTCACTTAATCTTCACAATAATCTTAGAAGGTGTTAGACCCAGTTTCTAGGTGAGAGAACGGCCAGATGCCAATAACCCTGTCAAGGCCCCATCCTGGAGGGGAGGGATGAACATGCCCAAGCTCATAGGACTAGTATGCAGTGGACCTGGGAATTCAACTTGAGCAGTCGAAGTCTAGAGCAATGATTATAATCACTGTGTACACAGAAGTTTAGCTCATGCACCTCTTCCCTATGCTGCAGCCCTAGTTTGAAACAACAGCTTCAATGCAGCAACCATGTAGACCTGCCAATGGCTGTTATGCCACTGAAGTGATAAATCATTCTAGGCTTTCCACCAATCAAGACCCTTTTTACAGTTTTCTTCCTTGGATCCCATGTTTTAAAAGATTTTTCCTTCAATCTGGGTGTGACAAATGATAAATCAATTCCATTTATCTTATTATTTATCCTTGTTTTCATCAGCATCCTGGCAGGAAATAGACAACACACTGGAGTATCTAAAGATGTTTTTAAATAAAAGGACAGTTTACAAAAGTAGGTTTAAGGAAATGGTGTCCAACTTAGTGATGACCTCCTTCCAGGGGACACATGGCAATATCTGGAGATATTTTTGGTTCTCATAACTAAGGTAGCTGCTACTGGTATCTTGTGGGTAGAGGCTAGGGATGTGGCTAAACATTCTAGCTACAATGCCCAAGACAGTTCCCCCACAGGAAGGAATTATCTGGCCCCAAATATCAACAGTGTTGAGGTTGAAAATCCTCGTTTAAGGTAAGAGATAAGAGATAGTGAGGTGCTTAGAACCTAGCAATCAGGAAACTATGAACACTCATGGGCCGGAAGAGGAGGATAAGACACTGGTGCAGGAGCCATATTGAGGTCTGAAGCCATGGAACATGATGCTGCCTAACAGATGCTTTGGTCAAAAAGGGAAGCAGCCATTTCCAGAACAACACAAAGAAGGTGAAGGTGAATGACCCAACATAAATACGTTGTTTTTCTCCTTCAACCTCTGCTCCTCTGCTGGTACTTTTCATTGGCCAAACCAATTAGAAGCCAGAGAGCAAGCAGTCTGCTGCCTCTCTGAGCAAGAGCAGAAGAGAGGAGGGAGGGGAATGGAACTCAGAGATCAGGAAATTGGAGAAAAGAGAAAAGCCACCATGAGGCAATTAATGTTCCCAATTTTCAATAAGGATCCATAATTATCAAGCATTATGGACTATTTTGTGTCACCTCAAAATATATATGTTGAGGTGGCTCAGTGGTTGAGCACCTGCCTTTGTCTCAGGTCATTATCCCAGGGTCCTGAGATCACATCCCACATCGAGTTCCCTGCAGGGAGCCTGCTTCTCCCTCTGTCTATGTCTCTGCCTCTGTGTGTGTGTGTATGTCTCTCTATCTCTGTCTCTCTCTCTCTCTGTCCCCCTTAGAGACAGAAACCCTAATTTCCAAAGTTTTGGTATTAGAAGGTGGGACCTTTGGGAGGTGACTGGATTTAGATGAGACCAAGAGGGTGGAAATCCCATAATGGGATTAGTGTCTTAAGAAGAGGGAGAGACTATTGATTTCTCTCTCCGTTCTCTCTCTATATATATATCCCCCATGTGAGAAAGTAGCAAGAAGCCACCAGGCAAACCAGGAAAAGAGGTCTCACCAGGAGCTGAATCTGCTGCCACCTTGATCTTGAAATTCTCAGCCTCCAGAACCATGAGAAATAAAATTCTATTGTTTAAGCCACCCAGCCTATGATATTTTCTTATAGCAGCTGGAATAGAGTAAGACACTAAGCAGGTGGTAAAATCAGTTAAATCCTGGCCAGGCTATGAGGCTAATAAGCAATGAGTCAATAAGCAAACCAACTCTGGGCCATAGCCACCGCCCTGCCCTCCACTGGGGATGCTGTGCATGTTTGACCCAACCTGGAAGTATGCTGCTCAAACACTGTCACTCTCTAATTTTGGCTCAAGTAACTGTGTCAAGGCCACTGATCATTTATGTTTCATAAAGCCAGTCATCAAGAGCCAATCAGAGCTTCTGATGTGGACATTAAGTGGCTATAATTCTGATCAAAAGCAAAAGGAACTTGTGCATCAGAGAGCCACCAATTACTCATGGCTCCTTTAGCACTTAAAAATTTTTAAAAATAACTCATCACCACTTTCATGAATAGGCTGCGAACTTTTGAAACAACATGAGCATCTACTCATCTAGAGGTTCCAGAACTTTCTGTCAGGTGCCATGTCCAACTAGAAACTCATCCTTAGTTGTTGGGGGCAAAACTGTCTTTCTCTGCACATAATGGGGTGGGATGATTTATAACACCAAACTTGTGTTCTGTGTTCAATATTTAGAATGGTTTTAACTCCTAAGAACCTGAGCCTCCTTATGGCAGGGAATAGATCTGACAAATAGATCTCCTTAGAGGCTTGCCTAGTTAGTAGCTCAAGGGCTCAAGAGAAATGGAGAATGAGGAAATTCAGGTGATATAAGAACATTTCTTAAAGGAAATGGCCTTCGACTGCATCCTAATTGGTGTGGAGAATTTGTAGGGGACAGGACATGATTTTGCATGATAGAGAAGAGATACAATAACTCTGGAAGAGCTTCTGTGTGCAAGATGTTTGGCCCAACATGCATTATCATGAGAGGCAATGAAGCCTAATGGTTAAGAGCACAGGCTCTGGAAACTTCTCAGTCTCAAAGCCTCGACCTACCAGTTACTTACTAGAAGTGGGGCTTAAGCACCTCTATACCTTAGTGATCTCATCTGTCAGAGGGAGTAACAGTAACCTACTGCCTGGTTTCACAGTGAAACACATCATGGTGCATGAGCACTTGGGTAGTACTTACTCTGTGTTGGTTATTCTCACTACTCATAACGGCCCCTGTTGGCTAAGTTGGGAGGAGGCACAGCCACTTAGCCAATACCTACTTACAGCTGAGGGTCCCTGATAGAGAATAACCATCTTCATTCAGTTCCTATCGTTGGAAAGAGAGAAAGCTAGACCTCTCGCTGAATCCCTCCTGTTTCTGAATTCTGCACATTTTCCTCTCTGACCAAACGCACAGCCTCTTGCTCCTTTGTGCTGCAACAAAT
Organism: Canis aureus; assembly: GCF_053574225.1. Classification (NCBI taxonomy): domain Eukaryota; kingdom Metazoa; phylum Chordata; class Mammalia; order Carnivora; family Canidae; genus Canis; species Canis aureus. The sequence continues at coordinate 91,695,234 of NC_135611.1, read as the reverse complement.
ATGTGTTGCGCTGGATACCTCAGAGGAGCCAACACAGCTTCATTCTATTTTTTTTCCACCCTCTGGCTGAAACAAGCAATTTTATTGCAGAAAATTGTATTGCTGTTACCCACTCTAATGTTGATATGAGATATCTCAATCGTTCCAGAGCAAGGAGGCTTGGAGATGGCCGAGGCTCTATTCCTTTCTTCTCTTACAATGATTTTTCTACCTTAGAGTTGCTTCCATTTCACAAATTTGCCAAATAATAGTAATAACGAGAACAACTCCCACCACTTATTAAACACTCTGTGTGCTAAACACCCTGTGTGCTGAGCACTTTACCTGCATTCTCTCATTTAATCATAGTGACATGTTATTATCCCACGTTTACAGCTGTCAGAGTAGGGACTGAAAGGCTATGCTCCTTGCCCAAGATCACACAGCCGTCAGCTCAGTAGCTGGAATGTGACCCGAGGTCTGTGTGTGTTTCCATGCTCTTTTTCTTTCCCAATTCATGATGTGCTTCTTAGAATGTTCCATAAGCAGATTAAGAATGATGATTGTTGAAGTCATCAGCCAGAAAGACCTCAAACTTCATTTCATAGTATGAGATTATTTCACACAGTAAAATCTTCTCTTCTTATATGCCAGAGTTTATGTGGAGATGGTTGACTTGTTTCTCTGGTTACGGAGGAGGGGCTCAGATTCAAAATGACTCACTTTTTCTCATAAAATATTTTTGTCTTTATCCTACACTGGGAAACTGAGGCATGCTGTTTAAAACAATCAAAATGCTTGTTTCGAATAGTGATGAGATGTGTTCAAATATAGATAGACATATGATCATTTGTGTCCATGATCAAAAGCTTTTTGTTAGCATTAGTGTGGTGTCATATGATCTCTTGATTGTAATACAGATAAAAACATATGAAAAGAAATTTAATAGATAGCATCATCTTGTCAGACTGGAAAGCAACCTGATTGGTTTAAAATGCTTTCTTTAAGAAGGGCAGTAAGTATATTCTCTTTCAGTAAAGTTGGACTAGGATATACTGTGGGAAGAAAAAGAACCCAGGGGCTTAAATAGCAAAGGTTTATTTCTTTCTCGTGTTATATGTCCATCCCAGCTGTGGGTCATCCTGACTCCAGGACCCAAGTGACAGAGCAGCCATAATCTGGAAGGTCACTGGATTTCCAGACAAAGGGAAAGAAAACCCCAGACATTTTACGGCAGGAGTCGAGTGCTCTGGCCTAGGAGGGCATGCTTCTACTTATAGCTCCTTAGCCAGAATGATCCCATGACCTTCCCCCATCACAGGGAAGAAAGGAAGTGACAGACATGAAGTGCTGGGAAAAGTCGGTGACCAGCACCAATGACCATCGTAGTTACCTAAGTGTAGAGACCCTGGATTCATCACTGCATGACTGGGCTGGTGTTTGGATACACAAATCCTAAGCTGAACCAACAAAGCACGTGTTTCAAAGTGAAACAATCAAACACCGCAGATGTTGATTGGAAAATGATTGGGATATAAAAGAAGGGATGACAGATCTTCACGTCTGCATAGCCTACAGTGCATTATTTTTAAAAAGAATCAAAGCTGATTATAAGTATGATTTCTGAAGTACCAAAACATGTTTTTAAATATCATGTTCCTTGGTGATACACACAAACACCTATATAACTTTTTATTAACTGCGATTTACAGGGGGAACTGAGGCAATTATCCAGATATTTTAAAGCAAAGGCATCCTGTGTCCATTATATGCACATTTGAGATGAACAGGATGTTTTATCTGTGTTTTATTTTTTAAGACATTTTTTAAGAGCAGTTGCAGGTTGACAACAAAACTAAGAGGGAGATACAGAGATTCCCTGTGTACTCCTGCCTGCGTCTACACCCAGCCTCCCCCATTATGAGCACCACCTACCAGAATGGTGTGTTCTTTACCCAGGGTGAATCTACATGGACACATCATCATCACTCAAATTCCAGAGTGTACGTACCAGTTCACTCTTGGTGTTGTACATCCTATGGGTTTGAGCAGATGTGTAAAGAGGTACATCCGGCATCATAATATCATATAAACTATTTTCACTGCCCTCAAAATGCTCTGTATCCTGCTTATTCTCTGCCCATCCCCTTCACCCCTGAAAGCCACTGATCTTGCTATTATCTCCAAAGTGTTACCTTTTCCACAATGTCATAGAGTTGGAATCCTACAGCAAGAAGCATTTCCAGATTGGCTTCTTTGACTTAGTAACATGCATTTAAGGATCCTCCATCTTTTCATGGCTTGCTAGCTCATTTGTTTCTGGCACTGATTCATACCCCATTGTCTGGATGGACCACTGTTTATGGATCTATTCATCTACTGAAGGACATCTTGGTTGCTTCCAAATTTTGGCAATTATGTATAAAGCTGCCATAAACACTCCTGTGCAAGCTTTTGTGTGGACCAAAGTTCTTATCTCCCTTTGGGTAAATACTAAAGAACATGATTGCTGGGTCATAGGGTAAGAGTATGTCTAGTTTAGTGAGAAAGTGCCAAACTGTCTTCCAGAGTGGCTCTTCCACCAGCAACAAATGACAGCACCTGATGCTCCACATCTTCACCCACATTTAGTGTTAGCAGTGTTCTGGAATTTGGCCATTCCACTAGGTGGTGTGCAGTGGCATCTTGTAATTTGCATTTCCTTGATGACCTATGATATGGAGCCACAAACAGTTTTTAGACCTATAATTACTCAGAAAGTTGCCTAAAATTCCTCAAAGTCCGTCTGTGATGGCAACCACAGCAGATTAGTGATTTCTTGATGTGAGGTGGAGAAGTTAAATGAAATCTAGAATCCTAATAAATCAATGACTTATGAAACAATAGCTTATTCTTGGGACCAGGTCTCCTACAAAATTAAGAAGTTTGGGCAAAATCTTCCAACACCACCAAAGGCCAATTTCCAATTTTAAGGCTTCTGAACATTAAAATAAAATGAAGAAATGTCAAAAGAAGGTAACAAAATGGCAGTAAATAGTGCCATTTTAAAAATGCTGGGGCACCTGGGTGGCTCAGTTGGTTAAGCGACCAACTCCTGACTTCAGCTCAGGTCATGATCTCAGGGTCCTGGGATCAAACCCTGCATTGGGCTCCACACTCAGTGGGGAGTCCACCTAAGGATTCACCTTTTCTCCCTCTGTCCTTGTCATCTTTGCTCTGTCTCTTGCTATCTCTCTAAAATCAATAAATCTTAAAAAAAAATAATTGACACAATGCACATATCTGTGCTATATTTTTTATAATTGCAGGATTTCTATGTGTTGTTAATTCCTAGGGCACCACAGACAGCGTGGTCAGAATGCGACCCATTAGAGCGGGGGAATGGTCGTCCTCCAAGCCTGCTAGCTCCTGCTGTGGCTTCAAGTCCAATCCCACCCAGAAACCTCAACCACCTCAGCTTAAGGCCTGTGAAGACCCTCTTGCACACCCGGCCCATGAAAGACCTTGAGTGTAATAAGCTATTCAGTGATCATTAGTGACACTAGGATTGACCTGGATTCACACTCAGATCTGAAAGCCCAGCATCCCTTGTCTCCTGGAAGGAGACTCCCTACACTACACTCCTTCTGCCCAGGCCCCATTTAGTGGCTGAAATCAGCTCTGCAGGGAGACCAGAGGTACAAGTGTGAGAATGCCATTCTCCTCTGTGGCTACTGCCTCTGAAGCTGATAGTCACATATACTCTCCATCGTCAGGAAAGGAAGCAGATATCATTTAGGGAACACACAAGTTTTTGAAAGTACATGGATGGAAGGCTGCCTCTTCAGACCCTAGGCAAGAGTGGAGGGTTAGGCTGAAAGGGAGACTGTGAGCTAGCCCCAGGAAGCTGTTCCGTAGCATGTCCCTCCCAAGCCCCCAGGCTTTCAACCTTCCTTTGTCACCTAGAAGGGCCTTTACTACAGCATAACCTTCCTCATCCTGACTGGCACAGGATAGATTTATTTCTTAAAGCAAAGAGCTGCTTATTCACCTAAAAATCCCTCACCTGCGTGTGTGGGTGTGTTATTAAAGAATTTAGCTTAAGGCACAAGGCACGAGGGTTCACATCACAACAGGAAACTTACTGCTGCTGAATCTCTTGCAAATTACTTAAGTATTATCATTAAGTACTATTTCTTCAGTTCTAAAAGGATGATCTCATAAAGGACCCACCCCACAGAATTGCCTCGAGAATCAAGTGAGAACATCTCTGTGAAAAACGTCCTGGGAATTATGAAACTACTACTGCCCCATCCAGCCTCCTCCAGAATCAGTGAAGAGGGCCAAGGCCATTCAGCCACAGCCCAGGTGGTCTCTAAAGCCTGGTTGGACACCTATCCCTTCCAACCTAAGTGGACAAATGAACCATTCAGAAAGCCCCTTCCAGGCCAACCGTGCCCTCAAGTACAAGGCCCTCAAATCATCCACCTCTGAGCCTCCCACCCTGTCTCTGGCTCCCAGGTGACACATAGTGTTCAGTGGATTGACAAGCTTTGGCGGAGTCTTGGAGGGAAGCCACCACTCTACCTCTGTGCTCAGAAGAGCGTCATCCCATGAGGAAGGCTGCTTAGGAGCAAGTCTGGTTCCTGGTGTTAACATGAGTCAGAAACCCGAGCAAGCCAACGGCAGCCCCAGGATAGGGATGGGGAGGTGAGTGAGGGGCTGACCCTGTGCACCCATGACCTGAGATTGAGGCTCCCTTAAAAGCTGCATCCCAGGTGCCTCACTGCCTCGGCTGAGTGCCCACCCTGGGCTGCCCTGTGTGTGACCAGCTTCACCCCGGGAGCTCCCAGAGGGGTGACACAACTCAAGGCTGGTGGGCGACCTCCCACTTCCCCGGATGGCTGGGCCATGGAATGTTATAGGTATTGAATATTGAATGTATCCTTTTAAAAGACTTTATTCATTTATTCATGAGAGACACACAGAGAGAAGCAGAGACACAGGCAGAGGGAGAAGCAGGCTCCCTGCGGGGAGCCCGATATGGGACTCGATTCCAGGACCCTGGGATCAGGCCCTGAGCCGAAGGCAGATGCTCCACCACTGAGTCACCCATTCAGGTGCTCCTGAATATGGAATATGGATTAGTGCACAATTTTACTCACGTCAGAGAAGTAAGCGGATCACTGATGTGTGAGCAGAGAGGCCCCGTGTGTCCCTCAGCCTGGTGTTGCCTCACTTTTAAAATGAAGTGTTTTATTATTATTTTATGATTTTATTTTTTTATTTCAGAGAGAGAGAGAGAGAGAATGAGCACAAGTAGGCAGAGAGGCAGACAGAGGGAGAAGGAGAAGCAGGCTCCCTGCTGAGCAGAGAGCCTGATTCAGGACTTGATCCCAAGACCCTGGATCTTGATCTGACTGAGCCACCTGCGCACCTGTTGTTTCCTGTTTTAAAGTGTATTTTCAGTTTGTCAAAATGTTAACAATTGAAGCTGGGGGATGGGATCATGGGGACTCAGGATACTATTCTCTCTTATTTGGCGTGTGTGCAAAATTGTACACAAGACATTCAAAAACCAACCTAAGATTTCTCTAAATAGCCTTCGTTGCTTAGGCCAATTTTCTAAGATGTCAAACACAGTACAGATGACCCCTGACCCACACGTATCCCAAGGCAGTTCCAAATCTTCAAATTCACAAAAATCATGATAGTACAGAATTTTCTCTGACCACCTTCCCTGCCCCCTGACCACCCCATGTCACGAACAATACAATAGGCAAATAAAAATGAAATTTTGTGTGATCTTTTCAGACCCTCAGGGAAAGTGACTTCACATGCAAAGCAGCACTGAGATGCTGGTGATCAGAGGGGAGGCACGACTCAAAGGAAAAGCACGTTTCCCTACATGAGGGCTTTAAACTTTTGCCTTGCCAAGATGACACCAAGTTATAAGCCAGGGACTTTGAGGCCACCTGTAAATGCATCCACAGTAGGCAGAGAATGCAAAGTTCAGTGCTCTAATTCAAATACACACTGAATGTGTTTTTCTTTATATTTCTGCAACATGATCTGATTTATTTCAAATCCTCTTTTTTGTTAGAAGAGCATAATGTGAATCATAGTCCATGTGGGGATTTCCCCCTTCCCTGGGGCCCTGCATGAGTTGGGGAGGTAGGAGGTGAGGGTCAAGGGTATCATTGGGAAAGTAGCATCATCTCTGGATTGGCAGCTGCTGAGACGTTCCAGTTTCGTCCCTCAGCCCCCCAGAAAGGCCTCTGGGTGCAGCTCTCTCAGCTACAGCTAAACTCCACAGAGGGGCAGGAGGCAATGTGGGGACTCTAGTCCCTGTGAGGCTGCATAGGACCCCATGCACCTCAACATACCACAGGGGCCACCTCTCTGGGGCCTGGCCTTCCCCTAGGGTTCTCCTTAGGGCAGAGGGAGGTGTAAAGTCTCTTTGTTCTCAGATTTCCCCAATGAATGGGGACGTTCTCTCCCCTCCAGGCTCCTGACAGGTGGAACACAATACACCCCAACCCGCCTCTGTCCACACCTTGGCTTTCCCTCTATCTTTCTCCAGCCCTCCCCAGGAAATTCCAGGAATTTTTTTTTTAAGATTTTATTTATTCATGAGAGACACAGAGACCGAGAGAGAGGCAGAGACACAAGCAAAGGGAGAAGCAAGCTCCCTATGGGGAGCCCCATGTGGGACTCGATTCCAGGACTCCAGGATCACACTCTGAGCCAAAGGCAGATGCTCAACCACTGAGCCACCCAGGGGCCCCAAATTCCAGCAACCCTGAGCTGCTCTCCAGGTAAGAAGCCTTCCCCCAGCTCACCAGCTATTAGTCCAAATCTATTGCTTATGCCTAAGTCCCCTCAAGGCGAGGCTTTTGAAACTCAAAGCTTTTTTTTCCCCTCTCTTCTCTTTTTCCGATAACACCAATTCTCCAAGGGCAATGAACACCTCAGAGTCTGGACTTGAAACAGTGAGTGGTCAAGGGGCAGTGGGTTAGTTGAAAATCACAAGGAAATCAAGACCACTATTAATATTTTAAAATATCACTTTGCCCCTGGAATTCTCTGCTTTTGATTGCAACTCAAAATTTCACCTTCAAAGTTCTTCATCCCCTCGCTACTCCTGGGGGCAATCCGAAAATGGGTCTCCCGGTGTTCCCCTCCCCTGCTAACTGCCCGCTAGGGCCCAGGAAGCCCCGAGGCTGCTGCGGAAGGGGCCGGGCCACCTGCTGCTGCTGCCCGAACCCACAGCACCACTGCCAAGGCGGAGAAGGCTTCCTGCCTTCCGGATGTCCCCAGGGATTCTAGAGAAACGGTTCTTTCAGCTCGAGCTGAAAGAGCCCACGGGCCTGGGGCAGGGGGTGATCTGAGTGACAGACGTGCCCCTGTCCCCCAAAGCCATTCGACTGCTTATGCTCAGAGTATGTGGCTTCCACAGTTTCCGGCCCGCAGTGGGGTGAGCCTTGTCCAGCAGGCCCCTGGGTCCTGCAAGCAGAGAGGCCTCCGGTGGCTCAGCCCCCCAGGCCACCTGGATGTGCTCAGGGGCAGATTTGATTCCTAGGACAGAGACAGCGCAGATTCTCAAGCTGGGACCTAAATCCTGCCCCCTGCCTTCTCTCAGACTGATGACCAGTGACTGATCACGCACACGTGAACACGCGCATTTGGCATTTCTTCCACTTACAGGTGGTGGAGGCTCATCGGCCGGGATAGGGAACATTATCTCCGTGTATGGATAGGGGGACAGATCTGTGAGGGCCGTCCACGCTCCAGACACTACATCCCTTCTTCCCTTTATTGGGAGGGCAAGCCCTGTGCACCACAGCCCTCCCATGCTCTTCCCAGGTAAACCCGTAGGAAGTAACATTTTTTAAATCTTTCTTTTGAAAACGCAGAGCCTGAAATGATAGGACCAGGCCGTTCTCCTAGCCCCCCGAGTATGGCCACACCCTCATCCCCAGAAGCTGTGAATAGGCCAGAAGGGCCTTGGCAGCAGGTGTGACTAAAGTAGTCTTGCGTTGGGGAGCTGATCCTACATCACCGCTCGGGCCCTCTGTCGTCGTTGTGCCCAAGATTGCGAATCCGAGAAACCACCAAGGAGCCGACACCGATGCAAGTACATGAGGGTTTATTTACAAGCTCGAGCCTGGGTCTGAGGATACTCCACACAGCAGAGCAGGGGCTTGGGCCCCGAGACTAAGAAGCACAGCAGTGTTATAGGGGCCAGAGGCCAATGAGATTGTAACACACATAGAAAGTTGCACAGTCATGTCGGTCCACACGCAGGTGGCCAATTGAATTACGATTCACCCTATAGTGACCATTTGAACTGGCCTATTATTCTGGTTCGAATTGGCGTGCAGGTTTGGCGGGCAAAAGAGGGGTTTCATTCTTTGGCGGTTAAAAGTCAGAGGTCCCGCATTCCTAGGTGTGCTGGTTTCTGATAAGGGTGTGCTTAATAGCTAAACTAGGGTGAGGGAGTGCCTTAAACAACAGGCAGGTCGTGTGGGGGTCATACGGGAGGTGGCGGGTGTAGCACAAAATGGAGTTAGTCCTGCTCTGCTTGTCCAGGGGTAGGGGATTTTTGTTAGATTCCCTGTGGTCCCTGGATTTTATTAAATCGTCACAGGGGCCACTGTGAGAGGATGCAGGACACATCAGAGTCAGGAGAAGACAATGTGGGGCTGCAGCAGAGACTGGCATGATGTGGCCACCAGCCAAGGAATGCTAACAGCCTCCAAAAGCCAGAAGAGGAGCGGCCCGGGTGGCTCAGGGGTTCAGCGCTGCCTTCCGCCCAGGGTGTGATCCTGGAGACCTGGGATCGAGCCTGCAATGGGCTTCCTGCAGGGAGCCTGCTTCTCCCTCTGCCTGTGTCTCTGCCTCTATCTGTCTCTCTCTGTCTCTCATGAATAAATAAATAAAATCTTAAAAAAAATTTAAAAGCTGGAAGAAGAAAGGAGTGGATCTCCCTTGGAGGCTCCGGAAGGGATGAGCCTGGCTGACACCTTGACTTCAGCTCTGTAAGAATCATCTCAGATTTTGGATTTCCAGAACCGGAAGGCTTCCCAGAAACTAAGTTTGTGCTCATTTCGTACAGCGGCTGCAGTAAACACAGAGTTTACTGTACCCCCCCTCCCCCAGGGCACCACTGAACTCAGACCCTGTCACAAGGGTGAATTAGCAGAAGAATTAGCGGAATAGCAGTGTGAACTGGCATCTTGGGATTTTACCATAAAGCTCCGGGGCTGCAGAAGAAACAGGAGACTGAGAGAAGCTGGGAGCTGTGTTTCTTAGGGAGGAGATCCTTGGGATCAGCTTGCCTGTTGGATGTTCGTGGAATGGGAAGCGTCCCACCACAGGATAGATAGCACTCTCAACCTAGAATCTGATCTGGAGAACCCCGGATCTCAAACCCCAGTTGCACCTGCTGGCTGGATGATTTAGGGCAAGCGAATTTATCTTTATAAAATGGGGGAGCTCGTAAGCTAAAAAGACAGTTTAGTGAAAAATTCAGTGGGATAATGTAAGCCAAAGGATTCAACATCCCATGAAGACCTTTATCGAGGAGAAGATATTCTTTCCGACAAAAACACAGCATAGCCTGTGTGAAAGATCCCAGTCATTCGCCCTTCCTGGTTGTCTGGATTTCAGATGAATGGGAGTTTACTGAAATTTGCCTCAGGTTTTCTCTTGAGGAGCTCAGATTTCATTGAAAGCTTTGGACTCCATGTGTAAGGTCCCTTCCAGCTCTGCCTTCTATAATTCTAGATGTCAGCTGAACGATGCTAAGATAGTACCAGTAATTCTCTCGTGGAGGATATAGGGACCACAAGCCCAGGAAGGAAGCTGGAGGTGCTCAAGTCTGAAGGGTGGCGTGGGCCAGAGTACAGACTCCCGCATGGGCATTTTTTATCAGTGCGTTCTTGATTCGTGTGTTCATGACTCACCTAATCACTGAGTGAATACCAGACAGGCCAGGGGCTATGCCTGGCCCTGGGCAGGAAGGAATAAGAGTGCTTGGGGGTGGGAAGAGGTATAAAAATGGATGAGACCAGCTTCACGACCTTCATGGGACCTCATGACTTCATAGTCCAGTGGAGGAGACAAAAACGCCAACCCACAGCAGCCCACATGTCCCCACACTCACTCTCGTGAGGTCTCAGTCCATAAATCTCATTGATTTACAAGGATGCACCTATTTCCAAGACGCTCAACCCCTTGCCAAATCCCCCCAAATCTGTAAAGGCCTCCAGGGATTACTTGTATGTGCTCGACAACATTCTGGGCCTGCTGGCACCTGCCACTCCCCACAGGGGTTCCACTGGATGCACGCCGCCGTGCCCGTGGCCACCAGAGCCAGAGATGGAGCCCCTCTGTATTTCATCAATGTTAGGTTTTTCCCAAATGAACAGCAGAGAAATAAAAAAAACGTCAGAGCCAGGCAGTAGGTTCGAGAGTGCTTTAATGGGGAGTGCTCCCGGGCGAGGTTCCATGACTCAGAGGGGCTGGAGTCAGGGAATTCGTGCCCAGGCAAACCGCAGGGGGGTCTATAAAGAGTTTTTGGTGGGAAGATGGGGGCAGGGTGGCATTCCGATTAGGGCAAGGGTTACAGGTCTTTGTGTGCTAAGTTAGGGTAGGGCGGCAAGGCGGCCTTATCGGGAGGCTGCTGGCCTGGGGTCACCGTTTTGAGGTCCCCAGTCTCGCCAGCCCAACATAGTTACATTTGGAACCAACTCTCATTCCAGGGCTTGTGTGGCCATCTAAACCTCCCTCTACTTTCTGCAAGTTTCCATGGCTTCCATCTTCCTTACCTGCTTTGTTTACCACTCACCCGCCTCCAACATCCTCCTCCACGTTCCTGGTGCAGAGCTCAGCTACTTCTACTGTCTCCAAAGAAATCCATGCACATCGGGCACATTGCATCCTCCTCCCCATCCCTTCCTTCCTTCTGTGCATTCGAGGGACAGTTTGTATGACAGGGAAAGGACAGAGTGGGATTCATAGGGGGAGCACTTGCAGAAACAAGTCCTTTCCCCATCCACTGGCCCCAACAGCCCTCTTCCCTCCTGCTCTCCCCCCTCCTTGCCCACCCCCTGCTTCCACAGGGCAGTTGCACTCCCTCTCAGCTATGTTGGAGGCTTAGTTCCTCCTGCAGGTGTTTATCAAAGTATCTTCCTGACAAAGATCCGTGGACTCAAGAGAAGGCACTGAGTCTGACGAGGAATCTTTCAGGATAAAATGGAAGAAATCCAGTCCCTAAAGTGTCTTTCATTTCGTTTCCTGAAGCACCCAGCACACACTCTTTCTGGCTCCAGTGTCAGTTTTGGAGACACAGGGTAAGTCAGCCTGACTTGCCAGCAGGGTGGTATCGAGTGGCCGCTATGTGTGTCGTTAAGGACCGGGCCGGGCTGGGGTGGTGCGTCTGCACCCCGTAGTGACAAATCGGCCACAGCAGGACCCGACGGTGTGCCCAGAGCAGGTGGCTCTTTCATTTTCAGGATTCTGAGTGTTTCAAAGTATTCGTCACGCACCAGATGTCACTAAAGCAGGCTTTTTGGGAAACAATCTGACTCAAAATAATGAGGCTTCGATTGTTGCTAAGAGCTCAGGGGGATAAAAACAGAAACACAAGCCGAGGTGGATTCACCCTGAAGCTAATAAAGCACCAGCTTTGGGGAGGTGGGGCGGGGGGGCTTGTCGCTCAAACGAGTTTTTTTTTTTTTTTTTTCAGAGCTCTGTCCCTGATTTTGTGTTTGTAATTTTATATTCATCTCTTTTACTGAAGACTCCAAAATGACTATGTTTTGGGGTTCCACGAAATCAACCACCCCAGTAGGTGGCCTGGACATAGACAGGTGTGCAAACGCGGGATCAGCCCTCCTGCTGAGCACCCACCGCCTCACGCAGCTGCCTTTCCCGCACCCAGTCAGCAGTCTGCAAACTGGGGCCCCTTGGGTCAGATCCAGGCCACCACCGCTTTTGCTAGAAACCAGCTCTAGTGGAATACAGCGTCACTCCTCTGGTTCCCGTGTTAGCTACAGCTGCTTCGGGAGGCAGAACGGGGTGGTTAGCACAGACCAGGCCATCCCCGAGCCTGCAATATTTACCTTTCAGGCTCTTACACTTGATCTTATCCCCGACAACTCCGTAATGATGTTGGTAACTCATTCCATCAGCCAAAGATCCGTTTTGAGAAATAAACCAGCTCATACCCTCTCTTCTTGCTCCCCAGGACATTTAAGATGAGATCCAGCTCCTCACAGGGCCCTGGAAGGCTTTACCTGGTCAACATGTGAACCCGAGACTCCCCGATCTACTTGCTGGCCTCGGCCTTGCTCCCACTGCCTTCCGGTTCTAGAGACTCTCTGTGGGTTTGGCCTCTGGGTCTTTGCACCTGCTGCTCACTTTTTCTGGAAGCCCTTCCCTTCCTTTCTTATGATTCAGATCTCAACCGAAATATTGTCTCCCCGGGCAGGCTTTCCGTGACCCCTTATCATATATTGTCCCCTACCTTCAGTCACTGGTGGTTACATGCCCTGGTTTCTTTTTTTTATAACTCCTGTAATTCTCTTGCTTGTTTTCTTGTTTGCCATCAGTTTTCCCCTGGGGTGAATGTGAGCTTCCCAGGACCAGAGCCTCGTTTGCCTTACCCAGTATTGGAAAATGCCCAGAACAGCTCCTGGCATAGAATAGGCTCTCAAGAAATATTTGTTGAACAAGTGAATGAACAGAATGGCTATACCTTAATAGGGGGATTCCAAAAGCTGAAAAAGAATTTTTTTAAAAAATGTTTATTTAATTTATTTATTTTAGAGAGAAAGAGCACAAACATAGAGGAAGAGGGAGAAATAGACTCCCTGCTGAGCACAGAGCTGGAAGTGGGTCTCAATCCCAGGACCCTGAGACCATGACCTGAGCCAAAGGCAGACACCCAGCTGACTAAGCCACCCAGATGTCCTAAAAGAATAATCTTTAAGAGAGGAATTTCATATTTGTATGCATAACTGCGTGGGCACATTACAGAGACCAACCAGAGGGTCAATCAGACTCTCCTCTGGGAGCCTTAGGATACAGGTTTCAGATATAATTTATGATCAGGAAACCACCCAAAGCTGAGATGGGTATAAGGCTTGATGAGTATGGAAGGAAGCCGGACCTTCCATACTCTCACTGAAGAATCCTCACTCACTTTGGGGTTCAGGCTGGGCCAGTGAACTTGTTTATAACCATGAGGTATTGCAATAAATAGCATCTGACACTGAGTCAGTAAGCAGAGGCGAGGCCTTCATGTCAAAACTTTCTTCTCAGTGACAGCAAGCATCTCCAAATTTAGGCATGGCCCTGACATTAACCAGTGATTTTTTTTTTTTTTTTAATTTCTCTCTGAGGGTGACTGGGTGGCTCAGTCAGTTAAGTGTCAGTTAAGTGTCTGCCTTCAGCTCAGGTCATGATCTCAGGTTCCTGGGATCAAGTCCCACATTGGGCTCCCTGCTCAGCAGGGAGTCTGCTTCTCCTTCTGCCCCTCACCCCATTCATTCTCTCTCTCTCTCTCTTAAACAAACAAACAAACAAAAAAAAAAAAAAAAAAAAACCTCTCCTGAAGCTATTTCCACCCACACCAGCCTCACCGCAGTCACCCTGGACAAGCTCTTGGCACACTGTCTATGCTCCACCTGCATTGCTTCCTTATTGTCCTCTCCCCACTGGGGACGACCCCTAGGTCTCCACCCGCTGGCCCATGGCCCCCACTTCCTCCATTCCAGAGAACCCCAGAGTTAGCATCAACCCCATCTTCCCCATCCCCCTGCTGCAGAACAGACCACCCCACAACTAGGCAGCTTTAAACATCCACCATTTTCTTTGATTTCATGACTTGGTGGATCAGGAACTTGGGCAGGGCTCAGCCTGGTGGTTTTTCTGCTCCCCATGCAGGGACTGAAGTCATCGGGCGGGTTCACTGGGTTAACAGGTGCATCTTGTTGGCCGCAGCTCACTCGATGCTTCCACATTGGCGGGGATGGTGGGGGGCTGGGCTCAATGGGCGCTGGCATCCTGACACCTGCACACACACCCCCCCCACGCCCCCCCCCCATCTTCTTTTGCAGCAACTCAGGGCTCCCACAAACTGTTCTGGGAGACAGGAACTGAAAGCTTCCTGGGCTGCCCTTCCTTCTCTGGAAATAAAAGGCTGGCACTGAGGAGACAATGTCTTAGATTGCCTCTAGCCCCGAGAGTCCCACACTTTCAACTCTGTCACAGACAGCGTGGGCTCCGCAATTAATCTCCCCTTCTCTGGAACAGCAGGGGACTTCTGGGAACATCTGATAAATTGCGATAGAATATTCTGAGAGCTATGCGTCGGAGGGCAGGGAGTTATGAAGCAAGCTGGCCGGACAGGACTGCAGCTGTAGACCCACTTTACTCTGCTGGCGAAAACAAATATGGGAGAGCGTCTTTAAACAGGGGAGCAGGGGGATCCCTGGGTGGCTTAGTGGTTTGGTGCCTGCCTTTGGCCCAGGGCGCGATCCTGGAGCCCCTGGATCGTCGAGTCCCACGTCGGGCTCCCAGCATGGAGCCCGCTTCTCCCTCCTCCTGTTCTCCGCCTCTCTCTCTCTCTCTCTCATAAATAAGTAAATAAATCTTAAAATAAAAAAATCTTAAAAAAAAAACAACAGGGGAGCATCTTTAATCGGGCGGGGGGGGGCATCCTTAAATGCTGAACTGACTTAATTGCCCTCATTATCAGCTGCCCCCCAGGCTCTGCTGGACACTGGAGAGAACAGGGCGGGGAAAGAGGCAGAATTTAACTTGATGGTCAGTGTCTCCACAGGAAAATGACTCTTTGGGACGAATATTCACTTAACTTATATTTAAATTTTTTGCACAGCCTTTTCTCCCTTCTTTGCCCTCTTTTTTCAGGCTGGCTTCTGAGTGAAAGTGAAGCGTGAGGGTATTTTTAATAATCGACAGTGAGAGGTAACAGGGCCCTGGCCTCTGAGGACCTGGCACCTATGCTGTGCCCATCTCGTCTCAGCATTGTCACCTGCTAAGGATGGTCCCATCTGGCCTTAAGGCTCATGGCTGGCCTTTGTCATTGAATTTCAAGCCCTTGGCAGTTGTCTTGTTCTGTCTTTCAGGCTGCTGCTGGTCTGGCCCTCCTCTTAGCATCCCTGCGGCTTCTCATGAGCAAGCAGTGAGTTTCAGACCCTTTGCCTAACACCCCAAGGTTCAGCGGAGTCAGGAGAGCTTCCCTTCAGACCCATCTTCCTTCCTCAGTGCCACATTTCTCCAAGAGATCTTGAGTGTTCCCCAGGCCATGCCTAGGGATGGGGCCACAACACAGCACAACTCTAGGAGGGGCCATTGCCAAAGAATGCAATGGAACCAGGTACCCCTCATGCTGCAAAACACAGAGCTTCTGCTGTGAGAAGCAGATCATGGATCTCAGTATTGGATTCACTCAAGAATTGCCCTAAAGGGGGAAACTGTAACCACACATTTGTGATTACATCCCTACCTTTTCCCCCCAACCCCTCAAGCCCCAAGACTCCAGATATGTCCCTGACCATCCATGAAAATAATACTTCCTATACATTATATCCAGAGTCTTCTCTTCTCAAGGTTCATAGAAACTTCTGAGCCAGTCCTAGCTCCTTATATATTAAGTGGGCGCTCAAAGATTTAGAAATTCATTTCTCCTCAACAAAGCCTGGCTTTGAAGTCTATTATCTTGCTAGTGAGTCAAAAATCCTATTTGCTACGCAGAGATGAGAAATCCCTTTATTGTTATAGTTGGTCTCCACCCTTCCCCTGGAGCTCTTAAATCAATTGTTCCAGTGGTTGGAGAACCCCAGGGCAACAGTCATTCTAGGAGATGGAAATATTACACAAAAGATATTTTAAGTGATTATCTCCCATATGCATTTATGTTGCAAACATTGTCTTCACATTTTATAAATAATGGCATTACAAGGCTCTCAGGGGTTAAGAAACAGGTTGAAAGCTTCTCTTCTTTGCTTCTAGAGGATTTATCTCCTATTACCTTCTTCCTGGGTTCATTTTCCCAACATTTGGGTTTTTGAACACTCTTCAAAAGAAAAGGTATATTCTCCTAGACTGATTACTTCTGTTATGAGCTTGCTGCATACTTGTGAGCATGCTTCTCTGTGAATTTCTAGGTGAAGCAACCAAAATGCAAAGCCTTATGTGTTTGCCCCTTTCAGGAAAGCATAGTTCCTATAAAAACAATATCCCACGTTCTGCTCTAGCTGTGCCACCAAGCAGTCGTTTGATTGAGAATGGCATCTCGCCTTCAGGCCCTTCAGTTTCTTCAACTGTAAAGTGAGAGGGTTGGTGATCTCAGCAGGCCTCTGGCTATGGATCCACATGAGCCTTTGTAGTTGTGCTCATACATTGAGCTACTCATGGTTTCAAACTTCACTCCTGGACACCTTCTGGAAATCTTCCCAACTCTCCATCTTGGCACTCCTTGGCTCCCAGAGTTGGTGGATTGAACTTCTTCTTAGACCCCCTAATTCCCTGCATGGATAACAAGAAAGTGTATTGCTCAGAGAAATGACATAGCTCGTTGAATGGAATAAGGGTGGGGCTGAGATTAGAATACAGGTCTTTCACTGACTCTTCTTCGCCAACTTCTCTCTCCTCATCGATGAAAGCATGACATACAAAGCTAGGCCTTTGGTTCCCAGCTTCAAATAATTTTGCCTGAATTAGTTTCCGTCAGTGGGCTGCCAAGATTCATCAGGGCAGCCCAGCCCAGGTCCCAAGAGGGTGTATGTGGCTGCACAAGCCCACAGGTCCTCCTTCTTCCGCATTGGTCCTCTTCACCATCCTACTCTTCCCCAAGAGGTAAAAACACGTCATTAATCCCTAATAATGTCTTAATAACTAATATTAAGTTATTATCACTGATAGATATTCAATTGCTATTAATAATTAACACTTATTAGTCAAATTCTGGCTGCGCAGATGGATTGACGCATTGGGTAGAAACCTGTGTTCATGGTCCCTCTAAACCATTGGTTCTCTCTCATGGGGGGGGGGGGTGCAGTGATTTTTACCTCACTTCCCACCCTCAGGACATTTGGCATTAACTAGAGACACTTTGGTTGTCACGTTTTGAGAGGGTGCTCCTGGCATCTAATGGGAAGAAGCCAGGGATTTTGTATTTGCTTATTGAACAAGGGCATCGATTGTGGAGCCTTGTTCTCAGAAAGGAAATTGGTGGGAGACAGCCCAGCAAGCGTGGAGTAGCTAGCTTCCAACAAGAGAGTAATGCCGGGGCCCAGGCTGGCCGATGCCAAGTAGGACAGGCACGCCCAGCGGAGCCAGCAACAGGTAGAGGTGCTGAGTCAGCAATGCCGGCTGTGAGGGTGAGGCTGGAGCCTGGAGGCAGGAGGGAGAATGCAGGCACCAGTCTAGGGAGCGTGGGAGGGTGTCGGAGAGACACACGGAGGTCCCGCCTCAGCCTTGACCTAAACTCCCTGCCTAACCTCTTGGGCAGCCACATCTGCCCCAGCTAAGACTGGGGCTCTCGGAGCTGGGGTGCTCTCAGCTAATGTGCTTTTCTCTGCTTCACTGTACCCTTTTTTTCTTAAAAAAAAAAAAGGAGGGGGGCACCTGGGTGGCTCAGTGGTTGAGAGTCTGCCTTCGGGTCAGGTTGTGATTATGGGGTCCTGGGATGGAGTCCCATATCGGGCTCCCCACAGGGAGCCTGCTTCTCTCTCTGCCTGTGTCTCTGCCTCTCTCTGTGTGTCTCTCATGAATAAATAAACAAAATCTTAAAAAAAAAAAAAAAGTTTTATCTTTTATTCTTTGTTCCTGCAATTCCTCTTTTTTTGGTGATTTCCCTGAGAAAATTTGAGACCCACTGGTATGTCCTTTATTATTTTTTAATACCCTAACTGGGAACTCCTGGAGGAACAATATTATCTTTTTCATAAACCAGGAGTCTGGCACATAGCAGATGCTCAAAATATGTTTGTGGGAATAAAGGATTGTCTAAGGCGGAGGTAACAACGCGAAGGCATCTAATATTTTCCGTGCTTAACGATCTTTCCTTTCTAGAGTCACAGCGCCTTATTAATAAAATGTCAACACTCTTAATTAAGACAACCTCACGGCTTTAACATATGTGTGACACAGAGGGTGACTTAGGTCTACAAATGCTTACTGTGCATGTACCAGTCAGAGTTTTAGGTACTATAAGGGATACACAGCTAAATAGATCATGGTTTCTGCATCAGGGAGTTGAACTGGGGAGAGGGGGAGCAATTTTCGAAGAGCTAGCTAGTCCAGACAAAATTACAACAGATACTAAAATGGGAGTATACAAGCCAAGAGTGACAGGCACCCAGAAGAGAGATAAATTCAGAGAATTCTGACTTTACAAGGAAAGCTTAGACGTAAAGTGGTATCTGAGTTGGGTACTGAAGACCGAATAGATATTGACTGGTTCCCCTCATAAACCACTGCAGCCAAGACCCGGCTTGGATGTACATTCCCCCTGCAGACAGGATGCCCTTCCTTCATTTCCTATCTTTTTCATGTAAATGTAACATATAGACAGGGGCGGGCACCTGAGTGGCTCAGTTGATTAAGCATCTGGCTCTTGGTTTTGGCTCAGGGTCATGAGCTAGAGCCCCTCATTGGGCTCAGCACTCTGTGGGGAGTCAGCTGGAGATTACCTCCCTCTCCCTTTGCCCCTCCTCTGGCCCACTCTCTCTTTCTCTCAAATAAATAAATCTTTTTTTAAAAATGTAAGGTATAGACAGAAAAATGTACAATTCATAAATACACAGTTTGATGAACTATCACAAAGTGGGCATGCCTGTAGAACTGACACCCCGGTTATTTTTTTTTAAGGTTTATTTATTTATTTATTCATGATAGACAGAGAGAGAGAGAGGCAGAGACACAGGCAGAGGGAGAAGCAGGCTCCATGCCGGGAGCCCGACATGGGACTCGATTCCGGGACTCCAGGACCACACCCTGGGCCAAAGGCAGGCGCTGAACCTCTGAGGCACCCAGGGATCCCCGACACCCCTGTTATATGATAGAACACAACCCTGTTTCCAGAAACCTTTTTGTGGCCCTTCCCCATACTATGCCTCCAGGCCCCCTGAAATTCAGCACTCTTGTGTTTACAATGCAACAGAGTCATTGTGCCTGATTTCATAAAACTGCAAGTTTGTAAAATGCTTTCAACTGTGAGTTATTTCTTTGGTCAAAATTATGTTTTATGGGGGGGCACCTGGGTGGCTCAGTGGTTGAGCATCTGCCTTCTGCCCAAGGCGTGATCCTGGAGTCCCGGGATCTAGTCCCACATTGGGCTCCCTGCATGGAGCCTGCTTCTCCCTCTGCCTGTGTCTCTGTCTCTCTCTCTGTGTCTCTCATGAATAAATAAATAATATCTTTAAAAATATTATGTTTTATGGAATCATCCATCCTTTCCCCACATAGCTAGAATTTATTCATTTTCATTGCCATATGGCATTCCATTATATGAATATACCTCGACTCATTTACCTATTTTACTATTGATGATGAGGGACTCGTTTCAAGACTGGGTAACTTCAGAAATTGCCACTTTTGTATGTAACTTTGGTGAAAACCTAAAGAAGTATGTGTATACATCTGTGTTGGGTGTATGCCTTAGAATTCTGAATGCAACTTCATTCTGTGAACCTTTTGTAGAGAAGACTGAATGTCCTCATCTATTCTTTGTTGGATGGTGGGGGTTGGGGGAGTGTGGGGAAATCCTTGCACCTGTCATGGTAACTAAGGAAGAAGGGGGAGGATTCCAGACTGAGCAGAGGGGTACACAGGCGAGATGGACATGGCAAATAGCCCAGGTTTGCCTGTGTGCTGAGCATAGTCAGAGGGAGGCCCTCCTCACTGCAGCTGACGGGCTGTGAAAATGGGTCTGGAACCACAGTGACTCCATCCTCCACCTTCAGCTCCCGTCTTAACCCCAGACATTAGCCCAGCCCCGCCCACATGCTCTGGCAGGACTTTCCGTGTAACTTAAATCAGGTTTCATCCCTGATTTATTCGGATTTTCTCAAACTGCTAATACCATTATCCTACCTCCATCCATTTCATCAGCCACAGTAAAGCTCAGTCGCCTTGAATCAGTCACAAACAGTCCCAAAGGTTTATTTGGCCTTATATTTCTTAACGCAATTTATAGCATTCAAATATTGAGTTAGATTTCGGGATGACATTCATCAAGCCTGCTGTAATATGCCCTCGGCTTCTTTCTCATCATCCCTGTCATCTATCTTGGCAGTAAAAGTGCCGCTGCTTTTACCTCTGTTCCATATGACCAGATAAAATCACTTCCTCTTTCCCGGGCTGGCATTCCACCCCAGGACTCATCTGCACGGACTGCTTAGATGTCATTACCTCTGTAACACTGTGGAATAAGCCCACCTCTTCAAATATATTTTCCCCCAAGATATGCCCCAAATTTGTTTGTTTGCTTTTACCTTTGTAGATGTTGGAATCGCTTCCATGGGCAAGGCATGTTCTCTTTTCCAAAGCAGAGGTCAAGAGACTCCTGGATTTCCAAGGATGAGTGTGCTCACAGGGACAAAGGACCAAAATACCATGACGTCTGGGAAAATCTCATTTATAAGGCTGCTTGTGCAGCCTGGGTTATTCCCCGGCAGTGAAATCCCCATGGCTCCAGCCAAAGAGGCGGCCTTCCCAGGACAGAGTTGATATGTAGCTCCATCCTGATCTCTCACAGACTCCCAGAAGAAGCCAGAGTGGGGTCATTTGGTCCAACCCAACTTGTTCCATAAGCGGGGAATCTGAGAACTACAAAAACTACCACAAATGGAGCATACAATCCCCATAAGATACCAGGGAAAATCCCAGATGTGTCCTGTGGGTATTTCAACACCAGTCATCCCCTGTGTCACAAGAACCCTCATGGTTACATGCTCCAAGGGGAACAGAGCACAGGCTCTGAGGGCGACCTCCAATCTGCATCGAGAGACCCTACCACCTACTGATTCTCAGGCAAAGTCTTTTCCTCCCCCGTGAAACGGGGTATAACACTGCCTCCTTGGAAAACCAGGGTGTCCACACAGCACACGAGGCCTGATGAGACTCAGGACTCCACAGCTAAGCAGTAATCCTGGAGAGCCAGGGATCAATAGGTGGACGTTGAACACTCGTGGGAAAAAGGACCTGGGAGCTGGGAGCTGGCTAGAGCCCCAGCACGCACCGAGAAGCCAGTGGAAACCTCGAGCTCATCTGGCATAGTCACCAGGAAGCCTGCCGGCCTCGGCCAGCCAAACCACTACCACTCAGACCATTCAGTTCCTGGAGCTCTCCAGGTCCTGCCCGGTGTCACCCGCCCAATTCCTGTTCCTTGCCCACAGAGATAAAAAGCCGAGGAAAGCAGGTGAAAGAAGGAAAAAGATGCTGACCAGAGCCTGGCATGTCTTTCAGTAAGAAAACTAGATCACGCTTCAGTGGGCTCCCCTCTCTCCCTGTCCTTTATAATAGGTCCTTATGATGCGTGCATATCTCAGTGTTTGAGTGCTTCTTGAAAACACAGGTCCTGTGGTTCTATCACTCGAGGCCCCTGGTACACTGCTGGGCATAAGGATGGGCATCCAATAAGTTCTTTGTAAAGTCGTATGGATGAGACGACTGGATGAGAGCTGAGAGAGAAGCTCGCTTAGTTTTCTGGTGAAGAGATACAAAAAGGAGGGGGCCCGGACCGAGGACAGCCTTCTATACATTTGGATAGAAGAACAAAGCTCAGCCTTCCTTCCAGCCTTCCATTCTATGTGACCCCAAGGGCAGCCCAAGGTTTCTTGGGTTTTTCACTCAACCTCCTTCTGAACCTTGCAATCTCGCATAGTTCAGTGGGTTCACCACCACCCACAGCCGTTCAGGAAAACTATATCCTCTTCCTTGAAACTTTTATATGGCCTTTGTTCTCCTTCTAGGCCAGTGCCCAATGAAAGCTGAATTTCCAGTTTAGAAGTGAACAGATGGCCATGTGATTTCATACAGTCTTGCTAGAAGAACTGGAAAAGTCTGTCTTCAGAAATAAATAGCTGCAGCTGATTCCCAAGATCTTGGTTGATCAGCAGAGAATAGTAGGGACAAAAAAAAAAGAATCCTATATTAAGGTGCAGCGATCCCAAACTGATGACTGTCGCCATAGCCAGGCAAGTTAATGCCACCATCTGCAACAGCTGGGTTTCCACAAATACCACCGGGCCTCTTATTCATCAGCGGCATTGTGTCTCCAAAGCCATGTTGGTTTTGCAAGACTGCCTGCTGCTTGGCACTGTTTCAGCGTGTGAATATTTCCATTGAAGATTTCCCCATCTGGCAGCTGCCCAGGCAGTCATGCCCTGGTGTGCCTGGTGGTGTTCTTACAAGGGGATCAGGCCACGGAGAACGTGACACCTGCCTGTGGGCTATGTGGGAAATAGTCAGGCAAAGCAAAATGTCACAGGGCATGGCTGCAAAGAAATAAATCAAATATGTTGCAAGCTGTTGATGGAGCCAGGTGACAGGGGCCCATCTGGAGAGAATCTATTCCTTGGAAACAGAGTCAGAGATCCAAGAAATGACAGCTGTGCAGATGTAGGAGTTTTTGTCCTACCGCAGTAAACCTGCAAAATTTGGATTCTCTGCAGTGCTCCCCATTTGGGATGTTCACCCAGCTAAGGATAACATCTTTTCAGTGATACCACAAACCTGGCCTTTCTACACTTGAAAAGCCAAGAATGCTAATCACAAGCTAGTCTCCAGGAGATGGGTGGTAAGCAAAGTCGGAGCTGCTATACCTTCATACTGGTGACCTCCCCTGAGTAGCTTCATTAAAATGTTCTGGGAGTGGGGTGGGGGGTCCCTGGGCACTCAGTCGGTTAAGCATCTACCTGAGGCCCAGGTCATGATCTCAGGGTCTTGGCATCCAGTCCCATGTCCCTGCTCATCTGGGAGCCTGCTTCTCCCTCTCCCTGTGCTGCTGCCCCTGGCTTGTGCTCTCTGTCCCAATCACTCTCTTTCTCTCAAATAAATAAATACATTCTCTAAAAAAAATGTTCAGGGGAAGGGAAAAGGGTAGAAGGCAGAAGAAGCAGGTTTTCATTTTCTTTCGTGGTGAAAAACCATCTATCATTCCATCTCAACACAAATAGAATCATGATTTATGTCTCACAATTTTCATAGGTGATTTCCTGCACTTTTGACATTTCTCATATTTATTAGGCAGTTTTTTCCTCTCCTCCATCAGGAAACTGGAGGAGAAAGAGGAGTTAGGTGCCTTCCCATGTGCTCTGGGTACGAAGTGAATGGTGCTGAGGCCAATCTGCCTATAATATGTGTTGGCTTCACTGAATATAAACAAAGAATAAATATGTCCATGGGAGGAAGAGGGCAGGGACTACGTAGGCATAAGATTCACCCCCAAAGGGGCGCCTGGGGAGCTCAGTCGGTTAAGTGTCTGCCGTCAGCTCAGGTCATGGTCTCAGGGTCCTGGGATCCAGCTCTGCGTCAGGCTCCCTGCTCAGGGGAAAGTCTGTTTCTCCCTCTCACTCTGTATTCTCTCCCATTCTCACTCTCTCTCAAGTAAATATATAAAATCTTTCTTTTTTTATATAAAATCTTTCTTTCTCGCTCTCAAGCAAATATATAAAATCTTTCTTTTTTTATATAAAATCTTTCTTTCTTTCTTTTTTTTTTTTTTTGAAAAGACTCACACTCTAAAATGCTCCAGTTCCATAAGGTAGGAATGGGTCATTTGAAGCTGACTGCTCATCAGAGTGGACTGTTGTTAAAAATGATTCCAAATGATCTGGAATCATTTACCCGCCCTAATCAAATCCCTATTAGTGAGAGTTGAGTAAGAATGTCCCCGTCAAGGGGCCAGTTTGACTATTTATTAGCAGCACCCCCCTGAGCAAATTACCTCTCCTCTGTAAGCCTCAGTTACTTCATCTGCAAAATGGAAATAATAATAGGATCTATCCAGAATCGTGCTGGGGTCAGCTCTCACTGGCTTACAAGAACTACCTCTGTGCTTCTCTTCCCAACTCCAAGTTTGGTGACTTCACATTGACAGGCTGAAAATAACCAGGTGGGAATATTTACGTCATGGAAATCGGCAAATGACACACACCAGAGATTTTCTTTGTGGAGCTAGCTGTTAAACGTTTTGGGGGAATTAATAAGATAATTTGTGTTAAAGGGCTTCACAGTGTCTTGCACATTGAGGACTGTGAATTATTACCATATTTCATACATGCTAAGACTTTTTGTTTATTTTCACATCCTTAAAACCAGGATATGACTTATAATCAATAATATCTGACAGTTATAATTGGCAGCATTTTTCCCTATTGGCTTACAAAATAATGGTTCATGTGCCAATCAATGGAGTGTTAAGAGTTGATGAAACACATTATTATTACTGTTATTATTATTACCAATCTTATCATTTTCATATTAGGCCCTTTATGATAGTCCATGCATATGATTCTCAGAATGTGAGGGAAAACACCAAAGTTCCCACCAAACCTAGAGTAGCATCTGGCTAATTCTAGAGGAGCCCTGGAAGTAGACAACACCCTCCCTGTCTTCGTCCTTGCCCACGACTGGCAGCCCTCCCTTCTCCCCTTGCTGTTCTCTATCCCCAAATCCTCCAGCTAAGCCCTGTGTCAGAATAATCCCGTAGGACCCTTGATGTGCGTGAATCACTTCGGAGAATGCGACCCCTCCCTGAATAGTTTTGCACGGAAGCCCCGCTGCTCACTAGGCACCAGGAGCTGGAGTCCCCATTGCAGGGGCTGGTCTGGTCAGGAGGCTTTCTTGACCCCGGGATCACCCACACAGGCTGTTGCTTGCAAACCTCTCAGCTCTAGAAACCCTTCCTGCCTCTGGATCCCATGGCCTCGTCGGTGACACTGGCTGAGAGTAGGTACCTATTAATTGCACAATCCAATGCACAACTGAGTAACAATAATAAAGATGTGCCAAATACGAAGAGTTTAAAACGTGAGATCATCAAGCATCATTTAGGCTGTGGTAAAGGTACTCAAGCATCTTGCTAGTGAGGTGTAAATTACTTTTGCTCTTTTAAGGGACAGTTTGCTGGTGCATATTAAAATCTAATATGTGCCCACCGTGCAGGTCTCTCTTCTACCGCCAGCCTCAGAGAAGCACTCCCAGGAGGCACAAAACTAGAGCACACAGGATGTCTCTACTGGAAAAAAAAAAAAAAAAAAAACAGAAAACAGCTGAAACACTAAAAAGGGATAGGTTAAATAAATGTTGCTGCCCCCATAGCCACTCTGAGTGCAGCAATTTGGAAGAATGAGGTCAATTTGTACATTCTGACAAAGAAGGAAATATTAGAGGGAGAAGAAAGCAATTTACTGAGCACTCTCTCTCTCTCTCTATATATATATATATATATATACTTAAGAGGATAATGAAACAAAACTATTTCTTTCCCTGTATTTTCATATTTGAGCCTAAAAGTCTAAGCAAAGCTACCCACGGTTACCTCTGCGAACGGGGATGGCTCTACAGCGGGTGTGGGGCCAGTAGAGCATATGGTCAAGGCAGACTTTAGCTTTATTTTTACGCTTAATTTTAATTTTACAACCAAAAGGTATTCATATGTTATTTGGGTAATGAAAAATTGTAAATAAATAAGAGGGAAGCCTAGCCAACGGGCGCACAAAGGCGTGCAGCAGCGAAGGAAGCACTCTGCTGGGGGAGGGGGCTGCCCAGTGGGAACCGTGTGGGGCCAAGCACAGCAGCGCAGAGGGGCTCAGAGCACAGACCGCTGGGCCCCCCCGGAGGAGACGGGCAGTGAGCAGGCCCTGGAAAAAATAATCACAGACAGCATTCTTCTTTTTCTTGCTTGGAAATCAAAATATTTGTTTTTCTTTGCCCAATCCAAGCTCTTATTTCCTAAAAATTTTCACAGGACGGGGTTCAATTTCCTTGCTTGGTCTCCATCCATCCAACCAATCACAACTATTTAGCTCCAACTATGTGTATGCCTGATTTTCAAGAGTAGAGAGTGTCAGAGAAGGCTTTGAGGAGTTAATGCAAACAACAACAAAAGAAAGAGAGCAAGTCAGGATTCTCCAGGCAAACAGGTGGGGTATAAGTGAAGGGAGGGGGTAGCAAGACAGGGTTCCTGAGCAAGCACACTCCAGGCAGAAGGAAAAGCATGGGCTACACCACATTTTGGCAACTCAAACTCCTCTGTGCACACAGAGGGGTTAAAAGTCCAGGAAGCAACTATAAGCTCGGTGATGAAGAAGATGCTCCAGAGTCCCCGTGAGACTTTACAAAGCAGGAGACCATCATTCTCAAGCATTTCTATACTTGCTAATGAAACACCCATCAGGGCCTGGAGGCAGAAACGCAGTCAAGGGATTCGGGACTGAACTCCAGTTTCTGGCAAAGGGAAGCCTGATGAAGACGATGCTGGCACTTTTCACTCCCAAACCAGGGACAAAGTCTGATGTGCTCCAGGGACATTCAGCCAAGTTGAAAATCAGGGACCAGGTTGGCCCACAGCATGACCCCTCTGGCTCCCTGGCCAGCTTTTGCAATTGTAATTTAGAAATCAGTTCTGATGGCTCTCCCACGCTCAATGAGAGCAGCTGTGGACTCTAGCTTTCTTTCTCGTGCCTTGTCACTCTGGCTCCAGGCAGGGCCAGGGTGAACGCTGAGATAAATCACATCGCCTACCAGAACATCAGGGAGGCCATGGAGGGGAACGGGGCCTGCTGTGGATTTCAGTCACTCCAGCACTGGTGAGCACATGTGCACTGGGTCCTGTGCACAGGGGGGTACCCGGCAGGCAGCCCAGCATGCACTCGACTATCCTGGAGGCTCTGAGTCCTGCCTGGTTCATGTTGTTTGCAAGTGCTGTGTTTGTAAAACATTTGCTCGAGATACAAAGGCGGCTGGTCAGTCATTTAAGTAAAGTATGAACCAACCACATGACAGAAATTCATCCAGCAGCTACTGTGTGTCTTTAGGGTTGGGACCCAGGATAGAATGGGCGGGAAGGACAGCCCCTGGGCGGCTCAGTGGTTGAGCGTCTGCCTTTGGCTCAGGTCATGATCCCCGGGGTCCTGGGATCCAGTCCTGCATCAGGCTCCCTGCAGGGAGCCTGCTTCTCCCTCTGCCTGTGTCTCTGCCTCTCTCTGTGTGTCTCTCATGAATAAATACAAATAAAATAATAATAAAAAAAGAAGTCTATCTAGGTGGACTTATTCCTGATGGGAGGCAATGTGGCCTGCTGGTTAGAGCTGGGTTTGAATCCACCCTATCACTCGCCAGCTGGATGACTTCAGTCCCTATACCTCAGTTTCTTCTTCTTTCAAATGGAATAAATACTATTTCCTACGTCAACATACGGTTTAGGTTAAATGAGAACAGATTAAAAGAGATAAGGATAAAGCACTTAGCTCAAAGAAAACCACCCATTGTTTACAAGGGCAAAAAGATTTCCAGGCCTCATTTTATAAGTGAGGCCCAGGGACACAGGCATTTGGAGAATAAGGGCAGCACAACATCTAAGTTGTATTGATCTCCGGAGAGCAAAGCTACCTAAGCAAGAGGATTTGGGGTCCTTTTCATTCTATATTGGCTCAGCTCTAGAGGGCTAGAACTTAAATTTTTTAAGCATTCGTGTTATGGAAATCAACCTTTACAGAAACTAAGTGGGAAAAAAAAAAAAAAAAAAACCCAGAACCTGGAAAACAGATACATTCTATTTGGGATGTAAATTAAACCTTTTAAGAGGCTTTTAAGAGGTAGCTTTTCTAGGATAATTGCACTGCAAGGACTCTAGGCCAATCTATCTTTAACCCAAATGTCACCTAGCTGGGGATACAAGCGGGGTCACTCCTAAATTGATGCCATAATTACAGTGCCTCTGAATCCAATAGATGCTCAAGCAAATCTTCAGTGCCCCCTGGCCCGGTGATTGCTGGCAGGCTCTGAGGGGTGTTTCCACGTGTCCTTGGGGACTGGGAATGAGGATTGCTACACATTCCTCTTCCTGTTTCTCCCCCCTCCACCCCGCCCGTTCCACCTGCCCCAGTTGGTTGTTCATAAAGGAAACTCACTGGTGCCCCTGTGGTCACCGCTGCCCATTGTGGGATGCCAGTGTCTATGCCCAATGGTGCTGTCTCCAGTGGCCCCAAGGCTTTCGGCTCATGGGGAGCCAACGTAGTCATGGGTGGTCCCCCAAACCTGGGCCATGCATAGTGCTTTGGGCTCACCTGCCATTTTGTGTGTGGTTAGTACCACAAAGTCCCTCATGAGATTGCTTCTGTCACCTTCTGGCCTTGGCTAGCAACACCAAAGAGGCTCTTAGCTGACCTGACAGGGAAGAGACACCAGGCCAGCCCCCTGCCAGACCAAGACCCTCTTCTGTATTCTCTTCAGCCACCCCAGCTCCAGAGATAGCCCCCACCACCCCAAGTTCTGAAAGAAGCCTCCAGGGCATCATCAAACAGACCCTGATGGAGGAAAGCTGACCTGCCAGCAGGAAACAAACAACTTCGTCAGCCAAAGACTCTGTTAGGGTACTAGCAGGGGTGCTGAAGTCATTTGCTTGGCCTTAGTGATCAATAAACCTAAAATAAGGTATTTTAAAAACCCTTATTTTTTATTAAAAAAAACACTCAAAAATAGCACCTTATTTTGTTCCAAGTTTGGATCATAGCTGTTCTCCCCTAAGGGGACCTATCTAAGGTGACATAAAAATGCCCAAAGACATAAAAATACCCTCTGTGACTATCATAAATAAATAAAAATTAAAAAAAAAAAAAAAAGGGATCCCTGGGTGGCGCAGCGGTTTGGCGCCTGCCTTTGGCCTAGGGCGCGATCCTGGAGACCCAGGATCGATTCCCACGTCAGGCTCCCGGTGCATGGAGCCTGCTTCTCCCTCTGCCTGTGTCTCTGCCTCTCTTTCTCTCTCTGTGACTATCATAAATAAATAAAAATTAAAAAAAAAAGACATAAAAATACCAAATGGGAAATGCAGATGATTTGCTATAGATAAATTAATATATATTTTAAAGATTTTATTTATTTATTTATCCATGAGAGACAGAGAGAGAGGCAGAGACATAAGCTGAGGGAAGAGCAGGCTCCCTGGAGGGAGCCCTATGCAGGACTCGATCCCAGAACACCAGGATCACCACTTTAGCTAAAGACAGAGACGCTCAACCACTGAGCCACCCAGGCACCCCTAAATTAATATTGTAAACATTCATTATAAGCTGATGCAAGTTAGAAAATTTCCATAATAATAATTCCTTCAAAGCAATGCTTGGTAAGGGCTGTGATGTGCTGGTTAAAATGTCTTGGTTACCTGAAGGTCAATGTTAACCTTCATTTGTGCCTAGAATTAACTTCTTCCACTTTGGTGTGGTCATCAGAGAGGATTTATGGGAATTAATTCGTCTATTCTTCACTGCATACTACTGTATTTCTACTGTGTGCCAGGTACTATTTTAGGGGTGATACACATGACTGACCAAGCAGACCAGACCCAAACTTCATGGATTTTCTTTCTGTAATTGGGGTACAGACAAAACAAACAAGCCAACAAAAGAGAAACATATGGTGATAAGGGTTGTAAAGATCAAGTAAGGGACCGGAGATGATAAGAATACTTTAAATAGGGTCAAGAGGAGGTGATAGGAGAGCAGATGTTGGACTGAAATGGGGAGGCATGCCCCATGGTTACCTAGAGAGAAGCATGGTCCATTGGGTAAGGGGGGAAGGGGTAAGGGCAGGTGCAAAAGCCCTGAAGTGCTGCAGGTGTTTGAAGAACACAAAGCTAGGGTGAGAGGACAACTTGGGAGGTGATACTAGGAGCTTGAGTAGGTAGGTCGTGGTGAGGACTCGGATTTTAACAGAGTGCCTTGATGATTATTGATCATTTCTGATGCTAGAATCTAAAAATATTCTGATCATTTCTGTAGGGGACGCTGTGCTGAACTGCCCAGACATCCCAATTCCCATCCAGGACCCCAGCAGTCATTTTCCCCAGACGTGGCTGGGGCAGGTCCTCTCCAGGCCCCGGGGCCGAGGGGCGGGGCCTCGCCCTCGCTCACGCTCCGCCCACAACAATGGCAGCCAATGGCTGGCCAGCGTGGGCCCGTGGAGGCTCCGCCCCCTCGCCTTATTGGAGTAAGAGCAAGGCTCAGAGGCGGTGTGGACGCGCTGTGGGTTGGGCTGAGGTCCTGCTGCGGTCGTCCTGTATTCCAGCATCTTCTGTCCAGTTTTGCCTGCTGCAGCCACACAGGTGTCGACCCAGAGAACACTGCCTGGTAGGCCTCCGGCAGGGGAGTCCCGGAGCCCCAGAGGCTCCCCCACCCCCACCCCCCAGCAGGGATTCAACCCAGGACCATTCTGAGCACCGGGCTGCATCATACAGATCTGTAGATGGACAAGTCGAGGATGACAACCACTGTGTCCCGGCAAGCTGACAGAACCGGTGAGTTCATTTTTTTATTGGTCCTTGGCCGGCTGACCGCTTGGTTTCATTTGGTGCTTTTCCCTAAAAGCAGAAAACCGGTAAGAACGGGGAAGGAGGTGGAGAGCGTTCTCCTGAGTTGGAATCTGGTTCTACTCTGTTTTGATTCTTTGATTCTCATGAGCCCATCAGTTCCTTCACTCAAAGATACGGAGAGCATATTAACGCTATTTAAGTGTGAACAGACATCCAAAAGCAACTCTGAGTTTGTCAGACCCACTTTTCTGAGTTTTAAAAAACCTAAAGATCTCAAAATAGAGAAAATGCTGCCACACTTAAAAATGTCCGGTTACTGATAGTCTCATGAGCATATGCACTCAGCTGGACTGGAGGTCGTCTACATTATCCATGCACGTGTTGGATATCATTACTGCTGAACAAAATTGCAAATTGAAGGTGAAGCATCATTTACCCACAGAGACAATTCTTTGACTACCCCCATGCTAGGCTCACAACAGTAATCAAAATGTGCCCAGCCCGTCTGCTTTGCTGATAGGATTCTCCAGCTAGTTACCTACCTGGTGTCTGCTGCTCCTCTTCCCAACTGAATCTTCACATTGTCAGAGTGGCAGCTAAAATCTATATTTCCCAGGCTTGCTTGTTATTTAGGGGTGGGAGAGAGAGAGTGCTGGGGCAGTTACATGTGCTGGGAGAAGTAGCCAAAAGTCAGTTAATGGGGGTTCTGGGAATCCTCACTCAGCTGCTGGGCACCCTTCCACCTTCCCTGGTGTTTTGCTGCTTGTTTCCTGGATGGGTGGATAACAAATGGGAGGGGAAAAAAAAATGGGAGGGAAATAACAGAATCACCTGATGGCTTGTTAAATCTCCAGTTGCTAGACCCCCACCTGGAAAGTTTCTGATGCAGCTGGTCTGGGATGGACAGAGGATTTGCATTTCTAACCAGTTCCCAGTTGGGAGATGACATGTTGACGCCCAGTAGCTGCAGCTTCAGAGGCCCACTTTGTGAACAAAAGATGATCTTAAGGGTAGAAGCCAAATCCTAAGGATTGTGGAACCTAAGGATAGAAGGAATCTGGGTTTCTGACATGAGTGTGATGAGATTGTAGTTTATGTTAAGAAATATGTACTTGGCTTTTTGTTGCTTCTAGCAGTTTATAAAAAGCTCATGATTTCTAGGGTGGTGCGAGAGGTAAAGATGTCTTTTGTTGATGAGGTACTGTTGGAAAGCCCCTCCAGGTAACTGAAGGTTGGAGCTGGTTGCCAAGGGAACAGCCCTGTGATTTGAGGGTTGGGACTTTCCAGTGATTGGGGGTTGGCACCATCTCCAATCCATCTCCAATGGCCATTGATTTAATAAGTCATGCTTGGTAATGAAGCCTCCATTTAAAACTCCAAAACAGGGGATCCTGGGTGGCTCAGCAGCTCAGCGGCTTAGAGCCTGCCTTTAGCCCAGAGTGCGATCCTGGAGTCCCGGGATCGAGTCCCATGGAGCCTGCTTCTCCCGCTGCTCGCTCTCTCTCTCTCTCTCTCTGTCTCTCATGGGTGAATGAATGGAATCTTTTTCTTTTTTTTTTTCTTTTTTTTTTCTTTTTTTTAACACTCCAAAACACCAGATTCTAGGAGCTTCCAGATTGATGAACCTATGGAAATGGTAAGGGAAGGTGGTTCGCTGGAAGGGGCACATAGACACTACACCCTTTCCCCATCTCTTCATTGGTCTGTTGATACATATTCTTTATTATGCTTTGTAAAAAACCGGTGATCTAGTAAAAGCTTTTGGTCACTTTTGTGAGCTGCTCCAGCAAATGAACCTGAGGAGGGTTGTTGGAACCTCTCATCTATATGTGTTAGCCTGAAGCAGAGGTGTGTGTGAGGGGCGGTCTTGTAGGATGGAGCCCTTAACCTGTGAAAGCTGGTGCTGTCTTTAGGTGGATAATGTCAGAATTGAGTTAAATTATAGGATGCCCAGCTGGTGTTCAAGAACTTGTTGGTGTGGGGGACTCCCCCTACATGTGTGCACACACACACACACAAACACGTTTTAAACTGAGTCATCCTACCTGCTCAGATTTCCTTTTCCTGAAAGAAAAATAAAACCCCTATCTTGTTAAACCACTATTCTTTGGATTTTTCGATTGTATATGGCTGAACCTGCTCTCACTTGATAAAAAGGCCTCAGGCCATAGCTAGTATTTCCTTCCTCAAACTTTTTAGAAATTGCCAGGGTCTCCTCTTTTTTCTCCCAAGCAAAGAGGAAATTGGAATGTGACCTGGCAATGAAAGCCTTGAATTCTAACCTTACATTTGGCTGCATGGTCGAAGACTAGGAGAGAACCGGTACTTACGTAGATTACTTTATGAAAGCTTGTACACTCTGAACGCCGGGTGGAGGGGTAGCCATGAGTGGTTCCTCTAGCACTACATGAGCTGTCCGCAGAATGGCAGTTGTAGGGAGCCATAAGTCTTACACACCTGACCCCCCCCCCCCCCCCCGCCCCAAGTCCAAACCTTCCTCTCTCTCCACGGAAGCAGTTGGGATCAACAGAGTGGCTTTTGTCTCTTATTTGGAAATAAGGAATGACAAGGCTATGAGGTGTCTCCCCGCGTATCTGATCAAGGAAGGAAAACCATGCCATGTTTAAAGTTCCTGTGATGAAAGTTTCTTTTGGATAATTATGCAATTTCTGAAGGTTCTTTGTCAAAATTCTCTCCTCGAGAATTTTGTGTGCTTGCTCTTTGAAATAGTTTTTTTTTAAATTAAAGATGAAGAGAAAGCTTGACTACAGTCTCAAATAAGATAACAGATGATTATGACTGGCTGTTGCCATGGGTCCTTATTTCTGCTCTAGTTGAAATAATTAGAGGGGTCAAAACATTTATCTCCCACCTACATTCCCAGTTGCCTGGTGATGCTCACAGGAGTTCATGTGTAGGAAGAGGGCGGACACTGCCTCCCCCGTCTCCATCACCAGGGCAGGTGCATTAGCTCCAGGCCAAGTGACTCTTTGGATAGTTGATGAATCCCATCTGTAGGCAGAGGGCTGAAAGTAGTGCAGGTGACGTGGGCATTGATATTTTATCTTTGACTACACACAGGGGAAGTCTGCATCTGGGGATGAGCCCATACCCCCGGTATCATTAAAAGGTGGAGCACCTGGGAGGAAATAAAAAAGATCTCATGAAACCAACTCTAATAAACCTACCCCTAAACATGGTTGGCAAATATCACTATAAAAAAAGCACTTTGCTGATTTCCCGGTTTATAGTCTCTTTCCCCATTTTCAACCCACCTGTAGAAAATAAATCCTTGATTTTAGAACTTTCTCAGGTACTCTGAGCCTGCTGGGATTCTCAACCAACAGAGTCTCCCCCCAAAGGAGGCATTTCACTCTGGGGTTTCTGTATTGTGGCACCAGCCCAGGTGACTCAGTCTGGCCTTTTTTTTATGCCAATGGGAGTGAAGCCTGAGGTGGAAGTGAAATGACTTTGGAATGTAAGATGGAGCTGACCAAGGGGTCAAGGAACATGGCAGGTTGTGTGGTTGCCATTGGCTTTAATTCAAACAGAAGGAATTCCTCCAGAATAGAAGGGGCAGATGGAGCATGTCACAGGCTGACCCTACAGGGTTTGTTTCATTGGTCCTCATTGTTGTCCTAACCAAGGTAGCATGAATTACTACCCCTTCTCTGTGGATGTGATATGGAAGATGCAGGCTCCCTTCTACCCCCAGTTGGCCCCATATACACACAGACCTCTTGTGTTTGGGATCCCTCTTCTAATTTTTTTTCCCTTTATACATAAACTGCAAAGTTGGGTGTTGGGACGGTGGTGGGAACGGTGGCTGATATCCATGAGGGGCAGATTTGAAGAGGTCCAGCAGAATTTCACAGGCACAGAAAGGGTCAGTCCTGCTATGAAATCTCAGGGCAGGTGCAGGATATTGATGAGGTCCCTCATTACATCTTTCCTGAGCACAGGCAATATGGTTTGAGAAGGTGTATATGTAGTCATTTTGCAAAAGTGAGGGAGAGCATTGATCAGCTTTGCAGCAGTTTCCCTCTGGGGAGCTCATGGAAAGACCACCTGCCCACTTTTTAAGGAAATGCCCAATTCCCCTGAGATACTTCTTCCAGTATCCCCTCTGTACCTCTTCCTCCAAACTATTTTTTTTTCATGGTAGATCTTGATGGTCCAAAAGACCTGGAACCCCGAAGAACAGGAAGGCAAGGCGGGCTTAAAACTTTCTAAAATAGCAAAGGAAAGAAGAGGAAACCTGTTTACTCACCATGTTAGTATTTCTGCACATTTCACATGCATGGCTCTGTTTGGGTGCACAGAGGGCTCCAGGCAGGACTCTTGAAATGAGCCCAGCAGTGCCAGTGCACCCCAAGAACTGTAAATATTAACTAACAAGGAAACAATTGAGTTCCTTGGATGTGCTCAGTGGGTGTTGATTCTTAGCAGTCATTATTGGCATCTGAAATCCCGGGTTGAGGAATTAGAATCAACAATTTATTTTTCCATTACAATTTTTGCAACACAGGAATTTTTTTTTTCCCCTGATGGCTTTGGATCACAGGCAGTCTCACAAGTATGTCTTAGAGATGCTAGCCAAGGTATTCAGATTCATATTTCCTAGTGAAAAGTACTCAGTGAGGTCCTGGAATTGATAAAGCTTTTCAGTGTGGCACCATTTGACCTCTGGCACGGAGATCCACCCAGTCTGGTTAAGAGCTGGGGTTGCCAGGGGACTAGATGAAGAGCCCAGGATGGGAAAAGCCATTTCAGAAGGATCCATTGTGCTCTCGAGACCATAACTGCTGTCTCCATTGGTCAATTAATGTTCCCTGATAGTCTGTGATTGCAAATGACTGTAGCTATTGATGGTTCAGAATAAATTAGAAAAGCTGCCTGCTGTCCCTGTTATTAGAAGGGTAGGACTTTTAACTAACAAGGTGTATCCTTTTCACTTTACCTCCTTATGAAAGAGCTTGGAATAAGCATCCCTAGTTGATTTTCTTTTTAAAAAGATTTTATTTATTTATGGTGTGTGTGGTGTGGGGGGTAGGGGCAGAGGGAGAGGGGCAAGCAGAATCCATGCTAAGTGCAGAGTTCCACGTGGGTCCTGATACCATGACCCTGAGAGCACGACTTGAACAGAAATCAAGAGTTGGGAGCTTAACTGGCTAAGCCACCCAGGGACTCCTCCCCACCAGTTGATTCCCTTTTTCCTGACAGCTTTCCTCCATCAAATCCTAGAGCTTCACTTACCATGTTAAGTCAGAACCAGAAACCCCAAAACCAAATCAAATTAATAATGTAATTCATTATCTAGGAGGCTGTGCCTTTGTTCAGTTCACTGAAAAATATGAGAGACCAAAAAAGAAAGCAAGACCAGTGAGAGATACGGATGAAAAAGAAAGATGAGAAATAGGGTAGATTGGAAAACACAGGTGCATCAAATGTAAGACTTTACTGAGTTTTTATTAAGTGTTTTGTCCTTGGTTCTTGGGTTCTACATGAATTTATTTTTCTGCTTTTTTTTTTATCTTGCACAAGGAATAATGTATGTACATCTCAGCAGTAGTACAGTTTGATCAGAAATGATACTGCTTCTGGGGCGCCTGGGTGGTGCATTCTGTTAAGCATCTGACTCTGAGTTTCTCTCTGAAGGTGGTAAGATCAGCCCCAAGTCCCTTAGGGCTCTGTGCTCAGCAGGGAGTCTGCTTGGGCTTCTGTTCCTTCCCTCCCCCTTCCGATTTGCAACCCCCCTCCCCACATGCTCATAGGTGTGTGCTCTATCTCTCTCTCATTCTAAAACAAATAAAACCCTTTAAAAAAAATCTCCCTCTGCTCCCCCAGTCTCAAATCTTAAAAAAAAAAAAAAAGATATTGCTTCAGATCATTCAATAAAAATTTCTAAAAACTTTGACAAATTTTGAGGGTTTTTGAAACAATGGTAAACCTAAGAGACAATGCGAATACACTTGGCACATCATGGCCATCTTTAGTGTCCCAGTCTTTGTTATGATTGTTGGTATTATTGATCCTAGCAAACCCCTTACATTACTGATTTTGATCCCGAGGCAAATAAGAGTTCGCATTAGGTTGAAATCATGGTCTCAGGTTGGAATTAAATGCTTTTTCTGGATGTATAAAAAAACTTTGGTGACCTTGAGCAAGTGAGTTAATCTCCCTACTGTAAAGATGCTTGATTGGCAAACACAGGCAAGTGGAACAAGTAGGCAGCTTCTGCAGACAAGCCAGGGACTTAAAAAGCGTGCAGTCCTCGACACTGTAGAAATTTTCTTTTTTCCTAATGGGTTCTTGTCAAAAGCAGTATGAACTAAACATTTTTGCACGTTCAAACAGCTACTTACGTTCTCCAGATCTTGATGGTGGTGGGTAGGGGACAAGCAGCACGGGTCTTGGTTCTTATTAAAGCCCTGATAAATATGAGTCTACTTGCTGAATCTAAATTTCAGCAAGTAGACTGGATACCCCTGACAACACCATTTCCCACCACGGTTCCTCCCCCCCCCCCCCCTCCAGCAAACTTCCTTAAGTCTTAAAAAAAAAAAAAAAAAAAAACCAAAAACAAAAAAACCTTCCTTAAGTCTACTGTTACTCCTTTGGATTTAACAAGCTTCTGTTTAAAAAATGAAAAGGAGCAGGGTGCCTGGGTCGTTCAGTTGGTTATGCATCTGCTTTTGGTTCAGGTCATGATCCCGGAGTCCTAGGATTAGGCCCCTTGTCAGGTCAGGCTCCCTGCTCAGTGGGGAGTCTGCTTCTCCTGTTCTGCCAACCACCCTCTCCCCCTCCCCTTCCTGCTTACCAGCTCACTCTCCAATAAATAAAATCTTAAAAAAAAAAAAAAAAAAAAAAAAAAAGAAACCATTGGCAGGGATGACCTAATTAACATAAGAGCCATTGGGTGAAGGGTAGCAAGAAAAAGAAACACTGTCTATTACTCTTTATCTGGGCTGGGGAAGGAAGAAGTGATGGTGTCAAGGGGTAGCTAAAGCCCAAGCTGGGGAGTTTGGGAGACCCGGATCTGAATCTTAGCACTTTGTTGACTGTGTGGCCTTGGGCCAATTACTTGACTTCTCTGACTTTGAACTGCTGCATCTTCATTTTTTTTTTTTGAATTTTAATATTTTATTTAAATTCAATGTGCCAACATATAGTAAAACACCCAGTGCTCATCTCCTCATGTTGCTATATCTTTAAGATAGGCAACATAATCCCAGGAGCATTTGGGGAGTGATGAGATTAGATGTACGCATCAATTATGTATATGCAATGCAGGAGAAGTAGAATATGTAGAACAGTGGCCTGTGCCTTGTCCGTTCCCTAGATGTGACCGTGACCTCTGCTTTACAGTGTAGCCCAAGGTCTACCCCAAGCATCCAGGCCCATGTGGATGGAGCCTTCCAGGGAGATCCATTACCACACAGTGTAGCCTGTGTGATGAAGAGATTACCTTCAGTGTCTGTCTCCTTTTACACTAGCAGAGCCTCCTTCTGTAGGCAAGACCCTTAAATCTAGGTCTTTCTTTAGGTTTAAAGTAAATAAAGAAGGCCTTCTCTTTTGGCTAAAGGATAATAACTGCTCAGCGTACATACTTCCCTGTGGCTGCCACTTTCTGAATGAATCACTTACTGGAGTCACTGGTGGCTCTCAACAGTCATGAAGCTGGCTTCTCTCCCCATACGATCCTGTGCCATTAATGTTTTGAGAGGAATAATAGGGTAGGACCATCCATACGCTTCTGGAAAAGAATAAAGCCCAGATAAGCATGACATGAAATGGCTTGAATACTTAGATAAACCCAGAGCCAGTTTTCTCAGCGGTGTTTTACAGAGAAGGCTTGATTGTACAGCAATGAGCTTTTATTTATTCTCTTTCAATAAGCATTTTTGCATTATTATTCATTCAGCAATTCAGCTCGGTATTCAGAAGTGACAGCTTGCCAATTTTTTTTTTTCACAAGCATTTTGGACTTTAACATCTTAATCTGAAATCACTCCAGTAATTAGTAGGGGTTGAGGGTAGGAGGATGTGGGAAAGAAAGGTAGAAGGATTTTCAAGATGCTTCTACCAAGAGGAATGTGCTACATATGTGGCTCTGACAGCTGAAGATGCAATGTTTGAATCCAGGCCAGCGAACAACAGACTGAGGACTGTTTAGGTGTCGAAGTATGGCCCCCTGTGAGATGTTGTCACGTTTTGGAGAATGATCACACCTGTGCAAGCCAAGCTAGCCCTGGTCTTTGGTACATTGTCTTTGAAGGCAGCAGGAAGTCACTGAAGCTTTCGAAAGGCCATACGTAATACATTTCATTAGGGATCTACTCTGCCCAGGATATTCTAATTATTTATCCTGCTTTAGTTCCTTCATAGCACTTATTACTAGTATTGTTACATTTCAGCTCAGTCATTTGCCTCCTTATCTGTTGACCCAATTAGAATGCAGGTCCCATGAGGACAGGAACCTTGTTGGCTTTTGTTCCCTGGTGCATCCCCAGCACCAAGAACCATGCCTGGCACATAGTAGTGGCCTAATAAATATGTCTTGGATAAATGAACGAGTGAGGGAATGCTACGTGCTGAGCCGCATTAAAGAATTGGTAAGACAGTTTCCCTGATCTTCAAAATGTACAATCCAGTGGAAAGCAAACTATGAATACTAAGAGAGCCTGCAAAGCAAGGTAGCACATCAGAAGCTCTTGGTTTATCTTTGAAGGATGTTCCCTACAAGTGATGCCTGTGTGCTCCCTGCGCAGAAGGAAAAAGAGTTGGTTGCTCTCTCCTTTAAACACTATCCAGTGACGATAAGCTCACATCACCCTTAGACCTGCTTTTCTGGCTTACACACTATGTCTTACTCTGCACCCGACCCCCTTTCTTTTGATCTCACCACTGAGGTCCAGAGGCTCCCCCACCTGCCAGTGGTACCAGTTGGTTTGCTGTCTTCCCCTTCCCATTAAATATGTATGTCAGAGGGTAGCTCAATACAAAGGCGTCCTTCAAAGAGCTGTTTCTCTTCTTGGGTTGCAAAAAATAAATCATATTGCCATTGATAGAAATTTTATGGGAAAATGTTTCTGTGGGCAAATGCCTGTGTGGCTTAGAGTTCATTGAAGCCATTCTTGTAGATGGTCCTTTGGCCTTCAATGAACTGTGTGCATTTAGATACCTGAGAAATAGCCCTAGTATGTTGTGGGTATTTCCCCCAAATTCATTTGACCATCCAAACTTTCTCTCCTAAAATATTTTGCTGTCCCTGGAACATAGTTTGGGATAACTAGTCTAGGAGGAGGACACATAGGGTGTTTTGGGGGTTTGAAGACCGATTGGTGGATCACCAGCAGTTGGTTGGGAATGAACATGATGAGTAACATCATAGAACCCAGGCCATAGGAATTCGGAAGAGGGGGAAGGAAACCAGGAAGGTTTCATGAGAGAAGTGAGATGGAGCTGGCCTTCAGGTGAAAATCCGGCTTTAGAGGAGAAGAAAAGGAAATTTGCAGTGTGGGGAAAAAGTGAAAGACAAGACTGTGCATGCCAATGAGGGTTCTTATTTCAAAATGTACTCAGATCCCTGAAAATTCTGTGGGACTTTGATTAATGGTTCCAATATCCAGTCCTATTTTCCCTATTAATTCATCGTGTTAGTATGCATCCTCTGAAGCAGATGCTAAAACAGGATTCAACGTACAGGATTTTTTTTTTTTTTATGATAGTCATACAGAGAGAGAGAGAGACAGAGACACAGGCAGAGGGAGAAGCAGGCTCCATGCACTGGGAGCCTGACGTGGGATTCGATCCCGGGTCTCCAAGATCGTGCCCTGGGCCAAAGGCAGGCGCCAAACTGCTGCACCACCCAGGGATCCCCGTACAGGATTTTTTAAAGGGAATGGCTATGAAAATGCAGAGCCTCCAGCTGATGCTGGGGAAACCATCAGACTCTTAGGAGTTTGACCCCATGTGAAAGAGGGGGAAACAAGGGTCACTTAGAAGTGTCCTTGGCTGTTGTGAAGTCTAAGGAAGTTTCAGTAGTAGTGTCAGAGAGTCCACGCATTAGAATCAGCCATCGGAAGAGTCCTAGGTCTTCCAGGATTGGCACTGCCCAAGTATTCCTGCTGTACTCCATTCTCAGCCAGGAGCAGCCCATGGAAAGCATGACCTAGATGCACATATAGCAACCTGTCCCAGAGCTCTGCAGCTGGTCCCTTGATCAGTGAAGATCCCTGTCGTTGGAATTCTGCGAGATACATTCCCAGGACAGCCGTACTCAAGAGATGGATCTTTATAAAATAAACCTACAGAGGAAGAACAAACTGTCTAGAAACACAAAGTTCTACACCTGAAATTAGGGATGAAGGCATGTATCTGATGCACATACCCGCAGACTTAGCCTGGCAAAAGAGCCTTGCTATTTGATAAATCTCAAGATAAGAATACTTGAGATTCTCCAGGGGGTAGGTTCAGTTATCTGGGATCTTAAGCTTATAAAGTTAGATGTTGAAAATGAGGGAGGCTATCCTTACAGAAAAGAATATGAACTACAAATACGAAAATGCCAGGGCTCCTCCTGGGGCCTTGGAAGCAAGAGGCCAACTCCAGCCTCCTTTACTTCATGATAAATCTACCCCTCCTCATCTGCAAAATACGGGTAAGAAACTTGGAGTGTATTGCATAAGTGTATTCAAAAATAATTCACTGCTGATTGATTCATGAAAATGTAAGATGCCTCACGAGTGCTTAATTATCTGAACTGTGTGTGCTTTCAACGGTAAAGAATCAGCTGACGAGAGGGGCGGGCAGTGAGCCACTGAGGTTAATGCACAGAGGATGACCCTGGTGTGCTTTCTCCAGCACAGCTGCCCGAGCTGATGACACAGATCCAGGAGGATGTGTTCTCACAACTCAGCACTGCCACTGTCCTTGGTGGGGATCACAGCATGGCCTCTGATTTTCTCTGATTTTTTTGTCTCTTTAGGGACACAAAATTTAGGGGATGCATGCAGCACACAAGTGATAGTTCTTTTAGCCAAGCACCAAAGTGGAGCATGAAAGGCGGCAGAATCCTGAGGGCTGCAACTCACGTGGGTTTGTAAAGACCCAGGGATGACATGGGTTTTCCTCAAATTTATTTTCTTAGAGGATTCCAGATGACTCCCATGATGATGCTTCTTATGAAAGCCAGCAAGGAAAAAAAAAAAAAAAAAAGGTGGAGAAGAAAGCTAGGACAGGGGAAGAACTAGGAAGGAGTAAGAGAGAATGGAGAGGAGAGGACTTGGCAGGTGGTAGCTCAGTAAAAGCAGAGGCCTGATTGCTTCTGGATCTTGTAGCATCACTTGAAAATTAGAACATGATCCAAAGTATTAGACTGATACAGATCTAGTCAGGACAAACTCTGTGAGTGTGCCTATGCTATACTATGATCATCCATAGGTCTCTATCTCCATGGCTTTCTAGTTGGGTTGTCATCTGAAGCTGCCGCTGCTGGCATAGTCATCCTTTGGATGAGACTAGAGCTCTCCCCCATTCGACATGGCATGAAGCACGCCTGCTTGCTGTGTGAACCCAAACCTCTCCCCGAGTTGTGCTCTATCACCACATTTCCCCCATCCTATTTAATTTCTTGTGCTTGCTAACACTTAACTTTATTTCTCACTTTTTAACTTGTTCTCTACCTAAACCCATTGCTTGAACCAAACAGATCCTTGTCTTAAGTACTTAATCATGATATATTATATTTCCTGCCTATTTCTGCATTCCCCAGATCCTATGGGCTCCAAGGGATTGCTTGAACAATCTATGCCAGTGGATGACATGTAGCAAGATCATGATAAATATTTCTCAGGAAATATGAATGCATGAAAAGGATTTAGTTATATGCATATATACTTCTTTTTACTTATGGTTACTACAACTTTTCCTTATTTTTTCTTTAAAATCTAGCCGTTTGTCTTTTCCAGAAAAAATGTACTTAAATACTCATTTTTGTTCACACACAATTCACACAGTCACTCACACATACACACTCATTTTATGTTGGAAGCTATAGGTGCTGCTTTATTTTTCATGTTTTCCTGCTGTGAAGTAACTTGTAGCAGATCAATGATTCGAGAAAGGTTGTATTTTTAAAAAATTCATCTGTTGCTAGGTGTCAAGACAGCAAAGAAGAAAATCAGGATTTGAGGGGCCAAGATCCCAAAAGAAAGAGAGCTCATTGGGCAGCCCCGGTGGTGCAGCGGTTTAGCGCCGCCTGCAGCCCAGGGCGTGATCCTGGAGACCTGGGATTGGATCCGCGTCGGGCTCCTTGCATGGAGCCTACTTCTCCCTCTGCCTGTGTCTCTGCCTCTCTCTCTCTCTCTGTGTCTATGAATAAATAAATACAGTCTTTAAAAAGAAAAAAAAGAGAGCTCACTGATGTGACCCCAACATTTTACACTGCACATTTCTCCTTGGGGCATATGCTAGTTTTTTGGCCTAGTTCAAGGAGCTGAGAAGCCAGGCAAAGGGTGACGTCTAAGAGGTAGAGAAGTTGCCAGTCTCCTTTGCCAGTCTCCTGAAACGAGAGAAGAAAAATTGAGTTTGGGAGACCCAGGACTTGGGGTCCAGAGCTCTGCAAGAAGGGATAGGCAGTGGAGTGAGCCCAATGTTGGGAGGCTTTATCCCTCTCGAGGCATTTGATGCCTTTATGAAAGTCTTAAAAGCCAAGTTAATACCATCGAAAAATCAGAGTGAAATGTTCAGCAGTCTCTGAATCCCAAGGAAACAAAAAAAATTAGAGTTCAAGATACTCCTTAAACA
The DNA here is from genome assembly GCF_053574225.1 of Canis aureus. Lineage (NCBI taxonomy): Eukaryota > Metazoa > Chordata > Mammalia > Carnivora > Canidae > Canis > Canis aureus. The sequence continues at coordinate 91,651,892 of NC_135611.1, read as the reverse complement.
CCCCATGACCTCGGCTGAGAACCCTATGGGACTCTATATGCCCTAAGAGCAGCGAAGAATCCGAAGGAAACTGAGGCTTATGTGGATTGAGGTGAACTGCTGGTAGCCGAGCTGCCTGTAGAGGATAGGGTAGATTCACTCTAGAAGAAAGCATCATGCAGAGCCCCTCCAATTTTTCATACAGAGTATATCTAGCAGGCAATCAAAATTTGCTAAGAATAAAATAAAAAAACAGGAGAGATGAAAACAAAAAAAAGAGAAAACAATTCATGGGTGAATCAGCTCCTAGAAGTAGCAAATATTGGCTTGACTGTGCTCAGGAAAAGAATAAGCTTGAGAATTTTACCAAGAACTAGAATCTATTTTAAAAAGGATCAAATGAAAATTCTATAACTGCTATTAAGATATCCGTGAGTGGATTTAACATTCATGATGAAGCTGAAGGTTAATTAACTAAAAGTGAAGTCAGCACAAAATATCAAAGCTAAGTCACAGGCAGGGAAGGAATGTAGACTATGGGAAAGAGCAGGAGGCAAAATGCAGGGAAACCTCTCCCATGCTTGGAACCGGAATCCCAGAAGGAGGGGAGAGAAAGGGAAAGAAGCAATAAAGAGAGAATGTCTGATCATTTTCCAGGACTTCTGAGAGCGATCAAGCCACAGACTGACCAAGTGCTATCAAGTAGATACCAACAGGCCAAATGCCACGAAAACCACCTCTAGACCTCCGAGAAGCACACTGAACAGCAAGGGGACCAGGAAATCCTAAAAGCTGTCAGGTCAAAAGACCCAGTTACCTTCACAGGAGCAAAAATTAGAAGGAAGATGTCCCCAAAGAAGCAAGAGAAGCCAAGAGACAAACGAGTGACATCTTTCAAGTTCAGAGAGAGAAATCCTGCCTCTCTGGAATCTCTAACCAGGGAAAGGAGCCTTCGAGAATGAAAGTAAAATAAAAGCCTTTCCAGTCAGACAAAAATGATGAGCCTTTCACCCCTGGTAGAAGTGTACTTACAGGAGAGAGGCAAGGGGAAAAAGGGGGAAGGGAGGTCTCTTCAAGAAGAGGAAAAATGAGCTCCAAAGGAATTACAGAAATGAAGGCCGACCAAAAGAAGGAGAGAAAAAAACTACAGAAAATCTTAATATAGGTGGTATGAGACCATAGTAGTGAGGGGGGGCTTTAAAACACATAGAATATGGAGACGATTGTTAAAAATGAGCAAGTGCTTCCATTTCATCTCCATGGCTACATCATCAACGTGTGGTCCAGGGGAGGGCATCGAGCTAGTGCCCTGGAGGAGCCATGGAATGTTACTTGAAATTCCCCCTTTGAGACACCTGGGTGGCTCAGTGGTTGAGCATCTCCCTTCGGCTCAGGGTGTGATCCCGGGGTCCTGGGATCGAGTCCTGCAACGGGCTCCCTGCAGGGAGCCTGCTTCTCCCTCTACCTGTGTCTCTGCCTCTCTCTCTGTGCCTCTCATGAATAAATAGAAATAAAATAAGGAAATCTACCCCCCCCCCCGTTTGATACACATGAGGGAGAAGAGGGGAGAACAGAGAAATAAACCTAGTGTCAGAGTTGTGCCCAGCACCCAGATTTGGCCCGCAGACTGGCACTTTTTCAGTGCTGACTTGGCAATTTGGCTTTGTATGTGGCCCACTTCCTTTTTTTTAAAAATAAATTTATTTTTTATTGGTGTTCAATTTGCCAACATATAGAATAACACCCAGTGCTCATCCCATCAAGTGCCCCCCTCAGTGCCTGTCACCCAGTCACCCCCACCCCTTGCCCTCCTCCCCTTCCACCACCCCTAGTTCGTTTCCCAGAGTTAGGAGTCTCTCATGTTCTGTCTCCCTCCCTGATATTTCCCACTCATTTTTTCTCCTTTCCCCTTTATTCCCTTTCACTATTTTTTATATTCCCCAAATGAATGAGACCATATAATGTTTGTCCTTCTCCGATTGACTTACTTCACTCAGCATAATACCCTCCAGTTCCATCCACGTCGAAGCAAATGGTGGGTATTTGTCGTTTCTAATGGCTGAGTAATATTCCATTGTATATATAGACCACATCTTCTTTATCCATTGATCTTTCGATGGACACCGAGGCTCCTTCCACAGTTTGGCTATTGTGGACATTGCTGCTAGAAACATCAGGGTGCAGGTGTCCCGGCGTTTCATTGCATCTGCATCTTTGGGGTAAATCCCCAGCAGTGCAATTGCTGGGTCATAGTGTAGCCCACTTCCAGACTGGTGACATTTTAGGCTACCTCCCATTCGAGTGTGCCTGAAAACAAAACCTTCCACCCCGTTGCAGGAGCCTTATGCCACCAGCCAATTCTCTGCATGCTCCCCCACTTGGGGCCCTAATCTAAGCCCTGCTGTAACCACCCTCCTACCCTCTTTCCTGAATACCCTTCTCGATGTGGCAAAGCCTTGAGAAACCTAAAGTCCCCTCAGAGGCCTGGGGTTTAGGTTGTGGTTGTTTATATTGGCCTGGACCCCTCTTTCCTCCAGCGTGGAGGCTTTGTTCTGGAAGAATGCAAGGTGGTTGAGGGAGAACAGTACAGCAGCCTGTTCTAGGGACGTGTCTGCTGAGCTGTCAAAGCTCATTTTCCAAGCCATTCTTCCAAAGGTCTTGGGATGGCAAACTGGTTCTGCCTTGTAGATAGATGATTTTGTTTTCAAAGGGAAAGCCCTAGAGGCTGCAGGGAATCTCTGAAGGGGAGGGAATAAAATGAGAGCTTAGCCTTCTCCCCTTCCTCCCTCCCCTCTTCTCCCAAAACCTGCAAGAGCCAGCACGGAATAGGCAACACGGGGTTGATTTACAGATTGTAGCGTGACTTTGTGATTTGGGGGGATGGTAGCAGCCCTTTTAATTTCTCAGACTCTTTATGATGGAGTTTTAGTTAATGTGCAAAATAATTGAGTAAGCTGCTGGGCAGAGAAAACAGAGCTAGGGTTTGGCAGTTAGATACCTTGATTGCAGTTTTTATTCTGCTTCATAAAGACAGGTCACAGAGCAATCTCTTAACCTCTCTGGGCCTCAGTTTCTCCATCTATAAGCAGGAAAGCTAGTATTCCCCACGCAACATGATTTGGGGAGGGGGGAATCAAATGAAATAACGTGTACTACTGTGCTTTTTATTTTTTTTAAGTCCTCTTTTTAAAAAAATGTTATTTATTTATTTATGACAGACACAGAGAGAGAGAGGCAGAGGGAGAAGCAGGCTCCATGCAGGGAGCCTGACGTGGGACTCAATCCCGGGTCTCCAGGATCACAACCCAGGCTGAAGGTGGCGCTAAACCGCTGGGCCACCAGGGCTGCCCACTACTGTGTTTTTTAAATGGATGAGGCTTGGGGCACCTGGGTCTCAGTCAGTTAAGTGTCTGCCTGTGGCTCAGGTCATGATCTCAGGGTTCTGGGATTGAGCCCCATGTCAGGGCTCCCTGCTCAGTGGGGAGTCTGCTTCTCCCTCTCCCTTTGCCCCTCCTGCCTGCTCATGTGCCTGCTCATGTGCTTGCTCACGCTCTTTCTTCTCTCTCTCTCTCAAATAAATCTTTTTAAAAAAAGTTTTTAAAAAATGGATGAGCTCTGAGAACAATCTCAATTTCTGTTATTTGTCTTAAGAACACTGTAGGTATTGCAAACTCTGACAACTGACAGGTAATGAATGCATGGAGAAAAATGCTCAGAATGTTTAGAACTGGATGGGTATTTAGCGACCTTCTAGCTGAACACATTTGTATTTTCTCCATGAGAAAATGGAGTGAAGACCAAAGACGTAATTATTTTTTCAAAATAATGAAATTAGAAAAAAAAGGCGGTGGGGTGGGGGGAGAACATCTTTCAAATCTGTTGCAAATTCTGCATAGTCTCCTGGTGCATGGGAGTCAAGATGACCAGATCCTAGCACTTATTCTGTGTTGTTTTTGATGTACACACAGTTCTGAGCTGAGCGGAGAGTTTAGTGGGTGATCAAGGAGAGATGTGAAAAGTCATGAGCATCTATTCAATGGATTTGTTTTTCCCCTGAATTCTAAGAATTACAAAAACAAGACTACCAAGAATTCCAGAAACATTGACAGACTTGTGTAAAGAATGTGGGCAACTTATCTGAAGAATGCTGTGTCAATAACATTGTCCTCTGGTGGAGGCCTTAACATACCTCCTCAGAACGAGAGTGTCCTAGACACACTTCAGGACCATTTCCAGGACTTGGGTGCTTCACTGGCAGCTGCTCAAAAGCCAGAGGAAAATATGCAATTTCAGCAGATCTTGCATCATCTCAAGAGCATTTGGAAGGAAGACATGAGGACACCTGACATGTGATGGCGCGCCTTTTGCAGAAACAACCCATCTCTGAACACCCGCCATTCAGGGTCTCTACCAAGAAGGCTGCATCTGATAAGGAAACTTCTCTCTTGAGTCCTAGGACAATTTCACAGTTTTAGGAGTCTATACAAACAAGATTGGTCTACTCCCCACTTGGCACAAGACATGTAGAAAAAGTTAACTTGAGCCGTTAAACAAATGAGTATTAAAATAACACTCCCTACCCTGGTCTCGTTCAGTGCTATGAGGCCTCAAAAGTCTTTGAAGATGAAGTGACCATTTGATCCTGAACTTGCTAGCACCACCACAGCATGAATCAAGGCTTTCCAGCAAGTGTCTTTTCCCCCCCTGTTCAAAGGTTAGAATCAAAAAGCTCCAGCTCTCAGCGGATCCCAGAATGCTGCTGAGTTAACCCAGCCACATGTTGGCACTGGGTCAATGCCATTGTTTGGACATGGGTGTCTCTGGATCGCATTAATCCATAATCGGTGTTTTCCTCCAAGGTGGCAAGCCCCAGAGCCTGCCCCAAATCTTAAGATGCATTGATTTCATGTCATCAGGGACTGAATAGGACACTTCTAGTTCCATTAAAAATAACTCACTGACTCAGAAATAAGAAACTGCCTGTCTCCAAGGGGCAGAGTCACCAGGCAGGAGGGCCCTCCCCAAAGTATGGCATGGTCGCTTTGTTCTGTACCAGTCAGCCACTGCCTTAAATGGTGTTGTCATCTCTGATTCATCCCTTTCTTTGCACACAGGGTGACTCAGGGGGGCCAAAAGGCTATGTAAAGCCCAGCTACATTTAATTGATAAAATACAGTCCATTACTGCCAAGCCAAAGCGGGTGAATGGATCGTGCAAAGATGCAGTGAAGTAGAACACTAAGCAACATGACAAGTGGCCATGGCTGCAGACAGCTGAGGAGGGACAGTGGACTGGCTCCGCTGGCCTTCAGCCATTGGAGCAAAAGCATCAGCTCTCAGGGACAAAAAGGCAGAGCCACAAGCACTGCACTGCCGTGACCCATAAATGCGAACCGTGAGCACTGAAGAACAGAAGCAGGCCCCATCCGTGTGCACTTTGAGAAGAGCCACGGTAAATTTAGTCCACTATTAAACAAATGCTAATAATTATTGTCTTGTGCAGGTTGAGCACTATGGTAGGACAATAGGTTACGTGCATAAAGGAAGTTATGCATAAAGGAGCAAGAGAGTTTCTGCACCCAGCAACCCAGATCCTAAATAGATGAGACAAGATGGCACAAAACTTGGCCCTTGTTTTGAAAGATTATATATTTATATATCTTAATATTTTGATATTTCTTTTAATAGACAGGTATATATTCAAAATATATTACATATATATATATACACACACATACATGTGCACGTTTATTTATTTCAAAACAGCCTGTCTGTCGCCCTCCCCATCTGCATACTGATAGAACCTACTCAAATGTGTTAAAAGCTTTTGGGTCACTTAAAAACTACTATGTAAAAACACCATTTTTAAAAAGTATGAGTACCACATGCAAATATAATTTGCATCATGTAGAAAGATACTCATAAAGAAAAGCTAGGGAATCGAAAATAGTTTTAAAATATTTCAAGTTAGACTACCAAGACTGTATTGACCGATTTCATTAGAATTTGAACTCCCTATTTATGAATTCAAGGACTTTATTTGCAGTAGCTGACCAAGAGCAGGTCTTTCTCCAACTCCAGGGAACATCAGCAGGCACACACACAGACAGGAATGGCCCATATGCTGGGAGGCTGGGGGCGCCATCTTGCTCAACCCACTTGCTGTCCTAGTTCCTGGGCTCCTCCTCCAAGGAGTGTAAATGCCTAACAAGGTTGTGTCTTATGTTACATAACATTTTACCAAGATAATTCTATTTGGCAGAAGGAATGACTTAGAGGTGGGAGGAGGTTGGAGGTAGGGAGAGCAGTCAGGAGGCTATTGTACCAGGTGCCTAACATAGCATGGGGAGAGGTGGAAGGAAATTGCTGGAGAGGTAGAAATGGTGGGGCTTCGGGTACTGACAGCATACTGAGACAGAGCTAATAATGTAGAAGAAAGAAGGTCTTCCTTTTACACACCAGGCTTCTAGATATAATGGTTGGTTTAATGTCTCGCATGTGCTGTAGTAACAAACGACTCCCAAATCTCAATGGCTTAACACAGAGGATGCTTCTTGACCCAAGACCAGAAGTCTCCATGGTTGTGAATGGATACAAATAGTTACAGAGGAGAAAGAGAACTAATTCTAGGCCAGAAGTGCTTCAGGCCTGCCAAGATAACAGATGTGGAGATGTATGTGTTTCACAGAAAAGACCAACTAATTTCAATCGCTAAAAACTACATGGTGAGCAAGATGATGTACAAGCAAGACAGTCCAAAAGAAGGTGCTTTGCATTCATTTCTCCAAGTACGTTTTGCAGACACTGGAGTCCAGAACCCCGATTTAATGGTCTCTGCAGGTCACCTCTAGTTTCCTTCTGCCATCTGGTAAACCTCTGTTGGTAGTGAAGTCACTGCTCCAGTGTGAACCCGGAATAGCAGTGGAAGAAAATAACAGAAATATGTAAATGTGTACACATAGTGTTTGGTTTTAAGAGATGAGGAAGGATTGCAGGGTGGCTGTAGTTCATGTCCTTAGAACAGGAAGTAGACTCGGGTTTGTTTTCCTTCCCGAGATCGACTTGTTGCTGCTATGTCCTGTTTTAAGACTACAGAATGTTAAAATTGAGGAAGAATTTCAAGTTTGCTTAGTCTAGCCTGTCCCATTTTGTAGTTAGGGGAACAATGACCCAAATGGCTTATGCGAACTCCCCAAACTAGAGGTGACAAAAACCAGGGCAGTGAAATAGCCCGTTCTCCTTGTCCTGGTGGACTGTGCGGGTCCTCTGCTGTCCCCTCTCTGTCGTTAAGGTCATCTGAAGGACCTGACCATGGATGGAATAAGGGATACATAAAGGAGTCCTGTCACAGGGCTCAAACAAAGTTAGAGTATTATTTGTGAATCTTAGTATCTACTGACAGGCAGGTGCTCCTGGGGGATTATCAGTGAGTCTAGAGACGGAAGAGGCTTGCTGACGTCAGATCATTTCTCAGTCCAGTGTGTTCTCAGAGAAAACAGCCACAGTGTCACAGGTTTCTTTGTCGTATTCATAAACGTGCCGTCAAAGCATTGAAGGAAAACGCGTGTGGTCTCTGAGCCACTTTATTAGCAAACATACTAAGGAAACAAGATGTCAAAGGACATTGATGTGGCCAGGACGTCCGCCGTCTTCCTATCCTATGCGGCTCCTTAAAATCTTACCCAGAGCAACGCGCTGTTCTTCCTACTGACCGATCAAACCCTGGATGCACACGTTAGAGAATGTGCTTTGAAATTTCTTTTTCTCCCCAAGTGATGGGGTGTGCAATGATCCGGGGTTAAAAGCAGTCCGTAGACATAATTATGACACGGAGCTAGTCACTTAACCTCTCTGACTCACTTCTTTTTTTTTCTTTTTCCAATTTACAAAATGAAGGGATTGAATTAGATGACCTCTAAGACCCTTCCAGCTCAGACATTTCAAATCTATAAACACAAAGCCACCTGCCTGGGATCAGGATTAAACTTCTAATTGTGCCTTATTATCAATCTGTTCTAATCAGCCCAGCGAGGAGGACAGAACAGAGCTTTTATTTGAGACGTAGGCAGCAGTAAAACCAGACTGTTTTCGTGATTCAAATTCCCTTCCCTAATAAAGGTGGTCATTTTGCTATGCAGCCACAAATACCCTTGCTCCTAACTGGCTGGCCTACGGATACTTCATTTTAAATCAAATGAAAAATAAGTGAGCCTGGTTCTGGATAGATCCACACACCAGAACTGAATCCACAGCTGTGTACAAACATCCTTGGCTGTTTGTGAGAGAGAATCCTGTTAGAGTCCTCTACATACCCCAGTTCCTAAGGCTCCAGGAAGGGATGTGACCGGAAATCATGTCTTAATCGGAAACCCCGACATCTCAGGAAGACAAAGGCTATCCATTGGGGTTTTTATTGGAGCCTTTCCCTTGGAGCTCTGACAACCAGTTGTGGTGGATAATGTTCACGGTTAATCAAGTCTGGTTGTTTTTATGCAGGAGACAGCCAGCTGATTCTGGAAAATATTTTTTTTTAAAAACTGAGGGTGTGAAAGTCTGAATAAAGAGACAACAGTTCTGTGTGAAAGAGCCATCTCTGAGCTAACAGAAAGCATCATCTGTGCAGAACAAAGCATGAGCTTAGTCTATTCATTCACCCGTCAGATTTCTGGAGTGCAGAAAATACTCTAGCATCAGGTGCAGAGATTGTAAATTAAAATAGATAGTTCATGTGCTTGAGGATTCGTTGCCTGGTAGGGAGACTGATGTGCCCTGGGTGTGTACATTCTACAGCGCAGGCACCAGGGGTGGAGGGAGCGGGGTGGGGGGCACAGTGATCCAGAGTGTCCCAGTTTGGGAGAGCCGGGATATCACTGAGCGGGAACATGTGTTTTATTTTCAAGAATGGGTGGTGGCAGGAGAGTGCATGGGTGATGGGCATCTTTAGTGGGCACCTCCAGATCTGTGCCCCCCTTCTCACCTCTGCCGTCTGCTGAGGTGACAGGACCCACTGACCAGGAAGACCTACACTGACAGCCATTGTGCCCACTGGCTTTCATTTGTGACCAGTCCATTTGTGGCTCCAGCACGAGTTTGGAAGAAGAGGAGAGGGGAGGTCAGAGTGTTTTATTCCCCTGGTCTCATTCCTGAGCAGGTGCTCCGGGCTAGGCGGTGCTCAGTCTAAAGTTAAACCAAAGGTCCCTGCTCCTCTTAGGTGGCCTCTGTGAGAGCCTCTCTTGTCACATCCCAGTAAGCACGGTCTGCTGAAGAGCCCAGCACACAGGTGGCACATTCCCACTGGTGCAAACCCTACATTACCTCCTTGGCCATTGGAGTTCACTTCCCTCCACTTCCCCTTCTGTGGTGTCCCCTTGCACATTGGTCCCTTTGCACACCAGTTCGAGTAGGCAGTCTCTCTTTCCAGCTGGGACCCTGACTGTACCACCTTTGGGGCTAGGTGGACCACCTGAGCAAAGACAAAGGGTGGAAAAGCGTAGAATCCTTGGAAGCGACAACAGAGTTCAGTGATGCCAGTAGAAGGGCCCTTTGCAGGGCGTGGTGGGGGCTGCGAGTCACCCAGGGTTGGTCAAGAAGGACAATAGCACGCAATGAGATTCAGTCTAAGTTTACAAAGAGCAGCCTGGTCATGGCATCGAGAATGACGTGGAAAGAAGAGAGACTTAAGAGACTGGTGGGGGTGTCTGTGACCTCTACCCCCAACCCGTACCTGCCCTCGCTGTGGCATCCACTGTCTCACGCCCACATCGCTGTACTTCCACATTTTGTTAGATGACTTCAGCCTGTGGGGTCCTGGAACATGACCCCTTTTTCTCTAGCTTTCCAGCTTGCTGTTGCTAGTTTGGGGTCACCTCACTATCCCATATTTGGCTCTTAACTTCTCGATCACCCCCAACAACCAGTGCACTCCAGTTAATTCCCTTTTTTTTGTAAGTATGTGAAACATTTGTTTTTCTGGTTACACCCAGGAGAATACAAGTGTCTTCATAGGCCAAGACTGTGAGGTGGCAAGTAGTGGCATATTCTAAGGGGGGAAAGCTTGCCAGCCAAGGGCTGCCATCTCCCTTCCAACCAGAAAGCTGTTGCCCCCTTTAATGAGGAGCAGAACAGTGTGGCTTTCCTATAGGCATTCTGGAGCAGGCTGCCTGGGCAGAAGCTGTGTTGATGATTCCATGCATGTTTCCTGATCTCTGTGTGCCTTGTTTCCTCATGTGTAAAATGAGATAATCATGCCACCCTTACGGGGTTGTTGCAAGCATGAGAGTGATCTAATACAGTACATATAAAATGCTAGAAAAAGCTCCCGGTAGGTACCAAGTCCATGTAGACACTAGCTAATGCTATCTGGGTTGGCATGTGAAAGGTTGATGTCTCCCTGGGTCTCCAAACACGAAGTCATGCCCATAATCAGGACGGTAGACGTTGGCCAAAGATGGCAGTTTGGGAAGGTAGAGAAAGCATGCTGTGATTGACAGGGATGCTGTAAGGAGAAATAATTTTCCAGGGGCAACCAGTGGTTGCCGTGGTTTCCAGCGGGCACAAACTCCAAGGTCATTCCTTGCAGATATTTCCTTGCTGATATGAGCAGAACCATTCGTGTCTGCTCCTCATCATTTCCTCTGCACCAGGGCAGATTGCTCCAAAACCGAGCCCTGCTTTACCACTGGGCAGCGGGAGACAGAAATGTGAATAAGTAGAAATAAAAAAAAAACACAGCGATCCCGCGGACTGGCCACTGACCATGAAGGCAAATACAGCTGATTCCCCAGTAGAGCTAGAAAAGGGAAGTGTCACTCTGAGAAATGAAATTTTAATAACCACATGGGGAAGAGAGCATTTTATTATAAGACTCAGGGCTGCATTGATAAAGATCACTGAGGACAACCCATATTATTTGAAATTTTACTTCTGCTTTTTACGTCCCTGGAAATTCAAGTCCTAGGGCACCAGAGAAATTACAGTGCACAAAGCTTTGGTAAAAGTGCCCCCCTACCTTCCCCAGTACCACTCATGACCCAACTGAACTGGCTGCCTGCCTCCAGGCCCTATGTGTGTTCCAGCCTCAAATCAATGTTCCATCCTTAGGAATTAAGCTCATCTGGCAGCCCACCTGCAATATCGATTACACATTTTCCTTTATAGAGTGGTTCCAGTTGTTTCTGGAAGCCTCTCCCACAAGGCAGGGGATTACTTTCAGATCCTGTTCTCTAGGCCTCCCCCACAGTGCTGGGCATTCCAGGGCAACCCCTTTAGCCGGGCACTGAGAGCAGATGTGTTTGTAAGGGGCAGGCCAGGGAATCATTGCACACATAATCTAAAAAGATGCAAGTTTCTTCACTGTACCAGGACTCTGCCTGAGTCAAATACACAATCTTTCCCCTTTCCCCCAACACACATACTTCTCTACCAATTATTAAAAAACAGGAAGTACCACATTGACCAGATGCTCAAATGCTCTTGAAAAGCCATTAGAAACGACAAATACCCACCATTTGCTTCGATGTGGATGGAACTGGAGGGTATTATGCTGAGTAAATAAGTCAGTTGGAGAAGGACAAACATTATATGATCTCATTCATTTGGGGAATATAAAAAATAGTGAAAGGGAATAAAGGGGAAAGGAGAAAAATGAGTGGGAAATATCAGAAAGGGAGACAGAACATGGAAGACTCCAAACTCTAGGAAACAAACTAGGGGTGGTGGAAGGGGAGGAGAGTGGGGGTGGGGGTGACTGGGTGGCGGGCATTGAGGTGGGCACTTGATGGGATGAGCACTGGGTGTTATTCTGTACGTTGGCAAATTGAACACCAATAAAAAAATTTATTAAAAAAATAAATCTAATAGGAAATATATATGTGTACTGGTGGGGAGAAATTGGCTTGCTGTGTAGGTGTATGTTTTAAAATGAATAAATATTATATCTTACTGAGCTCCAAAAAAATAAAAATAAAATAAAAATCAGGAAGTATCACATTGACCAGACACTCAAATGCTCTTGATAATGCATTTAAATGGCAACCTAGAAAAGTCAAACCAATGTTATTTCCTACTTAGGCAGCATAGAACACTTCCTTCTCTAGGGAAGCTGGGACTTAGCCATCTATTTACAAAGCTAAATTAGAGACGTGAGTGGGGAAAAAAGTTGATTAGGATTTGTGATTTTTTTTTTTTTTTTTTTTTTTTTAACAGCCACGTTTATCAAGAGCTATGGTCTTTTCCCACTTCTTGAATCTGGGCTGTTCTAGAGGGTTGCTTTGGCTAACAGAATGCAGGGAAAAGGGAGTTGTAAGACTTTGGTCTTGGCCTTCAGAGGCCAGTAGCTTCTATTCTTGCTCAGGGATGTTACCTTTATGTGAACCAGTCCTAGCTGGTCTGCTGGAGAGACCACATGGAAGAGAACTGAAACACCCTAACCCATAACCTGCCAATCACTTAGCATGTGAGTCAGGCCATCTTTAACCACCTGGCCCTGTCAACCACCAGGTCACTGCCACTGCACAAGTGACCTCAAGCCAAAGCAGCAGAAGACCCACCCATGGCAGTCCAGTCCAAATGGCTGACCTGTAGAATCATGAACAAATAACATGACTGGTTCTTTTAAGCCAAAAAATGTTGGAGTGGTGGGTCACACGGTACATAACAGTCACGAGATTAATGCTCGATTCATTTGAGAAATAAAGAAAATTCCGTCCAGCTACAGAAACTATTCAGTGAATGGAGTATTCACGCTAAGTCTTATGGGCAATATTAAGGCACTAAGAAAGCCATGCAGAAAATATAAACAATCTGGATTATTCATGCCAAACAATCTGATTCCCCACATATGCTCACCCTGATTATCAACCTGTATTTTTTCTGAAGCAAGTATTTTTGTAAAAATTAACTACAAAACTGACAAATTTCTCCCTTGTGAGGGCAAGGGGAAGCAGTAGAGTCACAGGCTTGTTGATCATACATTCTTGGGTAATTCATTGTTGTTCTGATCAGAGGCTCATCAAATTCTCCCCTTCTCTGTAGTAAAGAATTTAACCCTGCCCAAAGAGAGGCCTAGCCTTTGCCTTCAGCTTATGGGAGGGATTCTCTCAGCCTTTGGATCAGCTGGAGAGTAACAATATGATTTTTGGGTTGGGGCTTTGAGCCACACCAACAGTGTGACATAGAGTAGGGACTCTGGGTCACACAGTGTCAGCTTGACCTCTTGAGGGGCTGAAAACTGAGATCAGCCCAGTGGGCAGTCAACCATGCCTGTGTGATGGAGCCTCTGATAAAGACTGGGTACCAAGCCTCCACTGAGCTTCCTTGGTTGTTAACACTTGGTGTACATTGTCACACGTCAATGCCAGGGCAAGAACAGTTTCCTTACTCCACAAGGGGAGAACTAAAAGCTCCTCTGTAACTCTCTTATGTGACTTAGACTATGGTTTTCTGCTTTGCTCTTGATCCTATATACTTACTGTATGTTCTGTACTAGGTTTTGGTGCCTTGAGGACTGAATTAGTAAAAATAATGATGAAAAGTGGTACCATGAGGAAAGGTTGAAACAAGAAGAGGCAGATTTTTGTCAAGAGAAGTTGGTATGGAGCAGGAGAAAAGAGAAATGCCTTGCCCATTTCTCTCTCTTCCCCATCCCCTGCCACTACAAGACTGGTATTGAATGTGTTGGCATCATCTTCATAGAGAAATGGAAATCTCTCTGGGGCCCCAGGGGGAATGAATGTGCTGATTGCCATAAGTATATTTGTCAAGTGGGAGTCAAGAAGCCCCAAATTCGAATTTTCGGACAAAGCCTTAGGAACTTAAAATCAATCTATTTCACATTAAACACCTTCTACCCACCACTTAGCTAAGTGCTATGGAGGATTTCAAAGAAATATATATAATACAGTCCCTGCTTAGCATTTAGCATTTCACTAATTTACATAGTTGGCTAAGCATGGTAAAAGACATGGAAGGAAGATAATGAGTGAACCTTATTTTCCAGGAGCTCATGGGTCTGTGGGAAAAGCAAAGTATATACTTGAGATATTTAAAATATGGTCCTACGCAGGAAATGGCATGGGCCAGAATGGCTTATACTGAGTCTAATTAGCCCTTCTTTGGAAGGGAAAGACAAAGATGTTCTTCACTGGGATCCATTTTTTTAAAGATTTTATTTATTTATTTATTCATGGGAGACACAGAAAGAGGCAGAGACATAGGCAGAGGGAGAAGGCAGGCTCCTTGCAGGAAGCCCAATGAAGGACTCAATCCCAGGACCCCAGAATCATACCCTGACTGAGCCGAAGGCACATGCTCAACCACTTAGCACTGAGGCCTCTCCACTGGGATCTATTGATGGGGAAAGATTGAGTTTGTACTCTTGGGGTCTTGGCTCATCAACTATTTTAATTCATGAGGACGTATGCCTATCCTAAAGCTACAAAGAGAAAATCAGGCAAACATATATAGGACAGCAATGCTGTAAGATGGGCTAAGACACTTCTGGAGAAGATAACTCACCTAAAAGCACATTAAAACTTGGGAAGAATTCAAAACGTTGAACATACATTTGCCATATGACCCAGAAATTCCATTCCTAGGTAGGGATTGAAAGAATGTTTCCGTGCAATAAGCGTTCACACAAGTGTTCACAGAAACATTATTTATCAAAGCCAAAAAGTAGAACCAATCCACATGTCCATCAGCAGATGAATGGATAAATAGTGTTATATCCATATAATGAAATATTATTCAATAAAAAGGAATTAGTTATGGATACATGCTGTAACATGGGTGAACCCTGAAAACCTTATGCTAAATTAAAGGAGACGTATTGTAGGATGTGACTTATTGTAGGATGCTATTTACATAAAATATACAGAATAGGCAAATCCATAGAGACAGGAAGCAGATGAGAAGTCCTCTGGGGGCTGGGGGAAGCAGAGAGAGGGGAATGGCTGTTTAGTCAGTGCAGATGGGGTTGCTTTGGGGTTGCTATCAGTATTCTGGTAATAGTGACAGTTGCACAACTTAGTAAATCAAAAATCACTGAATTGTTCACTTTAAAAGGACAAATTTATGTTATGTGAATTGTATTTTAATAAAGCTGCCGTAAAAATTTAAAAAGAAAAACCTGAGAGGGATAACTCTCCCAAAGTTGGTAAGAATGCTACCTCTAGGGATGCCTGGGTGGCTCAGCGGTTGAAAGTCTGCCTTTATTCAGGGCCTGACCCCGGGATCCAGGATCGAGTCCCACATTGGGCTCCCTGCATGGAGCTTGCTTCTCCCTCTGCCTGTATCTCTGCCTCTCATGAATAAATAAATAAAATCTTAAAAAAAAAAAAAAAGAATGCTACCTCTAAAGAGGGAAATTATAAAACCGACATCTTAAGACATAAATGAACCATAGGAGATTCATAGATAGATTCTACCCAGAGCTTTGGTTCTCCTTTAGTGTCATGGGTAATTAAAAAATGAAAAACAAAACCCCCTAAGGTGTATCTAAAATGAGAAAAAGAAAAAGTAGGGTGTTATGTGTCATTTCCCATTGGCAACTTACAGTCATGAGATCCTAACTGGTATATATTTTGTTAAAGATAGGTTAGTGTGATCTGATTAAAAAAAAAAAAACAAAAAACGTATTTCAAAATAATTTCAAATGTACAGGAAGGATGTACAAAAAATAGTAAGAACACACACACATATATATATATATATATATATATATATATATATATATATATATATAAACACAGATGTGTTTGCACTTTGTGTTATCATGTTGTCCCCACTTGCTTTATCACTTATGCTTGCACACTCTTCTTTCTTTTCTATCTCTCATATGTGTTTTTGTATATATTTGTGTGTGTGTGTGTGTGTGTATATATATATATTTGTAAATCTCATGGCCCTATACCTAATATAACAGCAGTCAGTGTATATTTTTTAAGAACAAAGATAACTATCTTACCCAGAATAAGGTGATCAACTCGAGTAAAGTTAACATTGATACAGCTGTTTCCTGAAGTTTATGTCTGTTATGTCTATATGGTAGAAAAATGCTGTATAATGGTCCACGTCTCTTCCCAACCCTCTGTTCAGTGACATCCTGTAGGTAGCTCAGAACTGTCCATGATGCAAAAAAAAAAACACTACAAATCAGGGCTTGCTTGTCAATTTGTTGATTTTCTAGACTTCAGTGATAGAGAAAATGTTAACAGAGATAAAAGTGTATCATACCTGTTGTTCTACATTGTAAGTAGTGCCCAAATAATGGAGGAAAGGCATATTCTTCTAGTATTTGAAAACTATCGGGTTGAGCAAAGAATCCAATCGGGTCATGGACAAACATGTTTGAACATGTCTTTGTTGTTTGACTTTGGTCTTAAATGTAAAAGGAAATAACATTCATATCAGAACTACCTGTGTTCATCAGTGACAAGCAGCTTTTTGCTATATTAGATGGTAAGCATATATTCATGGCCTGATTTGGTCATATTGTGTTTGAATTATAACCATAAGTTGACTACGGATAAAAAAGAGTTTGGTGAAACTCAACAAAAGCATTCTGTGAGAATCAATTGGCTCTGCGAGATTTGTGATAAGAAGTATTGCATAAAAATCAATTAAAAATGGAAAAACAAAACCCAAAGTGCAGCCATCTTCTGGAAGTTTATACCTTTTGACCACCTTTACCCATTTTACCTATTGCCCACCTCTGCCTCTGGCAACCACTGGTCTGTTCCTATATCTATGAGTTTGGTTTTTAAAAATACATATTCTATGTACATATACATGAGATCATATAACATTTCTGACTTATTTCACTTAACATAATGCCCTCATTGTCCATCCATGTTGTCACAATTGACAAGATTTCCTTCTTTTTTATGACAATAATAATCTGTGTGTGTGTGTATACACCACATTTTTAAAACTGTTCATCAGTGGACCTTGAGTTTTTCATGTGCTGACTATTTTAAATAATGCAGTGAACATGGGGATACAGATATCTTTTCAAATCATGATTTCATTTTCTTCAGATAAATCCCCAGAAGTGGAACTGCTAGATGATAGGGTAACTCTATTTTTTGAGGAAACTCCATACTGTTTCCTAGAGTAGCTATGCCACTTTACATCCCGACCAACAGTGCACAAGGGTCCCCTTTTCTCCACATCTGTGCTAACCCTTGTTATTTCTTATCTTTTTGATACTAGCCATTGTAACGGGTATGGAGAGATATTTCACTGTGGTTTGATTTGCACTTCCCTGATGATGAGTGATGTTTCACCTTTTCATATGACTGTTGGCCAGCTGGATGTCTTCTCTGGAAAAACATTTATTTAAATCTTCAGGCCATTTTTAATCAGAATTTTTTTTTCTTGTTGAGTCGTAGGAGTTCTTTATAGAATTTGGATATTAGCCACCTATCGCATGTGTGATTTGCAAATATTTTCTCCCATTCCATAAGTTGCCTTTTCATTTTGTTGATGGTTTTCTTTGCTCTGTTGAACTCTTTAGTTTGATGTGGTTCTACTTATTTGTTTTTGTTTTTGTTCCTTTAGCTTTTGATGTCAAAGCCAAAAAACCATCACCAAGACCAATGCCAAGGTGCTTATCCTTGTGCCCTCTTCTAGGAGTTTCATGGTTTCAGGCCTTGTGCTGAAATCTTTAATCCATTTTGAGTTGATTTTTTGTGTGTGTGCATGGTATAATATAGTGTCCCAGTTTCATTCTTTTGTGTTTGGCTGTCCAGTTTTCCTAGCACCATTTATTGAGAAGACTATCCTTTTCCCAGATATAATGTATAATCCATATGCCAATTTTGTTAACTGACACTGTGTGTTAGTGATATATTGCTGCATAACAAATGACTCCAAACCTAAGTCATTTAAAATAACCAACATTTATGATTTCATGTTCTCTGTTGGTTAGATGTGTCTAGATGTGGCTTAGCTGGGTCCTCTGGCTCAGTGTCTGTCACCAGGTCACAATCAAGAGGAAGCTAGGGATGTGGTATCATTCGAAGGCTAAACTCAGGTAGGATCCACTTTCATGTTTACTCACATGGTTGTCAGCAGGATTTAAAGCTAGCAGCCAGGGAGGCTTTCACCAAATTTTGCCACTCAGGCCTCTCCATAGAGCAATTCCCAACATTGCAGCTGCCTACCTTAGAATGAAAGAGAGAGCCAGCCCCCCAAATGGAAGCCTCAGTCTGTTTTTTGCTTTTGTTTTTAAAGATTTTATTTATTTATTCATGAGAGACACAGAGAGAGGCAGAGACATAGGCAGAGGGAGAAGCAGGCTCCCTACGGGGAACCTGATGCAGGACTCAATCTCAGGACCTTGGGATCATGACCTGAGCACAGGGCAGAAGCTTAACCACTGAGCCACCCAGATGCCCCTATTTTTCTTTTGTAATTTAATTTTCCAAGTGGCATTCTGTTACTTCTGCCATTTTCTGTTCATTAGAAGCAAGTCAGTAAGTCCAGCCCACAAACATAGGAGGTGATTGTGCAAGATGTGCATCCCAGGAGGTAAGGTTATAAGGGATAGTCCTGGAGGCTGCCTACCACACCAGTAACATTTCTAGAACAGGATCCAGTCTAGCATCGCATATTGCATTAGTTGACATAGCTCTGCAATATGTCTCCTTTTTTTTTTTTAATTTTTGAAAATATGGTTACCTTTTTAAATCTAAATGTTCCTTGTTTGGGGTTAGTGTGACGTTTCCTCATTATTTGATTCATGTTATGCATTATCAGCCAAATATTATGTAAGTAGTTGTTGTCTCCCCTTTGGAGTATTGTCTTAATTCAGACTTCAGTAACAGAATACTATACACTGGGTGGCTCAGAAACAATGTACATTCGTTCCTCACAGTTCTGGAGGCTTGGAAGTCTAAGATCAAGGTGCTGGCAGGGGAGATTTCTTCTGAGGCCTCTCTGGCCTGCAGGTGGCCACCTTTTTGCTGTCTTCATTTGGCGTTTTTACTGTATGCACATGCCCTTGGTGTCTCTTTCTCTTCTTGTAAGAATATCAGTCTTCTCATGTTAGGTCCCCACCCTTATGACCTCTTCTACTTACTTCCTTAAAGGCCTTATCTCTGTATACAGTCATACTGGGAATTAGGACTTCTATGAATCTGGAGAGGACACAGTTCAGTTCATAACAATATTCTATTATGAAAAGAGCCAGTCCTTCTTAGGCATTTATTTCTCTGCTTATTAATGTATGGATTCTTGAATCTCCCCTTTCTCTTTCAAAGGTTTATAATTTGTTACTATTCTTATTTTAGTGTTCAAATTGTCACAGACTTAGGCAGTGGAGCCACTCTGGGTTAGTGCCTCTTTAGGACATGGCCCCATTACATTTTGAGCACTTCGTTACATCCTACATAAAATGATCCAGCCCTCACTAATGAGAGGTGGTGGCTGCGCAACCTTGTGAATGTACTAAATGTCCCAAAAGGATATACTTTTGTCGCAAAAGTAACTTAAATGGTTACTTTAATGTGATGTAAATTTCACCTAAAAAAAAAAAATTCCAGCGTCATCTTGTACCTTTCCTGCTCAGCCCTGGAAACAGTCATTTCTCTGAGAAGCCCTGGTTCCTTTTAGTCAGAAAACTGCAGTGGAAGGTAAAGAGCAAAGTGGTGGTAGGTGTGCTATTGCTTCCTGGGGTATCTTTGTTTAAAGGGACTGAGCCAGGATATATGTACCCTACACATATCACATCAATATGCACATAAACATGCATACACGTGTATCTCAGAAATCCTGAGTCTCTCTCTATAGCTCAATCACAATCCATCCCTCCTACGTCTCTATCTTTGCCCTTGCTGTGTTTATAACTCTCTTCTCCACAGTGAGAACCCTGGCTCCCAACATCGACATCCTTGTTTGCTCAGTGCTATAAAACATCTAAAATAATTTCAGCATCACTTTGCCTGTTGCATTACAAAAACAAACCTAGTAAAAAGAGTTGAGCATTTGTTGACTGCTCTCTCCAACCCTCATCCTACCAAAGTGGGACAGACAGTAGTCTAATGGTTGTTCATGAACTACTTGGATTAGTTTGGGTTTTTTTCTTTTTTTCCTTTTCAGTGTTATTCACTTAAAATATAGTTTGATCTAATTTTTTTCCAGTTTACTTTGAATTTTACTGTTTTCTTCCTTTTCCATACTCAGTTTAATTTCATTTTTAAGTATATACTACATTAACACTCTTCCAAAGTCAAAATCTTAGAGTATGCATATCAGTGTTATTATTCCCTCTCATACCTCTTCTGCCTTGTTCCTCACCTCCCTCTTGTAGGTGACTCCTTTCATCGCATTTCTTCGTTTTGCTGAATTTTTCATTCATCCTATATATTTTTTGCCAGATATGCAGTATGTATAATTTTCTAATTTTTTTTCTAATTTTTTCCTTCACAAAAGCTAACACACATTGTGTGTGTGTGTGTGTGTGTGTGTGTGTGTATATATATATATATACACACATATATATGCTTATTTGCACTTTGCTTTACTTAATATATTTTGGAAAACATTGTCATTTCATGTAGGTCGGCTTTGTACCTTTGTTTGTTTGTTTGTTTTATACAGCTACATACTACTCCATTTTGTGAGTCTACCATAGTTTACCTGACCGTTCTCTTCTTTTTGGACATTTAGGTTGTTTGCAATGCTGCAGCGAGTAAACTTGTGCAAATGTTTGAATTTACAGAAAGCCCAACACTTTTAAGGCGAAAGCTTTATCAAACAGGGTCTGGGGGCCATTTGGAGAGGTCTGCACAGTGGTGCTGAGTATAAGCTGGCAGCTGCCTCTTCAGGTAACCAGTGATCAGCATTCCCCAAAGAGGTTCTGGTAGGACCTCACCCCAGGACCAGGATGCCTTCCAATCTTGGGATCTCCCAGCTGTCCAGAGTGTATTATTGTCAAGAAGGACCAGTTTCCTTGAATGTGGGGGACTTAGCAGGCTTCTCTGCAGAGTCTCACGTTCATTCAGCAAACATCTTGTGTCTTTGCACAGAGTGCCCACACTGATCAGTGAGTCAGTCCGGTGTCTACAGTGAGCGGGCTCACAGTGTAGACCCTCCTAGGGTGTGCTCTGCACCGAGCCTAAGCGCAGGATTGGCAGGTTCCTAGCATCACCTTCTATCCTGAACCCCATGGTCGGAGGGCGCAGACCCCTGTCCACAAGGCCTCGGAGGGCCTCACAGGCCCTTACCTGTGCCCAGTGCAGACACCTTGCCTCACTTCCCAGGAGTCTGGTTCTGCCCTCCCTGCAAAATCAGTTCTCCAGGAACAAAGCTTCCTCCCAAATATGTCACTAAGTATGCTCGGCCTTCGCCCCTCCCTCTCCCGCCCGCTCTGCATACCTCACCCCACTCTGCCCAGACCCCCCCCCCCCCCCCCCCCGCACTTTCTCTGAAAGGCTGGACTCTCCCCCCACCAGCGAGGGCTCCTGAGGGAAAGGGAGAAGATGTTTAAAATGGAGTCATTTCTAAGCCGTCCTGCTCAGTTGGGGCTGGGTAACTGTGAGCATCAAACCTCCTCCGGGCGTCCTTCTGGAACGGGTGGCTCTGGGGCCATTTCCTCTCCAGCTTCCTGCCCTCAGCCCCTGGTGCGGGGAGGTCGGGGGACAGCTTACCCCCCGCCCCCCCCCCCCCCCCACCTGCGGCTCAGCTGCTGGGGTCAGGCCTGCTTAGCTCAGGTTCCAGGAGACTCCACGGAGCACCGCAAGGTGGTGGGGTGCAGGGAGCCAGGCGGCCTTGGCAGCGCACCCCAACCTCAGAGCCCCGGGGCCCTCCAGCACGTGGGGCTTGCATGCGTGTCTGTGCTGCAGCACAGCTCCCCCCGGGAACCCGGCCTGCCAGGCATGGGAGGAAGGCGGGCAGGAGCGCCGAGCTCCTCACAGGGTTAACCCAGCCGGGCGCACACAAAGGACGGAGGGGGCCGGGCCGAGGGATGGGGCCAGTGGGGGGAAACCCCTTCCACCCTTTCTTTTGGCATCGGGGGTACATTTACATTTCAGAGCACACCGAGCTACCAATGGGGGTAGCTGGGAGCGTGTCCCTCCTTAGGAGCTGATGAAAGCCCCTCCCGACGCCTTTGATGCACGGGTGCTCCCGGGAGCACGTTTCTCCCGCTGCTGCTCCGGCGCGGTGGTTTCAGCCCCGGGAACGCGGGGGAGGGGGCGCGAGCAGCAAAACCCTGCCTGGAGTCGCCGGGCCTGGAACGGAGCAGCACCAAGCAAAGCCCGGAGTGGATCTGGGGAAGCGAAGCGGCGATGCCTGGGCGCCGGCGCCCTGTCCCTTAACAGAAACTCCTCGCGGCGCAGGGCCCCAGAGGCCCACCATTTGAGCACAGCACCCCGAGGGCTTGCCAGTGGTGGGAACCTAGGAGGGGCCGAACATGCTGTTTGGAATAATTTAGAAGGGGGAATATTATTCCTGCTTGGTAGTGTGAAATCACTTATTTATGGCTTCCTTTCAGGCCCGGGTTTGCAGATAATCCCCCTTTCTAAGCAGCCGAACTCATGAATGTTGATCTTGCAAATCAGGCTGACACTAGCAGCTTTTGTCCACCGGGGCATACATCAAGGCTTGCCTTCTCCCCAGCACGTTTCCCTTCTCATCGGAATGCGGGTCCCAGCCTCCCGGGTTCCTGAAAGGCTCGCCCCGCCCCAAAGCGACCTGGGGTCTCCAGCAACAATCGCCCGGCTTGTCTGCCAAGTGCCTGCCAAGCGCTCGGGGGCCCAACTCCGAGAGTCCTGTTCGGGGCCCCAAGAGAAGCCCTTGAGAGAAATGGCCCCGACAGGAGGAGGTCAACGGATGACCGGCTCCCCCGAGCTTTAGATCCTCACGGGGGGGCCTAGGTATTTGTCCTTAAACACACAGGCCAGCCTAGGCGGGACAAAACCTGGCTTCCAGAGAGGAAGCGATGAAACAATGGCATTTATAGGACAAGAGGACGAGAGGGGGCAAAGCCAGCCAGGATATATGGATCTGAAATAATGAGATCAGACAGGGGAGGGCAGATGTCAACTCCATCCACAGGAGCCTGCAGCAAAGGAGCCCTTGCTCAAAGCAAGGCAGATCTTTGGTTTTTAGAGCCGGGTCGGTGGTAACTGTGGTGTGACACGATGCTCTTTTATTAATGCTAATGACTTACATTTATAAAGTACTCTAGGCTCCAGGGAAATAGGTGCTGACTGCAGACCAGATATGTATCTTGAGGGTTTTGTGATTAACGTGGCTGCTGAATGAACTAAGAACACAGGCGCTCACTCACGCCCTCACTCTTAGGAATCCAGACTCATGAATAAAGATATTCGTGCTTAATTTAAACGCTGTTATGATGCAGCTTCCAAACTGGTCTCTTACAGCTGAGGCAACTCCTTCTGCTTCATTAATGCAAGGTCGACCTGTGTAATTTCTCACCATTGGGTTAAGAGCCTCTCTGTTCAGGTAGGGCTGTAGGAAGGGTATGTTAATGCATTTGGTGTTTTGGTGTGTGTTTTGTTGTTGTTGTTTAATTATCTTGATTGCTTGGTACAAAACGAAGAATGGAAGTGGTCAGGATTCTTCCTGGCTTGGCAACATTTCCTGCCTGCCTCCCCAGTCCCCCAGGTTACAGATCTGCCCTCACTCAATGAAATGAAGGCCCCTGTAGCAGGTGAAGACCTGTAGATAAAAAGTTCTCTGCCTTGAGGTCCCAGCAAACAAGAACACTGATTCTTAGCTTTTCTTAACCAACTTTGACCTTTCTTCTTTACTTGGACTGCCATGGAGTACACAAGAGAGGAAATCATAAAGGATGGTTGGCACTTGGGTTTTGTGAAGAGGAAGAGGGCTGGTCAGAGTGACCATTTCTCAGAAGAGAGAGAGATGAGTTAGGGCACTGTCAGTGGGAAAAATCTTTCCTTTATGCACTGCTCACCATTTTCACATCACTTATGCTCTCCAGTCCTGGAGTCCGACAGTCTCCAAATTAACTGCTTTCCTTTTGTGGGAAGAATTCGAGGAACAATTTCATTATTGTCAAAGAATCTAATCAATCTTTATTTGGGATTCTTAGCTGCATACTTTCATGGATCTTGGTGATTTCTAGTTATTGGCTTTTGCAATGTCCAGTTGTGGTGGGCATGGGTGGTTTTCATCTGCACATTCTCCTTCCTCTCTGTCTCCCTGACTCCATGTGGCTCTGCTGGGGCAAGTCACATGACCATTTGGGCACCTGGCCAGACCAGTTCTATCCTGTCTTCTGAGAACTGGGATCTTTTGGGGGAGATCCAGAACAGAAGAAATTGAGCATGGTGTCTGATGAGCACATCCTATGGAAAGTGTCCCTCAGGGCATGATCCCTAGAGCCCCTTGGTATCTTCCAAAGTCTATTATTCACTCTTCTCCATTCTGGGACTGCTACACTTCCCCTTCAAAAATTCTTTTACTTGTTTAAATGTATTGATACACAAATCATAAGGAAAACAGCAAGTTTAGAAACCAGCTATTTTTTTCCCATGAAATACACATCCAGAAAAGCACATAAAGATGAATTATCACTAATTATAAAGTGAGCACCTATGTATGTGATTGCCACCTAGGTCAAGAAATAGAATATTAATGGTATGCCGGAAGCCCTCACGTCTCCCACTGCTTGCCCCTCCTTGATGACAACCACCTTGCTCTTCTCTAACCACTGTGCTGACAGTTGTGGTAATCATTTCTTTGCTTCATTTTATTGTTTTATTACCTACATGTGCATTCCTGCACATTATTTAATTCTGTCTGCTTTTGAAATTTATGTGAACGGAGGCGTTTATCTTTGCTTACCATGATGTTGGGTGAGAGTATTCCATGGTATCATGCACAGAAATAATTTATCGGTTTTATTACCATATGGCAGTACATTTGTGAACACATCACAATTACTTATCCATTTGATCTCTAATGAACATTTGCATTCTCTCCATGGGGGCTATTACAGACAGTGCTGCTGTGAGCATCATCGTGTCTTCCAACAACATGTGAACCTGTTTCTCAGGAGGAAATCCCTAGGAGTGGAATGGCTAGGTCATAGGGTATATGTATCTTCATCTTTACTAGATAATGCTGTCTTTCCAAAGTCTTTGAACTGGTTTTGCATTCCTACCGGCACTCGATGAGAGACCCTGTCATCCTGTATCTCTCCAAGCTTGGTATATTCAGCTTTGTAAAATTTGTCCATCCAGTGTGGCTTGATTTTTATTACAATTCTCTGATGACATAGGCATCTTTCCAAATCTTCATTGGCCACTTCCAAAAGCTAATTTTACTATTTCACATACTATCCACATATACGTGCACACATGTATGTACATATGTGTGTGTGAACAGTTCACATTCCTTCAAGTGATCAAAATAGTATCAAGCTTTAGGTTTCTATTCAACCATCAAATTCAAGGAATATTGTCATTTTTCTGGCGTCCACCTTTTCTTATAGAATGCATTTGTTTATATTTACTTCAAGAGACCTCATTTTTTTAAATTTGAGGGGCGGGCAGCCCAGGTGGCTCAGCGGGTTAGTGCCACCTTCAGCCCAGGGCGTGATCCTGGAGACCCAGGATCAAGTCCCATGTTGGGCTCCCTGCATGGAGCCTGCTTCTCCCTCTGCCTGTGTCTCTGCCTCTCTCTCTCTGTCTGTGTCTGTCTCTCATATGAATAAATACATAAAATCTTAAAAAAAAGAAAAAATAAATTCGAGGGGCTAGTCAGAAAGTCTTACTCTTGAAATTGATTTCCTATGAGTTTTCATTTGAAGATCTAACTTTATTAAAACCTGATATTAATCCCTGCTCTTGGTAATGACTATTAACTTTATGTCTACTAAATAGTCTGCATTCTAACCATAGATGCTTACATAAAACTGCACCACTGCCCTTCAAAAGAGGCCTGCAATGAAGTGGGACCTACGGAATTATTCCTTGACCTGGTGGATTTGTCTGTCCACATCCAAAAGGGGTAGTTTGCCTTTGTTATTTTATAACAAAAATGGAGTGTCACTCATGCCCTTCCCAGGTACAGCCAAAGATAGCCTTTGCACAACTACATTTAGATATTCAACAAACTTCTTTCTCTTTCCTCACCACCAGTGTTGGTTCTCTCTTCTCCATCTCCTTGATAGATAAAAGGAAAAGGAGGGAATGTAAGACCAAAGGGTAATAAGAAACTTCTGGGTGCTGAAACATTAGGCTGTGGTTTGGGATTCTGTTCTAGCCACAGGGAGCATCTAGAAGAGGGACAGCAAACAGGTTTCATTTCACACATCGACTCAAATTGACTACACTAATGGATGGAAGAAAGGCCAAGCCACACCTGGGCTCAGTGGGGAAGAATGTCCTATCTGCTATAGCTTGGAGTAGAAAGAGGCAAGACTTATATCATCTGCAGTATAGAACAGGGGTTCCCAAACTTGACTATCCTTTGGACTCCTCTGGGGGAGCTTTTTTATGAACCAGCCCAGGTCCTGTCAAGACCAATTACATTGGAAATTCTGGAAGTGACCTAGGCATCTTTAAATTCCCAGAGAGATTTCAGTGTACAGCCACATTTGAGAATGGTGGATCTGGAGCATTGTTCTTAGTCTTTAAAAAAAAAAACAAAAACTATTTTATTTATTTGTTCATGAGTGATAGAGAGGCAGAGACACAGGCAGAGGGAGAAGCAGGCTCCCTGTGGGAGCCTGATGTAGGACTCAAGCTTAGGACCCAGGGATCACACCCTGAGCTGAAGGGATATGCTCAACCACTGAGCCACCCGAGTGTCCCCTCCCCTATTTTATCACCCCAAACAGAAGGTGGCAATTATTTTTTTAAGATAACTTTTTTCCCTAATTGCCCTCCCTTCCTAGGAATGTTAATACAAGAGATATTTTTGTGTACTATAGTACTATTATATTACATAATATATAGTAATATATTAATATGATTTTTGTTTGTGTATCTGTGCTTTATACATAAAAGGGTAAGGTTTTGTTACCCCTTCCACCCCAAGAACCAAGTTTTGCTCCCTTGACAGCAGTATCAGCTCTGTTGAGAATGCATGATCTTGAGAATAAGATTTTGCTTTTTGAGAATTGTTTGTAAAGACAAAAATATGACTCCGGTACCATTTGAGATTCAGGGGTGTTCATTTACTCTGTGCAAGCAAAAATGCCACTCACTGTAAGCAGAGTAGCAGAGGTACCAAACTTACACACTGAGGCCACTGATCCACTTGGTTATGTTGCTAATAGTTTTCAGAAATAATTAAGCGATAATGTTAATTGAGCAGGGTGCTATCAGATGTGATGATTCCCTGCTGCTAGATAAGTACTGAGAAGTGGGAATATTTACTTCTCTAGAACAAGAAACTGCTTCTAGAGTAAATAAATGCCAATAACACAGTGATCATTTCCATTTTACATTATTACCAAAATTGATATTGTTTCTTTGGATGGAGTTATGTGCCTCATAGTGCTGTCTGATTGTCTTACTATTATTCACCGGCTTAATAAAAGTCTTAGCATGGGAGTTTTAACGTAGGGGCATTTATTCATCCATAACCTACAGTGTGTCTTCAGTATTATGCATTTTTACCTTTGCAACTGAAATAAAAGTTAGTGTTTTTTCAGATGCTCCTGATAAACACACAAATTGAAAAACATAAGTCAGCGAAGGGACACAGATTGAGGCCGGGGCAGCTACCTTACTCTCTCCCATTTCCTTAAGTGCCCTCTGCCCTCCCCCACCGGGCAGCTGCCTCTTGTGCCACCCTGACGCTTGCTCTGACACCTTGGCCAAGTCATGTAATCCCTCTCTGCCCTGGTGTCATCTCCCTTCTAAAGAATTAAAAAAAAAAAAAAAAAAAAAAAGAAAAGAAAAGAAAAAAAAAGAAAAAGAAAAAAAAAAAACACACAGGCTTCCAGTAAGAATAAATATGTAAAAGCTGCTTCACGAAAGTTGAAAGGCGCTACCCCAGTTAGCGGAAGTGGTGATCCGGGTGCTATTTAGCGAGTATTCCTTAGTCACCTAGGTTGTGGTCCCTAACCTTAACTTTTTCTTCTTTTTTTTTTTTTTTTTAATTTCTTTTTATTGGAGTTCAATTTGCCAACATATAACATAACACCCAGTGCTCATCCCTTCAAGTGCTCCCCTCAGTGCCCGTCACCCAGTCACCCCAACCCCTGCCCTCCTCCCTTTCCACCACCCCTTGTTCGTTTCCCAAAGTTAGGAGTCTCTCATGTTCTTCTGAGCCCAATGATGAATGAGACAGTGACTCTGCCCTCGGTGAGCTCACGCTGACAGCCTTCCTGCCTTCCTGTTTTCCTGGCATGTGGATTCTTGTTCCTCCCCCCAAAAAAGGCCAGGTGGCAAGCCACCTGATGGGAAGTGAGTTCAACATTTGGGTGTGCTGGGTACTGTGTATAACAGAGCTGGCTGGGGAGAACTGCCTTTCTGGTTTCTCAATGACCGGCTCACTCTCAGGGCTGCAGCGTGGCAGCAGGCTGGAGTCCCATCACGTAGCTCTGTTTTGTCCCAGTTGGATGGAGGCACCATGTTGAGCAGGGCTGGTCCTTGCGGAAAGTGCAAGCCCATTGAGGGCAGGCACCTGTAGGTTCCTTAGTGGGCCCCCGAGTCCCTAGATCGCTGCTCTCAACCACCTGCTGCTGGCGGGGAGAGATGCTGTGTGATGGGTATCGAACACATAGTGAGGCAGGGATCAGCAGACCTGCTGTCATCTTACTGCCAGTGTCATTCCTTAACAACGATATCATCTCGAACCCTCATCTGAAAGGACCAGTTCCCACTGTTCCTCTGGTCTGTCTTCAGTCGATCTGGCCATAATCCAGAAGAGCAGGTCTGGCATTTCTGTTTCTCACATCTGCGGTGTGTCGTTGTTCTTCTACTCTCACTCCTTCTTTTCCAGAAGCCCTGAGCCAGTGGCCTCGAGGACTCCAATTTAGTGACACATAGAAATTAAATGATGGGGCATTAAGCTGAACCTACTGTCAGGACACACCAGCCCAAGACTGCTGAAGATGTCCCAGCTGTGGGGACAGCAGTTACCGGCTCCTGCTGCAGAGAAGACAAAGCCCCTCGGGCCCAGCCTGGGCTCAGCACGTAGGCACGTAGGCATCTGGGAGCCACATAAGTCACCGAGCCCCAGGGTAAATGGAGCTTGTTTCTGAGCCTCCCCTGGCAGGGCCTCCTATGAGGCCCACCCACTGCCTTAGAGACACGTTGTACTCGTTGCAATTAAAAAGCGACATCCCGGCGTCCCATGCCCAAAATACAAGCAGTGCATTTCAGTAAATGTGTGTGGCAGGTCTCCCAGTCTCCAGTCCATCTGTGGGGGCTCTTCAAGCCCTGTCCTAGTGAAGAGATGACACAGGCCAGCTGGTTAGAGGTGGAGCCTTGAGTCATGGGGGAGAGGCCGGGAATCTCAGCCTTGCTGCTGGCAGGAGGACCGGG
Source organism: Canis aureus (assembly GCF_053574225.1). Lineage (NCBI taxonomy): Eukaryota > Metazoa > Chordata > Mammalia > Carnivora > Canidae > Canis > Canis aureus. The sequence continues at coordinate 91,622,422 of NC_135611.1, read as the reverse complement.
GCATTTATTTTTTTAAGACTCAACACTTCCACACCAGCAGCCTGTCTTCTACTTGCAAGGCCTCATTAAAGCTCAGCTTGTCTTAATTGGGCAAGAGCGCCAGATCCATGTGGCACGGAACTAGAAGCTTGTGGTGCGGTTGTCACAGTTGTTTTAATTTAACTTATTTTATGTTCTTGGGAGAGTGGAGCAAATCCGACACAATCCCACAGAGAGGACGCTGACATGGCAGCTTCACCGAGCTCAGAGAGTCTTCTGATGAGAGTAGCTGGCCCAAGCGTCCTCTGCGTTTCGCTTTGCAGAGATCCCAGTGCAGTCGGTAGCAGTCTGAAGAGGGCAGCTGATTTCCTGATTTAATCATCACTATCACATTTTTATAACTTAGATAAATCTGGTACAATCTTTACTGCACTTAACGTTGGCTATTGACCTAAAACACTCTCATAATTTTTTTTTTTTTTTTTTTAGGAGATAAAAACCTCCTGGCAATGTTGCAAGTGCCTACAGACAGGTATCAGGAATACAGGATGGCTGCTAACCAGCAACCCCCCCCCCCAACTTGAGGCCTTGCCACCCCCTCCTTGCTCTTAACACGTAAGGCTAGGGCTCCCGCTAACCTCCCTCCATGTCCTCAGGACTGGGCTTCTGGCTTCTCCTCCCGCTGAGGACAGGGACAGTCCTACCACTTCCCCAGCTCCTACCCCTTGTATCAGATAACAATGGAGTCTGCAGTATTAGCCCCTCAGTTCTGAAATGTTTACTTCCTGTGGTTGAAATCTGATTTTCTAGGTTGCTGCCAAAATGTAACCTTGATTCCCACTTCTGAACACATGAGAATGTACAGAAGCTACCCTGTGAATCATGACACAGGTCTTATCCTGACGTTCACGGTCGTGGTTCACAGTTCCTATGAGACATGTCCGAACACAACTGTGCATCAGAGTATGAAGCCTTTGGGTAGAGGGTAGCTCCAGAGCGGTTTCCACCCTGCATGTGTCAGACTGTCAGAATATTGCAATACTCGTTAATAGGGGTTTCATGAAACAAAGTGTTCCATGGTCCAGTAGGCTTGGGAGCCAACCAATACCGATTGTCCTGCTTGGAGGTTCTCAGTGTAAATTACTAAAGACCTGAGAAACCCCAGAGCAAAGTAAAACTTCCCAAGTAAGGGAACCCAAACACGTTTGATCCCAAAATACCTTTTACCCTGAGAAAGCAGCATGGTAGGGTGGAGGAATAGGACATTCTACCCAAGACAATAGAGGTAAGTAAACCTTGCTAATTGGAGCTCACCTCTGGAGTGGGCAAGGGTGTCCTGGACCTGCCCTTAAAGGGTGAGCATTTATTGGCTCTGTGTCAGGCACTACGCTTAATCCTTTACTTGAGCAGAGCCTCCTTAATTTTAATCCTTACAACAACTACACAGGTAGGTCCTGCACACACCCAACTTTATTTCTTTTTTTAAAGATTTTATTTATTCATGAGAGACACACAGAGAGGCAGAGACACAGGCAGGGGGAGAAGCAGGCTCCCTGCAGGAGCCCAATCCCAGGACCTCAGGATCACGCCCTGAGCCAAAGGCAGATGCTCAACCACTGAGCCACCCAGGTGCCCCCACACTGAATTTTATAACTAAGGAACAGAGGGATTCAGTAATCATCCCAAGGTCACACGTCTTTAATGAGTGGAGGGACTCACTCATTAGCCTCCTAGACCGGAGTCTAGGTCTGCCTGTCACCGAGATCTGTGTCCTTCCCTTGAAAGCTCTACCGCGTCCCTGTGAGAAGTTTCAGGAATACAGGTATCAGGAATACAGGATATTCCTGTATACTTGGACTGCCTTGGCAGAGATCTGAGGGAGGATGAGTGTGGGTCAGTGAGATGGAAGTGCTCCCTAGAATGCTATGGAATTGAATGTCTACTGGTGGGACAGATTTGACTTGGCCAGTATCTCCAAGGATGGGGGCCAGGCTGAGAAATCAGACCTGTCATCCTTGTGTTTCCATCATGAGTTGATGCTGCCCTTCCTCCAGTTGGGGCAGAAGCAGCATTCCCAGCTGTGAGCCTCAGAAGGAAGACCTCTGATCACTCACAGCATTACTGTTGCCAGGACCTGAGCCAATATCTAACAACTCCCTGGTATCATAAGTGTGGTTCCCTGATTGGCAGCATCGGCATCTTCTGGGTGGACCCCACTTGGACCCCACTTCAGACCTAACGAGTCGGAATCTCTGAGCATGTGACCCAAGAGACTATTTTAACAAATCCTGCAGAAGATTCTTATATATACACTAGTCCAAGCCTCTCATTTTAGAGATGATAAAACCGTGTCCTAGAGTAGAGAGTTGAAGTGAGGTACTAAGTTCCTACAAATATTAGTCAAGCCAAGTGGAGTAGATGCCTTGGTTTTACCAGCCTAACTTCCATAGTCCTATCTTTTGGTAACAGTAACCTAGATTTCCTTGGGGTGCCCTGGCTCATCCTTTTTCTATTCATGTGCTTTGGATAGAGCGGTCTCCATGCTCCCAGACTTCAAAGTGAGTGCATGACCCAATCTGGTCAAACTGAGTACCATTACCTTGGTGACAGGGACTTGGTTCAAGGATGGGCATAGGACTCAAGCCAACGAGACTGGCTTGTGGGAATTTTACTGGAATCTCAGGACAGAGAATCTTTCTCTAGATTGATAGCAATCAGGATGAGAGATGAATGACCTGTGTACCATGAAGCTCACCCGAATAGAAGTCTCATCAGGAAGGTACCTCTGGCCTCATTTGTACTACTCTGGCCTCCAGAACCTCGGTTTGAACCACCAGATAGACTCCAGTTAGTTCAGGTACCTGCTTACACAGCTCTCAGAGAAGATTGTTAATGAGTATTCTGTGATGGCAGGCTTGCTGATGATGTGATGACCCCTCACTCTGGCTTGAGAATTACAGGGAATTTACTAAATGTGATAATGGTCCTTGAGTGCCAGAAGTCCAAATGCAGACTCAGATGGGAATCTTTCAATCCTTAGCAAGGAAGTAGTCATCATTCTTAACCAGCATGGCCAAGGTGACAGTTCTGGTCTGGGCTCCCCCACTAAGTGGAAGTGTGATTGATAGATATTGCTGTGGAATTCCCTTAAACATTCCTAGAAAGGAAGCAATAGTTCAAAGCTTTTCTGTTTAATCATTCTGTATCCAATATTGTATGAATTACAAAAGGGCTTCAAAATGTCAAAATACCCTCACTTTGAAATTGAAAAGCTAGCTCTTCCGTACTGCTCATCCCTGATGAGTAAATGGTCTGAACACAAGAGAGATGTTCTCCCTGCCATCCTGTAACACTGTGAGAATAACATATATTGAGCAAGGTGTGCCAGGTACTGTGCTCAACCTTTGGCAATTAGCATCTCATGATCCTACAAGGAACCCTATGAGACACTAGCTATGTGAGCCAGCATCCTGTGAGCCCCTGCTATGTGCCAGACACTGTTTTGTATGCTAGACCTACATTAGCTAGCTCTCTAGCCTCGTGTCATCAAACCCTGGCGATCTAGCACAGAGATCACTCAGTACCTACAAGGTGCTAGTGTAGGTGAACAAAACTGGCAGGACATGAGGCAAATGATCAACCTCCTTTTGGTACCCTCTCCAGGCTAGGGAACTCCATACTTTCTGGGTTAGAATCCTCAGCAGTAAAATGGGGGCTTACATCCATCATCTCCAAAGTTTCTTTGGGCTCTATTGTCAATAGAAAGAATATGCATTTTTTTTAATGTGCTTTTTTTCACTGCCTCCCAAGCAGTGGGACCTCTGGGGTTCCTAAGTAAGAGGGTTTCAGAAGTGGCAACCTGGTTGGAAGATGAAATTAGGAAACTTGAAACTCTAATTACATGGCCAGCATGCTATGTTTACTTGGATTATATGCTTATTCAACATGGATTTAGAGGCTGGAAGTTAACAGAAATTATTATAATGCCCTCTCCCAGAAGCTACCCGTGGTGTCTCCAGATACGGCTGGGATAACACCCATTGTTTAGAGGATGCGGGAAGGAAAGAGATTCCTGCTCTTGGAAAACCTTCTTTGGATTTGTTCTGATACTGAGGGATTTTGCTCTCCTTAAATTTCAGAAGTCAGCTCATCCTCCAGATAAGCCCACAAAGATAGCGACAGTGAGTTTATAACTAACAAAGGAAGGACCCGTGTGTCAGCTCAGGACCTAAATCATTTAGCTAAAGGGATTTTTCTATTTGTAATAAGATTTAAACTTTATTTTAATCAGTAGATTTTTCCTTTAAGCGCAATCTTAGCTCTCTTGTGAAGGTCCTGCTACCTTTCCCTTACCAGGTCTTGGGAGAGAAAATAGAATTCTTTGAGAAAAGCAGTCACTTAAGGTAACAATTGATTGGAGGGTGTCTGGGTGGCACAGTCAGGTAAGCTTCTGACTCTTGTTTTTGGCTCAGGTCATGAGTTCAGGGTGGATGAAATCGAATTCCGTGTCGGCTCCATGCTCAGCTGGGAGTCTGATTAAGACTCTCTCTACCCCCCCACCCCCCGCCCGCCCCGTTCCTCTGCTCACTTTCTCTCTCCGTGTGTGTGTGTGTGTGTGTGTGTGTGTGTGTGTCTTATATAAATAATTTTTTTTAAGTCAATTGATCAACTATTGCTCTGGATTTGACTCACTAGACGGAGCACCTTCTACATGAACTTCAGAGGGTACAAGAAAGTAAAACCATGTGTGGTTTTCCAAATTTGGTGGCCAATGCAAGGTAGTGGTGGTCTAGCAGAGCACCGGTGGTCTTAAGCTCTGCTTTGTTTGGTATTAATAACGTTCACAAACCATAGGATATGCAAACACAACAGTCACTAAATGCTTTTTGCCTTGAGGCAAGTTGTTTGAATACCTGCAGAAACCACCATCTTCCTTATACTCTAGTGGCTCAAAATCACTCTTTGGTTATGATGTCAATCCCCAGCAAACCTTGCAAATCTTGCTGGCACAGGTATTAGGACTTCTTGGATTCATCTCTGAAACAGTGAGCTTTCCCAGGTAAATGATAGAAAAGGGAAGAACTGGGCAGGGACTCAAAGGAGGGTGGCTAGTATTTATGTGGGGGTGGGAGGAACCCATTTAGAGAAGGTAGAAACTCTGCTCAAAGCAGGGACCCGGGATCCCTGGGTGGCGCAGCGGTTTAGCGCCTGCCTTTGGCCCAGGGCGCGATCCTGGAGACCCGGGATCGAATCCCACGTCGGGCTCCCGGTGCATGGAGCCTGCTTCTCCCTCTGCCTGTGTCTCTGCCTCTCTCTCTCTCTCTCTCTCTGTGTTGTGTGTGACTATCATAAATAAATAAAAATTAAAAAAAAAAAAAAGCAGGGACCCTCCAGGTCATGAAATATGTGCCAGTTGCTGGGAATATAAGAATAAGATTCAGTCCTGCTCTAACAGAGTAAATCCTACTTTTGGAGGTTCAAGATTAAAGATGAGGAAGAGGAGTCACAGGTGATGATTGTAAACTACTCTTTTCCAAAAGTTCGATGGCAAAGACAAGGCTAGCTCCAGGTGATCGCAGTGTTTGCGGGAAGGATTAATTTCCAATGTGTGTATGAGAACAAAGAATGCCTGAATATGTTAGTGGATGAAAGAGCCAAATTTAAGATAAAATAATATGGATGGTCTCCCCATGAGATTTGTTCGTGCATTCACATACTGATTTATTGATTGATCCCATACACCTTACTATATACTAGGCTCAGTGCTAGGCTCTGGAACTAGATAATGCAAAAAAAAAAAAAAAAATCCACTCTCATATCCTCTCTGAATACCTTACCCTTAAACTACTTAGAGGTGTCTTTCTGCCTTATGGTCATTTTCACTCAAAGCCAAGTTTTTCTAGCTCCATCACTGACTGTTTTATGGAAAGGTCAGAGGAACTGATTTTGCAATGTTTTCTGCCTCCGGCAAAGCCCGCAAGAGCCTGGTGATTTGGCGCCCCCCAGGGGTACCCATTCAGCCCCATTCTTGCTCAGTGATGAATAAGGGGTCCTCAGGGGCAGAGTGAGGCCAGCAGTTAAAATGTTCAGGCTTAATGACAGACTTTATCATGTGCTCTGGACTTTTCTCATATAAAGGGTTCTGGGGAAGGGGAGGCTGCAGCCCCTGAATGCTCTCCTTGGGCAGCTGACCTGATTCTGCTCTGCCCTAGTCCTGTGACATTGGACAAGTGACTTTATAGTTCCTCATCAGTGGGGCCAATAATATCTTCATTGAAATGCTTTTGTTAGAATGAAATTAGGCAAGGACTTAAAGATGCATTTCCAAATGATCCACAGAACTCCTAGAGACCCATGTTCTCAGCCCCCAAAGTCTGGAGAGTCCTTAGAGTTTCAGGGAGTGAAGAGAGTTGAGAACAAGCCACCCCACTTCTAGGGAGCCTGTCCTCATCCTGAGAACTGGAGCAGCCCGGACAGACCAGAGTGACTCAGCACAGGGGGGTGCTTGGGTTGCCGGGTATCAAGCAGTTCAAGTATGAAATCTGGGGTCCCCATGGTCTGCTGATCACCAAAGCATGCTGATTGGCCAGCCTACTCTCCAGACAGTGGGTTCAGTTCCCATGGATCTCAACCCAGCCTGATACAATCAAATAAGGATGTAATGCTCTTATTGTTTTGTTTTTCTCTCAGTCTTTAATCATCAAGTGGAAGTCAAAAACTCACTGCCTTGGCAAGAAAGAAACCCGAAGCATTGTAATCAGTCCCTCCCTGAAAATCAGGTCACGGTGTTTCAAAAGACAATTTTCTAAAGAAAGAGGTTTTTAAAAGAAAAAGCCCAAACTTGCTGGCATTTTCACAAGGATATTATTGATCACCCATGTCAACCCTCTTAAAGAACTGCTTGTCTACCGTCTGCTATTGCTATTTGCAGTACTTCTTATCAAAGTGAAGGGCTGGGGTGACAATGACCTATGTAATGAAGAAACCAAGGGGGCTTCAGAAGCATGAAGCCTCCCTTGGGGGAATTAAATCATTGCTGAGACTTAGGGCCATCTGTAGGGAGCTAAGCTGTCTTCTCTTAGGCATAGATACTTTCCATCATAAAAATTGTAAAATATTAGAGCTAAAAGAAACTCGGGCTTTTGTCCATACAGCTCCTTCATTTACAGATGTGGAAACTTAGCCCCAGGCAGGTAGAGTGATTGGCCCAGAGTCAGCCAGAAAATGAAAGAGCCAAAACTTGAACCCATATTTTTTCTTTTTTTAAAATTTAAATTCAATTAGCCAACATATTGTACACCATTAGTTTCAGATGTAGTTTTCAATAATTCATCAATTTCATGTAACACCAAGTGCTCATCACATCATATGCCTTTCTTAATGCACATCACCTAGTCACCCCATCTCCCCACCCACCTCTCCTCTGGCAACCCTCAGTTTGTTTCCCAGAGTTACAAGTCTCTCATGGTTTGTTTCCCTGATTTTTTTCCCATTCAGTTTTCCTTCCCTTTCCTTATGGTCCTCCTTACTATTTCTTATATTCCACATGTGAGTGAAACCACATATGAACCCATGTTTTCTGACTCCCATGCATGAAGCCCTTTCTGTCACATTTGTCTTAGTAGCTAATTCTAGGTGATGTGTTGGGTTTTGTAGGATGAAGGCAGAAGAAGGATCCCAGCCAGGGGTATCTACATAGAGGAGCTAGAGTTGGAGGAGAGGAGGTAGCCAGTGGAGGTTGGTGGGTAGCACAGGGAAGTCAAGAGAGGCCCTTTACCAGGCCCTGACCAGGGAAGGGTGTCAATCATCCCAGAAGGGCTTTTCAAGGTACCTATGGGCTCATAGAGAGCCCAGAAGGAGGGACACTGTAGCTTCAAAATACCACTTCTGGGAGGCTTTAAGACAAACTTCAGATCAATGACTGTGGAAGCCAGAAGAGAATAAGGATAGTGAACCTATTTGGTCCACTCCTGTGGCCCCAGCACCTGGTATAGTCAGTCATTCATGACATTTATGGAGTACACTTTGTGCCGGGCTTGCACTAGGTGCTAGGGAGTAAATGAAGAGCATTATTGCCATTGGCTTAATCCTTGTGGAGATTGTAGTTTAGTGGCAGAGACAGAAAATAAATTGTCATACAAATAAATGTAAAATTTTGTGGTGATAAAACTACGCATTTACACACGAACATTTATGTGTATGTACTTGTATCAAAAAAGGGAAAGGAGAATACATATTTACAGTGGGAAGGAGTTTGGGGACCTTATGCTTAAGGTGAATTACAGGAATTTTTAAAAACAAAAATGTTCTCATGGTATGGAAATCAAAATAGTGGTCATTACCCTTGAAAGGAGGTGTAGTCTTTGGAAAGGGAGGCTTCTGGGATGCTGGAATGATCTGTTTATTGACCTTGAACACACATGAAAAATCATGAAGCTGAATTTCAAGTATGACTTTACTGTTTGTGTTACACTTCCATAAAAGGTTTTCCCAAGGTGCATTCATGTCTTTTGATGTTAATATAAAAATTTTTTAATTGCCACAGTGTGAAATGAATGTCCAGTATATACAAGCACATAGGGGATAGGGGAATCAAGGAAAGCCTTCTGAGGATGAGTTTTGAACTGAGATCTCAAGGACGACTGGGAGGTTTTGTATGAAGAGGAGAGGGTTAGGATTATAAACAGGAGCAGCAGCATGTACAAATGCACTGGGGCAGGAGGGAACCTGATGGAAATTAGGGATCAATGTGGGTTAGACAGGAGCATTGAAAGTAAGAGAGATGATAGATGAGAAGAGGCTAGAGAAATAGGTAGGGCCGGATCGTGCAGTGTCCCGTTAGACCTGTGTGTTAAGAATTTTGATGTTGCTCTTGAGTACCCTGGTCAGCCACTGAAGTGTATTGAGTAGAAGGTGCCATGATGAGGTATGTATTTCAAAATTATCTTTCTGGCTTCTGTCTGGAGGATGGATCAGAGTGGGCAGGTGTGACGGGGGAGAGCTTCTAAGAGGCTAATGTGTGGTAGGTAGACTGAGGTGTTGGTGATGGGTGAGAAGGCAAAGCAAATTCAAGTGAAGAAATTCAAAAGGCATTCAACAGTAATATCACTAGGACTTAATGATGAAGCATCAAGGATGATTCCTAGTGACTCATAAAAATGCTGGCACAGAGCTGGCATGCATTAAATATGCACCACGTGTTGTTGGAACTAGTTGGTGCTCCTGGCCTATGTTTCAGTTCCACATGATGCTTTGGAGCCTGGGCAGTGTTTGAATGTATTTGTCAGCTTCCACTTCGCTCAAAAAACCTCCTTTGGGAAATCCGGCATTGCTTTCATTCTGGAATGTTCTCCCATGTAGGTTAATAGAACTTTTGTGAGAGACTAAGCCCACACTAAATTAGAATACAAAGCTGCAGAATGAGACCACACCTCTTAGTTTATTTCTTTTCATGTTGGCACTCTCAGCTCCACTCTGACATCAGATTAGAAGCCAAGCAGCCTGTGGCTGATGGGATTCTCAGAATGTGAAAGAGAAGCTGGGTGAGAATATTTCCAGGATCTCATGGAAAGCTCAGAGTCCCAGAGAGTTGGCCTAGACTGGGGCCATCAGCCTACAGGGAGTGTGACAGTAGCTGTGGTGAGAAGAAATGGAGGCAGGGGGAGTGGTTGAAGAGAGTAGACAGGTGTAAGCTAGATATCCCCAACTTCTCTAGCCCTTGAGGTCACACTTCCTCCCCTGTAATCCCCATGTGGCATGAATCTGATGCCTCTTCTCACCTGACCTCTGAAAGTCCAGTTTTCTCCCCTAAATTCCCTACCCAAAGTATTTCTGGGACTCTGTGATAATGAATCCCAATGTCACACACCTGTCCATTTGCCTCTTGCCAGAGCCAGTGGCTGCTTCTGGTACTGCTGCTGCAGGTTCACATTGTGCAAGTTCAAGGACTGCCATCCACGTTGTGGTGGGTGGGAACTGCACCCCCTACTGAACTCAAGCAATGCTCAGCTACTTGGCCATATGCAATGCCTTTTCCCCAAGCCTACGTCATAATCCTCCTTAACACTTTTCATCTCCAAAGCATAGAAAACAGTAGGCTGTAATGTTTAGAAAAATCTGAATGTTAAAGAATAACTGGAGGAATCACACATGGAAAGGAAATCTTCAAATGAGATGTGGGATGTGATAAGTATGGGGTCTTTGCCCCAGGACTGTCTGCCAGGGCTCTCTCTCTCTCTCTCTCTCTCTCCTTAGAGTCGGACAAGCTACTATGTTGCAGAGGCCAACTCATCTTTATCTTCCTCCAGTAGGAGTGACTTAACTATGCCTCTCCTACCCAGAGTCCAAATCTTTGAGCTCTTCAGATAGAGAAATAAAAAGTAAAGGAAGGAAACTTTTGGTTTCCAGTTCAGCATGTAAGGAGCTTGGAAATCACAACTCTATCCTAACAAGTGAAAGGTTGAAAAATCAACAACTCTTCTTAGATCTGGAAGAGAAGTGTGGTTACAGGGAAGATTGCTACCCCAAACTGGAGAGACAGGCCAGCACGGAGAATCACTGCATATAAAAGTTGGGGCATAGGACCATTCCTTGGTGTAGGGAAACCTGAAGTATAATGGAAAAATTGCTGGAGGCTCAGGGTAGACAAGTCTGAGAGTCACAGACTTCAGTGGAGACCCAGTCACAGGCTGATTTCCACACTTTGGTGAGTTTAACCTCCAGGACTTTGAACAGACTCTCACAGTGAGGATCAGAGAAAAAACACCTTGCTTGCACTTCTGGCAGGGGAAGGGAAAAGGAGCCATCCTTTAAATACATCATAGCATTCTGTTCATAATAAGGCCAGCCTCAGGAGAAACTAACCAGATCCTAACATGCTGGGGTTTTATCAAAGACTAACTTACTTGGGGGAAGGGAAATACCCAATTCCATGTTCCACTGTAGCCATCCTGTCCTATCTAAGAGTTGGAGGGGGGATACTGAGATGCTGTCATGAAGTTCATGGTCCAGAGGGACAGGCTCAGTAAAAGAGGTTTAATCAAATGCTTTTTCTCCCTCTATACCTCCATCTATACCTTACTCTACATCTTACTCTACCACATTACTAAAACTCTATTTACAGCAGTTCCTTTTATCTAGTGCATCATGTCTGGCTGTCAAGCTACTAAAGGCAAAAATATAGTTTGAAGGAAGAACAACATCAGAAACAGGCTCAGATACAGCAGGAGGTTCTCAGACTAGGAATTTAAAACTATGAATAATATGCTGAGGGCTGGGATGCCTGGGTGACTCAGTGGTTGAGTGTCTGCCTTCAGCTCAGGGCATGATACTGAGATCAAGTCCCACATCAGGACTGCTTCTCCCTTTGCCTGTGTCTCTGCCATTCTCTGTGTCTCTCATGAATAAATAAGTAAAATATTTTTTTTAAATATGCTGAGGGCTCTAATGGATAATATAGCAGAGAGATGGAAATCCTAAGAAAAAAATGGAAAAGTGCTAATAATAAAAAAATGCACTAAATTAAATGAGTGAGTTCAATAGGAGTGAGTTCAATAGTAGATTGGACATGGACAAAGGAAGAATCATTGAGTGTCAGTTTCTCAACAGAAATTTCCCAAACTGAAAAGCAAAGAGAGAAAAGCCTGAAATACACACATACACACACACACACATACACACACACACACACAGAGAATAATAACTTTCGGACAATTACAAAAGTTGTAACATACATGTAATGGGAATACCAGAAAGGAGAAAGGAAAAGAGGCAATATTTGAAGGAATAATGACTAAGAATTTGCCCAAATTAATGTCAGACACCAAACCACTGATACAGGAAACTCAGAGAACACCAAGCAGGATAAATGAAAACAACAAACACCTAAATATATTACACTCAGAATGCAAAAATAAAAAGAAAGGCAATGAAAATATTTTGAAAAAAGCCAGATGAAAAAACAACTACCTTACCTATAAAGGAACAAGGATAAGAATTACATCTGACTTCTCAGAAACCACGTAGCCCTGAAGACAGTGAAGTGAAACTGAAAAGTTAAGAGGAAAAAAACCACCAACCTAGAATTCTATACCCTGTGAAATTATCCTCAGAAGTGAAGAGAAATTAAAACTTTCTCAGACAAAGAGATAATTGAAGGAGTAGGATTGCCTTGCAAGAAATGTTCACAGAAGTTCTTTAGAGAAAAAGAAAATGATATAGATCAGAAACTTGGATCTACATAAGTAAAAGAAGGTAAAATAAGAACTTTTATTTTTCTCAGTCTGAGTTGATTTAATGGGTAACTGTTCAAAATAATACTGTATTAAACTGTTCATACGTGTGTGTTGTAATATGTATCACTTAAATATGCAAATATATATGTGCTTATATAGCTTATATGTACATATGCTTATATGACATGAATGATAGTGATGATATGAGGGACAGGAAGTAGGAATTATTGGATAATTTGGATTATTATTATAAGGTGCTCACACCAATCATGAACCAGTATAGTATTATTTGAATGTGGACTTGGATTAGTTGGAAATACATACAGTAAACTCTAAGGCAACTAATTTTAAAAAGTAAAGAATAATAATAAAAAATTGCTAAGAAAGGAGAGACAATAGAAACATTTAAATGCTCAATTAAAAACACAAAAGATAGGAGTACCTTGTCAGTGAAGTTGGTTAAGCACCCAGCTCTTGATTTCAGATTAGGTCATGATCTCAGGGTCATGAGATCAAGCCCCGCATCAGTCTCCACACTCAGCTCCAAGTTGGCTTGAGATTCTCTCTCCCTCTCTTCCCCCCCTCGGCTCACTTGCCCTTTCATAAATAAATCTTTAAAAAACACACAGAAGACAGAAAAAGAGTGGAAGACAAAGGTAGAAACAAAGAACAAGGACAACAAATAACAAAACAGTAGCAAATATGGAAGATGTTAACCCAACTATATCAGTAATTAATTTAAAGGTCAGTAGTCTAAATACACTGATTGAAACAGATTGCCAGAGAGGATCCAGATCCAACTATATGTTGTCTAAGAAACCCACTTGAAATATACCCTCATTGGTTAAAAGTAAATGGAGGAATAAAGCTCTATCATGCTGATTCTAATTGAAGTAGGGGTAGCTATATTAATTTTAGAATAGACTTCAGGGCAAGGAAAGTTATCAGGGATCAAAGAAGGGCATTATATAATGATAAAGGGGTCAATTCTCCAAGGCAGAACAAACCGTAATATGTATACACCTAACAACAGAGCATTAAGCTATGTGGGGCAAAAGCTGATAGAACCATAGAGAGAAATATATGAATTCATTATTATAGTTGAAGATTTCAACACTCCTGTATAAAAAATGGACAGATCTAGCAAGCAGCAAATCAGTAAGGATGTGGTTGAACTCAACAGCACCATCAGTGACCTGGATGTAATTGGCCTCCGTCACCTGCTTCATCCAGCATTATCAGAAAATACATTTTTCTCAAGTTCACATGGAACATTCACTAAGATTGATCACATTCTGGATCATACATCTTAACAAATTGAAAATAGCAGAAATCGTTCAGCATCTCCACTAAGACTATAGTGGTATGAAACTAAAAATCAGTAGCACAAAGGTAACTGGAAAATCCCCAGATACTTGAAGATTAAACAACAAAGTTCTAAATAACACACGAGTCAAAGAAGAAATCTCAAGAGAAATTTAAAAACATTTTGAGCTAAATGAAAATAAAAACACAACTTATCAAAATTTGTAACATAAGGCAAAACAATACCTAGAAGGAAATATATACCATTGAATGCACATATTAGAAAAGAAAAAATATATCTGAAATCAATCATCTAAATTCCACCTTAAGTAGAAAAAACAGAGCAAATGAAAATCAAACTAAGAAGAAAACAAATACATGAGAGAATAAATCAATTAACTTGAAAACAAGAAATCAATAGAGAAAATCAATAAAACAAAAAACTGGTTCTTTGAAAAGACAAAATTGATTAGCCTCTAGCCAGTCTAAGAAAAGCAAAAGGACACAAATTACTAATATTAGAAATGGGAGTAGAGGCATCACTATAGATCCCATGGTTATTAAAAGGATAATAAAGAGATACTATGAAAAACTTATGCAAATGTGACAACCTAGACAAAATGGATTAATCCCTTATAGAATACAATTTGCTGAAACTCATATAAGAAGAAATAGACAATTGGACAATGAGAATGGGCCTTTATCTGTTGAAGAAATGGAATTAATAATTAAAAACCTTCCAAAATAAAGCATCAGGCCCAGATGGATTCACTGGTGAATTCTCCCAAACATTTCAGGAAGTAATTATACCAATTTCTGCAATCTTTTTCAGAAGACAGAGGAAAAATACTTGCTAATGTACTCTTGAAGCCAGCATTATCCTACTATCAAAACCAAAGATATGACAAGAAAAGTAGAGATCAATATCTCTCATGAATATAAATACAGAAATGCTCAATAAAATATTAGCAAACTGAATCCAACAGGCCTTGCAATCAAGTGGGTGTGTAAGGCTGCCTCAATATTCAAATGTTAATTCATGTAATCCATCCATCAACTGATTAATGAAGAAAAATCACATGATAATTTTGATACAGAAAAAAGTATTTGACAGAATCCAACACACATTCTTGATAAAATTTTTCAGCAAACTAGAAATAGAGGGGAATTTCCTTGACTTGATAATGAACATCTACACAAAACCAACAGCTAGCATCATATTTAATGGTGATAAACTCAGAGCTTTCCCACTAAGTTCAGGAACAAGCCCAGGGAGTCACGTCTCACCATTCCTTTTCACCATCACACGGGAAGTCCTAAATAATGCAATAAGAAAGAAAAGAAAAGGCTGAGAAGGAAGAAATAAAACTGTATTTGTTCACAGGGGACGTGATTGTTTATATAAAAAACCCAGAAGAATTGATTAAAAAATTTAGTAGGCTGGTATAGCAAGGTTATAGTATATAAAATTAATATATGCAAGTCAATCCCTTTTCCATGCAGCATCAATAAACAATAGAATTTGAAATTAAAAACAAAGTACTATTGGGGTACCTGGGTGGCTCAGTTGATTAAACTGATTAATCTGCCTAGAAAAACTATGGAGAGTAAAAAGATGGATGGTTGCCTAGAGATATAGGGGAGGAAGGGACAAGTAGATAAAGCATGGAGGATTTCTAGGGCAGTGAAACTCTTCTGTATGATGCTGTAATGGTGGATATAAGTCATTATACGTGTGTCAAAATGCATAGAATGTACAACACCAAGAGTGAACTCTATGGTAACTATGGACTCAGGGTGATGATGATGTACCAGTGTAGGTTCATCAGTTATAGCAAATGTGGCACTCTAGTTGCTGAAGTAGATAATGACGGAGGCTGTGTGGAGGTGGGGCAGAGAGTAGGTGGGAAATCTTTGTATCCCCTGTTCAATTTTGCCGTGATCCCAAAACTGCTCTAAAAGAGTCTATTTTCTTTAAAGGAAGTGTATTTCAGAGCTTAGTTCTGCCCATAAACAAAATTTTCCATTGTGATGCATAGGGAACAGTAACCCCTGGTCTTAAACAGTGTCATCACGCTGATTTTTAGTTTTGCAAGACTGAAAGGCTCAAAATGTGATCTTCCCCATTCTCTCTGCTCCCTACCAAAATCACGATAGTCCCTGTCCCTGAGATGAATTCAAGACTTGGCTTCTAGAAAAAAGAGCCTGCTTAAAGTTTGAAAATAGTGTTTTCTCACCCACTTCTGGTTATCAAGCTATTAAAAAATGACCGATATGCTGACCTGGCTGGAGCATCCCAGTTTGGGAGCAGTGGCTGGTAGCCTCGAGATGACTAGAGCAAGTGAGGCCTAACCCAGTAGAAATCTCTCCCTCCAAGAACCTTTGTTGCAGAAAGACAGAACCATCTAGATGACTCTTCTGTCCCCATTGGCCTGAGGGCCTCAGTACTGATCACTGCCCATCACAGACAAAGGAAGAAACAGAGGCTGTCTCCTTTCCCTCCATAGCCTAGTAGTTAGTGCTAACCTTTTGAGTGCTAGAGCCTTCTATCTGGATCATCACTGTAAGACATGATGCCTAAATCTTCCTACCTAGAACCCAAATGTGAAGCATTGGATTGATGACACACAATAGAGTTCACTTAGTACAATAGAGAGAAGAAGCCACATATCCAAGATTACGCAAGCCAGAGTTTGCTCTAGGCCCTAAATTTCTCTGTAGCACTTTTACTCACTGTGCTCCCACTGCGCTCCCAAGCCATTTTCTCAATCCTCAGATTCTTGAGGATTCTAGATACATGAATTGACATACTGTAAGCATAATTGTTTTCTGGAAGATGTTATAGAGGAGTCACTTCTTAGCATTGTTTATCTTAGCTATGATTGAAAGTTCCCGAACTGGAAGGCTAGCATATGTTTTTCATTTGTTCAAATAATAAACACATCATCAGCCCTCAGTTCCAAACGGTGGGCCACACCCTTGTGATTCTGAGCTCTCCTCCTTTATGGTCCTTGAATCATGTCATTGTAACTCATAAAATCTATCCTTTGATACAATAGTTGAGTTAACATGCTTCTTTAATAATCCATAGTGGTGTTAGGGAGGATTCCCACTGAAGTAGGACTATAAATTACCAATGTTTGAGTCCTGGCCTTTTGAGTCAGTTCCATTTTTCCACAGAGGAAAATGAACTTATTTTCTCATTGACTTTGATCCCTCTTGCCATTTTTTATGGTAAACATTGGGAGACTTTGCGAATCATGCATCTAGTCATCTCTGTCTGGTCTTGTGTGGTCATTAATTCCTAGGACAGGAGATGGATGGCCTGTGTAGCAATCCTAATTCATGACACAGGACTGCCACCAGCCTATAAATAATTAATGAAAGGAGACTTTGCTAGTGAAGGAAACTGTCAGGCCCATTAGATTTAAGTCCAATTTCAGCTCCCTTCCTGTTAACTTTTATTGAAATTTTTACAATGTAGAATCAACTTTTAGTAATGCAATAAAATGACACTAATTCAGCTGGCGGGGAGGGGCTTGTGGGAAGGGAGGCCAGTTAGAATTAATGAAAGATACAGGTTTTTTGAATTATAGATTTTTTTTTTTTTTTTTTTTTTTTTTAAGAAACATCATGAATTAAGGTTTGCTACCAGAGGCTTTTCTGGTGAAACTGTTGTAGTAAGAGACAGCTTGGTTGCAAAGAAGGACTCCCTCTAGCTTAAATAAGAGACATGGGTGAGTAGAACATGTGCTCTTGATTCTCCTCCCTCCCCCACCATTCATCAGCACTCACCCCTCTTCATTTCCTGATAGAATCTTACTGCTAGTCCACCGAGAGTGATCTCTGTTGCAGAAGCATGCTAGGTCCATGCCGGGCATGTTGGGAAGTTGACCATCCTTGCAGAGGAGCCTCAAACAATGCTCAGCAGGGGTTGGTTAGTAAATATTTTAGCTCCTCATTGTTGTGGGAGGACAACTCGGCAGCTTGTTCTCCAAGTTCTCCTTGAAGTCCCTGGTGGGATTGCACCCTAGTGCCCCATAGCAGTAAATTCATTAACAAACGTCGCCTTGACCCTCTTCTCCTCCTCGTTTTCACTCCCCATGTCCCTGCCCATGCTACCTGGGATCACCTCCCAAACTGCTTGCACTTAGATCTTCGTCTCAGATCTACTGGTGGAAGAACCTAACCTAAGACAGCAGCGAAGGCAATGATAGGCTACAAGAGATGACCTTATTGAACAGACAAGGACTAGTAATCAAGGAGAGCCACGTAGATAAATCAACCTATCCATATTAGGTCTGCACTCATGTCAGTAGAGAAGGAAACTAAAATTTTCCACACAATGTAGCTCTGTAATAGTTTGATGACAAACATTGCAATCTTTTCTAAATAGCCCCTTTAAAATGGGCTGCCATGTGAACTGAAGGCAGGGCCTTTCCCATCAGGGCAGAGTAATAGGAGAACTCTCCTCTACCCCAGCATCTGGAGGGCCTTTGTTCCTGCTGACCATATGATGATCTGAGAATAGTTCCTTGCTTTCTTTGGGCAATGCAATTCATATGCTTAATCAGGTGGTATTTTTCAAATTATTAGTCTGAGGTCTTTGTCTCCTCAGATGGGTTCCATAGGTACTGAAAGTTTGGATTTCTTGGGTCTCTCCAGAGTCTTGTCTGGAGACTTGTCCCTGAACCTCTGTGAGCATCTCCTCCTTTCTTTGACTTTAGATTCTGTGTTTGCTCAGTTTTGTGGTTTTGTTATTGTCACGATTCCAACACCTAAATGTGGTCTCTGTGTCTTTACTTAAACTTCCCAAGAGAAAAAACTCATTTGGCCATGGTGAACCTGTGGCATTGATCCAAATGGCTGTAGCTAGAGGGGCAGCATCCTGGGCTCACCCTTCTATCTCAGGGTGGAGGGGTGGAGGAGGTTGTTAGGTGAAAGGGAAGCTCTAAAGAAAGAGGGATGGGCCACCAAGTCATCCCAAAATACAACAACTACAGTATTAATATTATATACCTGTTAATAACCAAAATATCTATTGTTATAATTAAATGATATTTCTGAAGTGCTTAAGGCTGCTTGAAGGTTGTTTTCTCAAACAGAGTAAACTTTCCTTTCAATTTCTTCCTTGGTGAATGTTTGCTATGCTGAACTGAACCAAAAATAATAGTGGGTTAGTGGTATTTAATTTTAGTTCATTTATCATGTTGGCTGTAATAACTTTCCGAGGTTGCTGAGTATTTTGGGCCAAGTCCTATTTCCAATTTGTTTTCGTTCCCTACCTGTGCTAGCATGCCTTACACAATCCTCTGTCACATTAGGAGCTAAACCACTTGTGGTGAACGAATGAGACTACGTAGGCTAACATGTAATTTGCTGAATTGTGTCTTCTTTTGAGTTTCATTTGTGGAAACAAGCTTCCGGGGACAAGGGGGGAGACAGGGACAGATCAATTAACTTATTGTATTGTTGAGAATTTGTAATCAACCCTGAAATAGTCTTTTCCCGGGACATATTTTAATTTGTCTCTAAAGTTAATAACAAATGAGCTTAAATGTTTTTGTGTTTCTGTTGATCCTAGCCTGATTAATAATATCTTAGATCTACATGCCATGCACTTAATAAAGAATAACTTGAGCAAGGTTGTGAGGCAGCCTTGCAGAGGGATTAAAAACAGGGTAGGGCTCTGGCACCACGCAGTCTGCTTGACTCCCCACTCTGCCAGTTCCTGTGTGACCTTGGACGAGTTGTTTAATGCTCCGTGCTCACTATCCTCGTGTGTAAAATAGAAATACAATACTCTCTACCGTGGAGACTCATTTTGAGGATTATTTCTAGAACAGCACTTGGACCCAACCTTAGTGCATATTAAGCCACAATGAAGTTAGTAAAGTAAAGTAAAGAAGTGGGTAAAAAGCTTAAAAACCAACATTTTGCTGTTTAGTAAACAGAGATCGTCTTTTCCATATGTTTGCCTATTGTCAAGAAAGAGATTGTTGAACCTTGTGGTGAAAATGGAGAGCAGTTACGAGTGGTGTTTATCATTAGATTCTGGGGTGTGGAGGTGATGACAAAGAGGAACACCAACGCTCACTGGGTATCAAGTATGTGTCAGGCATTTGATGTGTATGACCTCATTTTCTCATACGGTTCCTTGGGATTGAGTCCAGATCCATGTGGCTACAGATCTCGCCATGCTACTCTCCCTTCCAAGTAAAACAAGATCTCTGCCCATCTTTATCCAGTGAACTAAGAAGGCAGGACTGTGGGTTTTAATTCACCTTCAGTCACTCCCTAGTTCTATGACCTTGGGTGACCTCCGTGAGGCTCTCTCTCTGCCAGCTTTTCACTTCAGCTTTCTTGACATTCTTTTCAGCCAGATGCACCTAACATCAGCTCTACATGACTCACACCCTTTAGTGTCCTGATCCTGTTTCTCCAGATCCCCAGACCATGTTTGCTGCTAGGACTCTCCCCTCTTGGTCATGGCTGCTTCAACTTCCAGACCTGTTGTGAGGCAGCCAAACCAGCGCCTGAACTTGGATGAGCAAGGGGCCAAGCCCCTGGGTGTTCCCCTGAGCTGTACAATTCCTCTTGCCTTTTTTTTTTTTTTTAATTTATTTATGATAGTCACAGAGAGAGAGAGAGAGAGAGGCAGAGACACAGGCAGAGGGAGAAGCAGGCTCCATGCACCGGGAGCCTGATATGGGATTCGATCCCGGGTCTCCAGGATCGCGCCCTGGGCCAAAGGCAGGCGCCAAACCGCTGCACCACCCAGGGATCCCTTCCTCTTGCTTTTGATTGGTTTTCATTCCATGGATCAGAACACTGTATTTTTTATTGTAGTTCTGAAGGAATGACACCGAAATATCAGTGCTGCTTTAGGCATCCCACTGTTTGGGAACTGTTGCTGTGTTCTCAAATTTCAGCAAAGCAACTGGCTTTTAAAAATAACAGATCAATTTGAAGTTTCTTGTATCCACAAGCTTGCTTCTAGGAGAGTCGTTTTGATAGATTTGGGAGTAACTCCATCTTTGTCCATAAAGTGTCACCAATTACCATGTGGTATGTAGCCAGGGTTAGTGAAATATCACTGGTGAGTAAGATTATGTGGACGCTTTTCCAATTGACTCCATCTGTCTGCTCCTGGGCTATTCAGTTTCATTTGGTTGAGCATTGCTTTGAAGCAGGAATCCTTACCAGGAACGGATAGGTATTAAGTAAACAAGGAAGAATGCAAATTCTGGCCATGCTCATTAGCAAAGGCTTTCCTTAAAATAGATTGAATGCTATTTCTAAGGATTTAATCAATTGGACAAAATGTATCAGCATGGTCTTCCTTCCTCTTCTCCCTTTACCCAGTCAGGACTAATGAAATACCACTTATGTAATGACACACATTGCCTATTTGCATCGCATTTGAGAACCTAGTCATGCAGTTTTTCTTCTTTAATTATCTGACTCGAAAGAACATTTCAATAGTCTTTTCAAGACCTTCTTAAGTTATTATTCTACTTTTGAATGTAAGAGTTACTCTTCCCCTTCAGACATATAATCTCTAATCATTTTCCTCATATAAAGTTGACAATTCATTTGTCTCCTAAGCAATAAGACATGACTGCCTCTGTGCATAATGAAGAATTGCAAAGTCTGAATTTATTGTGAAGCACATAGCAAAACTAATTGCATTTAACCACAAAAAACCTAATCAACATAAAAAATCATAATATAGACAGTCAGTGAATGCTAGTGCCAGAAAGGACTTCAGAGATCATTTATTATCTGTGCAGCTTACAGATGAGAAAACTCTGTCCAGAAAGATTCAGAAACTTCTGAAGGTCACAAACTAGCTCCTGGCAACGTTGGGTCTAAAATCTTTCTTTCCAGGATCTTAAGCTTTTTTTTCTTCCCTTAAACTAACCTACTTTCTCATATGTTATGCATTTTGAGAGATCGCAGTGCATTTTTAAATATGCTTGAGAAGAAACGTAATTTGCTGAAAGACATTGATCTTGTCAATCTCAGTACAAGATCAGGTCCAATCAATCCTACCTATACCATGTAGGATTTGCAGATCTCACCTCAAGCTGGGAGAGCTTTTTTCTGTCTGAATTCTTCACCTGTCATAGGGTGCTTGCCTCTTCCTATCTTAGGTTACATTTACCTAAGTCCTATGACTTGACTTCTCTTCTGTATGATGAACAGCTTAAGAATAGAATTTCTGGGCAGCCTGGGTGGCTCAGCGGTTTAGCGCCGCCTTCAGTCCAGGGTCTGATCCTGGAGACCTGGTATCGAGTCCCATGTCAGGCTCCCCGCATTGAGCCTGCTTCTGCCTCTGCCCGCCCCCCTGCCCTCTGTGTTTCTCATGAATAAATAAATAAAATATTTTTTAAAAAAAGAATAGAATTTCTACCTTTATGTCTTTGTGATTTCCTAAATACCCCAAACACTGCCTGGTATAGATATGGAATATCAATCTCTCTCTTTCTGTCTTCTCTCTCATCTCCCTCCTGTAAACTCACAGTGCCATATTCCAAGAGCCTTAAAATAACGTTGATTCTTTTAAGGAAAGATTTTTGCTTGTGATAAACCAATAAAATTATGATACAGTACAGATGACATGCAGAATATGCAGGAAATTGAGCAGGAGTCCCTAACTTGATGGTATAACAGTATTGTACTTAATTTCATTACTTTTGGCTTTCAGTAGATTGAGTAGGGTGGAGTAAAGCTCAAGCTGGTGGAATATTTTAAATAATTAAGTTTAAATGTATTTATTTTTGCACTGTAGTTTTAAGAGAAATTAAAATTTACAATTTGCTTTCTTTGTTGTCACCTCTAGCATTAGGAATAAAACTAAGGTACCACTGTAGCCACTTACAGGAAAGTAAAAAATTGGGCAATATTATTTTAAAGACCTGCTCTAGCCTTTTTATGTCTTCATCCATTCATACAGTCAATAAATATTTATTGAATACCAAACATGTGCCATTCTGATAGTAGACCAGGCAGTATGGATCAAGTGGTGAATAAGAAAGAAG
This sequence comes from Canis aureus, assembly GCF_053574225.1. NCBI lineage: Eukaryota > Metazoa > Chordata > Mammalia > Carnivora > Canidae > Canis > Canis aureus. The sequence goes on along the minus strand of NC_135611.1, from coordinate 91,599,861 downwards.
ATTCCCTCAGGAAGCTCATACAATGACGAGCAAGACAAATAAGCTGGTGGGAAGTTACAGTTACGTGTGAGAGCTCTGATAGGAGAAGCACAGGCTTCTATCAAGCCACAGAAGAAACCAATATACTCAGTCATGTAGAGACAGAGCAGACTTTGTAGAGAAAATGACCTCTCAGCTAAGCCTTGAAGGGCAAGTGGGAGTTAGCCAGCTTGACATGGTGGTGTTGGTAAGAATGTTCCAGACAGAGAGAACCACATATATGAAGTCACAGAGACAGGAGAGAACTCAGTGTATTTAGGTACTGGGAGAAGTCCCAAAGATCTAGGTTTGAAGATGACAACTCAGTCAAGGCAGGGGCCTCAATATTGTAAAAGGTGCAGTGGGCCTTCATGACCTTTTTAGAAAGGGCGCTTGTGATTTGGCACTTGGTACTTACTGCCAGGCAGAAATATAACCCTATAAAATTAGACTTATAAATTTTCAACAGAAGCTTGGAGTCTAAACTCTTAGGTGAAATCTAGCTATTGGTAAACGTTAGTAATTACTCCAAAAAAGTTTTAAAACACTATATAGTCCAAATAAAATGGTCTACCTGCTGGTTCCATCCTGAGGGCACCAGCTTACAATTTCTGATCTAGAACAGTGCTTCAGAAAGTATGGTCCAAAGACCACCATCAGTGCCACGTGTGAACTTGTCAGAAATGCAAAAATGCAGAAATACCTTTACTTAATGAATCAGAACCCCCAGGGGAAAAGCCAGCGATCTGTTATTTAATAAATCCTCCAGGTGATTCTGACACAGTTCAAGTTTGAGAACCTTCGGTTTGGAGCCATGCTGTTCAATACAGTGACCACATGTGGTCAGTCCACACTAGGACATATTCCACATGTAAGATACACACCGGCTTTCAGAAATTTTTTTATAAAAAAAGTAAAATAACTTTGTATATTGATTACATGTTGAAATAACATTTTAGGAATATAGGGGGTTAAATAAAATATCATTTAAAATTAACTTTTCCTGTTTCTTTTCATGTTTTAAAATGTGGCTAGTGGGAAATTTAAAATTACATGTTGGATTTCCATTGCTCAGTGCAAGTCTAGGGTATAGTTTGTGGGGCAGGGAGTGTGGGTTAGTGAAGCTGAAGCAGGTAAGCAGAAACGAGCCTTATAGAAATTTGTAAGCTGTGCTTAAAGACCTATGCTTTGCTCCTAGGAGACTCAGAAATGATCTGAGCTGATGGGAAGTGTGATCAGATTGGCGTTTTAGACAAGCACTGACCAGAGGGTGGTTCATGCAGTGGAGGGGTGCCAGACTTTACACACAGAGACCACAAGGAGTAATCCAGTGTGAGAACACTGGACTGGCATTGACATTAAGTGTGTTCTATTTAATATACTTCTTGTGTATTACTCAGCTGGGTGGAGGGAAAGGGCTCACCCAAAGATGAATAATGTAATCTGTTTCCTCTAAGTATAGAAAATGGACACTGAGAAGCAGGATTCAGTTGTAGTTGGAGTACTAGTTAAGAGAGGGGACTTTGGAGCTGGTCTGCCTGAAGATTGGATCCTAGCTCTACTACCCAGCAGGTGGGTGACCTTGGTCAGGTCACCTCTCTGAACCTTTGTGAAATAGGAATAATAGTGCCTACCTCAAAGTCAGTGCAAAGATTTTAAGTGAGCCTATGCCCTTATCTTTTAATCTGTATATCTTTCTAAGAGCTTAGAGCAGTACACATGGTGGAGCAATATTGCAATTATTCTTAAAACCGAAGGGGGAACTACAGAGGAGAAAAAGGAGATGAGTTAAGGAATTAGCCTCTATTCTGAACTGAAATGCTGGTATAATGTACTGTTTAAAAATCCTGATATTCCCAAGACCAAATACAGGAAAATAGGATGGATGAAGTTTCTTAAGCTCAGGACCATCTTGACTTCACTTTCTCCATTTTGTTAGTTCTTTTTATCCTGGTCTGCATCTTCGGCATTCATGCCTTCCCTTCTCACCAGGAACCTATTGCAAATTTCTCAGTCTTACCTAAATTATCATCATCAAATAGTTAAGGACCTTCAATATCTCCTCTTGTATATCTATTCTCATGTATCATATGTGAGCCTGAAGAAGGGAGTGCAGTTGACCCTTGAACAATGTGAGGGGTTAGGGGCACCGACACATTGCACAGTCGGAAATCCATTCATAACTATGGACTCCCCCAAAACTTAACTAATAGCCTACTGTTGACCAGAAGCCTTACTGTTAACCTAAAGTCAACGAACATGTATTTTGTATGTTACACGTATTATACACTGTATTCTTGTAGTAAGGTAAACTAGAAAAAATAAAACGTTAAGAAAATCATAAGGAAGAGAAAATACATTTATAGGACTGTATTTATTGAAAAGAAAAATCCATGTATAAGTGGACCCAGGCAGTTCAAACCCATGGCCCATGTCAACTCTAATGACTATTTCCAAGACCCTTTCAGGACAGTGATATGGATGTTAGTCTTTCAGGATCACTAAGTTGGGTGGGGGGTACGAGAAGCCAAGTAAAAGTAGCTTAAGGGAAGATATTTCTTATGAATTATTTGAAATTTTCACATGCTAAGCACACCTTACCAATGGAAGATGGTGGGTGGCTTGCTCATGGCCTACCCAGATTAAAATTCCAAGAGCGGTTTGACTTGTCTCATTTCTATCTCCCTTGGGTCTTCACATCTAATTTCACATCCTCTACAAAACCTTCAAGTTCCCTCCGTAGCATCTGGCTCCCACTGTTCTCATAGCATTCATCACTTTTTGGCAACAATAAATAAACACAGACTAGAAACAACCAGAACGTCCCATCAGTATGGAACTGTTTCGGTAAGTGATAATAACAACATAATGGAATATATGTATGCAGTAGTTAGAAAGGATGAGGCAGTTCTTTATGCACTGATACAAATGCTCTCCAAAATAAATTAAGTGAAAAAATGAAGAATGTACATAACTTTGCTACATACGATATGTGTTAAGGGAAGGAAAAAATACAGAAATATTTTATTGCTGCTAAGACAACATCAATTGTAGATGCATCATGATTTTATCTCTAAGAAGGGAAAATTGCTGCCAAACAAAATTATGACATCATAGATTAAAAAAATATTGATGTCTTTAACAGATGTAAAAACAGAAGTTTTAGCATTGACAAAACATACTGGTATTTGCTTGTTAAGCACGTGGGATAGTCTAGTTTATACAAAATCCTCTAGGACCGGTGGGGAGAGGAGCTGCTCTGCTCAGTGTGCTCCTCATCCTGCACACAGAACCTTGGATACCCCTCCATGAGCCACTGAAGGAGGCCAAAGAGTGGTGTGTTCACGTGTTGGTATCTAGCTGGTGTACATCCTTTGCACTGTTTGCTTGCTGGTTTGGGAATGAACAGTGAATCAACTTAGAGCCAGGTCTGAGTCATGATTCCTCTCCATCCTGGGACAGAAGAGATGCAGGTTGCTCTTGCTCAGCCCTATAAAGCAGGCCACAGTTTGGCACCCAGTAGGTGATGAGGCACCACTGCACAGCTGTTCAGCTGGGTAGTCTTCTAGTAAAGATCATTGGCCAGGGAGGGGTCCTGGTTGTAGGGGAAATGCAAACAGTCACGAGGGTTTACTCTTCTGATATTTTCCCAGCACTGAGCATAGGACCTGGGAGGGGATACCCTCTTGTGTTTTATAAGGGAAGGTCATCAAAGCAAAGTTACAGGCTGAAAAGGGGGAATACACTTTGAAAATAATGGAAACCGTATTCAACTCTAGGGAAATTGTCCCTATTTAGGCTGTTTATGGAGGACTCAGACTCTCAAAAATGTTCCTAGTGAGTCCATAGAAATTCTACAAGGTCATATTAGACACCTCAAGTATGTCATGCCCTGTAAATACAGTATCATCCCTTCCTAACACTGCTGTAGGACAAAGAAACTTTACATGATGACTTTTGATATTGTTTGGCTGGTTCTTTTCTAGAAGTGGTATGTATGTATTTTTTAAAAGATTTTATTTATCATTTATCTATTTGATAAATTTATCTATTTGAGAGAGAGCACGAGCAGAGGCAGAGGGAGAAGTAGGCTCTCTGTGGGAGCAGGGAGCCAGACACAGGGCTCAATCCCAGGATCTGGAGATCATGACTTGAGCTGAAGGCAGACACTTAACCACTGAGCCACCCAGGCACCCCTAGAAGTAGTATTTAAATATGGGGCCGATGCTTAAGTCAGTGTAATACTGAAAGCTCTTTTAAAATGTATTTTTACTGAAGTATAGTTGATACACAGTACATTAGTTTAAGCTGTACGACATAGCGATATGACAACTCTCCATGAGGCTGTGCTCACGCAGTGTAGCTGCCACTTGTCACCACACAATGCTCCTGTCACAATACCAATGACTCTGTTCTCTATGCTATACCTTTTGTTCTCATGTCTTCATAACTAGAAGCCAGTACTGCCCTCCTCTCTGGCTACCCTTAATTCATATTTTTATAGGTCTGTTTCTGCTTTTGTTTGTTTGTTCATTTGTTTTATTTTTTAGAGTCTACATATAAGTAAAATCATATGGTATTTGTCTTTCTAACTTATTTCCCTTAGCACAGGATTCTCTAGATCCATCTATGTTGTTGCAGATGGCAAGGTCTCATTTTTTATATGGCTGAGTAATATTCCATTATATATATGCATATATATTATATTTTATACACACACAACATCTTCTACTGATGGACACTTGGGTTGCTTCCGTATCTCAGCTATTGGAAATAATGCTGCAATAAACAAAAGGTGCATATATCTTTTTGAATAAGTGTTTTCTATTTCTTTAGGTAAATATGCAGTAGTGGAATTGCTAAATTGATGAGACTTGTGTCAATGTTTTGAGGAACCTCCATACTGTTTTCCACAGTGGCTGTCCCAGTTTACATTCCCACCAATAGTGCACAAAGGTTCCTTTTTCTCCACATCCTCTCCAACACTTGTTATTTCTTGTCTTTTTGATTATAGCCACTCTGACATGTGTGAGATGGTATCTCGTGGTGGTTTTGATCTGCATTTCCCTGATACTGATAATGTTTAGCATCCTTTCATGTGTCTGTTGGCCATCTGTATATCTTCTTTGAAGAAATGTCTGTTCATGTCTTTTGCCCACTTTTTAATCTGTTTTTCAGTATTGAGGGGTATGAGTTCTTCATATATTTTTTATATTAACCCTTTATTGTATATGTCATTTGCAAATGTCTTCTCTCATTCAGTAGGTTGCCTTTTGTCTTCTTGATGGTTTCCTTTGCCACGCAAAAGGTTTTTATTTTGGTGTAGTGCCAATTATTTAGGTTTGCTTTTGTTTCCCTTGCCTGAGCAGACATATCTAGAAAAATGTTGCTAAGGCCAATGTCAGAGATTTCTGCCTATGTTTTCTTCCAGGAGTTTTATGGTGTCAGGTCTCATATTTAGGCCTTGAATCGATTTTGAGTTTATTTTTGTGTACGGTGTGAGAAAGTGGTCCAGTTTCATTCTTGACATATAGCTGTCCAGTTTTCCCAGCACCATTTATTGAAGAGACTATCTTTTCCCTATTGTACACTCTTGCCTCCTTTGTAGTGGATTAATTGACCATATAAACATGGGTTTATTTCTGAGCTCTCTGTTCTGTTCTGTTGATCTGTGTGCCTTTTTTTGGTGAAGATCCCATACTGTAGTGAGTGTAATAGCTTTGTAGTATAACCTCAAATCTACTATTGTGATGCTTTCAGCTTTGTTCTTCATCAGGATTGTGTTGACTATTCAGGGTCATTTGTGGTTCCATACACATTTTGATATTGAAAGGCTCTTAAATGAAGTTACATCATTTTTCCAAATCAACCAGCCTAAAATATGCTAGAATAAATATGAATTCTCTGGAATTATTCAAATGTGAATTATGACTATCAGGCTGCCCCTTTTTGGTGGATTTTACCCTTGCATCATACTCCGAGTATTCCACTTGCCAAACCTACTTAAAAAGAGAAAAACCATGGTATTTTTATTAAACCTCAGCAAACATTAAACTCATAGTCTCACTGCAGAGAGGCGATTTATAGCTAGTTACCACCCTCATGAACCTGCTTCCCCAAGGGCTTACCAGGCTGGGAATATTTCTTTAGTAGCCCAAGGGTGAAGAATGATCTTGTGTTGAGATTCCTGTCAGCACAGGGGTCTGTCAAAGAACTAGAGCTTATGCCCCTATAGTTCCCAAACTTTGCCTTGGAGCATCCAGAAAAGCCCTGAATATTTTACAAAATTTAATGACAGGGGTGAATATGGGCACTTTGATTTTTGGGGACCTTTCAAAAAAAAACAAAGGAAAAGAAAAGAAAAAAGGAGAAGCAGTCCTTTATACGTGCAACTAAATTATGGAGCATAAGCATCTCTTTTTATTTTTTTTAAATTAATTTTATTTATTTATGTGTTTGTTTATTTATTTATTCATGAGAGACACGGGGGGCGGGCAGAGACACATGCAGAGGGAGAAGCAGGCTCCATGCAGGGAGCCTGACATGGGACTCGATCCCGGGTCTCCAGGATCATGCCCCGGGCTGAAGGCGGCGCTAAACCGCTGAGCCGCCTGGGCTGCCCTAAGCATCTCTTTTAAACTCAGAATCTGCTCTAAAAATTTAAGGGCTTGAGGAGGGGGAAGAAATGGGGCGGGGGGGGCAAGTAATTTTGCAAGGCCTTTAAAAAAGAAGGTGGAAGTATTGTAATAAGTGAAATAAGTATTTCACTTATTATGAAAATAAGTGCCTGGCAGGTTTGGTTTAACTGCTCAAGCATAAACATGACTGAGAAAGAAACCAATCAACTTTAGTTTTTGTTTGTCTGTTATTAAAGTCCTGTGTAATTGGAGGGGAAATCTTTTCAGCAATGACTTAAATGTAATTCTGCTAATTTGTTTTTAAAAAGAGAGAGAAAAATTATAGTCAGAGTGAGTTTAATGATTTTCTAGAATTATTTATAATGGCCAAAAAAATCCCTCCAACTGGTAGCAACTCAAACATCTGTTAGAAGAGTAAATGCTATCTAAATTATGACACATTCATTAGGAGATCATACAGCTGTTAAGAAGAATGAGTATTGGGGTGCCCGAGAGGGACAGTTCAATTGAGTGCTCCACTCTTAGTTTCAGCTCAAGTCATGATCTCAGGATGGTGAGATCCAGCCCCGAGTTCAACTCCATGCTCAGCACAGATCCTGCTTGGATTGGCTTCTCCCTCTCCCTCTGTCCCTTCCCTGCACCCTACTACCACTGTGCTGTGTCGGCACTTTCCATTGTCAATCTTTTTAACTGTAGCCATTCTAGTGGATGTGCAGTGATATTTCATTGTAGTTTATTTATTAATTTTTTGCTTTTCTTTAATGATGAGAGAGATTGAGCATCTTTTTTTATTCCTTCATGTTCTTACTGAGCATTCGTATATCTTCTCTTGTGAAGGGTCTGTTCAAATACGTTGCCCACTTTTCTATCAGATAGTTTGTCTTTTTAGTGAATGGTAAGAGATGTAATGCCTTGAACAAATTCTTTTTCAGATACCTGTTTGCAAATATTTCCCCCTACTTGTGGCTTACCTTGTTTTTTTTGTTTGTTTGTTTTTGTTAGAGCATGAGAGTATAAAGAGGGTGGGGCAGGGCAGAGGGAGAGAAAGAGAGAGAGAATCTCAACCAGCTCCTAAGTCAGTGCAGAGCCTGATGCAGGGCTTGATCTCACAACCCTGAGATCATGACCTGAGCCAAAATCAAGAGTTGGATACTCAAATGACTGAGCTACCCAGATGCCTCACCTTGCCATTTTCTTAACTGTTTGTCAAAGAGAAATTTTTTTTTAATTTTGAAGAAGTCTGTTTTATCAACATTTTCTTTTGTAGTTCATGCTTTTTTTGTGTGTCCCATTTAAGAAAGCTTTGTCTAAACCAAAATCAGGAAGATTTTCTCCTGTGTTTTCTATTATAAGTATAATTTTTTAGCTCTGAAATTTATCCACGTTTTCATTTTGAGTTAATTTTTGTGTATGGTATGAGGTATAAGAGTTTATAAGGTTTTTTCCCCTTATACAGGTAGCCATTTGCTATTATCTTATGAAGTTAAATCCTTACCATAGAATGTAATAATCTTATTCCTCAGTATTTACTTAAGAGGCATGAAAACCTAATGATACAAATATTTTTGTTTTGATTTCTTAAAGATTTTATTTATTTATTTGAGAAAGAGGGCACACGCAGGTGGTAGAAGGAGAAGCAGGCTCCCCACTGAGCAGGAAGCCTGACATGGGGCTCAATCCCAGGACCCTGGGATCATGACCCAAGCCAAAGAGCCCCCCGTGTACCCCATATATACCAATACAAATATTTGTACTTCAGTATTTACAGCAGCCTTATTTAAGCCAAAAACTGGAAACAACCCAAAATGTCATGAGATACTCATATAATGGAATACTACTCAGTAATAAAAAGGCATAAAACATATTTAACATAAATGAATCTCAAAAATATTTATGGAAAATGAAAGAAATCAAACACAAAAGATCACATAATGTACATTCCATTTATATAAGATTCTAGAAAAGACAATCCTGTAGTGGCAGCAGGTCAGTGGTTTCCTGAGTCTGAGAGTCAGGGGAAGAAATTGACCACAAAAAGGTATGAGAAAAGTTTTTAGGATAATAAAAATATTTATCTTTATTGTGGATGTGTCTACATTACTGCATATAATTGGCAAAACTCTACATTTTAAAAATTAATTAATTCATGAGAGACACAGAGAGGCAGAGACATAGGCAAGAGGGAAATGCAAGCTTCCTGAAGGGAGCCCAATGTAGGACTTGATCCCAGGACCCCAGGATCATGACCTGAGCCAAAGGCAGATGCTCAACCACTGAACCACCCAGGTGGCCCCAAAACTCTACTTTTAAAATGGGCAATTTTTATTGAGTGTAAATTATATCTTAATAGATCTGGATGATGTAGATGATCATGTAAAGGAAATAAATAAAAATTTTAAGTGTTTCTCTCTGGGGATGATGCCTGGATATTGCAGTCGATTAAGCATCCAACTCTTGATTTCAGCTCAGGTCGTGATCTCAGGGTCATGAGATTGAGCCCTGCATCTGAATCTATGCTGAGCCTGGAACTTGCTTAAGATTCTCTCTCCCCCTTACCTTCCACCCCTCCACCCTGCTCATGTGCTTTCTCTCAACCAAAAAAAGGGATTCTCTCTGGGGAACACTTTTATCAAGTTATCATGTAATGAACCTCTATCTCTGATAATTTTCCTTGCTCTGAATTCCGCTTTGTCTGATATTATAGTTACTCCATCTTTCTTTTGATTAGTGTTAGCATGGAGTATCTTTCTCTCTTTGCTTTTAGTCTATATATGTTTTGGCATTTAAAAGGAGTTTCTTGTAGACGACATTGAGTCTTGTTCTGTGGCTCACTGTGACAATATCTGTCTTTTAATTGGTCTATTTAAACCATTGACATTTTAAATGATTAATGACATTTGGATTAATAGCTATTATATTTGTTACTGTTATTTTTGCCTTTGTTTTATTTTTGCTTTTTGTCTTTCTTTACCTACTCTTGATTTGATTTGAGTATTTTATATGTTTCTATATTTACCCTTCTCACCATATAATTCATATTTTTAACTTTTTTTCATTTGGTTGCCCTTGCAGTTTACAATATACATTACAACTGAGGCAAGTTCCCTTTCAGATAACACTGTAAGACTACTACATGGGCAGTGTAAGTATTTTATAACAAAGTATTTCTGGTTGCCCCCTCCCATCCCTTAATAACGTCATTCATTTATTCATAAACTATGGTCATGGAATACATTGTTAGTATTATTATTTCAAACTCTCATCCATTTCATCAATTGAGAATAAGAAACATGAAGTATTTATTCCTTTTTCCAGGGTTCTTTCATAATGTAGATCCAAGTGTCTGATCTATATGGTTTTCCTTTTCTCTAAAAAACTTTAACATTACTTGCAAAGCAGGTCCCCTCCCTTGATTTTTGTGTGTCTGACAATATATTTCCTTCCCTCTGAAGGGTAATTTAGCTAGGTACAGAATAATAAGTTGGTGATTCCTTTAACATTTAAAATATCTCTTTTCACTCTCTTGCATGGTTTCTGAGGGAATTCCAAAGTAATTCCTATTTTTGCTCCTGTGTAGGTAAGGTGTCCCCTCCTACCCACACACATGCTGGCTTTTTCAAGGTTTTTTTTTTCCCCTGTCTCTTTAATTTTCTGCAGTTTGAAAATGATATGCTCAAGCGTAGTGCTTTTGTATTTAACCTGCTTAGTGTTTTTTTTTTTTTTAATAAAAAATTTAAATTCAATTTAGTTAACATATAGTGTGTTATTAATTTCAGGGGTAGAATTTAGTGATCCATCAATTGTATATAACACACAGTGTTCATTATATCACGTGCCTTCCTTAATGCCCATCACCCAGGTACCCCATTCCCCCATCCACCTCCCCTCTAGCAACCCTGAGTTGTTTCCTAGAGTTAGGAGACTCTTATGATTTGTCTCCCTCTCTGTTTTCATCTTATTTTTCCTTCCCTATGTTTATGTTTTGTTTCTTAAATTCCACATGAGTAAAATCATACAGTATTTGTCTTTGACTAATTTCCTTCACTCAGCATAACACCCTCTAGTTCCATCTACATTGTTATAAATGGCAAGATTTCATTCTTTTGGATGGCTAATATTCCATTGTTTGTATATACCAATTCTTCTTTATCCATTCATCTGTCAATGGACATCTGGGCTCTTTCCATAGTCTGGGTATTGTGGACATTGCTTCTATAAACACTGGGGTGCAGGTGCCCCTTCATATCACTACACTTGTATCTTTAGGGTGACCATCCAGTAGGGTAATTGCTGGATCACAGGGTAGCTCTATTTTTAACTTTCTGAGGAACCTCCATACTGTTTTCTGGAGTGACTGCACCAGTTTGCATTCCCACCATTTTCTTTAAGCTTCCTGGATCTGTCATTTGGTGTCTGTCACTAGTTTTAGGAAATTCTGCCATTATAGCTTCAAATATTTCTTCTGTTCCTTTTTCTCTTTTCCTTCTGATAGTCCCATCATGCATATGGTACATCTTTTGTCCCATAGTTCTTAGATGCTATTTTCTTCTTCCCCCCCCTTTTTTTTTGGCCCCCTCTTTGGATTTCAGTTTTGAAAGTTGCAATTGACACTCCTTCAAGCTCAGTGATTATTTCCATGGCTGTGACCAGTTTATGCATGAGCCTTCCTAAGTCATTCTTCATTGTTTTGTTATGTTTTTAATTTCTAGTGTTTCCTTTTGATTCTTTGAATTTCTTTCTCTCTGCTTGCATTAATACATAGTCTTTCATGTTTTTCACGGTTTCCAATAGCACCCTTAACCATATTAATTAGTTGTTTTAAAATCCCTGTCTGATAATTCTAACATCTTAGCCATATCTAGTCTCCTTCTGATGCGGTCTTTCAAAATGCATTTTTTTTTTTTTTGTCCTTTAGTGTGCCTTGTAATTTTTTGTTGTGAGTAGGATATAATGTACTAAGTGAAAACAAAATTAATGTACTAGATAAATAGGTATTGGTGTGAGATTTTAAATAACCATATGCCAGGGAGATGTTCTCAGTGTGATGTTCTAGTTTGGCCAGGAGTTAGGCTGTGTTCACTGTTTTCCTGTAGCTATAGGTGTCAGGGGCTAACCTTCCCTCTGTGTCCTTGTTTTTTGTTTCCTCTGCTAGCTTTGGGTTTCCCTAGAGACTTTAAAAATATCACCTGAGACACATAGTGTTTTCAGTTGTGCTATATCCTGTTACTTTACAGCAGCCCTAATGGTGTGGTGAGGTGCTGGAGGAGGAGCCCTATTTGCCAGCTCTGTGGTCAGGTCCCAATCTTTTTTTGTTTTTTGTGTTTTTTAAGATTTTATTTATTTATTCATGAGAGACACACAGAAACTGAGACACAGGCAGAGGGAGAAGCAGGATCCCTGCAGGGAGCCTCATGTGGGACTCGATCCCAGAACCCTGGGATCATGCCCTGAGCCAATGGCGTTCCAGGTCCCAGTCTTTTAGAGAGCCTGTTCCCCTGGGGCTATGACTGCCACAAGTGCTTCTCAGATTGTTTTCCCGCCTTAGGAGAGATGGGAAGGCTAGAGTTGGGTATTACCCTTCTTCTACATTAATTAGGCTCTGGTAAAAGAGTTTCTGTTGAGGGCCAGGCCTTGTTAAAAAGAACAGAATATTTTTAACTTATTTTAAAATAGCTACTTTCCCCTTTCTTTCTGCTCAAAGACTGAGGGGATTTTTCTTCTGTCTTCACTGTGAGAACCTGATAGTCTTCTGGAGGCAGAAGTCCTGTAAGTGTAGGGCCCCTCCTAACTCTGGATCCCCTGGTGTTTTTAACTCTCGAACATGTCCACACTGAGCCCCAGCAATTCACTATAGTTGAGGTTTTCCTAGGCAGCTTCTGGCCTTCTGTTCCAGAGAACCCAGGGGTGACTCTATCTGCCCGTGTCCTCACTTTGTGAGGCAGTGGTTTGCCCTATGATTTCAGTTCTCTGGTGCATCTAAGAAGAGTTGTTGATTTTTTGTGTGTTCAGCTTCTTTCTTGTGTGAATGGGAGAGAGGACTTCCCTGCTCCTGAAATGCCAGCCAAGAAACACAAAAGTTCAAATGCTTCTCTCCAGATGATAGGGTATCAGTGACTTCTTCCTTTGTACATCGCTTACTTTCCACATTTTCTACAATATGCATATATTCCTTTAAAACTGAACAGGAAAGCAGATGTTTTTGTAAATAAGGAAAAAATTAAAAATGAGTTTAATCTCTATTGACTTGGAAGAAAGTAAGGCAGGGTGCAGAGAAATAAGTAGCAAGGTACTTATAAAAAACGAGTGAAAAACAGGAACATGTATCACCCCTACTCCCCAGCTTATTATCTACATAAAAATGACTTTACAATTCCATTATGTCATTAGCACAATTTTAGTATTCAAGGAGACTCTTGCCCAAGCAAATTACTATTGTTCATTACATGAACTTCCATGGAAGACACATTCACTTCAATAAAGCACCAAAACTGGTATTTTTGCTCTAAGACCTTTTGACTCTACCTTTAGAGGTAGAGTCCCCCAAATCCTTGTTTTACTACTTCACTCAATCCTAAATTATTGTCATGATCTTTATGCAGTGCTAACCAAATTCCCACATTGAAGGGCATACTTTAAATCAAATCTCAATAAATTCCAACCTTGACCTTCCCTCTCAAATGACCAAAGCTCCGTCAAGGTGGCACGTCCCTTACTGCAGCAAGCAGTATGTTCAGCTCATCTTATTAGCAGATGACGTTGGTGATAGCTGGGGAGCTGGCCTTTGACAATGTATGTGATTCTATGTGTTCATGTGAACAAGAAGAGACAGAAGTAACCACATCAGGCTATTAGAGCTGATTGCGTGGTGGGGGTAATTCCAAATTTCTTTTTGTGTTATTTCACTAGTTGTGGTAGACCCATGTCCATTTTATAATGGGCTTTAATTAAGGCTTTTGCAAGAGAATTTAAAAAACACATATATTTGCTGGAGGGACTGTGCATCTGTTCTCTTTGAAGTTTATAATCCCACAGTGAGTCTTGCTTCATAGTAGTACTTGGGTTCACAAAGGCCTCTTTCTTGTATATACTAAACTCCAGTGTTTATAAACAGGAAACTGGTTTCCCCATACTTAGTTGTTTTAGCCTTATTCAATTTGGAAAATCTCTATGGAAAGTGACGCAGAATACAGATGCCTTCTTACCTAAAAGGCTCAGTCATTCAGAACATGGACATGTTCCACTTTCCCTTAAGTCCCCCACCCCAAACCACACCAATGATGGATACCACTCACCTGGACATACCTTTAGCAGTTCCAGACCTATCCGTCATGGTCTCTCACGGTGAGTCCCATCATCTTTGATCATCTCTCCCTAAGTACAGCAGAAATCGAAACCCTGTGATTCATATGCTACGGCAGACAAGAGCAAGGACAGCAATTGTGTTTTATCTGGCTTTTGTAGCTTCTATTTAGTAAATTTTAAGGAGAGGGATAGAACTGGCTATTCTTCTAGGATATCCATATAGTAATGTTTGTTCATATAAAGTTCTCACCGGGATCACTTTTATTTATAAGGGGAGACTATGTTTCCGTCCTTTTGCTAAGCAGACCAGATATATTTCCCCAAGTATTACACCTTTTCAATCTGAATGAGATTTAAATTAAGCACAAATGAAGGTTGCTTCCTGGTAACATAGATGACAGAAAAGCTGTGTCCTAGAGGGAGGGTGAAACTATCCAGCCTTTCCATTTACTCTGGTTTAGGTTGATTTTACTATGATAACAGTTGCATGTGGGATGTATCTACCTGTGCCAATGACAGAAATCATGACCACATTCCATGTGGCCTCCTGCCATTCCCCAGGAGTGAAGTAATAAAGAATGTGATGGAGCTAGCAATGCTTTTTTTCAACTGGAGCATGGATCAGAGCCACCTGGAGGGCTGTAGGACTATCTGCTATCTGCACCCACTAGATCTCCCACTGCTGCTGGGGTCTAACAGACAAGGAAGGGTCTGTTCCTTGGGGAGTGGCTTGTCAGGGCAGCAGAGGAGCCCTGCCCAGGAAATTGGGTCTCAGGGGAAAGTTCCATTTAAGCCAGGGACATCCAGAGAACTGAGCCAGGACTGATTTGTAAGCCCCATCATGTCAGCAAGTGCGGAGCAAATGCATGCCTGGGGTTTATCAACAAGACCAAAACCAGTGCCACACTTCCCTTGCTGCAGGGAACACCGGACTGGGAGCCAAACAGTCTAACTTCCAAATTCAACTTTGGTGCACTGGCCACAGCTATTCAGTCTCTTGTTTGCATAATTCTTACTTGTTAAAGGGAACAAGAACTGTGCCTTCTTCACAGGGTTCCTAGAATTAAATAAACGCATTAAGAGATCCAGTAGATTGCCCTATACTCTTAGCTTCCTTCCTACATTCCTAGTAAACCACAGACGTTGGAAAGAACCCAGCCTACCTCATGGGCTTGGCTACTCGGGGCTGAACCAAAATGGCTGTCCTGATCAGGATAAAAATAGGTTGTATCCAAGTGCAGGATGGCCTGCCTCTTGCTTATGCATACTCCTCTCCCTGCCACCGACAAGTGCAGTGTGAACCACCTTCTCTGCTTCCCCTCATGACTGTAGACCCAGGGAGAACAACATACCACAGACCGCAGAATAAGAATTAGAGAGCATTCTTCCAGAGTAGAAATCCTGAACCATAAAAGGCAGTGGTTTGGATGGTTTTTAGAATAGCAGTGCCTCCAAGGCTGAGAGTCCAATTTGTACATGGAGTAGAGGAACCTGAAAGGGTGGCAGTGAAAAGACTCTCCTCTTTGAACTGAAACCAAACCATTCAATAACAAACTCTAATCCAGTTCACTCTTCTATGGGAGTCTCCAATCCTGTTGTGCTCTGCAAACTCTACAAGGAGTGAAAGAAACTCAGCACACTCTGTGATGCTCAGACTAACTGGAAATTCAGACACAAGCATGGACACTTAGAGGGACAAAGGAGTTTCTCAGGAGGATGCATCTTGTGTGGGTCAGATTTCCTTCAAGATTCCAAGTAGGATGCCTTGGTGATTCTTCATGTTAGGAAAGCAAGAGTAGTGGCATTCTCCTTGGGCGATTCTAAGGAAGGTAGTTGTCATCAACCTCCTCGAGAGCAGAGAAAACGCTTCTATCTTGGTCCCTGCAGTAATGAGTTCTTTAAGAAAGAAGGGGCTAGCCTTCTTTGAAAACTTTTAAAAACAAATAAGTGCACGACAGTTTTGGGACAGTTGGGGAAACAGGACTATGATTCCACAGGAGATACTAGGAAAGTATGAAAAGTATGAAAGTATTTCTTTAGTATGAAAGAAGGATTGGGGGAGGCAGGAGATGGCTTTAATCGTAGTTTTGTGCTCAAGTATTGAGGGGTGAAGTGTCATGATGGCTGTGACTTAGTTTCAAAATAGTTTAATGGAGAGTGGGACAAAATATTAATCATTGTTGCATCTTGGTAGAGTATATGGGTACATGGAACCTGTTTTTCACTTGAGCACTTGTGAAATATTTAAAAATTAAACTAATACAGATTTATTACATCCATATTATAATACACTATAAATCTGTATTGCCATATAGCTTATTGGGCTAGTAAACAATTTAAAGCACTGGAAAAGATTGAGCAGGGACTTAGTGTGGTTTGGCCCATGGCAACATGCTTCCTATTGCTTGAGATTAGCCTCTTCTCTTTGTGATAAACCTGCCTCATTCCAAGAGACTGGCTCTCTTGATCCTTTCCCCGCTCCCCCCCTACAAGTGTTCTGTAGCCAGAGACTGCCCAGCCCTCTGCAGCAGACTCAGGCACCAGGGTTTCAATCCCTTAGAACTCAAAAAACAAGAGGCAGTGTTTGTTGAGCTAAATTATCTCTTTATTAGGAAAGCACCAACACCACATTCTTGGAAATTACTGGAATTTTATTTGCCTCAGGCTTATGACTTGCAACCAAAGACATTGTGCAAAGAAAGCAAAGATTAAGTACACTTTAGGGAGAAGGAGACGATACACATTGGTAACATAGGAGATCAGGTTGACAAAAGAAGCCATCCAATACACTATATAGATTGCAATATTCAATAGCGTTTTCAACAAAACTTTTTTTTGTTTAAATCAAGAGCAAAAAAAATTAAGCAATGTTTACAGTAGACATAAATCTTATACAGTTCAAAAAGCATTTTTTCAGATCATAGAGCATAAAATGGAAAAATGTCTATGCAGGTGAAGTCTAACTACTGTACATTTATCACCTATTAAAGTTGCTTATATGTACCACAGTGTAAAAAAAAAAAAAAAAAAAGATACCGAACAAATTAAAACCTTGAAAATTGCCTGATGAAAAATAAAATAACCAGTGGCTTTTAATGGCTTCTCCTGGTTATCAGTGCTACAAAAAGACAAAAAAATCTTCTCATCTGAACAGGTGGTAAAACCAGGCACAATCAAACCGTTACCAAATTAGACCCACCCATAGAAATATACTATCCACCCACATATATTCCATCAAAAGCTTTGTCTGTTTTTAATCTTTGAATCTTTGAGGCCCATTTGGTCACAATATGTTACAAATATTTGTGTGTGTGTCTGTGTGTGTTGTGTGTTTTTACACCATGATATCATATGTTTGTCTGGCACTATCCTAAAGCTAGTTTATAGATGATGATGATACAGAAATAACCCAGTGCCCATAGGACAAGTGAACTCACTGGGTAGAAATGAGAGAGGGGAGGAAGGAGTTCAGTTCTACCGAGGGGGCGGGGAAGGTCCATACTGATCACTCATCATCAGTCCCACTTGCTTCTGACTGTTCCTAAAAATAAAAATATGATAAAAATGAAATCACACATAAGAAAAAGATATAGTAGACCCTCCAGAGGCAGAGTAGAAAAGAAATGACATTTTGGAAAGAGTTCACCCGTTTCCTCATTCTGTGGTAGGAGCTCCTGCTGGGGAATTCCAGAGCACAACCTGCCATCTGTACCACTGTCTTGCTCTCTTTCTCTTTGGCATGAAAAGTTTCAAGGCTAATAACTCTTATTTTTAGCACGATGGGCTTAGAAAATCCACCAGAGATAAAAAGGACCATGCGTTTGCTGCCTACTTCATGGGTAAGTCTCTTAAAGAAAACACAGCATTGTTAAGTATATTTGAAAAAGTCTGGGCCAAGGGTGAAGGCTGGGTGGGGTGGCTTAAGAATTCTCACATGTTTTTCATCAGACTCAAAGGGCAGTACATTTCCTGCAGGAAAACCAAATTAGCCTGCAGACTAAATCCAGAGGTGGGGGGGGGGGGAAGGTAGGGGGGTTGGTGATACAGAACCTGAGGTCTGGAAAATGAGTACCATGAAGGCACTTCCCAAGGCAAAGTAGCAAAAGTCTCTCCAGTGCTGCCACGTGTCGCCTGCATCTGGGGCCAGTGCACTAGACCCAGTTACCCTGTTTGCTTCTGTGACCCACAGAGTCTAGGCACTGGTTTCTCAGCTAGGCTGCAAGGGACAGAGCTCTCTGAGGAGGCTCATGCAAGCATTAACGATGACACCAGTGGGCAAGGTGAGTCTTTCAGGGGTTGGTTCTATACCTGCTCCTGAATTTTTCAAATATTAAAATACCCGGCCAGAGAGAAGACTGTATTCCTAAGTGGGAGGAAGATAAGAAAGCTCACATGAGGAGTTAAACAGGCACTAACCAAAAGCCCGAAAATCCTTTGTTATAGATCATGAAGCTCAGTTCACAACCCTCAGTAATGAAATCTCCCTACGTCTTTACATTTCCATTTCTGGATAATAAAGCAGTTACATGAGAGGAAAGGAGTGGAGAGGGCTTCTGGGCTTCAGCCACAGCCAGTTCCACTTACATTTTCATCCTGCTCCTCATCACTGTCGAAATCGCTCACTACAGGCTTGGCTTTTCCCCGATTCGGCCTTTTCTTGCCTTTGCCTTTGTCCCGGCCTTTCTCGTCTTTCTTATTGAGCTTGATTTTCACCTTAACGGACTTTGCTAGAACAAAAACAAAACAGTAGTGAGGAATCGCAGGGAAGTTCTTCGACTTCCCTGTAGTAAGAAGATCATCATGCTGCAGAGGACAAACCAAAGGTCCCAGAGCACCCGAAAAGTTCTCGTCTTATGCCTGTTGTCCATCGTCCTGGTAGCACCCTCTTCATCCTCCTAACCAAGATGTGTTGGTGAGTAGAATTACACTGTTACCCAAAACCGGCAACACTAGGGGATGAGATCCCCTGGAAGGCAGTGGGGGGGGGGGGTCCTTTTGCAGCTTCCTAATGGTCAGACAGGGATCTTCCTCAGCAGGATAAGCAGAGCTGTCTTTCCTACTTGGGGAGGGTTGTGGGTGTTTATTCAACAGAATTGTACTTTTTCCTTACAAAGTTAAGTATAAATCTTTTTTTTTTTTTTTTAAGGCCAATGTTACTGTGTAAGTAGTTGACTTAAAAGGAAAATTCAAAGTTGAATAATAACAGCACAGAAAAGTACAAAATGGAAAGTTAAATGATTATTAACACTTTCTTTCCCCATCTCTAGGATCTTCTTATTCTTCCTGGTGATTATTTCTAGAAAAAAAACCAATTTATAGTTTATAAATCGTACAGCGAGACAATATAGAGAATTCAGGCGTGTGTTCCCATATATCCACTTGCTTTATGCATGCCCAAATTTGAGGCCTCGCCTTTATTCTCACATAATGTGGGACATTTCTATCCATTGATATATACCTGCCTCATTCTTTCCAACGCCTGAAAATGTTCTACCTTAACTGTCTGCTATAAATGATTTAAGCAGGATAAAGGAAGGCAGTGATGGGTGCTGAAGTTCCCAGTTTTTGTTTTATTTGCCAGTGTAAAGCAAAGCGGCTGTAAACCTCTTTGTTGACAGATCTAGCAGAATTTGGGGGAGGTATGGTAAATATATCCATATGGGAAACTTCTAAGTGTCCTGTTAAATTAACCTTCAGGATGACAGCACTCCTATTCACCTGTACAGGGCTATTCTAAGGATCGGAATAAAGAAAAACTCGTGGGAGAGTTCAACACGCAATGCCACGGAGGTAAGTGTTGTAGCCCAACATACAGGGAACATCTGTTCCACAGCACTGTTCTGGGATGGGTATCTATAGAATACTTGATGAACTCACTGAAGGTGTGGGACTCTCTCAAGGCACCTAGAAAGAGATACTACTATCCTGGAGGGAATTAGAGCTCCAGAGGGAAGCTTAGAGAGGAGAGATTTTCACACTTCTTTTGTGGAGGAACCCATCACTACATTTACAAAAAATTGACAACACAGTTGAGATCTGAGCTGTTCTGAAGGGTAGTGCCAGCATAGGCCCTCTGCCCATCCCGAGTCTGCACAGTGGTTCTCTCCTAGTCAAGGCTTCCAACCCTTGTACCCAAATGTCCGCTCAGAATGGACTATAAGGTGTAGGGGCTGGTGGTTGGCGTGGTGTAGGAAAAGAAGAAAAGATGGGAGATGAAAAGGTCGACCAAGTAATAGAAATGCTTAAAGATATAAAGGCCTCAAAAAAATGTCTCAGTGAAAAGAAAGAGTGAAATCTCTATCTATACAGGTGGAGGCCTTCCTGACATTTGTAGTGCAGAAAAATCCCTGCGAAGTGTAAAAGGGCACAAGACAGAAAATTTAAGAAAATGTCTTTTCAAGTACATAATTTAAGTACATCCTGGTGTGTGGGATACTCTAAAACTATCAGGCTCAGGTGTTGGTGGACACGAACCTCCAGGAAACCCACTTGACAGGCTGCCTGGCAGAACCAGGCTGAAAGCCTGGACCAGCAGCTGAGCACTATAAATAGCATCCTCCACCTTTAGGATATTGCCTTTATGGACTCACGAAACTACTAATTATCAAGGGTGGCATGCAGAATAACAGTCCTAATCCCAAAATTTGACATTACATGGCAAGAGCAGCTGACCTTGAGAAGCGGAGACATCCTGGATGAACCAGGTGAGCTCCCGAGTCCTTCAGAAAGGACTGGTTCATGATGGCAATGAAGGAACATTCTGAACTCAAGAACATACCCAATCCACAGGAAACAAAGCCCCCCATATGAGCTGAGTGACCCCTATACAGTAGGTAACTAAGGAAAACATCAAAAAGGCTGGAGAGGCTGAGCTACACACTCACCCCAAACCCCACCCCTGGGGTGGGTGACCCAAAATCAGGAGGGAACTCCAAACTTGGAGACTCTCCCAGAGGCGTTAAAGGCTTGAACCCCACATTGGGTATACCAACCTTTAAGACCTGCACCTGAAGGAGGAGTCCCTAAAACATCTAACTTTGAAAACCAGTGGGTCTTGCATGTAAGAAAATGTCCCGAGGCTCTAATGAGCTGAGAGGTGGGTCTCCTGCCTGAGGACCCAGGCAATGACTGAGCCCCACTCAGACTTTAGGTGAAAGAGGCTTCTTGGTTTTGTTAAAAGGGGCAGGCACCTAATTTGATGCCCACTTCAAGGTCTGCTGGGGAGCCCTCTCAGGATGGAGACTTCTTTGCACTTTCCCTCTGGCTTACCAGTTTACATCTTGGACAGGAGCTTGTGTACTCCTCTGGTACCCCAGGTTTAGCAGTTAGGACCCCCTCAGGGCACAGCCAAAGACAAGAGTCCAATTATCGCAGTCTTTTGGGGCAAGAGGCACAGATGTGGTGTGTGGGGCAAGTTTCTAATGAAACCCACATCTATCTAAGGACAAACAGTAATCCTTGCACAGGATCTTACAGGGTGGGCATGATCCTTGAGCTCCTCTTCTGCCACACTCTGGCAAGCCAGTATCCCTCAAAAGGCTGCCTAGAGGATGGCCAGCCAGGGGACATCTCGAGGTCACCTGGCTCTGGTGGCCAGCTGGCTCATGCTGAGGATCCAGCAGCACTGTGTATGATCACCTACTTGACAAGTTGCTGCCCGAGGGTCTGGCATCTAAGCTCACGGAGATCCTCCCCTTTGAGAGGATGACTGGTCTTTGGCACAACCTTAACATGGTTGCCACTAAAAATAAAAGAGGCTGCTAACAAAGAACAGGGATAGGGCTAAGGAAGTTACATCTCTATCAAGAGTGAGAAAAATGGTGGTTTAACTCATGCATTGAAACCAACACAGAGTCAAGGAAAATGAAGAGACACAGGAATGTGTTCAAAACAAAAGAGGAAGATAAAAACTTAGGTGTACCCCTGCCCTTACCTCCATTTTTAAAAAAAAGATTTTATTTATTCATGAGACACACAGAGAGAGGGAGAAGCAGGCTCCCTGTGGGGAGCCTGATGAGGGACTCAATCCCAGGATCTTGGGATCACGACCTGAGCCAAAGGCAGATGCTCAACCACTGAGCCACCCAGGTGCCCCCGACCCCTTACCTCCATTTTCTTAGGGACTGTTTCAGATGAGGAGTTGAAAATAATGGCCACAAAAGTGCTCACTGGACAGGGAACACAGTGAGAACTTCCACAAAGAGGCAGAGAATGCAAACGAGTACCCAGTAAAAGCAGAAGAGGAGAATGCAAGGACTGAACTTAAAGCTCCAGAGGGGAGTTCCACAGAAGCCCGAAGGAAACTGGGCCTGGAGTGCCTTGAAAAGTATTAAGAAGATCCCCTAAGAGTAGCAGCAGATTTTTCAGCAGAAACTTTCTATGCCGGAAAGTAGCAGCTGCTACAGGCACAGTAAAAGTGCTCAAAGAAAAAAAAAAAAAAGCCAACTAGGAATATTCTACCTGGCAAGTTTATCATTCAGAATTGGAGAGAGAAAGAGGTTTTCCAGATAAGCAACAGCTAAAGTTCATCAACACCAAACAAGCCTTATAAGAAGAGTGATGACTTTTTCAGCTAAAAATGAAGGGTGCAAATTAGTAGCAAATTGTATGGAAAAAATAAATCTCACTGTAAATATATAGTAAAGGTAGTGAACTGATCACTTGTAAAGTTAGTATGAAGGTTAAAAGACAAAAGTCATAGTAAAACAAGGAGGGGGCGCCTCAGTCGGTTAAGTGTCTGCCTTCAGCTCGGGTCATGATCTCAGGGTCCTGGGACTGAGCCCCACAACAGGCTAACTGCTGAGGGAGGAGCCTGCTTTTCCCTCTCCCTTGGCCTCTCCCTCTACTGGTGCTCTCTCTCTCAAAGAAAAAAAGAAACCTAAAAAGGTAGAGAGGGGACAGTAAAGATGTTGAGCTTTAGAATATGTTAAAATTTAAGTTGTTATCAAGTTAAAATACACTGCTATAAAAGTCTCCTGGCAATACAAAGCGAAGACCTACAGTAAATACACAAAAGATCAAAAGAACTAAGGATACCACTAAACTGAGTCATGAAACCACAGATGTGAAGAAATGCAAAAGAAAGGTTCAGAGAAGAACCATAAACATTCCAGAAAACAACTAAATGGCAATAAGCACATAGCTATCAATAATATAAATGAACTAAAGAGGCCAAAAGACAGGTTGACTGAATGGATTAAAAAAAAAAAAAAAGACCCAGTTCTTGGCTGCCTGTAAGAAACTTCCTCCAGGCCTACAGATACACAGACTTAGAGGGAAGGAATGGAACAAAACAAAACAAAACTCCATGCCAATGAAAACCTAGAGCAACAATAGTTAGACTAAGGGAAGTCTTTAAAAAGGAAAAAAGAAAGGCATTGCATGATGATGAAAAGGTCAATCCAAGAAGATATAACATTCATATATATTTATGCACTGAATATAGGAACACCTAAATACATGAAGCAAATATTAAAGACTATAAAGGAAGAAAAGGACAGTAAAAGCCCCCCACCTTTCATGTATGTTACTTTGCTTACACATCAGTTGATGGCCTTAAATGACACATGAGATCACATGAAGTTAACATATGTATAGAGAACATTCCATCCAAACACTGGAGAAGATTTTTTTTTTTTTTTTTTTTTTTGGAGAAGATATTCTTTTCAGGGCTGCAGACACCATTGTCCAGGACTGATAACATGTTGTGTCACAGAACAGTTCTCAATAAATCTAAGAAGAATGAAATCATGGAAAGTCCTTTTTTTTTTTTTTTAAACTACAACAGTATGAAACTAGAAATCACAAGAAGGAAACTGGATAAAAGATCCACAAAGATGTGGCTACTAAACATTCTCAACAACCACTGAGTCAACAAAGAAATGAAAAAGGAAATTTAAAAAATCTCTTGCACAACTGAAAACAGAAATACAAGGTTTCAAAATCTGTGCATGCAACACAAGCAGTTCTCAGATGGAAGTTCATGGCAATACAAGCACACCTCAAGAAACAAGGGAAAGCCCAAAGTTAGTCAAAGAAGATAAATCAGAGAGGAAAGAAGTGAAACTGAGACTAAAAAAATAGAATGCATCAATGTAACTAAACATTGTTTGAAATGATATAAAAAATTGATAAACCTCTAGCCAGACTCATTAAGAGAAAAAGGCTTAAATAAAATCAGAAATGCAAAGGCACATAAGCAACTGCTATAAACAGTTATATGCCAATGAGTTGGAAAACAGAAAAAAAAAATCATCAATTCCCAGAAACTATCTTCTAAGCCCCAATTATGAAGAAATAGAAAATCTGAATAGAGCAAATCCAAGTAATGAAATTGAATCTGTTTCATGGGTTTTTAAATTACTAAGTCCAGGACCAGAAAGCTTTACAGGTGACTTCTAGCAACAGTTATAACCTATCCTTCTCAATTATTCCAAAACTTGTACAATGAATTTGAAAGAATTCCTTCTTTAAGGCCAGCATTACCCTGATACCACACAAAGACACTACAAGAAAAGAAAACACAGGCTAATATACATGAAGGACACAGATGCAAAGATTCTCTATATTAGCAAATTGTTACTATCTCTCAATATTAGCAAATTGAATCCAACAATGCATTAAAAGATCACATACCAGTCAAGTGAGATTTATTTCAGGGATGCAGGATGGTTCAAATCCACAAAAGAATATAATATACTACATTAACAAAACAAAGTATAAAAATTCTATCTCAATAGATGCCAAAAACACATCTGATAAAATGCAACAGTCATTTAGGATAAAGATTCTTAACAAAGTAGGTATACAGGGAACATACCTCAACATAATGAAGACCATATACAAAAACCCCACAGCTAATAACCTATTCAAATGGTGAAAAACAGATCTCTTTCTCTAAGAACAAGAATAAGCCAAAGATGCCTATTTTTGCTACTTTTATTCAACGTGGTATTGGAAGTCCTAACCAGAGCAGTTACTGAAGACGAAGAAATAAAATGCATCCACATTGGAAAGGAAAAAGTGAAAGTGTCACTATTTACAGAGGACATGACACTATATATAGAAAAGCCTCAATACGCCACCAAAACACTATTTAGAATGAATAAATGATTTGGCAAAGTAGTTACAATACAAACATCAACATACGGAAATTATTTATGTTTCCATGTACTGCTAATGAGCTATCAAAGATATTTAGGAAACAATCCTACTTAGGATTACATCAAAAAAAGAAAATACCTATGGATGAATTTAACCAAAGAGATGAAAGAAATTGAAGATAACAATGAATGATATTCCATGCTCATGGGTCAGAAAAATTAGTATTATTAAAATGTCCATACCATCCACAGTAATCTAAACATTCAATACAATCTCCATGAAAGTATCAATGGCACCTTTTATAGAACTGGAACAAATAAATCCTAAAATTTGTATAGAACCACAAAGGATGTCATATAGCCAAAGCAGTCTTGAGAACAAAGGCAGAGGTATCAAGATCCCTGATTTCAAACTATAATAATGAAAACATCATAGTACTGGCACAAAGAGAGACACATAGATCAACAGAATAGGATAGAGAGCTCAGAAATAAACCCATATTTATATGGTCAATCTATGACAAGGACAAGACTATATAATGGGGAAAAGACAATGTCTTCAATAAATGATGACAGGAAAACTGGATAGCTACATGCAAAAAGGTGAAACTGGACCACTATCTTATACCAAAGACAAAATAAATTCAAAATGCAATAAAAGGTTAAATGTGAGACCTGAAACCATCAAACTCCTACAAGAAAACACACAGTAAGCTCTTCAACATCCGTTTTAATATTCTTTTTGGTGCTAGTTTCTTCAGGGAAGGGCAACAAAAGCTAAAATAAACCAAAGGGGCTACATCAAACTAAAAAGCTTTTGTATAGTGAAGGAAACACCACCAACAAAATGAAAAGACAACCTACTGAATGTTAAAGATATTTGCAAATCATACATCCAATGAGGGATTCATATCCAAAATATATAAAGAATTTACAAAACTTAGTATCGAATACAACACAGTTAAAAAATGGGCAGAGGACTTGAATGGTTATTTTCCCAAAGATGCCAGTCAACAGGCACATGAAAAGAGGCTCAACATCACTCATCGTCAGGGGAATATAAATCAAAACCACAATGAGATAGTGCCTCACACCTGTCAGATTGGCTATTATCAAAAAGAAGTGTAAGTGTTGGTGAGGATGTGGAAGGAAAAGGAATCCTCATGCACTGCTGGGGGGAATGTAAGTTTGTGCAGCCACTACAGAGAATGGAGATGCCTTAAAAAATTAAAAATAGTATTACCACATGATCCAGCAATTCCACTTCTGGGTATTTATCTGAAAAAGGAAAATATGAATTCAAAGAGAGATGTAGCCCTATGTTCATTTCCGTATCATTTGCAACAGGCAAGATATGGAAGAATACCTAAGTATCCATCAATAGATACGTGGATAAATAAGATGTGACATATGGGTACACAATAAAAGTCCTCAGCCGTAAAAAAGTGAAATCCTGCCATTTACTGCAACTTGGATAGATCAAGAGGCTATTATGCTAAGTGAAATAAGTCAGGCAGAGAAAGACAAATACCATGTTGATTTCACTTGCATATAGAATCTAAAAAATAAAATGAATAAAACAGACTACACTTACAGGAAAAAAAATGGTTACCAGGTTGAGGAGGAGTTGTGAAGGATATTAAGAGGTACAAACTTCCATTTATAAATAAAGTCTTGGAGATATAATGGACAGCATAGGGAATACAGCCAATAATAAGGTAATAACTTTTTATGGATTCAGAGGATAACTAGACTTACTGTGGGGACCGGTTTGTAATATATAAAAATATCAAGTCACTATGATGTACACCTGAAACTAAGAGGATATCGTATGTCAATGATACTTCAATAAAAAAGATCCACCACTCTGCTGCCTACAAAAGAATTCAGATCTAAAGAAACACAGACAAAAATCAAGGGATGGAAAAAGATATTCCATGCAAATCAAAGCCAAAGCACAGCTGAGAAAGCTATAGTTATATCAGACAAAATAAACCTTTAAAGACAATTCCAATAAGAAAAAGATCATTACATAATGATGAACGGGTCGATCCACCAAGGGGATATAGCATTTGTGAATGTTTATGCACCCATCATAGGCACACCCAAAAACATATAGCAAATATTAACAGACCTAAAGAAAGATATAGATAGCAATACAATAATAGCACATGACTTTAGGACTCCAATTACATCAATGGAGAGATCAACCATACAGAAAAGAAATGAGGAAACATCGGTCCTAAGTGACATGTTGGATCAGAGGGATTTCAAAGACACCTACAGGACATTTCATCCAAAAGCAATAGAATACACATTCTTCTTAATCTCCAGGATAAGTCATACATATGTAAGGCCACAAAGCAGATCTTAAGAAGACTTTAATATAAAGCACCTTTTACTGATCAAATGCTATGAAAATAGATATCAATTATGAGAAGAAAACTAGAAAATTCACACACGTGGAGATTAAACAATGTTACTGAACAACCAAGGATCAACAACAAAAATCAAAGGAGAAATAAAATACCTTAAGACAAATGAAAATGAAAACACAGTAAACCAAAACTTAGGCAGCAAAAGCACTTCTAAGAAAGAAGAAAAACCTTAAACAACCTACCTTTATATCTCAAGCAACTAGAACAAGAATAGAACAAGTCCAAAGCTTAGTGGAAAGGAGGAGATAATTTAGATCAGAGCAGAACTAACTGGAGAGTAAAAAGATAATAGAAAAGATCAATGAAACTAAAAAGCTGTTTCTTTGAAAACAAGCAAAATTGATGAATTTTTAGCTATGCTCACCAAGAAAAAAAGGTCTCAGAATCAAAAATGAAAGAGAAGTTACAACTGCTACTACTGAAATACAAAGGATCTTAAGTGACTACTATGAACAATTGTTCATATGCCAACAAATCTGACAGCTTAGAAGAAATAAATTCCTAGGAATATACAACCTACCAAGACTGAATTGTAAAAAGATAGAAAATATAAACAGATCAATTACTGTGTAAAGAGATCAAATTAGTAATCAAACACTTCCCAATTGACAGAAGTCTGGGACCAGACAGCTTCACTGGTGAATTCTACTAAACATTGAAAAAAAAAATGAATACCAATTCTCTCAAACTCAAAGAAGAGGAAGAAATACTTCCAAACTCATTTTCCAAGGCCAGTATTATGCTGGTACCAAAACCACACAAGGATGCTACAGGGAAAGAATATTACAGGCCAGTATCCCTGATGAGTACAGGTGGAAAACTTGTCAACAAAATATTAGCAATACAAATTGAACAATACTAAAAGGATCATATACCACAATCAAGAGCAATTTATTCTAAGGTGCCTGGCTGGCTCAGTTGATACAGCACACAACTCTTGTGTAAATTTGAGCCCCATGTTGGGTATAAAGATTTATAAAGATTAGTTAAAAATAAAATCTTGGGATCCCTGGGTGGCGCAGCGGTTTGGCGCCTGCCTTTGGCCCAGGGCACGATCCTGGAGACCCGGGATCGGATCCCACGTCGGGCTCCCGGTGCATGGAGCCTGCTTCTCCCTCTGCCTGTGTCTCTGCCTCTCTCTCTCTCTCTCTCTCTCTCTCTGTGACTATCATGAATAAATAAATAAAATCTTTAAAAAAAAAATAAAATCTTAAAGGAGATTTATTTCAGTGATGCAAGAATGGTTCAAATCCATAACTCAATCAATGTGATGCACCATATTAACAAAACAATGGATAAAAATCATGATATCTCAATAGATGTAGAAAAAGCATGAAAAAATTCAACAGCCATTTGTGAAAGAAACTCTCAACAAAGTACATATAGAGGAACCATACATCAACATAGTAAAGGCCCTATATGACAAGCCTACAATGAATACTATACTTGATGGAGAAAAGCTGAATTCCTCTAAGATCAGGATCAAAAACAAGGATGTTCACTCTTCCCACTTTTATTCAACACAGTATTGGAAGTCCTACCTGGAGCAGTTAGGCAAGAAGAAGAAAAAAAATTTGGAAAGGAAGAAAAAAAATAATCACTATGTGCAAATAATATTACACATAGAAAAACTCTAAGATTCTCCTAGAGTCTTCAAATTAAATGTGTTAGAGCTAATTGAAGAATTCAGTGGAAGGATACAAAATCAGAATGCCAAAATCTTTTGTATCTCTATACATTACTAACAAGCTATCAGAAAGAAATTAAGAAAAGTATTCCATTTACAGATGCCTCACAAAGAATAAAATACCTAGGAATAAATTTAACCACGGAGGTTAAAGACCTATAAACTGAAAGCTATCAGACATTAATGAAACAAACTGAAGCATACACAGAGAAATGGCAAAAATATTAGTGCTAGCAACTGGAAGAAACATTGTTAACATGTCCATATTACCCAAAGCAACTGGTAGATTCAATGCAGTCTATCAGTATTCCAATGGATTTTTTTTTTTTTTTACAGAAAGAGAACAATCCCTTAAAGCTGTATGAAACCACAAAAGATCCAGTGTAGCCAAAGCAATCCTGAGAAAGAACAAAGCCAGAGGTACCACACTCATTGATTTCAAACTATATTACAAAGCTATAGCAATCAAAACTGTATAGTACTGGCATTAAAAACAGACACATACATCACTGGAACAGAACAGAGAGCCCAGAAATAAAGCACACTCAGTTAACAACAAAGGAGCCAAGAATGTATAATGGCAAAGGGACAGTCTCTTCAGTAAATGGCACTGGGAAAACAGGAAAAAAAATGAAACTGGATCACTATCTTACACCATACAAAAATTATATAACAAGAATTATTTCAACATGGATTAAAGACTTGAGCCTAAGACCTGAAACCATAAAAGTCCCGGAAGAAAACAGGCAGTAAGATCCTTGACACTGGTCTTGACTTTGTTTATGGTGTCCAATCTGAAAAATCATTGCCAACAAAAGCAAAAATAAACAAGTGTGACTATATTAGGCTAAAAAGTTTCTGCACAGCAATGGAAACCATCCACAAAATGAAAATGCAACCTACCAAATGGGCGAAAAAAAAAAAAAAAACCCTGCATATCCTCTCTGTTACAGAGTTAATATTCAAAATCTGTAAAGATCTTCTGTAACTCAATAGCAAACCACCCTGATTCAAAAATGGGCCAAGAAATTGAACATTTTCCCAAAGATATACACAGATGGGCAACAAGTACATAAAAAGGTGCTTATCATGTCTCATCATCAGGGAAATGGGAGCTCACAACCACAATGGGGTATCCCCTCACATCTGTTAAAATAGCTAGTATCAAAGACTATAATAAGTAAGATTATTATCTGAGTGAGGATATGGAGAAAAGGGGACCGTTGTACACTGTTCATGGGGATGTGAATTTGTGCAGCCACCATGGAAGACCGTATAGAGGGTCCTCAAAAATTAAAAATAATCATAATCCAGCAATTTACATGGGTGGGTGTTTACATAGAGAAAATACTAAATCAAAAAGATGAACCCCCATGTTTATTGTGGCATTACTTATACTGAAGATTTGAAACAACTAAGTGCCCACTGATGGGTAAATAAAAAAAATGTGTGTGCGCGCACACGCGCATGTGTAGTGGAATACTGTTCAGCCATAAAGAAGATGAAATCTTGCCATTTGTGGCAACAAGATGGGCCCAGAGGGCCTTAGATTAAGTGAAATGAGCAAGATAAATAACTGTATGATCTTGCTTAAATGTGAATTTTTTTTTAAATTTATTTATGATAGTGAGAGAGAGAGAGAGAGAGAGAGAGAGAGAGGGGGGCAGAGACACAGGCAGAGGGAAAAGCAGGCCCCACGCACCGGGAGCCTGACGTGGGACTCGATCCCGGGTCTCCAGGATCGGGCCCTGGGCCAAAGGCAGGCGCTAAACCGCTGCGCCACCCAGGGATCCCCCTTAAATGTGAATTCTTAAGAATAAAACAAAAAAAAATCCCTGAGGCTAGTTACCAGAGGTGGGGATTGGAGGATGAGTAAAGGGGGTCAAAAGGTATAACTTATAGGTATAAAATAGTCCAGTGGTTTAAGGTAGAGCACGTTAACTGTAGTTAATAATACTGTATACGTGACAGTTGCTAACAAAGTACATCTTTTACATTCCCAGCAAAAGAAAACATTTCTAAGTATTTGTGGTGATGGATCTGAACCAGATTTACTGTGGTGAACGTTTTACAATATAGACAACTATTGAATCCTTAGATTGTACACCTGAAATTAACATATCTGTTATATACTCAATTTTTAAAAGGATGTAGAAGAAGAGAGGGTCGAAGGGAAACAGCGTGAGAAAGATGCATGGGACCTGGGTTCTCGCCTTCAGCCTCCATCGAGGAGTGCAGGACACGGGCACCCTGATTTTGGTCCAGAGAGACCCACAGCACACTGTGCCCTACAGAACTGTGAGCTAATAAATGAATGTTGTGTTAAGCCACTATGTTTGTGGTGATTTGTTACGGCGACCACAGCAAGTTAACACACTGCGTCTCAAGAGAGCTCAAACTAAACTGCTTGGAGTAAAAGGGCAGCTCTCTGAAAACAGATTAGAGATGTGGCTCTGAAATCAGGAACTTTCTAGCTAAGGTCTGTTATGTAGACCAAAGACCTCACATGCTGGGATATCAGAACTGGGGAATAACTGTACAAAGTTGGGAAAGGTTAAATTAATAAAAGGCAGAATCATTGAGAAGAATGACACTGAGGACAGGTGTGGGTGTGGGGAGTGAGACACTGAAGCACACTGCTGACAAAGATAGAAACTCCAGGCCATGGGGCAGTGTGCACACATCAGATGTTTGGAAAATGTCTGCAGTGATATATGGGTAAACATTTTCAGGACATTATTTAAGAGTGAGATTGATACATTGTGTTAGACTCCATTAATGAACGTTTATATTGCTATATGAAGGCACTTACTGCCATAGGAAAATGTTCATAATATAGAAAAATTAGGCTGCGAACCAGTGTGCTGGGCTTTTTATAAAGAAAATAGGGAGAGAAAAAAACTGGAAGGCAAATTCTCAAAATGTTACGTGTATACCACATCATGGAATTACACACTGTCCTTTGTTAAGAAAATACTTTCCGAGTCGTCTGCACTGTGTCCTCAGGAACAAATCTAATAAATTTGAAGTCTACCTATAGTGTTTGACATAGTAGACCCTAAACCATTGGGATTTATTACTTGGGGAGGAGGTACGGGTGAGGACATAATTCGGTAAGAAAGTTGAGACTTGGGATCCCCGGGTATCTCAGCGGTTTAGCACCTGCCTTCAGCCCAGGATGTGATCCTGGAGACCCAGGATCGAGTCCCACATTGGGCTCCCTGCATGGAGCCTGCTTCTCCCTCTGCCTCTGTCTCTCATGAATAAAATCTCTTAAAAAAAAAAAAAGTTGAGACTTTTGAGGACAGCCTTGATCTTGTCAATATAAGGGTTATCAACCAGAGCTGGGGTGAAGCTAAGACACAAGAGGTTATTTGCCTTGGGTGCAAAATTTCTGAACAGATAAAGATGTGTTGTGCACACACGTCCACACACACACACGGGAATATTATGCAGCCATAAAAAGAATGATGTTTTGCCATTTGCAATGACATGGATGGAGCTAGAGTATTCTGCTAAATGAAATAAGTCAGAGAAAGACAAATACCATGATTTCACTCATATTTGGGATTTAAGACACACACACAGACCAACCGAGCAAAGGAAAGGAGACAAACCAAGAAACAAACTCTTAACTATAAAGAACTGATGGTTACCAGAGGGGGATGGAGGGATGGGGACTTCTGTGATAGGGATTAAGGATAGCACCCATCTGCAGAGCACTGAGGAGTGTAGAGTTGCTGAATCACTCTATTATTGTACTCCTGAAACTAACAGAACACTGTATGGAACTATTCTGCCATTAAAATTAAAAACTTAATTTAAAAAAATTTCTGAAGGCACCAAAACTCAGTAATCAAAGTAAAGACACTAACACAGTATTTGAAAAACTCAAAATTAATGCAGCAAAAAAAAAAAATCCATAATGAATACCAAAATTTTTTATTTTTTTAAGTAATTCTTCCATTTTATTAAGATTTTATTTATTTATTCATGACAGAGAGAGAGACAGGCAGAGGGAGAAGCAGGCTCTGTGCAGGGAGCCTGATGTGGGACTCGATCCCGGGTCTCCAGGATCACACCCCGGTCCGAAGGTGGCCCTAAACCACTGGGCCACCAGGGCTGCCCTGAATACCAAAATTTTAAATAAAGGTGGGATCAGTGTCTGATCCATGATGGATAAGATGGACCACGTTTCCAACTCTTTTTGACCATTATCATTTTCTAAGACAGGGATTTTCACAGTGTGGTCCTGGGCCCAGCAGCCTCAGGATTCCCTGGGAATGGGTTAGAAATGCTCACAAGCCCCAACACGGGTTATAGAACCGACACCCTGGGGTTGGTGCCCAGGAATCAATGCCCATCAGTCCCTCCAGGTGAGAAGGCCACTGTGTTACATAACATAGGTGGTATGAACAGCAATGTTGGTAGAAATTGTATTTTACACTGAGTTTTCAGAGACAACATTCAGTGAGTGAGTGCATGGCAGCTGGCCCTATGCTAAGCTCCATGCATGCATGGGGGTGTTTTTAGTACCTGGGTTTTATAGAGAAGGAAAGCAACCTTGAGCAGGGTTAAGCACACTGCCTGAGGTTGCCCAGTGAGGACACAGGAGATGAAGAAGTGGAATCCAGATCTGCTGGACTCTAGTTTTTCGTTAGCATCAGTAGAACCGTCTATGCAGGCAGCAAAGGGCAAAGAAGTGGAAGAAGCACAGGCTTGGACTTACCTTCTGACTCAGACTCCTCCTCATCTTCCTCCTCCTCCTCTTCGTTGCTTTCGTCCTCACTCTCTTCCTCTTTGGCAATTTTCTGCCGAGCACTCTTAAACACAGACTGTAAGACGATCGAGTCTTCATAGATCTAGCGGGTCAGAGTGGCATTGGTTAAAAACTGCAAACCGAAGCCCCCTAGATTCTCATCTACAGTGTGCTCTTCTCTTCGAGGAACACACCTGCTTTGTTACACGTGAATCCTGTTATCTTCCATCAGTAATAGCTTTTATGGCAGCAGAAAACCCAATAGGAAAACACTGAACTCAAATATAGACACACTTATTCTTAGGGGAAAAAGTCCATTTGCAGGTGAAATAATGTGTGTGTGTGTGTGTGTGTAAGGGCACAGATACTTAGGGAATGGTGAGCTTCCATAAAATAGCCTCTCATTTTGCCAACAAAAGGAGTATTTTAAAAAACTAAATTTGAATTGTTCTATCAGATACTGTGGTAAAGCAACCTTCTTTAAAATGCAAATCCCGGGATCCCTGGGTGGCGCAGCGGTTTGGCGCCTGCCTTTGGCCCAGGGCGCGATCCTGGAGACCCGGGATCGAATCCCACATCGGGCTCCCGGTGCATGGAGCCTGCTTCTCCCTCGGCCTGTGTCTCTGCCTCTCTAACTATCATAAATAAATAAAAATAAAAAAAAAAATTAAAAAAATAAAATGCAAATCCCCTAACAAATGGAAGCTGTTCTTTATTATTAATCGGTATCAGCCATTACTATTCCAATCAATACTTCACTTTTAGTGTATGCACATACCTGAGCACAGCCCTGTGCATTTGCTAAGACCTAAAGTTCAAAAGTGGTCCCGTTTCTCAAAAAACTGAAAACAGAAGTACCATTTGATCCCGCTACCCCACCTCTGGGTATATGTCCAAAAGAACTGAGAGCAAGATCTTAAAGGGAGAGCTGCACACCCATGTTTACAGCACATTATTTTCTTAATAGCCAAGAGTCGGGGCAACCCGGGTGGCTCAGCGTTTTAGCTCCTGCCTTCAGCCCAGGGTGTGATCCTGGAGACCTGGGATCGAGTCCCACATCTGGTCCCTGCCTGAAGCCTGCTTCTCCCTCTGCCTGTGTCTCTGCCTCTCTCTCTCTCTCTCTCTCTCTCTGGGTCTCTCATGAATAAATAAATATTATCTTTAAAAAAAAAACAGCCAAGAGTCAAAGCCGACCCAGTGTCCATGTCCATTGATCAATGGATGGATGGTTAAAAGGCAGTATATATGGAAAATGAATTTATATATATATGTATACACACACAGACACACACATACTGACTGAGTCATGTATATGAAGCAACTAAAGTAGTCAAATTCATAGAAATACAAAATAGAATAGTGGTTCCCAAGGATGGGGGGAGCTGTCTCTGGGGAGGTGTTTCATGGGTATAGAGTTTCAGCTTTACCAGATGAAAGAGTTCTGGAAATCTGTTGCACAATCAAGACAACATACTTAGTACTACTGAACTGTACCCTTAAAAATGGTGACAATGATACATTTCAGGTGTTTCAACAAATACAAAACCATAGTAAACAATGGCTCTGGCTCTAGAACAGAATCCTTCATTGTAAAGAGGAGCCACACACTTGAAGGTGATGAGGCACCCTGGAGAGAGTACCAAAGGACTTAGTACAAGGGAACAGAGGATGGGGAGGGGCTCTGGGGTGGGGTTTCCGGGACAGAATTTGCCAAAAATCAGAATTCAGCTGCATATTCACAGGTGAGGAGGATTCCATCAGGGCTGAGAAAGGAGGGGGGGGGGGATTTTAGGGAAGGAAACCAAGTGAGAAGGAGGGGCATGCCTCTGGCATTGCACCAAGGTCCATTTCCTGGTGATGACCATGGACTGCATTATGCAAGATGTTGTGGTCTTGTGACCATATTAAGGGTACACAGGCTCTCTCTGTCCTATTTCTTGCAACAGCATGTGTATCCAGGGATGCAGGTGTTCATGGGGCCCTTGTGATTGGACCACAAACTGTTTAGGTTGAGAAGCAGTGGAGAAGGTGGCTACAGCATGAGGGTAGAGATACAATTTTTGCAAAGGAGCCTATGGAGATGGAATTCGGTCTAGAACCCAATACCACATGGTGATGGTGGGTAGTAGACAGGCAGAAAAAGGTGGTAAGAGAGAGAGCAACTAGTATCCAGGAGGCAGTAAGAAGGAAGCCAATCGAGAGGCCATGTGTGACTCTACTTCTTATGCAAGACAGGCTGTGGGTGGGCAGGGAGACTGCAGCATTGAAGGGGACTGGATGTATGGTACCATGCTGCCCCAGCAGAATATGAAGATCCCAAAAACCTATGCAGGGATTGCAAGTGGGCATTCACAGAACACATCCTTGCTGACTCTTACATACCCTCTGTGTCCTCATGTTCATTCTTGCATTCTTTGAATAATGCCTTGAACACAGAAGACATGCTCTCAAGAACTAGTGTTTTGGTCACACACCACCATGAGTCTGGAAATGTACAGTCTTTTTAGAGAAAGCTTATGCAAGGAATCTGGTGTTCTCTCCATTTTAATGGCTAGAATTGACATGAAGGTGAAAAACAAGATCTGGAAAGAAACTCCAAGAACTTAACAGTGGCTTGACACTGTAATGGGTGGCAGACACACTGACCTCTCCTTTCTTTTTCAAGATACAAGAGCATTGGGCCAGAAATACAAGAAAAAGGGGGCGCCTACAAAAGGAGAGTGGGACCAGGGTATAATTAAAGTGAGAGAATCCTCCCCCTAGTTATTCTAATCAACTGAGTGTCATTCATTTCTACACAGTAGTAGGCAAGGGCAGTTCTTTATTGCAGCTGGCTTGACAAGCATTTTCTGTAAGCAACCAGAGGCAGTGGTTTTTCTCTAGATATATTTTTGTTTTGTTTTGTTTCAAATTACAGTAGTTTCACTTCCTGATGCAAGGTTATGGTCAGAGAAACGAAGGTGAGTATCCTCAAATTCACAGTCTCTACAAAAGCAAAAACTGTACTTCTAGCCTTTTAAGCATTACACTAAGTGATTTCCTGGAATTCCTCCAATTAGAAGCCAAGCCTTGAAGGAAACACCCAGTAGGAGCTAGCACAGCTATGGTACAAAGGGGCTGGCCTTAATTTGGAAGTGCCAAAGCCACAATTTACTTACATGCTAGCTAGCAACTGTAGGCTTTTATTTCTTATTTTTGATTCTGCCCAAGGGAGTAGCAATGATTCAAACCGTAGAAAACGAAATGTATCACTTAAAAGCACAGAAGCACCTATAAGGTTAAACATTTTTCAGACAACTCAAGACACACCTGGGATCCCTCCAAGTTGAACGTCTGAGCATTGTGACAGAGAAGCATGACATCTTTCTCCAGGTCACCCAGGCTCCGGTACTTGTGATTACGAATTCTTTCCTAATGCAAATTTTGAATAAAATAGAGGAAAGAAAAGGAGAGGGGAAAAAAATGCAAAAAATCATTATTTGGTTAAAAAAAAAAGCCTAATTTTTCCCTTTGTCTTCACAGCCAACCGCCCTGCAGGGGATGCAGGTCTGCACAACTCCAGGGGGTGACATTCAGAGATACCACACTTGGGTGTCCCTTCTTGTAAGGGGGAAGGAGGAGCAGGGGATGGGAAACCAGAACAGCAAAAGGATGGGGGCGGGAGGGGGGGAAGAGTTTGAAACTTCTTCAATAAAACGCAGTATCATACAATATGTGCTCTCGACATAATAAGATACATATAAAGGCCCAAGGATATCTGAGTCATTCTAGTGACAAGCCCTAGATGGCATGTGTGGGGGGGGAGGGCGGTGTCCATAGGGGTCAGACAGGATGACACTGCCAAGTCCTGTCATCATTTCAATGAATTTATCCTTCTTTTTTTATAAAGCTTGTAAAACAAAATATCTACCTTTATTTTTTTGAAATCCACCGGCTTCCTAATTAATTCATAATATTCTGGTAATTCCTTCCTCGAAGGTAACTGAATGAAGACTTCACTGAGCTGCCGCCCTGAACTGTAGGGTGGGAGAAACAAACAAAAACATATCCGATCATACGCTACCAAAAAGAGATTTCAGAAAGTGTCAAAAAAGCAAACTGTGTCCCATGCTTATAGACACAGGGCCCTTTAAATCAAGAGAAATCCCACAACTGTCCTCGAGATTAATGCTCCTTGTGCTAACTCTGAAATCACATTAAAATGCCATTAGATCCTTCTTCTGTCACACATCGGATATGGGAAGTCCACTGTGAGTTCCTTTCCGAGTGAACCCATCTCTGCTTTTTGATAGAAATATTTAAAATGTCCTATTCAACCAACAATTCCATTTTTAAATGAATAATAATTGAGTTGGTAAAAAAAAAAATACAATAGCTTTATTTCCACGCTCCTTTGTCTTCAAACTCCCTGTGTACTTAGGAAATGGTATGTTAGAATGTACTCTGGAAACTCAAATGAAAAGCTTTTGTGTGTCCTTCTTTTCTGTCTTATTCCTTTGAGAATATTTTACACACTGTGACCCAGGCATACCTTTATTATTATTTGCCAGAGGAACCCCTTCAGATTGCCTAACTGTACTCCTGTGCATATGGAGCCATTTGGGCAGAAAAGAACACATTTAGTAAGTATGGATGCCCTGTGTGTCCGGGATTAATGTGGTACCCTCCCTCAAATCCATGGTAGCTTTATTTGAAAGCAAATACTAATAGCAACAAATGCTTAGTGATTTATAACTCTGAAAAACAGTCTATAAAGCATTATAAGCTTTTAACATCACTTAGAATATTAGAAGCAGGCACGGTCAAAGGAACAAAGATCCAATTTAGTTCAAGATTCTAACATCAGACTTGGCCTATCCAGATCAATGGCAGCTTGTGAGGTATGGTGGAGTCATTTTTCACAAAAATCTTGCTTCCCTTACAATGCCGTCTCTACGTCCTTTGTGAAGGCAGACATACCAAAAAATAAACATCAATCACGGCCATGTAAATTCTAGAAGGTGAGCCCAGGAGTGTGCAAGGATGCTAGAAGCTGTGGCTAAGAATGAGTGACAATATGCTGTTTTAATCCATAGTCCCAGCTGTATAATTAAAAAATATTCATAATGACAGTTATCATAAAAAAGGCATGCGCAGTAACTCAAATGGTTGCTTAGCAACCAGTGGGGAAAATGCTGAAGAGCATAGGGGCCTGCATAAATTAACCGAAAATCCTCTGTCAAAGGAATGGGCGAGTTTTTCTGTTAAGCTGGGTCTCTGCTTTATTTTTTTTTTAAAGATACATATATGAGCTTCATGAATATGAAAATCAGGGGCACACACAAGAGGTTTAAGAGCACAGCAGTTTACCAGGCAATTGGATTTTTAGGTTATCGTGGGAAGAACCAACAAGCGTCTCCCACCCCACAGCCACCCCTACCCGCCCTCCCCCCACCCCTGGCTGATAAATGTGTTTGTACCTCCATAAATCATACCACAAGGTATATGACAAAAACCAGTTTATTTACTATCACCTTCAACACGGGGCCACAACTTCTGGGTTGTTTCTTTTCCTACCATTCTGAGATTTATATACACAAACATTTTACCTGTTTGAAACAAGAGTATCTGAAAGGCAATTTATCGGTATCAGTTTTCCTATTTCCATCCTTGTCTTCTCAACAATCAAAAGTCAGACCCCTTTGTAAACTCAAGATTGAACACCTGACCCTCAATGACATCTTCATGCTGTCATTTTGTACATTGCCAACAGATGGTGTCATTTTTCTATTGATGGGTTACAAGGACATCTTTGTACACCTGTGACGGACAGACTCTTGATTTCAACTGTAAGACTGGTGAAATAAGAAATCAGCTGTTTACACCAAGAATGTGATAAAGTGCTTTCGAACAGGGGCAAAATGGCCAAAGCAACCTTGGTCTGATGTCTCTACCCTTAGTCAGGTTGTTGAGGATTCTAGATCCTGTGATGAGACGCGTCCAGAATTGACCTGTGCTCATCGAGGAGACAGCCGAACATTCTCACTTAGAAAATAATACCAAATTTATTTGGTTCAGATGGTTTCAAAAGTTAGTGCTCATATGACTCAATATTCCCATCCTACTTCCTTTCTCCTGTCTCCCTAAAGACAGAGGACAGGAGCAACTGGAATACTTGGAAGCTACGGGAAAATACCTCTTGTGGATGTTGGTTCGATCATCATACAGACATCTCAGTCTGGCTTTCAAAGCCCTCCTCAGCTCATTCTCTGCAAACCCTGTCTGTACTGATGACCTGACTCTTCTGGTCAGGACAGCTTCTTTCCTGTGTGCCTGTGAAGACCATGGCCAATGCCTACTTAGTTACTAATTCCCAGTCTCCATACTTCCAACCATACTTCAAGAACCCATCCTCCATAACAAAGGGAAGAAATTCTTACTCTCACACTAACCCTTCGTACTTCACTGCCCAGAACTTAATTCTTTTATATACGTGGGTTTTTTTTCTTCTCTCTTTTCCGAAGAGGGTGGGAACATCTGAACATGTAGCTAAAAACCTTCCCCATCCCTGTCAGAGGCAGGGCCAGCTCAGGCAGGAATGTCAG
Organism: Canis aureus; assembly: GCF_053574225.1. NCBI lineage: Eukaryota > Metazoa > Chordata > Mammalia > Carnivora > Canidae > Canis > Canis aureus. The sequence continues at coordinate 91,559,333 of NC_135611.1, read as the reverse complement.
GAAGGCATCCAGCTCTACATGACCTATAGGGCCAGCTCAGGCAGGAATGTCAGGAAGGCATCCAGCTTTACGTGACCTATAGAATGTAGTGAGTTTGGGGCACCCACGTGGCTCAGTTAGTTAAGGGTCAGGATCCTAGGGTCATGGTATCAATTCCAGAGTCCAGCTCCCTGCTCAGTGGGGAGTCTGCTTCTCCCTCTCCCCTCCACACACACCACACTGTGTATGGACTCTCTAAAAGAAAAAATAAATTAAAAAAAATCTTAAAGAATGCATCGAGGTAGGAGAACCACTTGCTGACAGATCACTACAAGAACTTCTTTCCTAAATTAAAGGTTAAAAAAATAAATTAAAAAGGAAGTGAAACAGCCTGCCAGAGTTTTGAATTCTTGGCATTTCTCTCTCAAACTTAAGCTGAGCAAAGGCTTTTTCAATATACCTTTTTAAATGCCTTTTTTTTTTTTTTTTTCAGTGCTGGAAAGTTTTTTTAAGTCCAGGACAATGGACTAATTGTATAATGGTCTGCCGAAGGTGTTCTGTTTCTGTTGAAATGCTTAACTTACCACCCCCCTTCCCAGGTATTTTCCATTATGTCATTTTATACAATTTAAGGCTGAAGTATAAATTGTTGGCTGGAAGTACACTGCTCTCCATGACAGAAGCGATACCCGCTCCCCTCCTCTGAAAAAGGAATGCACTGATGGTCCATGACTTCACCTCTATTTCGTATAGTGACCTATCACAGAAGAGCAACCATGACCTGGATAAGGAAGAACCTGGGTGGGAGGAGTATAACCTAAAATATAAAACAACAGTGTGTACCTCATGGAGTTTACAGGTGCTGGGGGGCAAGCTGCCCCGAGGTTCCCCTCCACAGAGGTGAATGGGCACAGGGACACACGGCCATGGTGTCGTGGCGTGCGTGCCACCATGGGAATGGTGGTTTGCAAACCCTGCATGTACGGCCTCTATGCGCACGGATACGCAGACACACAAGTGAGGTGAACTTTGCTGTGCTTCATCTGGGAACCAACTTCTTTCCCATTACTTCAATAAACCAAATGACGCTACTTTCACATCTGTACTCCTGGGACTCTAAATAGTGACAGCATACGTGATGAACATTATATAAACATCAGCTTTACTTCTGATTGCATGTTAGGTAGGACAAATCTGGAAGAGGGCAGAAGCCTGAAATGCAAGCTAAGGAACCTACTCCTCTAAAATGCCAGCTGTTGTGCCTTCCCTGCAAACCTAAACCAAGAAGATAAGGTATTGGGTGAGAGGTTTTTTGGTTTTTGTTTCATGATTTTCTTTTTATCTGCCCAGGCTAATCCGTTGACAATCATGAATAATAGATACTTCTGAAAAAAGAGAATTTACCTAACATGGAAATAACCACATTAACTAAACAAAACCTATCCTGCCTCCATTTAAAAAAAAAAAAAAAAAAGTCATGATTTAGAATACCCACTTGGAAGGATTTTACAAAAGAAAAAGTTATTATAATCCTAAAGGAATCAAACACAGGAACCCTTTTGGGAAGAAAACTTAAAAAAAAAAATGCCCTCAATATTGGAGGGTAGTAGGTCAAAGTATGCTGTTGCTTTTCAGTGTCAGATTCCTATAGGGTTAAATACAAACCACTTAAAAATGCACCTGAAACACAATAGGCACCCACTTCCCAGAGAGCCCCCAAAGACCCGAGCCAGGCACAAAACAGGTGTGACAAGCACATGTGCTGTGTTCACTATTGCGATCTCTCACCTGAGTCTTACTGAGTATTGATTGATAATTCCTAACAAGCTTGGAAACCTAAAGGATACAGGAGGTTATGGCAAAACAGAATGCGATGCGGGTAGATTTGCTTTTCACAGTGAAGTGGTAGCTGTTAAAAGTCACCCAGGGTTGAGTTAGGACTATAGATAACAGGACGTGCCCAAGTTATCAACAAAAATACGATTACATTGGGTTAATGTAAGGTAAATGCCCAGATGTTAGCAGTTGATTAAGGGCTCACTCAGCTCAGTAAGAAAAAGCAGCAAGGCTTTATCAAGAGTCTTAAATACAGTTTACCCTGCTGCATGGTTCTATTTTTGGTGATCTATTCTAGGCTAATAACACACATATGTAACATAAGTTTGTCCATATTACAGACACATACATGAACGATGTTCATCACAGCATTATTTAAAATAACTAATTTAAACCATCCAGAATATTTATTGGGAAAAGGGCAAAGGAATGCTAGAGTCTGAAATTCTGAATCTGAAGAGTATACCTTAAAGAAGGGAAAAATCCTTGTTGTGACCTTCAATAAAAATAAACAAAAACACAAACACAGAGCATCAAATTGTAAATGCAGTACAACCGCAAGTAGGTTTTTAAAAAGTCATAAACTAAGGACCACAAGGAGATATGCCAGAGCATAAATAAATATTCACAACAACATACTAGGATTCAACAGAATGAGAATTTACACTCTAATGTAATTTGGAACCATATCATTATCCATAAATAAAGTAGGTCTCAAACACTTTTACTGGGCTACCTTCTTTAAAAACATGCTGTAAGTCAAAAATCTAATCTAATTTTTTCCGGGGAAATGATATCTAAGGGGTATATGATCAACTTTTATTTATATCACCATAAATAGCACATTTCACCAACTGGCATCTTTTAATTCTACCATAATAAGGCCAAATAAATAGAAAAGAATAATTCCATAAAATCTTTAATGTATCACAACCATCAAAATCTAATATACTATTAAGTTCCTATTTATTTCTTCAGGTTTCTCTCCTTGAACTTATTACTTTGAATCAAAGGTGCTCACCAGGACATGGGATTCCAAGAATATTACTTACTTGCTTAGACAATCATTTTGAGGAAACTTTGAGATCTATCATCTATCACGTGACTCTTTTAGAAATAAAGAGCCAGGATGTCTGGTTGTTTCTCCCCTTTTTCTCACTTGACGTTTCCCAGGAGCAGGTAAAAGTATAGAGTCTTTACTGCCCACCTGTTCACTTGTGACCTTGGTCAACTATTTCACCAGTTTATGTCATGTCTTCCTGTAGACCTGGACAGGACTCGAAGAATGCTGTCCTTTCAAAAGGCAAGGATCCACCTTCCCTTCCCCTGGGTATTTTATCCTTTGATCCAACCCTGTGCCTCTACTTTGTAATAGTAAAAACTCTTCCAAGGTTTCAGCTGAAAGGTGACCAAACTCAAAAGCACAAAACGTTCACAGGGAAACAAAATCAAACGCTTCCCCATCTGAGCCACAGGTCCCAAGCGTCACTGTGTTAAAAGGGTGGGTTTAAGGGGGCACCAGAGCACTGCCTTGTCTTAAATTGCTGTTTCAGCAAACTCCTAAGGAAGACATAGGACATGTGATTCTAAGGAAAGAGGCAGATTTTTTTTCCCCCAACATATATGAAAGAAAAAAAAAAAAACATATATGAAAGAACATATATGTCCAATAACTGCCATCTTATGGAGCAATCCATTTTTTATTAAAATGCTTGTAGAGTGGCTTTAAAGACAGTTTTATCAGCCTGTAAGAAAATCTGGTTTGTTATTCCAGCTGGGACTCCTCCTCCTCCTCCTCCCTCAGAGAGAGGTCATTTATGCTGGTATTGGTCTGCAGCTCTGAGAGGCAGAGACCCTGGATTTCCGGGCCAGACTGACCCTGGAAGCCTCTGGAGGCCTTCTGCGCCTTGGAAAGAGAACAGGCTAAGTTTATTTGCAGGCTGCCCACTTGCTTTATGTGGGTATAATTGGCCGAGCATCATAAATAAGTGTCAAGTCGCCAGGAGTCAAAATAGCCTATTTGATTGAACAGATGAAAAGTATCAGTATTTGTTATGAGGGAAAAATAAAGTACCGAAACCCACATTTCCCTGAGCAAACTCTCCCTGGATGAAATGCAACTCCTCAGCATTTCCCAAAGTGTGCTCCATGGAACACATGCTTCATGGATTTTTAACTGTTTTCCCTGGAAAAAGGGGTCTGTTCGTCCAAGGAGTTTTGGGGATACACCAGGTGGAACGAAGTTCAACAGGTTATTTTTGGTCAGATTTCTCAGCGTCTCTCACTGCAGAAGCTATAGGGCTGGAGTTTGAGGACCCCAGTCTGGGGAGCACCATCCCAGACAACGCATGAAGTTATGACCTCACCAGGCTGTAGCTACATAAGATAAACTGTCAGCCCTGAGGCTAAGCGCCAAATATCCAATATAGGAAGAAAGGCTCTTCACCTGGAAGGAAGATTTTCTACAAGTGTGTCTACGTGGTCACACTACTATTTCACAACAGTTTCTCTCTAGTCTAATTAGGGCTACTATACACAAAAGTGCTTGAGACCGAGATCCATAGCAGATCATAGCCTCTCTCCCCTATTAGAGAAAGACACCATGTCTGGTGACAACACTGCTAAAAATAAATTTCATCTAAAAGAGCTTCTTGGCTAGTCCTGAAGGGATAGTCAATACTAGCAACATAATCACAACATCAAGGGCAGTTTATAGCCATAGAGAGAAATCGGACTTCCAGGGAGGGAGTAGGCTGGGCGGGGTAGCTGTGCACACGTGCACGTGGCACCCACACATGCCACCTGTCCTTTCACCCGAGTTCCTGTGAGTGGCACCACATTCACTTACCAGGGACCCAAGGGTGATCTGTAGATCCTCCTCTCTCACATCGGGTCTGCTCTGGAGTCTCATCAGTCACACCTCTGAGAAGTCACATCCGTCCTCATACCCACTGCCTTGTCCCATGCTTTCCCCCCATTCCTTGCACTGCAGGGACCCGTCCTTCTCGGATTCACATGGTCTCTAGAGGGTCCTGCTTTTCCTTATCACCATGGCTGCCCGCCACACGACACCAAGTGCTTCTGCCTCGTCCACCACCCCTGCGGTCTACATGGGAATCCTCACCCTGCCCACAAGAAGACTTGAGTGAGGCCTTTACTTCTCCTGCACCGTGCCCCCCGTACACCACACTGTACTCATAACTGGGTACGTGTTCTTCCTTTATAGCTCTTTCCCACTATGCTTTCAGGCATTCCGTTTTATTCATTTCTCTACCCCCCTTTCTCAATACTCGCACAGACTGATACAGAAAATGCTCAGTGCTTCTCAACACATGAAAAGAACTTTCAAATTCTGTTCATCCTAATGCAAGCTCTGAACAACACACATCATAAACTCCGGCACATGGGGGTGGAAAAAAACAGCATACCTGACAGTAAGGGATGAGAAAGACTCCAGAGCCCAGAGGGAGGAAACGTCAAGGCCCTTGCTATGGCTCTCGAAATTGTAGTTTAAATGTGCCTTCCGTAAAAATGTATCTATCTAGGTGTCAACTACACACAGCCGTATCATCCCCGCCAAAAAGCCCAGGCATGACATCGGAGGCTTCCAATTCCCTTTTAAGTTGTGATCACTCCATTTTTCATGGTCACAAGACCGTTTTGATGGAAGAGGGGTAAAATGAGCTTATGTCTGTCCTTGTTGGCTGGGTTGGCCATTGAGCCACATCATGCCATTTGGACCTTAAAGCCTCCTCCTTTCCCTGTTGGGGTGGCGGAAGCTGTTATCCAAGCTGCTTCCTTATTTTAAAGTGGCCCCACTAATAAAGTCCCGTTATTTGTTGATTCAATCCCAAATGCAAATCCAGACTGAGTTCCGTGATGGCAAAAGTGGAACCCAATTCTTGATGTCCCACAGTACACCCTACATTTATTAGGGTGTCTGGGTTCCAGGACCCAACGCTGTTTCCTGAACACCAACAAGAATCGTCAAACAAATCCACCATGCCCTCCAACAGTCCCACGCCCACACAGACATGGGGCAGGCGCAGGTCTCCCCCACCTTTAACCATCCTATTGACACAACTGGGGATGGGTATTCCTTCTGGAACGCAGGAGAGCAGCAGCTTCAAGGCTTCTTCCTCCTGGCCCTAGGCTGGCTCACCCTACACTAGTGTGGGGAGAAAATGCTGTCAAGGATGTTACTGGGTCAACCCAAAAGAGTGGAATATGGACAGTCAAGGATCATACCCTTTTTAAGTTCAGGCTGACTGAAAGCAAACAAAAAAAAAAAAAATAAAAAATAAAAACAAAAACCTTCCATGTAGTTCTAGTGGCTCCTAACCCCGGGAAATCGTGCGCATCCTCCTGGGCCGCTCGACCAACGTCGCCTCATCCTCACAAAGCCTCTAGGGGAGCATTTCCGTTTCGCACCCGCAGCGGAAGCAGCACCCGGAGGGCCAACCAACGGGCTGAGGCCGATGGGGAGGCCACGTGGCAGGGGCGGGGCCCCGGAAGCCACGCCCAGGGCGCAAACCCTCCGCAGGCCCGCCGCCATGACGGCAGAAACGGGCGCGGGCGCATGCGCACACGGCTCCTCGCGCCCTCCTGGACAGCCACGCGCCACGGGCGCGGCTCAGGAAGCGTCTACCCCGAGGCGGCCGGAAGTTAGGAGGCGGCGGCGGAAGTCAGCCCGAAGCTGCGCTGGGAGCGGGGGTTGGGACGGCGGGGCGGGGAGAAGCCACAGAAGCCCCCTCCCGCGGGCGAGGCAGCGAGGCAGGCCTGCCGGGGGCTCCGGACGCCGCCTGTGTGAGAAGGGCGTTTACAGACCGGGCACGGCCAAAGCGCCGCACGGCACAGACACGCTGGAAAGCCCTGACAGGTGTTTTCGAGTATCCGTGCGCCCCCGTCTCCCAGCCCAAGGCGGCGGGGGGTGCGGGTGCGGGTGCGGGTGGGGGGTCGGGAGGCACGTGGAGAAGTGTGCTCCCGGCTCCTTCGGAGTCGGTCTGTCCGCTGTGCCAAGGGACACCTGTATTCAGAGACAAGGGGATGCAAGACAGATCCTGACCTGTTTCCTTCTATTTCCAACTGAGAATTACCGGGCACCTTCTCCACGTTACACCTGCGGTAGAGTAGAAAGAACACCGGAGTCAGAAGACCTGGGTTCGAGCCCCAGCCCAGCTCTTCCTTCTATGTTGGGTGACCTTGGGGTGGGGCGTTGTGGGGGGAGTCATTTCCCTTTTCCAGGCCCCGGACCGCTCACCTGCCTGCCCCGCCTCCTCATGGGACTTGGGGGCAGACCACACGAGGTCATGTGTGGAACCACACTCTGAAAAAACGCAGTTCTACAGAAAAGGGGGGAGGACCCCCCCCCCCAAATGATTTCCTAACGTCTCTGAGACTTCTCCTGCTTGTCTGAAACATGTAAATGCCTGTTAATCCAGTTCCCTTTCTCTGCGCACAGGTTCCATCCACGACTCCAGAAGCAATGGCAAGTCAGGCAGCATCTGCTGCGGAGAGGCTGGCTCCTCCTCCTACTTACCTCAGGTAGCTGGAGTGCACGTTGCGACAGCCGCCAGCCTAAGGAGGGCCCTCCAGATGACACCACCCGGTAGCTGGCACTGCGTCCCAGACCTCTGCGCTTTTCGAGTAAATTGCTTCCACTGGAAAGGACAACCACCACCTGACACCTCTGGCCCTTCCACAGGCCTCTAGGGAAGCACCTTCCACCGAGCCATTCTGAACCTGCTATACGGGTGTCCCTTGGTGTGGTGGCAAATAAAGCAGGAGAAATCGCAGGAGAAACCTCCCTCCCATCCAGACCTTAACTCTAGGGGAGGACAACGCCCTCTGGCATACACAGCCTACGCAGGTGTGACAGGTGTGGCCGCTTACAAAATACCTTCTGGAAGCCACTGCTGGCTCTTAGAAGGGCTTGGGGGCACAGCAGAGGGGGAAAAGCATAAACCCAGGAGCCAAAAGGTGGAAAAAAAGAGACTGAGCTGGAATGTCTGAAATAAAAGGAGGAACAGGCAGGGACATGACAGAAAAGGAAATTGGGAAGGTCATCAAGGCCAGACCATGGATGACGGACTACCTTTCCAACTGTGCTAAGAAGTTCGATTATCATCCACTAGATGATGGGAAGCCATGCAAGTTACCAGTGAGGCAGGCTCAGATACACACCCCAGACAAGCAGGATGAAGAGCAGCCTGGAGGTGGGGGGCACAGGCAGCACATGGCTGCCCCAGGCAAGGCCTGCCATGAGGATGGCCTACTTGGAGAAGTGTGTGAGGCCTCAGAAGCTGGGGTGTCCAGGACAGATGCTCATGCATGTGTTGAGGGAACTTGGTATCAGAGTGAGTATCAGGAATAAGGCACAGGACTGGGAATGCTTTTTCTGCTGCACCTTTGGGACACTAGGTTGATGATAATGTTAGCCATGGGGCTACAGAGGCCAAAAACAGATCACATTGTCTCAGAACATGTAGTCATGAAGAAAGAGAAACTTGGCAACAGAAAATATTATCTTACACATTTTATAGAACAGGATGTAAATAATACAGAGAAGATGGGCAAGGTTCTGTGAGCTGAAATTAATGAAGAGGGGTGGGGGATGCAAGCCTCAGAACAAAAGAGATCCCAGCAAATAATATCAAATGATCACAATAAGGAGTGCATGGGGACAGACCTACACAGGTCAGTGATCTGATCACTTTGAGCAAAGAAAAAAGGTACAAAATACCAAAACAAAAACCAGAAAAAGAATACAGTAACATGGATTTGGCTTTAAAAATCTCTGTTACTACAAATCTATTTTGGAGAGGTATGAACAGTCCACTGTAGATCGAAACCTCTGGATGGTGATCCATGAGGGAAAGCCTCCACTCGGTAAACAATATACTTCAGGTCAAGCACTTGAGAGAAAACCTTGGAACAAGGCAACATTTTTAATAGGAGCCCATCCCTTCTGGAGAATGGGTTGATGAGATGTGGACCTTCAAAAACAGCAGCTTGGCCTTCCTGAAACCGAGGGAAATGCTACAAGTGATTTTGGTGTGTATAGGAAGTAAACGAGTACACTTAGTCCTAAGGTTTGAAGTCTATGGAGTCCTTCCTTGGAAGGGTTCTAAAAGGTAAAGGAAAGAAATGTTGCCTCTCCTTTCCCAAGGTAAATGTCTTTACAGTGATAGTTCTGTTTTCTAAAAGTGACTCTAAACACAGGAAAATGTCATTGTACCTTCGTATCATGGGCTCAAATGACCCCTTCCCTCCCCAAATTCCCCTGGTCAGCCACCTGTTTGAAGGAAGACCCCATCTGGTAGGAAGACTATCTCTTCCAATGCCCATACAGTGAATGAGTGAGATAAGCACTTTGAGGTGTTTTTGTTGTTGTTGTTGTTGTTGTTGTTTTTTAAACTCTCTGTCCCTGTTCTGCAGTATAGGGTTGAAAATAAGGGAGGAAGGCCATAAATATTTCCAAGATGAATGAATGATTTCTTACAATGTGAGGAGCTAAAATTCGGAACAAGCCAAGACTTTCCACCATTCTTAGACATATTGACAGGCTTCTTAAAATTTGGGGCAAGAAGATAACAGTCTTTGTTCAGGGAGGACAGCACAGCTTCAAGAGTGTCAGGGAGGAAGGAGCCCAGCCCAGGGGTCACCAGCCCTACCCCCACCCCCCCAACCCCATTGGGGGCCAGGGTTTCATCCACCTGGTTTCAGACCAGCCAGACAGGTATCTTCTGCCTCCCCCACTGCTTCCCTGTGTCCATCCTCAGCGCTCAACCTGAAATCCCAACTGTTTGCAGAGAGCAGGGCCAGTCCTCCTGGAATGTTCCTGCTACAGTCCTCAAGCAGTTATCAGGGAGCAAGGAGATGACATGACCTCATCTTCTGTTTCCAGATTCTTTAGGGATGAGAACAATGCTCAGATTTGAAAAGTAAGGCACAATAAATGAACAAAAGCTACCAATGGGAGAGTCAACAGAGCATATGAAGGCACTTCAAATGAATCCAAGTTTCAGTTGCAAACTAATTAAATCCTGAAGGAGTGTGTGGATTGCTTCTAATAATGTTTAAGAAATCACAAAGAATAGAAATGGAGTCAGAAGATGAGAAGAGTGCCAGGGTCCTCATGTCAAAATGAAAAAGGAAACTCAAGGCTGCTATGCTTGATGTAGACCCTCAGTAAAAAATTTAGAAGAAATTATTCAGATGCCACAGGGCTATTTAGAGAAGATAAATAACATCATTTAAGTACCAGCAGGGGGTCTCCTAGAAAAAACCATGGCAGGCTAACCTCATTTCATTCTTTCAGCAGGGTTTCCAGGTGGATAGATTGGAAAGGCCACAAATGTGGTGTCTCCTGGTTTCAGCCTTTTTTGATAGCCTTGACAAAGTATAGATGAATGTGCGTGACATGATGGCACGGTCATGTGAGTTCGCAGATGGCTAATCGACTTTAGGATTACTAGTTACTTTTCTTGTCAACCTGAAGTGATTTTCAGGGGGCACATAATTGAGACCTGTCCTTTGCCCTTTAGAAGGTTCTCAGCAACAGCTTATAACAAATCTTCTGATGACCAAAAGACTTAGACAAGGAAACATGATTTTTTTTAAAACCCTAAAAATTAAGTTGTAAAAGTAGACTATAAGGATTGGACATGAATCAGATAAATGGAACTGCACAGGGAAAAGAATGAAGTCAGTAAATACAGGTTAAAAAAAAAGAAAAATCCTCAGTTGAACGCTAACCTTGGCAGCATTCAAGTGACAAAAGAACTTTCTGCATGTTTTGAGGGAGCTTTTCAACAAGTCCCATGTTCCATAAAGGTTAAGTCTGTGTCAGAGCTGCTGGAAAATGTTAATACACTCCTGAGTTACGGTAACAGAATTTTGGTGTACAGATCAAGGAAGCTGGCCACCCTGCAGTTAGCCATCAGAATACCTTCAGAGCTCTGGGCGTCATATTTAAAATGGGACACTAAGAAGGTAGGATGTGCCTAAGGAACAGGACTAGGTGGTACAAATCTAGATATCACTCAGAGAGCAAAGGGAGGTGTTTCAGCCTCAAGGAGTGTGTCCTTAGGTGGACACGTTCACAAAGGACATTTCTTGGAATGAGGACAGATTTACTCTCGGAAGGTCCAAGTAGAATCGCTAGAAATCAGAAGGCTGAATCCATTTTAATAAAGGAAAGGACTAAAAAATAAAAATAAAAAAAATAAAGGAAAGGACTGTGTTTAGAGGTGTGCTTCAGTGTCATGAACGGCATGTCCCCTAACATAGTGAACTAACTCTTGGGAGCACCCTCACAGAGGTTGGATAGCGATCTGTCAAAGGTGATGAGGGTGAAGCATCTGGGTTGTGGGAAGTTGAACCGGAGACAGCTACAACCCTGAAACAATCTAGAATCTTTCCCTTATCCAAGTAACTCAAAGCCATGTCTCTAGATTTGGGACAGTTCTCTCTCTGAGACCCTATCCCTCAACACCTTATTCTTGATCTCATCCCTGGAGCAATTTTTAAAGAGTTACAGATGCAGATTAGGATTAATCCTTTTTAAAGAAATTGAGTCTTAGGTTAAATATTACATAATCTTAGAACAGGATTTTTAAAAGCCTTGTATAGAGGCAGAAAACAATGCATGATATAGTTGAGTCAAAACAAAACCTTCTAACAAACCCTTGACTTGAAAGAAAATGGTAGAAACAAGAGAGTAGCTGACCAGTACTACCTTTAGACAGCAATCTATACAGGGGATCTTACATTTGTGAATCACACAAAATTATTGGCTCTTTGGGGTCACATCTGAAAAAGTATCCTTCTTTAAAAAAAAAAAAAAAAAAAAAGGCCTGGCACTGAAAACAAAGGCAATAAATAGATGCTTAAATTATCCTAGTTCTTTATAAAAAAGAAAGATACATCTGTCCCAGAATCATGCAAGAACTTTGAAAAAACTGTCTCATGAGAGCTAATTAATTCTTATATATCAGTTAAATATAGATGGCAGTTCTTATTTAATACACTGCTAATCTGTATGACTGTCAGAGCCCTAACATTTGGCTGAGGTGATAGGAGGGAGATTAGTACAGGTGGTATTTCTTGCACAGGTAGGTTGAATTGCTATATTAGTAGCTGACTTTAATGGTACAGAAATCTCAACACATGGAAGGGTAGGTGAATTTCCCAGCAGTATTTTCTAAAACCAACAAAAATATAACAATGTATCCAATTAAGGCCCTACTAATTTGAGTGCCTCCTACTTGAGCACCAAGTTTGGTAAGAGAAATAAAACACAGAAATATTCAGAATAAGTGCTTTTTCTAGATTACTAACACACACAAAAAAAAATCCATGAAACACACAGCAGTAACTGAGTACATACACCCCAGAATGTACCCAAATGTGGAAGCTCACAGAATGAGCCTTAGGAGGGTACTTTTCAAGAAAGGGTTAAATAAGTAATTAAAACCAGAGAAAGGGGAGGAAAAAAGTACTTAATGTCTGCATGCTAAAATATTTAAATATTCTTCCCCTACAATACAACCAAAGACATGCTCAGTAATCAGTCCCACTGAAACTATTTTCTGTTTTCAGGGGAAAAAATAGGACGGAAATCCTATTAGGAAGGATGCTTCTTTTAAAGCACTCAGAGCTCCATTTACCCACCTGATGAGCTAAAAGTAGTCTGAAAGGCTGATTATTAATAATGAGATGACTCCATGAGCTTGGTCTATATTAACTCACCAAATTCACCTAACACCTCTAGAGGCAGTTATGGTTATCATCCCATTTTGTGGATGAGGAAAACAGGCTCACAGAGATTGAGGAATTTGCCCAAGTGCCCCATAGGTAGTAAACCCTGGAGTTAGACTCAACCAAGGGTAGCTAAACCCAGACTACAGCTTGTGCTGTCACCTACAGAGCTGTGCTCAGCTGAGGGGTAAGGGATGGAACCTCAAATTTTGTGGTGGTTTCGAGGAAAGTGGTCAGCCCCTAGCTTTGTGTTTTAGGAAGTCATAAACCCAAAAAGCTGTGGAGCCTGCAGGTAATATAAAGGAGTCAGGCAGGCCAGGTGTGAAAAGCATGATGACAGATGGCAGCAAGCACTCCACACTGGAAGGATGAGAGCAGGTGATGGGGAGTGGGACACCCCAGATCAGGAGAGCCCATGGAGAAGGGGGAGCCACTTCTTCAGTCCCACCAAATGCGACCTTAGGGAAACTTGGGTAGAATGTAGCATGATTTTGGGGTTTTGTAAACATAACGGAAAACACTTGAGGTTTATAAGAAATTCTCTCCAGTTTTATCTGTTTGCTTTTTTTCTACCCAGGCCCTACACAACATGAACCATGAAACAAATCAATCTGTTGGCAGTATGTGGACCAGCAGCTGGTGACCTCTTTTATGCCATTAAAGGAGGAGCTAGCCATCACCTGGAATAGAAGGTCTAGGTTCTAAACCTCTTCTTGGCTCTTCTCAGCGTTTCTATGGCCCTTCTCACTCAACAGTTTATGAATAAGGCATACTTGGTCAAAGTAACAGATGTTGTGCTCCCGTGAGACAAAGGCAAAAGAGTTGGTGGTATATGCAAGAGTGATTCTTTCTACTTTTTTTCCTTACACAAGAGGCTGATAAAATAAGGCATCATCACTGTTCAAGCTGGTTTCCTAGAAACTGTTCCTGCCTGTGGCACATCTATTGGTAGGGCTGGGGACGAAGAGAAACTTGACAGTGTTACTAACTCTTAGTATACAAACAAGTCTGCATGTTCGCTTTGGTCAAAGAAATGACCTGTGGCCAAATTTTCTTTCCTGGACGGCTGTCATACCCATGTCAATGAGCAGCTTACCCAAACCCAATATAATAGGGCTGCTCTTTATTGCCACTTCTGAAATATGCAAGGGGATACACTTGAAAGAAAAAAAGAACAACAAAAAAAGAGTAAGCAGAGAACCTAAAAAATCTGGGACACAAAGAGGGGCATGAAATTCTGACTCTTTCACACACACCTCCTCCTACCACTTTTCACCATTTCTGGAGACTTCTTACAGAAAATATAACTTAGACCTAACAAAAAAACCTCTAGGTGGAAGTTTCTTCCTTTTTATACTACTTCATCTTTATTACGAGGTTTTCTTCCTGGTAATACACATGCACTAAAGTCACAATGAGAAACTAAAATCACAACTTAGTTATTCATGTTAAATACTCCCAGGTGTACAGAGCAACACTAGTTAATGTAAAAAAAAAAAAATGGTAACCAAAAACTGATCAATGCCACTCTGCCATCAAGAGAAATACAATGTTTAATTCTTTTGTTTCCTAATTCTTCAATTGGAAGGAGAGGTGATCTTCCTATGAAAACTGCATCACATGATTATCAAGCAGAAACCAAAACAACTACCCAAAATGTAGCCTAACTAGTTTATCTACTGTATTGGGCTGACAGACACAGGTCAGGGGATAATAGTGTCCAGCACAGATTTCTTAACGATCACACTGAAAAGTTCCATGAAAACGAGTTACATCTGCTGAAATGCCATGCTAAGTAGTATCATTATGAAGAAGGAGATGGTTCAAACAAGCACTCAGATATTCAAGTGTGTTGGAAGGAAAGAAGGAATGGTATTTTTGACGAAGCATCTGTTTGGTTTTCAACAGAGTCTTGACATGAAATATTTACCTTAAGTATGCTAGGATTCTTCTCTCCCTAACAACTCAGCCCAAAAGTAGAATTTCACGCTACCATTCCAAATCCTTCCCCATAAAGGATGGTATTTTAGAGATCCTTAAGAATCCTCCTCCAGCTTAGACTTTAATTTTGTAATCTAAACTATTTCCAAATATCTCAAATAATAGCTGGTAAAATAGCATCCCAAATAGCAAGAGCAGCCATTGTGAACATGGTACAAAGTTTCTGACACCTTTGGGGCAAAAGCTGTGAAACATGAAAGTAGAAAGAACCTTAACGCCCCAGTACACACCTTCCTAAATCTTGCTCTGTGGTGAATTATCAATCATACTCTTGGGGAAGATGATCAAGGTTTAAGAGTGAAACACTCACCTGTCCTTGTAGTTTATCACAGTATCGATGATGGCGTTCATCTGCTTCGTCAGTTTGGGGGGATTTGGGGATAGTTTCTCAGCTGGAGGCCGGCCTCTCCTCTTCTTGGCTTTTTCCACATCTTCTTTTGCCGGATCTTTATCCACATTTCTTCGTCTTTTTCGCTTCTTGAGCCGTACTTCCTCTTCCATTTCTTCCAAATTGCCGTCTTCAATGGCCTGGTGTAGCAGGGAACGAAGGAAGAAAATTCAAGACAAGAGAATCACCAAGAAAATTTTAAAAAGCCAACCTGAGTAGTAAGAATAAAATTAAACTAACAAAAATCAAATAATAAAAAAAATAGAAGTTAACAGTAACCAGTCAAGTAAGAAGAAAGAGCAAAGACCGCCATATTGAATCAATGCATCTTAAAACCAAGTCTAATCCGTGAACAAAATATGTTGAAAGCCGGAAACACTAATCGTGAGAAGAAATGACGAGTACAAAAAGAGCTATACATTTAAGTGTCTGAAAGATAACTGAATCCAAATGAAATTTTAGCTCAATGTAAGAAAAAGACCTTAATTGTCTCATTACTGTAAAGGGGGGGGGGGGAGGAGAACAGTAAAACAAAACAAAACAAGGGATGGGTGAAGAAAAAATCCCTCTAAGAAAACATCCTTACAATCATATAAGCTCTGACCCTTTTTTGAGGTTTTACATCAATTTACTCATGATTCACAACATAAATCAGAATTCCATCCAGATTTTTGTTCTAACGTAGCAATTAGTAAACAAGGAAACAGGAAGTACAAAGCCACATTCCTTGGTAAACGCACTTAAATCATCTGATAAAGAACACACACACTCACAAACAACAAACACTTTTTTCCAATTACCTGCAAACGCTTGCTTTAAACCAGAGCCAGCAGCACTAATGCAGAGAGATAATAAAATAGCTATAAAAACAACCAGGTATAAAAGAAACCTGTTCGTAAATGGCTAAAAGATCCATGTGACAGACCCAGAAGTTTAAACTTTTCTTCCCCCCACCCTGATAAATCTCAAAACTTAAGAAAAATAAAAGAAAAACTGCAATAAAAAAATAGATAAAAGAAAATTTGACCATGAAAAAGAAAATTAAAAAAAAAAACCTTTAAATTACATTTCAAGATTGCTTTCTCACACAGAATAACTGATGTTGTTATTTGTTCCTCCTGCCTCTCAATATTGCTTCCAGTATGCAAATGCTAATCAATCCTTTCTCGTAGCTGAAAGAGCCCTAATCATAAAGCAATTACCTTCATTTCTCCACAGCACCAAACATGGCTAATATTTATGATCATGTGAGTATAACAATCAATATAAAGAGTGATTACAGCTCAGACATAATTTCTTTCACTTGTGTACAATGCCTCCTGAAAAAGAAAGGTTTTATGAAGAAAACCTGGTGCAGAACACAAAACAACCTGGCATGTTAAAAATGCTAGTGGGATTAAAAGAATGTTTTCTATGCATCCTCCAATGTGCAAACCCATAGAAGCAACATGCACAGAGACAGAATCCTAAGGGACAGTCTGAGGCTAGGCCTTAATAATCAAAAGACAATTTCCATCACGATCCTACAGTGTTCAGATAACCACTATGAAGGAGGCGAGATCTGATGAGTTATGAGGAAAAAAGAAAAAAAAAAGGAAAAAAAAAAGCTCCACATTATTTCATTAATATTCATTTGCCTAAAAGCAGGACACCCACTATACAGCTAAACACACTGCAGCTAAGCGAAGATTAAGAAAAGGAAATTGTCCCGCAAATCTTGGAGACTGAACATGCTAATAATAAATACAGCATGCAAGGCTGTCAACAGTTAATGGTACTGCTCTCCTCAAGCACCCAGTTGCACACAGAAATACGGAGAACACCGGCTTTTGATGTGTTACACACCTACACATGCCTGGGATGTAGTTCTACTGAATCTTCAAGACGGCAACGAAAAAGGATATTTACCTTACCACTATCAGCAGGCCGGCTATCGGAAATCACAGTTAGTGGGGATAAAATTAACAAGCCAGCAAAGCAGCGAGCTGCTAGTCTCTTCATCAGCTGATCAGGAAAAAAAAGAGAGCTGGGGAAAGGCTATGTTTTCATATACAAGTAATTTTATTTTACTGAAAATTTAATACTGAAAGGATTGTGGATACTCAAATCTGCTGTTTCATTCTACCTACTACAAGGCCCGAAGCCTTCCTCCTTCAGCCTGTTTTAATATTGACAACTACTTATCATATTTTTCCCCCTTATTATTCCAGGCAGCAGAATTAGAGATTTTTAGCTCAGATGGTTTCTGATTCTTACTCTCATTTTAACAATTAAGCCAATAAAAAAAAAACAAATTAATATTCAAATTTATTTTAAAAAATTAAAAACAATTTATGCTTTTTTTCTTTGGTATTTTAAACCTCATTTTAGTGCTTAAAAAAATAGACTGCATGTTTTTGGAGCAATCTAAGAGGATTTTTTTTTAATAAAATAATTTTTTTTCATTAAATACATGTCAGTAAAAGCAATGTGCATGTTCTCAATTTCAAACATTTTAATACAATGTCATTCTTTCTCCTTAAAGAAAATCCCGAACAACTGTGACACTTCCCTTTCACTTTCCTGCTGTAAAATTTTTCATTGTTTTTCTTTTCAGTGGGATACATGAAGAGGGGGAAGTTGTGAAAAGGATAGCTCTAAGCTCACCCCCCTCCCCTTAATTTTGAAAAAAAACAAAACAAAAACGGAACAAAGCACAAGCTCGTGATATTTGGATTTATCAATCTCTGAATCTGGGAGTAGCTAAGAAGCGAAAACAAATTGCAAAAAGAACTAGTGGAAACAATGTTTATGACAATTGCTAATACGTGCAGATTCATATTAAATTTAGGTTCTGGAAATCACAAGGAAACACACAAAGTACTGACCATTATTCCCCTTAAATTAAGGTTTTATGCAGGAATGCAGTCAGCTACAAAACATCTTCCCTCCTCCCCAAAGACCCCAAACACATCCATATGCAGTACTTTATGTTCAGGGATTTCTAAGGGTCTTTTTCTAATGGAAATCAATTCACTAAATATTTCCCAGTGCTTTTCGCACTTAAAGTAGAGTAAGCTTACTCCTGCATGGAAGTAAAAATTATTCATGGAAATTTAAAACTGTTCTTTTATTTAAAAAATTATTTATTAAACTGGCTCAACTGACTCAACTCAGTGCTAGGTGGGGGGGGCCACCAAAAAAAAAAAAAAAAAAAAAAAAAACTTGCTACACAATGCTAAAGTACTACCCCGAAAAGAATGCCCTTCCAAACCTTTTACCAGCACAATAATGAAATAAATCACAGAAGCAAACCCCCAGTTTCCGACTGGTGACGTGTTGCGCAAGAGTGCGAGCCCTAATTCAACATACAGACGGCTCCCATGCTGAACTGCCTCTAGATTTAATGAAGTGAATAGGAAGGAAGTCGGGGGAAAAAAAGTGTACAAATAAGAAATTAACACTTTCCTTCCCTATCCAAACGGTGAGATACAACTACAGGGAAGTTTGGTGAGGCACTTCTTTCCTTAAAGGCACACGGCACCCATTTGGCTCCGGATGTCACTAAAAAAACCCTTCTGGTGATAAAAATCCCCAGCCAAGTTAAAATAGTTAAGCATATTCCAGCCTGCGTTTTTCCTGAATGAAGCTGGGAATTACTCCTTCCTCCACTGGATGGCAACCTTTTCTTCCCCCCCTTCTTTCGCTTTCTTTCTTTCTTTCTTTTTTTTTTTTTAAAGAATACATTTTCACAACACAGGATGTACAAAAATGAGATCCAGCCTGGCTCCTTCTTCAATTCGCTCCTAAGAAAGCAGCACCAGGTTCTGATAACAAAACGCAGGAGCCGGCCGTGCAGGGAAAGCGGCTTTAGAGCAAACACTTTTGCAGCTTGCAAAAGCACATGGCAGACCCGACCCGGGAATCGGCCACACGTGGGTCTGGTCGTGCCCCTCTCTGTCATCCTGACACACGCGGTGTCTTTTAGGGAAAGACGGACAGTGCAGGGAGTCGGTATTATCCTTGTTTTTAACCCTCGCTGTAACGGGGCGCTGGTGTACCTGACTTCACGGTACCACACGGCACAGCGGACTGGATCCATGGCTGTGAATAGGTAAACAGGGACAAGCGAACAAAAGCCACACGTAACTCCGGGGCATTGTTTTCACTGTGGTTGCCTTTTCCACTCAGGATCTCCAAGCCCACCGCGCAGAGTGGCACAGCCCCAACGCCGGAACAGACCATCTTAAGAAAAATCAAAAGGAGCAATTCTAAAGACATCTAGACAATGCATGGGGAATTTCTTGGATAGGGAAGGGGGGAGATTCAGTATTCTAATACCTAACTGTGATGTTTAAATATCATGTTTCTGCCCACTGACAGGGTCTCTTGCTCTCTCTGGGGGTCTTTCTCCCTTTGTAACTTGCATTAGATTCCAGAAGAGGACCCCAAATGCTGCTGGGGTGGGGGTAGGGCTACAGACTGAGGGCTAAGCATTAAAGCATGTGGGTTAGGACAATTACATGTCAATACTACTGCCTCCTGAAGCCCACTCACACATTGCTAAACTTGATTCTAATATTAGGAGAGGCTAAACCTCCCTCAAGCCCTGCTGAGACCCCCAGATGCCAGTAAGACATGCAGCGATTCCCAACATAACCAGACTACCAGCAGTAGCAGTGACAAAAAAGTGGATTTTTAAAGAAACTTTAGGATTTCAGGTATGGGAAATTTTCTTACTATAGTGATTTTTTTTTTTTTTTAATGAAAGCAACAATCAAATATGGAGTTCTTAAAATGCCACCTCATTTTAGTCACTTGGTTTAATAAAGACTAGCACTTCTGCATACAGAATTTCAGACTCGGGGCTTTGGACAATTTAAAAATTTTTATCAATACCATCCCCGAAAGCAACCTGTTAGAGAAATAAGCATAAAACCCAGTTCCCAAGGTAGAATCAGCCAGACACCAAAGGACAAATACTGTATGATTTCACTTACATGAGAAAGAAGAACAGAGGTTGCCAGGCATGGAGTGGAGGGGAGAGTGGGGAGTTATTGTTCAGGAAGTGTAGAATTTCGGGTTGGGATAATGAACAAGTTATGCACTGTATAGTAGTGATGGCTGCACAGACATCTGCTAAAATGTACACTTAGAACAGTTAAGATAGTTTTTTGCATTATGTGCTTTTTAACCACAATTGAAAAAAAAAATGTCATGGGGCTGGGGTGGGGCGCGGGGTGGGGGGGAATCAAACTGTATATACTTAAAAAACAAACAGACCCAATGGCAGGTTCCTACGTGTTCCTACCACCTCAACACACAGCACAGGATACCACTGAAATCTTGCTAGCTTTCCTTCTGACCTCAGACCTTATAGCATTTCGACAGGTAGCACGTTCTGTCTTGCCCCTTGCCAGGGACGGGAAGCCTTTTCCAAAAATCCTTATCCATTCAAATGTTGTTAAAGGAAATACCCAGGATATAAGAAAATACCTGTAAACAGTGGTCCATCTATTCACAAACTTTACATTTTTTAACAAATGCCTAAGATATTCAAGGAAAGAAAGGAGTTGATCTAAAAGTTTTTTTTTTTTTAGCAGCATAGTTTTTCTTTTTTCTTTTTCATTGTGGTGTAATTAACTGATGACCTGTTAATTTAGTGGACTCTGGTTTCTTTACTCATTTGATAGGCACCTGGGTGGTGGCCACTGAAATGGGCAGTGCTGGCTTTTAAGGTAAGTGACTGCAGCTGCTCTTTACCAAATTCTCAGTACAGCGAGTTTCTCAGTTTCTTGTTCAACGACTTCAGATTACTTTTGCAAAAATGAACCAAGGTGTTCTCTTTCCCGCTAATGGCATCAGCAAGCTCCCTGAGGAAATGTAGGGGAAGTAAGGGGGAAAGGTAAGCTTCCACAATCCAGATGAGGCAAAGCAAACCCTATTTCAGGTATAAGCAATTTTGGGGTGGAAAGAGGGGGAAAAAAGTATAGGAAGTATTAAAATTATTTAAGCCACAGGATCAACTAAGCCTATAGGGTACCTTTTGGGGAATATGAAGCCCCAGTACTCTGTTCAGAGCATGACTTTTAGATTTAGTAGAGGGTGGCCCCAGAAACATTCGGTCCTGTAGACCCTACCACATTACCAACATGATGCACCAACACCTTTGTTCTCAGAAGCTAGGCAAGCACGATGCTCCAGCTGAATTTGTGAGCCAGCAGGAGGCATAGAGAAATGACGGGAAATTAAAAGAAATACAATTCTGCCTTTTTTTTTTTTTTTAATCCGGAGACCATTTATCAGTTACTATAACTCATAACCCACTTATCCCCCACGCGAGCCTTCTCAGGGAGGCCTAGGTCACTTCGTAGTTCAGGTTCTCAGTATATTAAAATAAAAACTGAAATGCCAAGAGAAGGTAACAGATTGTGGTAAAATTTCAATGCTTACAGAGACTAACATGATGTTTTTGAGACAGACAAGTAATGTGTACAGTGACTGAGTATAACTTCATTTGGAGGCCCTTGAGCCAAAGAAATGGTTCTCTTCTGGGCTTGCCGGTGACAGGCCATCCACGAGCAACGGAGCCCTCTTCAGGGCTTCCACACTGCCACAAGACAAATTCTCTGAGCTATAGCCCCTCTGTGGGTGAAAAGCATCAAATCCCAACAAGAGGGCGGCTCAGAGTAGGGCGCTTGTTCTGCTTGAGACAGAGGCAAAAAAAGACCAGCAAAAGCCAAATTAACAGAGAACACATAAGTAACACAACACAAGAAGAAATTAAAAGCATTGCAGCCTGAGGCTGTCTGATGGAGGAAAAAGCCCCAGTTTCAATCCATCTGAAGATACATGGCATCGTGAATACTTCCACTGCTTTTACTACCACCACCACCAGCCCCTACCACGTATTGTTTCCACGGTTGCCAGGCACACGGTGCTTCACACACATTTGCTCATTTAATCCTTGCAACAACACTATGAGCCAGGTACTGTTATCTGCTCAGGTTATGGGTAAGAAACTGGAGGGTCTGAGAGACGGAGCATCTTCCTCCAGGTCAGACAAAGGTAAGCAAGCAGAGCCAGGATTTCAGCTCTGGAAGTTTGGCTGCATAAGCCACACCCTGAACCATAGTATTTTCTACTTTACACCACAAATGAAGACTGAACCACCAGGAAAAGGCTAATTATGTGTGTAAACTTAGGTGAATAATACATCTAAAGCCTTAACACCATACATAACATCTTGACTCTCAGCAAAAAAGATCCACATGTGCACACACATGTGCAATCTTGCTTTGCATGAAGTACGGGACCATTAAAAAAAATGACCATTCAAGTTGAAACTGCCAAAAGCCAGTCTAATAATCAGGAAATTGTGATTGTTCCATGCCCCTTACAAATGTATGTTGAAAAACTAAAAACTCTTATGTCCATAATATGTGCACAAGAAAATGTGAAACATAGTAACATGAATATCTATTTAGTACATGAACTTTAACACACTAGAAACAAGCGTTAAGAGGTTTTGTTTTGTTTTAAAGCATTTGCCTTCCTCTTCTCATCAAATAACCTAGGATATAGAATAAGCTTTGTTCCAGGCCTTGGCAAATTGCCAAGGATCAGCTTCCAACATTTTTTTTTTTTTTTTTTTTTTTATTTATGATAGTCACACAGAGAGAGAGAGAGGCAGAGACACAGGCAGAGGGAGAAGCAGGCTCCATGCACCGGAAGCCCGACGTGGGATTCGATCCCTGGTCTCCAGGATCGCGCCCTGGGCCAAAGGCAGGCGCCAAACCGCTGCGCCACCCAGGGATCCCCAGCTTCCAACATTTTACCCTTTGCCCTCTCAATGTTGTGAAATATTTCAGATGAACCCTTGGATGCAGAGGGCTTGGTTTGTCTCTTCATCCGTTTCTTTAAACACTTTTCCTCATTCACCTTGCTAAGTTCACCTTCAACGAAGTTCCTCTGGCTGAGTATCCAGATCCTCCTTTATGGTCACTCTACGACCTTACAGCTTTCTTAAGTTCTCCACAGAGGGGTCTTTCAGAAAAGACCTGTTTCCTCAGCAGTCAATACTGGATGATCCTTGGAACTGGTGGCCTGAACTCACCCTTGCAACCTGGGTACACACTTCACAGCAGAGCCCTGTCTGCCCTGGAGGCACCACCAACCCACTCAGTTCACGCCAACTTCGGCTTCTGAAACATGAAACCAACCTTTCCTGGCAGAAAAGGCTCTTTTTCTGTCTCCTCATAATCACTATTCTCTTTCAACGTTAACTTCGACACTTCGGCCTGAACACTAGCCAAATGGATTGGGATATATATATATATATATACACACACACACACACACACACACACACACAAAAGTCCTCAATTCAAAGTAAATGCTTCAATTCAATTTAAACTAAAATACACTGGATGACTTGAGCTTTTTTTTTTTTTTTTTTTAATTCATCAGACTTTTTCCATGTTTTCTTTTTTTTAAAGAGTGCAAGCAGTGGGTGAAATGGGAGGGATAGAGAGGTAGAGGGAGAGAGAGGGAATCCCAAGCAGGCTGTACACTCAGTGTGGAGCGTGGCATCAGACTCCAGCTCATGACCTGAGCTGAAATCAAGAGTTGGATGCTTAACCAACTGAGTTGCTCAGATGCTCCCCACCCCCCATATGGTTTACAGTGGAGTTTCCTGCAAGACTCTCTTGTCTTCACAGTTGGTGCCACATTTTCAAGCCTTCTAGTCCTGTCCAATTTCACTTTCTGTGCTGTTCTGTTTTTTGCTGCACTTTTGCCTCTGTTGGCCAATCCCTGCTCTTAATGATCTACTTTGGCTGGAACGTTGTGTGGGTGTATCACCAGGGTACAAGGAGGCACAATAATCCCATGCTTCACTGTCTATACCTTGACTGAGTAACAGGTACTAAGTGACAAGTCACCAACACACTTTGAAAGAAGTGATGGGAATGGTCTTGCAACATGATGTACATGGGTTACTTACATAGTATGGACTAAAGAACTAGCAGCAAAGTCTGTGCTTTATACAATGAAGTACAATAATACTATGATATACTGTGGTGCGTCCCCTCCCAAAGTCATACGGCAAGGTCCTAACCCCCAGTGGGTCTCAGAATGTGACTGTATTTGGAGACAGAGCCTAAATTTAAAGGGTAATTAAGGTAGAAAGAGGTCATGAGGGTGAGCCTGAATTCCACACAACTCGTATCCCTCCCTATAAGAAGAGGAGACTGGAACACAGAGGGAAGACCATGTGAAAACATAGGGAGAAGCAGATGGGATCTATAAGATGAAGGAGGCCACAGAAGAAACCGACCCTGTGGAGACCCGGATTTTGGACTCTGCAGATCTGTGAGAAAGTCAATTTCTATTCTTGAAGCCACCCAGTTTATTATTTTGTTCTTGCAGCCCTAGCAAACTAATTCATAAAGTAACAAATTTGTGATCGGGGACTGATGTTTAACTCTATCACAGTAATGGCAATTTGTGTATACTGGAATGATGCCAAGTGAGGACCCCCTGTATGAGCATAAACATCCCTTTGAGTAAGTGATGGCAGCGTTTGTCTTTCATACTGCCCTATAATCTAAGGGAAACTGCCCTGCCCTTAGTGCTGGCTGCCTGGCTGCCATGTTCTGTATTGGGCAACCTCTCCCTGGCCTGGTCTCACCTGGTTGAACTGGGAACAGTGCCCTGTTCTCAGGGTGGCTTGTCTCCAGGCCTGTGCAGGGCCTGGCAAGAGGGTCTCAGCATCAAACACCAAATTAGTTCACTTCTTTTAGGAATTTGGACTGCAAGCATGAGAGAGTATGTCTGGTGGTATGGGAACTGAAGCTGAATGGAAGGAGCAAGAGCATCGCTGGTCCCAGGGAGGCTGCAACTCCATATATATAGACACATACTCCTAACTGGTTAGACTGATGCAGATACATGCACACACACATACACATATGCACACGTATGCATGCGTAGATACTACTAGTGTCAGCAGAGGAGAACCTGGCCCCAGTTAGATTTGAGAAGCCAACTTGGACATGTATAATAGATTCAGATTTAGATTTGCTCAAGTTAGGTCTATGTGGCACTTCTAAATATACATAAAGTCATTTCTCAAGTAGGACTATCCTACTTTATTTAATGCCAGGTCAATAAAGCTAAAAATTCAAAACAGTATTTTGAGCCCTAATTAACTATAAGCTCTAAGTGTTGTAACACAATTTGTTATGCAATAAACCTTAAAACAAGCCTGTAATTCTAAAGCACAAAGGATCAAGATAATGGTAAATCTAACCAGGTTTTACTAACAAACATGCTCAGTACTACTCTGGCTTTGCACACCTCCCATGGCCTCCTGGTACACTAAGCCAGGACTAGAATTTTTCTGGGAATTAGTGGGTAAAATTAGTATGGGCAGTGCTAGGTAGCAGAAGAGGCAACACCAGGACACTGGATAACCTGAAACATGGTCAGTGATGTGCATAGTGTAAACATACAAAGATACCGGCTCTACCTAGCCAGGATATTCATATGCAGAGAAATCTCCCTTAAACGCATCCCAGGAACAGAGCACCTAGAAAAAATTTAAGATGCATGCCTGTCAGTCGGTAAATCTGAAGGAAGTGAGAAGGCTCCTTCAATCCACCTCCACTTAAGGCCCTGCCCACTGTGAGGACCCTCTGCTCTCTCCACCTAGCACGTATGCCAACAATCAGTTGTGTTCCCAAAGGTCTGGATGCCAGTTACACTTGTTATTGGAACTACATAACTCACTTGGAGATTATGTAAAATGAAATACAATTGTGAAAAGAAACAGGACTCTTGGGACGCCTGGGTGTCTCAGCAGTTAAGTGTCTGCCTTCAGCTCAGGGCGTGATACTAGGGTCCTGGGATCGAGTCCCACATTGGGCTCTCTGCAGGGAGCCTGCTTCTCCCTCTGCCTGTGTCTCTGCCTCTCTGTCTTTCATGAATAAATAAAATCTTAAAAAAACACAAACAAACAAGGCTCTTATTTTCTACCAACAGTGAATATAGTGAAAGACTCCATAAAGGGGAAAGGCTTAAAACACAAAACACTGCTGAATTTGGCGAGGGCTAGACTCTTATAATGTGGGGAAGGGTCTGCACTCTATCTGCTAGTATCAGGATTCTCAGGTGATGGAGACGTCCATTAACTGGAGTGGGGGGGGTCCTTTCAGAGTGGATACTTGAAAGGTCTTCTAACTTTGTTACTCATATCTCAGGAAAGCTGAACTTAAAAAAAAAAATTCTAAGAATGCCAAAACTGGAAATCCTAAGTGAAATATAATATGGTTACTTATGCAAAAAAGAGTAGTCAGCCGACCTGAAGAGGCAACTTTAGCCTTACATAAAAATGTGGCATATGGATACCCATTGTTTCCCATTAAAGGTATCCACTACTTTAAGTGACATTTTCTCAGCTTGATATTTTCATTGGCGGACCCACTATAGATTATGATTATTTTAGTTAAGAAGGCTTCTGCTGTTCTTTCTTTTCAGAAGGGGAGTCAAAAGGAAAGTCACACTACCTTGCTTGTTCTTTCTTGCCATCCAGCCTTTTCTCCCCTGCAGTAAGATCTGAATAACTGGATACTGAATTTTTCTAAGTAGTCATGAGCTACGTCCTACTGGCCAGATCTTAAATACTTCCTTTCCTCAGGTTACTGCCCTACTCAAAT
Organism: Canis aureus; assembly: GCF_053574225.1. Lineage (NCBI taxonomy): Eukaryota > Metazoa > Chordata > Mammalia > Carnivora > Canidae > Canis > Canis aureus. The sequence goes on along the minus strand of NC_135611.1, from coordinate 91,532,672 downwards.
TGCAAAATGATCCTCAGGTTGCCAATTCTTAGTTTCTCTGCCTGGACTCCACAGGTCTCCATAATCTGATTTTACCTAATCCGACTTGCCATACTTCCCGGCCTGTGAACATCCCACCCGGAACAAGAGCAGAAATCTAGTGCCTCGCCATAGCAGGCCATATTTATCCCCAACCGTCATGATTTCTCTCACCCTTCTCACCTGGAACACCCTTCCCAATAACCTTGTACCTGTGCATGGTGTGCCATCCTTCAGTCATCAACTCATTCCCCACTCAAGATCTTCCCCAGCTGTAACACATCACACTGATCTTTTTCTTACCGAGACCATGCCTCATTTTTTCCCACTGCCCTACAGTCTCTAGCGCAGCACTTGGGCAAGAAAAGTTAGGCAGTATAAATATAGTCGAATACAAATTGAACTTTTAGGCAGGGTCCCCTGGGAAAACTGCTCTTGGCAATACACCTGTTCACTGGCCACTAGTCGTGAATTCAAGTGTAGCTGTTCTACATATTTCTGTTGTTCATCTTCAAGGACAAAATCATAAACTCTAGCATTGAACTTGTTATATCTCTGCTGCATCTTCTCATTGCTCAATCTCTGGAGTCACCTGAACTGATAAATTTACTCCTGACCACAGGTCAGGATACTGAGATTTTTCAAAAGTTGCACAGAGCTTCCAAATCCTCCTATTAGTCTTGTCTAAATCCTATTTTATTTACTTATCCTCTGCTGCTCCTTATTTAAAAGCTCTTCTTCCTATATAATGCTAGTCTTTTTCCCCATATTTTCTCACTACCTTTTTCTCCCCTTCATGCAGATTCCCCAGGTTTTTCTTTGCCCCCCCCCACCTCTTTTCTTATGCTCTCGATAGTTAAACATGCAGTAAAATGTGGCCAACTGCTCTGAGCCCACGGCAGACATCACTAATACCTCCGATGCCCAGAACAGCAGCAGCTGAGATGTCTCTTAATGGCTCTTGGGGGATTGCTGAAGAACTTCAAAACCACTCTCCTGGGGGGCAGGGGACAGAATATAAGATGATATCTCATGAAGGCATTGGCCTCCCTGCTTCTAGAGTGGGGTCCCTGGCACGCTTCCTTCTGCTGAGCAACCTGGACATAGACTCTCAACCCTCAGGGTATTGGGTGCCTTCTGAGCAGCCCTGCCACTGGCGAGAGGTACCTGCAAGTCATCTGGTCCCCTATTCTGGATGCGAAACCTTCTCTGGAGATCCAAATTGCCCCTGGCTTCACTGTGACTTCAACGCACATGGCTTCAAACATTCTCTCTCCAGCCTGGACTTGTTTTGGAGTTACCAGTTGTGATTTCCAATATCCTGTTAAATGTCCCAGCTCAAAGTCATCGCTCTTTCCCCAGCAGAGTAAATATTTCTCTCTGGATCTTTCTGTCTCATCAAAGGGCAGCATCATTTCCCCCCAATTATCCAGGCTTAAAAAAAAAAAAAAAACAACAATCTTTAAAATCATGAGTTTCCTTCCTTACAGTCTGGCAGGCCTGCCAGTCACTGTGTGCTTTACCTCTGAAATAGTTCATTCCCCTCTGCTCATTCTCCTCTTTCACAGGCAGGGTCAGATATAATGGCCTCCCTATGGGTTTTTCTTGCCCTCTCTCCTGGGCTCTAATTCATCCTTTACAAAGCGAACGGTTATCTTCTTTCTACTTAGAAGGAGGAAGGCACATTTGTTCTCCCACTTCAGACTTGATGGTCTTTCGATGGAATAAAGCCCAGGTTCTCAGGCCTGGCACCGCCTCCAGGGAGTGCCCTACCCTAATCTTTCCCCTCCACTCCTATCCCAATGAAAACCTGCATAAAAACACCGTGCTCCTAATACACAAGGTCACAGAGGGAGGAGCCACTCATTCCCATGCCTCGGTGGGGTGCAGAACCTCAAATTCTCTTCCTCATCCCCCTGTCCTACACAAATCATGCTCCTTTTTTAAGAAACAGGCTAAAATGTCACTTCCTTCACAAAATCCTACATGATTTCCTCCTTTTCTCCTACTTTTTACAATATATCACATGCACTTTTGTTCACTGTTGATTCAATTCTGCTTTGTAGGAGTTTTGTTCTCTTAAAATATGCCTGAATCTCCTATCAGCCTGAAATCTCTTTGGGAATTTAAAAAAAAAAAAAAAGGTCCCCTTAATCAAAATGTAAAGGCATTTAGACTGATGCCTTACCCACCAGTGGGACCCAGAAATCTTGTTGCAATAAAATTAAATCTTCACTCTTTATTCCTCTGCTTTCTCAAAATGGCAGGGCTGATCAAGGAACCATATTGTAAGACTGCTTGAGAAGCTACACAACTATACAGTGAATTTAAGCCAGATACATGGGGCAAAGATTTTGGTTTTGGTTTGCCCTGCTCCAAACCACCTCTATAAACTGCCTTTATTCTATTTTTAAAGTTTACTTAGTTATTTTAAGTCTTCTCTGCACCCGACGTGGGGCTCAAACTCATGACTCCGAGATTGAAAGTGGCGTGCTCTTCAGACCGGGCCAGCCAGGAGCCTCCAAACTGCCTTTATTTTAACTGGTGACGATACAATCCTGTGTCTTGCTCTAGCTTTGGGAATAAAATGGCCTATATAAGACATTCAGCCTTGTTGGCCAAAAAGATCCCGCTAACCTGGAAGGTACAACAAAGACCACCCCTCACCTGGCTAAAAGAGCAGTGAACAAGGGGAACAGCATTGTGAACAAGGGGAGGAGGAGGACGGAGAGTGGCACTGGCCTCCCCACAAGCAAGGCAAATAAGAAGGGGAGAGAAGCTGACCTGAGTCCTCAAAAGCCTGCGGAGTCCCACTGTTCAGCAGATGGGGGTCCACCAAAAACCCCTTCTTGAGGAGTGGCAGGGCTAGACACCTTCACGAGGTGTATCTTGTATTCCTTCCATCTAAAGCGCTGTCTTGAATTTCTCTAGATGCTACTCCTCCCAACGTCAAGAGACTCACCTGATGTTCATCCACCCTCAGCTCCTGTAACCTTTTCAACAAACAGCTGGAATTCATAAGCCAGGAGGAGGTGGGCTCAGTGGGCAAAGGGGCCATAACATCCTCCCGCTCCCCTGCCCAGTCCCTGCAGACTTGGCCTGATGTGCATTTTTTAAAATTTTTTTAAAATTTTTATTTATTTATGATAGTCACAGAGAGAGAAAAGAGAGGGGCAGAGACACAGGCAGAGAGAGAAGCAGGCTCCATGCACCGGGAGCCCGACGTGGGATTCGATCCCGGGTCTCCAGGATCGCGCCCTGGGCCAAAGGCAGGCGCCAAACCGCTGCGCCACCCAGGGATCCCTGTGCATTTAATAATAAACTGAACATTCGGCATTCATCCGACAAATCTACCTGCCGTGGACCACATGCTAAATCCAAAAACCATGCTCCTTGTCTGTGAGACTTAGTGTCTCATCTGTAAAATGGGAGAAGTAGTATCTGTTCCAAGTCTGTAATGGGATTAAAACGTGATACATATTTATAGCTCCCAGCCTAGCACTGTCTGGAACAGAGAAGGCAGAAGTGGAGGGACTCCAAAGTCCTGAAAATTCTATGGGAAGGAGTTTGGATTAAGAATTTAATTCTGATTATCTGGCAACTAAAAAGAATATGATATTTTCACGTCAATTATTATCTCAAGGTAAACAAAACCCATCAGTCCTGGGGAGGGGAGTGGGGAGATGGGAGCCCACTTTGTGGTAGTAAAAATGGGCCAACGACATGATGCGGTGAGGTAAAAGCAATTTTGAAAAGAGGGGGGAACAGCCTGTGAAATCTGAAGTGGTAACATAAAAGCCGTGTTTATGGAGAAGCCAAAACCCACTATTCCAGTGTGGGAAGGCATGCCCCCATGTACCCCTTAACAGCCTTCCAAAAAAAAAAGGTCAGTCCTTTGGCACAGGGCGCCCTGTAAAGTAGGGTGTTCTTCAATCAAGTGGAAGGACATGCAAATATTACTAACAGCAGGCTGGGGCTTGATGGATATCAAGGGCTGGGATTTATTGAAACGGCTACAAAAGAGCTCAGCCTTGTAACAGGTTAAAAATAATTCTGAACGTAATGGCACTGAAATAACCCCTGGCCATGTTTTACTTGGCTACTTCTCCAACCTGGGTACGTGAAGGTCAGGGAGATCACAGGTGATTCTGTTTTCTTTTCCTCACTCTTCTGTAACTTTTTTTTTTTCAGACGGGAAAAACGCCTCCCAAAAACACTATTTTCAGCTTTACATTAAAAAAAAGAAAAACAAAAAAAAAAACACAAAAAAACAAGCAAAGCTCCAAGGGAGCTCCAAGGGTTTTCAGGTGCTGATTATAAAAATGCAGAAAGCTACAACTAATACAACAATCATCAGAGTCATATATGTAACAAGGGGCACCTGGGTGGCTCAGCTGTTGAGTGTCTGCCCTTGGCTCAGGGCATGATCCCGGGGTCCTGGGATCGAGTCCCGCATCCGGCTCCCTGCAGGGAGCCTGCTTCTCCCTCTGCCTATGCCTCTGCCTGTCTCTCTCTCTCTCTGTGTCTCTTGTGAATAAACAAGAAATCTTTTTTTTTTTTTTAAAGATTCATGTAACAAGATAAAATGGTGGCAAGTAAAACCCCTAAACTGGATTTATTACTTCTCTTGCAGAATGCATATTTATGTCCAGGATTCCCCTGCAATGTTGACACTGTGGTCTGCTGGATTCCACAGTATCTGCCTATGGCTTCCAGTAACACCCCATGGCATTAGTGTACTGATTTCCTTTTAAGTTAAAATGAAGGCAAATGGATTTGGTCTTGATAATTTGGGCTGGATGGGAGGACTTGATATTCATGTCAATGAGCAAAATGGATCCATTTGGCACCTGTTATGCACACTGCTTGGTAGTGTGCAGGGGATTCAAAAAATGAAGGCATGGGTACCTTCTTTTATTTTTTTTTTTAAGATTTTATTTATTCATTCATGAGACACAGAGAAAGAGAGGCAGAGACACAGGCAGAAGGAATCCCACGCAGGGAGCCCGATGTAGGACTCAATCCCAGGACTCCAGGCTTCCCATGTATCATGTCCTGTCAGCACACAGACTCAGTTCCACTCTCTAAATGCTGCAAACAACTGGATTGTCGCAAACACTGTACCACATACTGAGTCCACCAACATGCTATAGGACCCTGTGTCAAACCTGCATTTTCAAGAGAAAGCCTTCCTAAGAACAAGGAGGGAATCTCTTGCCCATGGCTTTCAGTCCCTGAGAGTTGAGTCTCAGAGCTGGAGCCAGACCAGGGTGAATCTATAGTTCTCTCCAAGGTCACCAAAAGCAAAGTCAAAGAAGGACAGGGCAGGAAGGACAGGGCCATGTACTCTTCCTTACCCTCCTCCCTCCCAGGGAGGTGAAGTGACTCATCCAAGATGTCACATAGCAAAATGATGACAGATCTGGAACTAGAACCCTGATATCCTCCTGATGCCTCAGCCCCCACCCTCTTCTTTCCACTAAATTATCAGAGGCAATTTGGAAGACAGGAATAGATCCACTCGCAACCTTGAGAAAGGTGTGAGGCCATCATTTTAAATAATCTTTAGGAAATCTTTAGAAAATACACATGGTACAAGGGAAGGACATTTTACAAAACAGCATCCTGGGACACCTGTGTGGCTCAGCAGTTGAGCATCTGCCTTCAGCCCAGGGCGTGATCCTGAGGTCCTGGGATCGAGTCCCACATCAGGCTCCCTGAATGGCGCCTGCTTCTCCCTCTACCTATGTCTCTGCCTCTCTCTCTCTGTGTCTCTCATGAATAAATAAATAAAATCTTAAAAAAAATAACCCAGCATTGTGCATTAGGAATATGCTTTCTACAAACGACTATGGGTACAGTGACCTTCAATATTGTATTTCACTAGGAGTGGCAGAGTAAGCTTTGCCTAGAGCACAGTTTTATGGCCCCATCTACATTTTTTCATGATTCTGACTATCTAACATTCTCTAATAGAAAATAAGAAAGAAGCTCTATAAAAAGCATATGGCCTAGTGCCTAAGATGACCTTCTCTACTGGGCACTTTCTTACTCAAAACTCAAAGTGAAAACCCAATTAATTTAGTGCTTTCTTTTTGTCTTTTAACTTGGAGTTAGATTGTATGTCTCAATCTGGTTTTTGCCCAAAAAGAAAGAAAAGGGTTGAGCTGGAAGGCGGTTGTGAAATCTGTGGTAACTTCCAAGGAATAGCAAGGCTGAAGCATTGAAGCAGTGGTTGTACTTTTGTGTGCATATTTAAGTGATCTTCATCCCTGTGCCCTGAAATTAGAACAGCGCCTTCAAATTCTTGAGAAGCTCAAGAGCACTTATGTTAGAACTGCATGCCTTTAGAATTCCTTTAAGTAAGAAATCTTTCCATGAAGACACAGATCATTGGAATCTAATGGGAAAGAATGCCGACAATGTCTACCTTGACCCACATTAGCCAAAAAACACAGGATTTGCAGACTCTGCCCAAAGAACACAGACTGCAACCAAATCTCCCCCGAGCCCCCATCTCTGGCTGGTGTGCTCACTTCATCACAAGTATTTACGGAGTGCTTACCATGCGTGAGGTGCTCCGATGCTGGCATACGGCAATGCACCAGATGGGCTAGGGCTCTGGCTTTCTTGGAGTTTAATACTAGTGGAAGGAGGCAACAAGCTGACCTTTGCGTGATAGCAAGGGCCATGAAGAAAATTGATACAGGTCATGTGACAGATACTGGTCAGGCCTCACTGTTTCAGCTAGTGTGGTCAGGAGGGATCTCTCTGGAAAGAGACCACCAGGGCAAGGAGACAGCCACGTGATGGTCTAGGAAAGAGGCTTCCTAGAGGTGCAGAGGCTCTGAACTTCTGTAGAAGCCCCATGTGTGACAGCCACCTAGACAGCAAGCAGAGAAGTTGAGGTTCAAGGGCTGGTGGAGACCAGATGGCCCCACCTCATAGACCACGTTGAAGGGTCTGGGTTTAATCAAACTTGCAATCAGAGAGGGTTTTATGTGGCAGATGGGGGTGGATGTGTGTTGGGAAGTACAAGTGGAAATAGTGGGTAGGGGGTGACAGGAGTTGGTATTTGGCTTGGAAAGTACCCTCTGACTTCTCTGGGTAACCACCTGAACTGTTGTGAACAAAGAGGAATGCCAGGAATCTGCAAACATCACATGCTCCAGCATCTAAAGGGAGAGGGTGTGCTGTGCTCTATTTTGCTTCCACTGGGGGTCAAGCAGGCTCAGTAGAAACCTCAGGAGCACAGGTGTGGCTGTCAGAGAGGCAAGGGCCTCCCAGCGACAGCTAGGAGTTGAACTCTATGGCCTTCCCCCTGTGCAGGGCATAGAGAAGAAGCTGCCCTTCCCTCCTGTGGTTGTCTGGAACCTGGGGGACGGAAAATCCTAAGTAACGTCCCCAGAGGCAGGACACTAAAACTCTAGCATCAAGTAGGATCCACATTGCTTAAACTCTGCTCATTTCTTGAACAGTTAAAGCCCTACAAGTTAGAGCCTCTCACAGTCTATTTTAATCTCTATTAATTCCCATCTGTGTACACTTGGAGACCTGCTCTTGACAAGCTCTTTAAGGTGGCTAAGTGTGCACTATTATCTCTAATAGCATCTCTCAAATCTGGCTCTTAATTGCACTAATAAGGCGGGCACCGTTCCGATGGAAAAGAACAGAAACTTGACAATTAACACTGCTTTCCCCAGTCCGAGCACAGCGTGGCTCAACCTAGTGGGCATTCGATAAAATGGGTGTGGAACGGAATCTGTTTTGTTTTTGTTTTTTTTTTTTAAAGAGCCTCCATGTATGGGCCCACTAATGGGAAAGCCGAAGATGATCATTATTAAAACCAGAGTACAAAGTAAAAGTCAAAGCAGCTTCCTGTGATTTAGGAGGTTGTGGAAGGGACCCTGCAAATCAAAGATAAGGCAACTAACTCGACCCAGGAGGCCCAGAATCACATCCTTCACTGGCAGCTGGGCCAGGACCCCACAGGCGTGGTTCCTGACAGCTGGGTCCCTATGCTCTTCCTACAGGGAAGGATTAAGTAGAAAACTGTCGTACAGAGAGAGCTGATAGCTGAGTGTGTGTAGGCTGGTGGGATTGAGGCGAATAAGCCTATAGACCCCTCACACAGCATATTGAGCAAGGGAACATCTCCTCCTTAATTCCCATTCATGAGTGGGGGATGGGTGCCTCCTTATCCACCCCTCTTTCCCTTCTCCTGTCACCCCAAACTCTGTATTCAAGACACACAATGGAAAGTTTTTTTTCCTCTTTTACTATTACTTACCAGGTTTATTCTGAGATAACTTAATACTTTTTTTGTAAGAGCCAATTTGTGCTTGGAATTCTTCTTATATGAACCAGGTTAAATATTACACACTGAAACCTCAGAGAAGTCTATGAGGTATATGCTGTTATTCCCCCCATTTTGTAGGAAAATGGTTACATGAGGCACCAAGGGTCACAAGCTAATTATAATTAGACAGAGTTGGGATTTGAACCCGGATTCATCGGACTGCAAAGCTTACGTTTTTTCATTTTTTAAGATTTTATTTATTTACTCGTGAGAGATACAGAGAGGCAGAGACACAGGCAGAGGGAGAAGCAGGCACCCCGTGCAGAGCCCAATTTGGGACTTGATCCCAGAACCCTGGGATCACAGCCCGAGCTGAAGGCAGATGCTCAACCACTGAGCCACCCAGGCATCCCAAGGCTTACATTTTTGGCCATTATCCTGAGCTACTCAGGTACACAGCCACCAAAGTCACAGTTCTGACACCCACCTGGACGTGGACACAGTGATGGTAAAGTCACCCTGCCCTGCCTCTAACTTCCTGACAGGTACCCACCCCACTTCTACCCCATGAATGATGTCATTTCAAAACGTATATCAGTATCAAAACGTCACATGGTACACCTTTAATATATATACTTTTTACTTGTCAAAGATAAACAAAAATTCTTTTAGAAAGATGTTCTTCATGCGGCTTTATTGATCAAAGAAAAAAAAAAGTATGGGACAGAAACCAAATCTTGATTCAAAAAAGCAGACATATTTCTAAAATCATCTATTTCTCTGCAGGAGTTGGCTCCACATAAAGATAAGGCAAACTTACTGGGGCTTGTAAATATTGGTAAGCCCCATCCAATTTCCCATGGTTGCTTTCCATGCCTGAGTTACATTTCAGTGCTGAATCCCTATTTCAAAGGATAGGACTCGAAACCAGAAATTCCATGTATCACAGTTTTAAAAATTGAGCAAAACAAGTCTCTCCTGCTTCTCAACTTTTAATATTTATTTTAGTTGGCCCTCAGAGGGTTCTTTCTTCTACTGGACTTAGCCTGCTGGATTTTGACAAAAAGCAACATATTAAGGTCCAATCGCTGTGAAAACAATCTATCCATTGGATTTAAAGATAAAATAAAAATTGTAGAAAAGTTACCAAAATTCATTTACTGTCAAATATTTCCCCAAACAGTTCAACCTCTTGCCACTAATAGGTTCAGTACCTCCTTCCTGAAGTGCTGAAGAACTAGGAATTTGGCAAAACCCAAATCTATTTTCTAGGTCCTTAGCTCTCCCTTGTGTATAAAAACGGAAATGCAGCTTACTAGAAATTTTGCCCCCGTAGATCTAATGACCCAATTTTAAAAGCTTAAAAATGCTATTTGATAAAAGGGGGAAAAAAAATCAATTTTTATGTCTTATAGCAAAAAGCAAAGAAAGATTACTTAAAGTGACAAAACAAAAGCAGCAAAATATTAAAGGCATTCTGTACGTTACACTTTTGCTAAAGAATCCTGAAAAACAAAAACAGACAAGAAAATCTTGTCAGTATAAGATATTATAGGAGAAAAGGACATTTCACAGCATCACAGATGCTCTTAGCTGTGATTACAGAGAGAAATTTCCAGCCCCTGTCTCTGATTTCAGGCTGGATTGTATTTAATCCAGCCCCAACGCAGGAGACACTGTCCTGTTTCAAGGATTTCTAGGGAGAAAAATCCTCTTCGGATGGGTGACAAGACATTTTGCTATTTCTCATTGTGTTTTCAACAGAATTTCAAATGTATTGTTTGAAATACCAATTTCTTTAAACTTTCTTGGTTCCCAGCTCTTTGTGACTACCTCTTCATGAATTTCTCTGTCTCTTTCCCATGTAGGTTTTGGCACAGGCTGCTTGGGATGGAAAGCCAACGAGGGGATCTTATTCTGTATTTGCATCCTGGGGTTATGTAGCTTTTTAAGACACCCAGGTAAATTCCCTTGAGAAGTGTTGCATTTTACTTACTGATTACCCCTACTCCTGTACGGTTTAAGACTCTCTTACTGTTTCCTCCACTTTGAGCTGTTAGAAGGAGATTAACCCCCAAATCTTTTTAGGGGTCAGGAGACAGGACCAGGAAGTCGCCACTCAGACACAGTCTTCATGGGGAGCTTGGGCTCTTACTTGACAGACTAGTTGAGGAAAATGAGAGTATTCCCTATGTTTCCCTTCACTGAGGTCCGTCTTGAAATCCTAAACCTTCTAAAACCAGTTGCATCCATCCCTAGATTTAAAGATGTGAGGAAGCAGAGCTTATCACCATCACTTACATAACTTGGTTGGGGGCCCAACTGTCCAGGGCACTGCAAACACAGGGCTAAGTTCCTTCATCACCAGGAGCTTATACAGAATACCAAAAAGAGCATCCTTGTTCTCATGTATGAGGACTGCACGGAGAGACACCAGCAAATAAGAAGGACCTTTCCGAATTATAGTTTCGAGACATCACATCCACAATGAAAGAAAAGTGTCGTCTTCAAAGTTCATTCCTTCTATCTGGCTAGCAATTAAATATTACACGGAGCACATAATTTAGTTTGCATTCCAATTATCTTCCAGTGCTGTAGGGTACAAATCACTCACTCGGCAATTAAATAAATTCTGAGGTGTCACTAAATGTTTTAAGGAAAGGAAGGGATTCTGAAGTTGGCAGAAGGACCGATGCAAGAGGAAGAATAGAAAAACAACCAAGTACTCCAGCACTCACCCTCAGCCCAGCTTTTAGCTTTGCAATCACCCCAATCTTACAGAGCCCCTGCCCCGATAAAGAATGCAATATTGGAGACATCTCAGTGCACACATGGCTGGAGTTCAACCGGAAAACCTGTCCCACTGGGCTCATCAGACATCTGCCAATTTAGGCCGATGGAACGCCTGCTCTCACATATAAAGACACAAACATATTTTTTTCAAGAAATTAACAACATGAGCCAATTATTGTGTATGTGCAAACACACATGCGTGTGCATGCACACCCCATAGTACGTGGTGTAGCACTGTTATCACCTTGGGTTCACCATGGGAAAAGCTACAACATGCTAAGGGATATCATATTTTTAAAACCACATTCACATTTCTCTTTTAAACTTTCTAGAGGTGCTATTCCCTGTTCAGGGGAGCCACCCACTGCCTTCAGAAGGATTAGGATAAAGTTGGTATGCAAAGGAAAGAAACCAAAGGCCACCAGTGCCTCCCCAACAGCGATTTATGAGCCCACCATCAGAGAGTAGTCTCAATCAGGATTTGGTGAGGGAGAGGGGTTTCCTCACTTCCAAAGGCTCTTTGTAATCTAGAGCTATGGCTGAGGCACAGGACTCATAAGAGCCGCTAGATGCCACCGTGCTGCACCCTATGGCGGGGCCACGTGTGTACGGGAAGTTGCTATCTGTATGTGACAGGAAGGCAGGGCAGAAAGCCTTCTTTCTCAGCGGGAGTAAAGAGGTAGAGAGGTAAGAGGTCAGGCCTGAGGATATTGCCACCTGTTGTATAATCAAGAATTTGTCTGGTCTTTGTCCTGGGTTGCTGGCATGGAGCTTCTAAAGCCCTCGGAATTTCCTGAGTGGTAAGCGGTGTCTTTGTTATGCTAATGAGGTGACCAAGGAGGGCCCCTAGAGGGCTTCAGGATGGGGGCAGTCACCAGAAGGACCAACCACTTGAGTAGGTGGTTGGGCTGTTGAGCCAGGCGGGCCTGGGAGGAGCTGGGGACTGGGGAAGGAGTCTGATCATTCAGCTGATTATTTTTTTATTTTATTTTATTTTATTTTATTTTATTTTATTTATTTTACTTTATTTTATTTTACTTTACTTTTTACTTTACTTTCTTTTCTTTTTCCAGCCAGTGATTTTATTTTATTATTTTTTTTTAAAGATTTTATTTATTTATTCATGATAGTCACACAGAGAGAGACAGAGAGGCAGAGACACAGGCAGAGGGAGAAGCAGGCTCCATGCACCGGGAGCCCGACGTGGGACTCGATCCCGGGTCTCCAGGATCGTGCCCCGGGCCAAAGGCAGGCGCCAAACCGCTGCGCCACCCAGGGATCCCCAGCCAGTGATTTTAATCATTTGTGCCTACATAGTAATGAGCCCTGGATAAAAACTCTGGATGCTGAAGCTCAGTAGAGGGAGCTTCCTCGTTGGTGCACATACTGCAGTGTCAGGAGGGTGACGCACCCTGATTCAAACAGGAGGGGGATCTCTGTCTGCTTCTTAGACCTCGTGCTATGCACCTCTTCATTTGTTGGTCCTCCTGACTTGTGTCTTCAGTAATAAAACTGTAACCACAAGTAGTGCTTTTCTGAGTTCTATTTATCATCATAGCCAATTAACTGAACCTGAGGGAGTCATGAGAACCCCTGAATTTATAGCCAGTCAGTCAGAAGAGCCGGTGGCCAGGGGACCTCCAGAGTGTGGCTGGGGGGTGAAATAAGCACCGTCTTGCTGGGGCCTGAGCCCCTTTAACTTGTGTGGTCTGTGCCAACTCTGGGTAGTTAGTGCCAGAAGTGAACCTGGTTTGGGTTGAAATGAATACTCGCCTGTGAGGGCCCCTAAGTGGTATGTTAGTGGGGAGGTGCGGAGCAAGAGGAATGAGATCCTAAAAATGCCCAGAAGTAGATTTTCTGTGAGGCTAATAAAGTGCAAATTTCAAGACTCTCACCTGACATGCTCCTCTTAAGGCTCTGGGAGGGTCCTTCATGATGTGTTCACATAGCCAGACACAATATGCAAAAAGTAAGACATTTTTGTCTCGCTTGTTTTAAAAAGCTCCCTCACCCACCCAGCCACAGATTCTAGGAACTTCAGTCTTGACAACCCCCTGGTGGTGACTCTGCCGTTGTTGAGAAATGGGGCTAGGCTCTCTTGCCTGTTCTAGCACGGTGTGAAGGAAGCAGCCAAGACTTTCTGCAGATTCTCAAGCAGGGCACAGAAAGAGCTGGGAGTGCTGTGGCAGCACCAGAAGGGCTGGGGGTCCTCACGAGACCTCAGAGCGCAGGAGAGCTGCCAACCTGGAGATGGAGCCGGGACCCCAGACTGCAGTAGCACAAATCATAGAAATCTCCCAGGGAATGAGATGGGACCGGATCAGATGCACGACGAGACCTCCAGGGACAGGCCAGGCCAGTAGCCCTGCACCGAACCTAGCAGAGACCCACAGGACAGCGGGAAACCAGGGCACCAGTCCCCAGGGCCATGACAGAACACCAGCTTCTACCATTTTCCAGATGCCAGTTGGGAAGGAAGATGGAACTGCAGCCCCCAGGAGAGGAAGAGAAACAGCCCATGGGATACACGAGTGCTGACCTGACAACCCCCAAAAGATAAGTTAACTTGAGACTGGCTAACACCAAAGAAATCTAAGTTTCCCTCAATGGAAAACAGGGATTTCAGAAGAACTTTTAAAAAACTTTTTTTTTTTTTTTTAATTGAGCTATGTTTGAAATTGTGATCCTTCTCATTTAAAACAACATTATGAATACGGAAAAATTTTAAGATCTTCCAACTAAACAGATTGTCTAAAGGTCACTGTGGGAATTTTTAGCATAATAGGATTATAAAATAAAACCTGTTTGTGATAAAACCATAATAAAATTTTCAAGGAAAGTGGCCATTTCACTTAAATTTAACCTAAGTGTTCTGAGGCAGAGACTGCTAGCTAGTCACCAGAATCTTATTTTCCTGGGCTGATGGCCAGACCACATTTCCTGGTCTCCCTTACAGCCAAGTGTGGCCACACGACTGAGTTCCAGCCAATGGGACATGAGCGGAAATGACAGGGGACCGTGCAGGCCTGGCCCATCCAAACCCCACACCCACCACTCTGTGCTGCCTCCCCCACTTCCAGCCTCACCAGGATGCAGATGAAGAAGTTGGCAGAGGCTCTGTCAGCCTGGACTCTTGAGAGTCTGGACATGGAGAGTAGCTGCCCCCACGAACCAGAAACATCCACCTTGGGCTTTTATGGGAGGAGTAAAAGTCTACTCATTTTTTCGTAGAGGCCCATGAGTTGGGCATGTTTCAGTCCAGCTGTGGCAGCCGTGAATGTTCCCCTAGGCTATCCTCTTGCACATCAATCTGGTGCTAATTCAATGTGGCAATCAATGGGCACTTACTATTTGTACATGGAATTCCTAAGTTCTAACAAGATCCACCTTACCTGCTACTAGGAAACTACCAGGAATGCTAGGAAACTGGATTTTGAGCTGTGACCAAAGAGTGAGCACGGCCATGTGAGAGCACAGAGAAAAGTTCAATTACTATTTATTTGTGAAGGTGCCATGGATGTGGCGGTGATGGAGCTGGGCCTGGGAGGATGAGAGAAGTTCAGGAGGAGAAGGAGGAGGAGGAGGAGGGTGGGGAAGTTCATTCCAGGCTGAACATGAGTCCTCATGTTTGATCCAGTGGGACGTGATGCTAACGACAGAAAAAACAGGGCTCTGTTCACCCCAGGAAGCAGAATCCAGGCCAGTGAGGAACAGCAGATGAGGAAAGAGGATTCGGTTCAAAGCGGAGAGGAAGGAACGGTCGGGGCTGACCCCAGATTGGAGGCCCTATGCAGACAAAAAAGGCAGAGCGTTTCCCTGAGGGGTGACCAGCCTCTTGGCACTGGGGCTGCGGAGGATGCGGTTTCAAGCAGGGGATGGGTAGCTGCTCCATTCAGCTGCCTTCCAGCTCTGGGATGCTCTGTAACTCCCAAGCCTCTGCCAAGCAGGCTTTGTGCATCATTGCCAGGAGAGAGAAGAATTATTTTAGCCCTGTTTCCGCATTTCTTTCACGACCATCTTTGCCATATTCCCTTTCAAGCCTGTGTTGGCTGGGTCCACTCGACGCATTCAATCATAAGCCAGTAGAGAACATCTTTTCCCATCCAGGCTCGCGAAAACCCCTTGAATATAATGTTATTACCAAGAAAAAGCTTACTAGGCTGATATTGAACAGGATTGCTGCTGGTGAACAAAAAAACAAATGACAGGAAGTATCTATTTTGAATGCCTTGGCCGTGGGGCCTGCTGCATTGATGGCAGGTCCCGGTTGACAACAAGTTACTGGCTCCTACCAAATACGGACAGACGATTTTCCAAAGAATGGATCACAAAAAGACGTGTTACAACAGAGCTGCACTGAGAACAGTTTTGTCCTTCCTGGGTGGCTTCGTATTTCGCGATACACCACAGCGTGAACATGAATTTCATGGTGTCATTTTGAAAAACAAACTAGTTTTCCATTTTTATTTATTTTATTTATTTATTTTTTTATGATTTTATGTATTTATTCATGAGAGACCAGAGAGAGGCAGAGATGTAGACAGAGAGAGAAGCAGGTTTCCTGCAGGGAGCCCAAAGTGGGACTCGATTCCAGGACCCCAGGATCACGACCTGAGCTGAAGGCAGATGCTCAACCACTAACCACTATGCCACCCAGGTACCTAGTTTTCCAGTTTTCCAGTTTTCGATGTGTATGCTAGAGGTGAAAGGAAGTCTGGTGGATCATGAGAAAGAGAGATGCTATCCTAACATTATGGTAAATGAGGCAATTTTCACGTTCCTCTTAAAAGTTATCACTGTATTTCACAAACATTCCTCAGGTCCCTACTATGTGCTAGGCACTGCGCTATTCATTAGTGACCTATGCTGAAAGAAAAAGGGAACACATGAGATATTCTAACTTGGAAACTTTCTAAGATCATGTTATTTTTCTTAAGGGCATTTCCCAACAATTATTTTTAAAATGGTGGGTTCAGCTACTTTCTTGCCTGATAAACAAGGTTATTTTGCCTGTAGTATCTGGAGAGTCTACCTATAAAGATTGACTTTACACGTTTTGGCCTGGATCGTTGTATCCTCTCCTGTAATAGGACTCCAGGTACTTAATTTATTGCTTAAATAAAAGAGAAAGGGAAAGGGGATTTTCTTGAGCTCAGAAATGATTATTAGACAAACACAAAACCCGTCACGTTATAGAATGAGTCGTAATTATGCAGCAACATCCTTACAACAGGGAAACAAAAGAAATCCATAAAACCATGCTCTGGGACCATGGGAATATTTGGATACAATGGTAGGACGGTCACACGGAAGTCAGATTTCACATGCCATCGTTTGGCCATAAACATGAGCAAAGCTCTCTTTGTCTCTTTCTTTTTCCAGCCTTTTCAAAATTCAGGTCATGTCTCTCTCATCATATAGCATCCTGAGTAAATCACATTTCAAGTGGAGCCAAGACCTGTCCGCCTTTGATAACCAATCTCAGAAATACTTCCCAGTGCCTTTCCACCCACCCACCCTCTTCTGTCCTAGGTCCTAGAAGCCGTGGTTCACAAAGCTCGGGGGCCGCATCCCCTTTCGATAAAGCGAACAACTCACAACCACAGCTTCTGTTTTGTTTGGTTTTCACCCCGAATGAGCTGTTTCCGGCACACATCCTCTGGTCCTGCTTTACCCAGGGTCCCAGAGTGCCGTCAACCACCGGTACTAGGTCTGCGCCCCGTCAGGCCAAGTGGGGCGAAACCTCCAAAGGGAAGCTTCTCGGCGGTGTTCACACCTGTCACTCCTTGGGGGCACTGGGATACTTCTCTGCTCCCTGGGCGACATTCTGAGATTTCATCCCTAGGGCAAAATGATAAATCACCATCTTCCAAAAAGGGTGGCGGAGCCCCCAAACTACAGAATAACATTTCCAAGCATCAGCGACCCCAGCCTGGGCCTGCGACAGACAGATCCAAAGAGCCAAAATTGAGCACACAAATGCTTCAGCTCTCACAAGTTCTTATTTCTAGCCAGCTGTGTGACCTGGCGTAGTCACTGAACCTCTCTGGGCCACAACTGCTCCGTCTGTAAAACCAGGAGAATACAAAGATACCTTCCAGCTCTAATTTCCTTGGGCCACAACTCCTTCAAACCAAGAGTACAAAGACACCTTCCAGCTCTAATTTCTTTGGGTCTAGGAAATAACAATGCCGCTAGAAAACACCTCTGTCTCCAAAGTATCTCTGCTAGCCTTGAAAAAGTAAAACTCCGATTAAAGACCACAAAATTGAAGGGGGAACAACCAGAAAGATCTCTAAGGCCCCCTTCCACATTTTGATTCTAACTCTGACAGTGATGCAAGACCAGGCAACTGGTCATAAGACGTGAGCGGTCTCATTGCTTCCAACGGCCAACGCTGCCCTCGCAAGACAGTCTTCGTCATAACTCAAGGCCCTGCCTTGGAACGGAAAGAGTCCACTGCAACAGCGAGATGACCTTCCCTGGGCTCAAGAGCCCCTTCTGCTTTCACTCGCAGCTTGCCCTTGGGCCCCAGATTGCTCAAGCCGGCAGGTGCATCCACCTGGCCAGGACGGGTAAGAAAGCCACTACCTACCCTCAGCCACTGCTTCTCCGTGAGGGCGTCGCTGTAGTCCACGTCCCGGCGCTGGCGAGACCCCCTGCCAAATATTTTCTCCTCCTCTTCTTCACACGTGAGCCGCTCCACTTCGGCGTCATCCTTAATAATCCAGGAGGGCAGCTCATCTTCCTCCATCAAGCGGGGCTTCCGCTTCGGGTTCCGGGCGTCTTCCCGCCGCCGGTCCATGTCCATACGCTGGAGGCATTAACAAAAGTTTTTCACCAGTGGGAAAAGGGGATTCTGCACAGCATCGATTTCACAGCACACAAAACTTGCACGAGTCACCTCCTTATGGTTTCAGGGTCCCTTTCTGCTTTTCCCATAAAGTCTCTCTATCCTGGCTGACTAGTTCTGGCTCATTCCTCAAGCAGGCGGTCCCCGCAGAGATTCTGTAAGGTAAAATCTCTTCCCTCCCTTCCCCCACCCTATACCCCATCTTTGAAATGCATGCATTTAAAATACACTCTTTAAAGAGTCCTGTGCTTGGTTTGTGTGCACGCAATGCTCCCCCTTAAGTAGTGGTGAGAAATGTCCAATTGGGGATGTATTTCAAAAAATATGAGCCCTGGAGATAGAATTCACTGCTGCCCTGGCATAAAAGTACTCTTCGAGCATGTAAAAGAGAAACTTCATTAAGAAAACTTCCTTTTACTCAATAGGGCTCATGCTTTTAATTAGACAACCAGGAAAAAATGTCAGGGGCCCAAGTTGTCACTGTAGAGCGGCCACCCTCAGACTTGGACATGCAGGCCCATTAATGGCTTGATTAGTCATTCGGCCATGGGTGTATTGAATTTTCGGTGCACCGTGGGCTCTGTGAAAGGAATGTCCTTCAACTCTCCAGCTTTCTTTTAAAAAAAAAGTTTGGCCCCTACAAAAATGGTATAGCACCTGAAAAGAAGCTCAGATGCAATCTCATTGCAACTCATCAGGTTATAAGGGACGTGTCTCCCTTTCATACATTTTCATAGACTTCAAAATGCTGACGTCCCCACCTCTTGCTTTATTTTTTTAAAAATCCAGTGCACTTGTAAGTAAATTAAGTGCCACACACTTGGCTCTAACTCGTTATCAAACAATCTGATGGCCTAAAAAAGCAAATCAAACCTGCACTGAATCGCTGCATATGTTAGTTACATATATGTTATATATACATATATCGCTTGCTACAACCGAATAGACCATTAACCATTAAATGATTTACCTTTCCCCTTTCTTCGTTCGGTTCTACCGTAATGAAACAGGGATTCAACATAACCGTTTCTTAAGAACTAAAACCGGCAACAAAATATAAATGAACTTTCTCTTCAAATCCAAACTTGACCTCTAAGATCAACATAGATATTCGAGTTCAAAGTCCCTTAAACTAGGCTTCAACATTTTTGGAAATCATTATATTCCCAAGATGGGCCAGGCCTGCAGCTTGGGGGAGCCTCATTGGTAGATAAATGTGGCCATCCTGTTCTGTCATGTGCTATAGTTAGCTGGAGAGGCTGTTCTTAATCCTGACTCCTAATGCTCTGGTATCAGAAATGGGATCCACCAAACTTGCACTGGTAGCACACAGAATGCCTTGCTGACAATGCAATCTGCAGAGGGGCTTCTCAGAGTGACCTCCTAACAGTACTTTAGATTGCTAATAAGAAAGAAAAAAAACCATTTTTTTTGGTTAACGTATTCCACTGAGATGACAAGATACTGCCACTTTAGTTTTTGGTTTGACCACCGCCATTATTTATACCAAGAACTCCTAAAATGACTTAAGCCGTGTATTTGTCTACAGTTGGGAACAGAAATCTTTTCTGACATAAAAATAAAAAATCGGTATCAAAAATAAAAAGCAAAGTGACATAAAAAATCTGATATAACAAAACAAATTGCACTTGCTTTTTTTTTTCTTTTCGAAAAGGTTGATGTACTTCTTAATAAGCTTAAAGTTCTGATGGTTGCATCTCTTCCCAGAGATTTCTACTTGCAGAAGACCAGCACAAAATCCGAAGTTGATATTCAAGTAAGTCTAATTTACAATTCAGGTACGACGTGAATATATTTGGCTTAAGACCTGATAATAAACGTTGTGCTAACAAGGACAGTTATTTTTAAAAAGTACTTCTTGCCTTTGTAGGGAACATAGCAGTTTAAAGTTTCATGCTTGTACGGTATCAGAATGTTTCACATTCATACCCTGATGTGTCAAAGATCTTTTTAGGTAAAATTTATAGGGGATCAGAGTGAACGATAACGGTTTCTGAGGTCCCATGTTTAGAAGAAAATCAGAAAAATATTCAAAAGAAAGGTCTTATTTTAAAGAGATTGCTTGCTTGATGTGTGTTATTTAACTACAGTATCTAAGATAAATCATAAACTTATATTAAATTTTTCATAGAGAACTTTTTTTAATAATAAGGGATAAAAAGGTTAAATATATGAAATCCAATCTAGCTTGCTTGTGTCTCACTGAACCTTTTCATCAGAGTAGTTGGCAAAGATTCAAATTTGATTTCCTGACCCCTGGTGGAGGTGCTAATGCACAGTGAATTGGCCAAAGGCAGCAGGCTGCTTAGATTTAAAACAACAACAACAACAAAACAACAACAACAAAACAACCAAACCCCAAATTTGTATAATCCAAAAATGGGAAGTGAACCATTAGGAAACAAGCAGAACATGCCCGAAATCAAGATGCCTATAAAAAAGTGCTCCCTAGCCAGTTTCACTTGTTCTAAGCCTGTTCTTTGCATGATAAAGTAGTCCCAAATTAAAAGAAAGCTGAGCCTCAGCCAGACATTCAAATTTTTTTTCCCCTGAGGCTTTCAATTTCTACAAATCCCCAGCCCAAAAGTCAGAAAAAGAGAAGTACTCTTTTTTTTCTCCCCACTTTGGGGCTGCTGATGGAAATCTCCATCTCGGGGCCTAATCTAATTTGTATAATGACAGGCAGCTTATTCGTTCTTGGGGACTCAAGAGTATCTGAGGCTGTGGCCATGCTGAATTACTGCCAATCAGTGAGCAGCCAGCGAAGCTGCGGGCCCATTGCCCCTGTGTCAGGAATCTACAGTAATCTACATTGTAATAAGAACTCCACAATGTAATAAGTTCCTCAAGGAGAGAAAACATATCTGCTTCCTATGTGTATCTCTAATGTCCCTCAGTGGAGATCAATCTATAAAGGTGGTGACCAACAGAAATTAAGAGTTAAGAAATTTAGGTTCCAGGAACACCCTGCATTGGCCATGCTGTTACATGACCCTGTTGCATCATTTCTATCCAAAATGGACCACCCTGAGGAGGGTTCACTTAGGAAGGGGGGGAGTGCACATCTCAGGTTAGGAATTATTCCCACGGCTACCTAAGCCCTGAGAAAGAATTAAGTGTCTTTTATACTGGAATTGTTATGTGTGGACACAACCACTGTTCCCTAGACAAAAATCACAAAGTCACAAAAATAATGTAAGCCACCACACAGCTGGAGCTCCCTTCTCAGACTGTCTGCACTAAAAAGCCAGAGGATGCAAAAATCCTGTGGGTCGTATCTGGCCCAGAGTCCTATTTAGTTTGGCCTGCAGTATTAGATCATAATAAAAAATTGAATTTTAGCTGCAAACATTTTGAAATGCAGAAACTGCACATGAAAAACCGAGATTCCCAGCTTCTCTTGGAAATTTAGAATTCCTGGCTACATGGGGCTTAGGGCTCCATCCCCCTCAGGCAATGTAGCTCCAGTTCATCACAGCCACCCACCCATCCACTCCTCCACTTGTTTCACTCCTGCAAACTGCTTGTCTGATGCCTGAGGGCATTCAAACAGGGGGCGGGTGTCTGATTTGGGGGTGTGAGGCATTCAAGCCGCAGAGCAGTTACAGTCCACATTTAGTCACTCATCCCGCAATCACATGAAATGTCACCAAAATCAAAATAACTGATGGCCTCGCAACTTTCTATGTCCTGCCTCACGCTGACATCTTTGCAAGGCCTAAAATTTTACAAGTACCGCCATCCATCCAATCAGTATTTGTTAAGCAAGTACTATGTGCCAGGAACTGTTCTGAGCATCGGGGATGCAGAGATAAATAGTTATGCATATGCCTTAAGGATGCAGCAAAATTTCACTCCTGAGGGCCTCCCTCGCTCACCAAGGGGCTTGCTCCTGCACAGCCGGACCTTGTGACAGTCCACACACATAAATCAAATGCGGATTTCAGCAGATTACACATGACCACATAGCACACGACATCAAGGCTGAAACCACGGGTGTTAAATCCTCAAAGGTCAAGGTTCTTTTTCTATCTGTCCGGACCAGGGAAATCCAACCACTGTCAATCTTTCAGTGAAGGCGACACCTTGATGTGCATCTGGAAAGTTCCTGTTCCCTTCGGTAAGCTCTCCTCAACATGAAGGAGAGGCCCAACCCTGTTGTCTGGTTGGTATCCACTCACCCCACAGACAGCATAATATGTATTTTGATCCAGTAAGGAGACTGGGAGGGAATGGTAGTAAACTAACCTACAGGAGGAGCAGGGCAGGTTTCCTGAGTGACGCTGGCCTGGAATCCCAGATGAGCTGGGCAGGGATGGGGGTGGTGAGGGGCGGGGGGAGAGGGAGGATCTGGGGCGAAGCTGTGGACCACATGGCCTGCCCAGAGGGCACAGCTGCTACTGAGCCCCAGCCAGTGGCTTCCATATAGGGACATGGGCCTGGTATTGCCCATTCTCATTTTCCAAGAGAAGCCGGAAATCAGGATTCTTTTTACGTTGGCAACAAATCTGAAATTTCAAAAAAACACTGCGTGGGCCAAACCAAATATGTCTGCAGGCTAAATCCAGCCAGTTTGCAGCCTCTGGACCAACGGAAAGACACAGGCTTTGCAAGCAAAATCCCGCCAGGGCACGCAGGCTCCAGACATCTCATGTTAACAGAAAAAGGTGCGTAAGTTTCTATGATATTACCATAAAGAGATCAAATTCTTCTTCTCGCCGGGCAATCATCTGGTTCAGAGTCTCGTCATCTGGCACTTCATCTTCTTCCTGGGGTTAAGAACAGAATGACTTAACAGGCTTCAAGGTGGGGGGGTGGGTGTGGGGGCCTCGGGCAAGTGAGGCGAGGTACAAAGGGGTAAAGTGCATCTGTCCTGCAGATCACAGGGATCCCTTTCTCAAGCCAGAAAGAAAAGAGAAAGGTCACTATCATTATTTTGCAAGCTATTCCGACAGTCTTGCCAGAGAAAAATCTGTTTAGAAAAGAAACGTGGTACATACACTCTGAACAATCCTGGTTTTTTGGGGTGTGGATCTTGATTCCATGATTTTTAAAACAAAGATACTTAATGTCTTCCCGCCTCAATGACCTCATCTGTAAGATGGGTGTGACATTCACTTTGAAGAGAAGTCCTAAGAGTTAAGTAAGGAAATGAACAGGAGGAAGTGTAAATCCTTCTATCAGTTTAAATCCACATGTAAGTGCTTATTTTCAAAGCCTTACAAAAACCACACATATGTGGAAGTTTGTGATGAGGCATGCCACAAGACCTTAAAAATCATATAGATAGGTCAAATGTAGAGCTTTTAAGATAGGTTTAATCAGTGTCTTTCAGTGGGAATTATTATTCTAATGGTTAAAGCTGCAGATGGGACACCTCTGAATGTATCCCTAACAAACCTCCCACCAACTATGCTTAATTTAAAAAAAAAATTTCTCTGCAAATTTCTCAGAAACCAAGTTCTCAAGTTCTCTAGACATGTGATGACTTCCATCCTTGAAGAAAAACATGATTTTAAAAGTTGGGCAGAGGCTACAGAACTTACCTTCCAAAATTATTTTTATCATATGCTGGCTAAGCGTGTTGAAAATCAAATGGAGAATTTCAGGGTATTAGCAAAACCCAGAACTTCAAACATCCAATTTCCCAGATTATACATTCAAAACGAGGCACCTTGTTCTAGAAACAGTAGGAGTGTGTGAGCAGCTTAAATGAGATAACTCTGGCGCTTCCCAAGATAATGTCTTTCGGACTGTGTTAGAAATGAATGCATTTCCATAAAGCAAAAATCTAATGATTCAAGTTAATAATTACTTGTAAAAAGCTTTCTATTCTAGTCCATCTCTAGACTGATTACAGTCGATTTGTCTTGATACTATATTTCATCTGACAAAGACTAGCTGACAGTGGGCTGATACTTCACCATACAAAGAATCTGGTTAACAGATCCTTTGGTGAAAAGGTGGCTGCTTTGCCCACTCTATCTATACCCAGAACCGCATGGGATCCACTCATTGCCTACACAACGGGGCCCTTGGACCTCCCTGTGCTGAGGATATGAAAAGATTCTCTTGTAAACTGGCAAGAAGCCTGCCTGCAGTGGCCTGACCTTCCAGAGACTGGAGTGGTTGGGAGGTGGGCAGAGTCTCTTCCCGGGTTCTCTGTGCCTCACTACTTCATGGCCTGTCAGCCCTGCAGACAGGGGCCTCAATATTTGTGCCAGAGCCCTTGACTGCAGTCTATCAATGTCCCCAAACATCTTCACATCACACAGGACGCCCAGAAAACCGTACCATGTCTGACATATTGAGAGTCTGGAAGGCGCGAGAAGCCCCAGCAAGGCTGCTGGCAGTGAGAAGCAAGTGGACCTGGACTCTGCTCCAGTCCAGCCCTGCTGGCCCCCAGGGCGGGGAGACACTGGCATCTCCCCACAATCTAGGAAGGCTGGAAAGCTCCAGGCTACCACACACCCCATCGAACCCAGGCCAGCTTCTGTTTCCACAAGGCCTACGTAAAACACATAAAGCAAAAACACAGCGGAGACCTTGGGCTGAGTGTCCGCTCTGCCCACACCTGTGTCCTGATGATATGTATCAGGCACTCCCCTCTTTTATTTTTTAAATTTCTGGGTGTATACACAGTAACAAAAAAAATCACCCAAAAACCTGATTCTAAATTTGTACCAAATACTCAGCTTCAAGAATCAAGACTGTATCAACTATTCAATTTTAAGAATCAGAGTGGTGAACTATTCTTGATCAAAATTTTTATTTATTTATTTTTATTATTTTTAAAGACTTTATTTATTTGAGACAGAGACAGAGAGAGCACAGGAGCAGGGGGAGGGGCAGAGGGAGAAGCAGACTCTTTGCTGAGCAGGGAGCCCAACTCGGTCTCGGTCCCAGGATACTGGGGTCACAACCTAAGCTGAAGACAGAGGCTTAACTGACTGAGTCACCCAGGCTCTCAAGATAAATATTTTTTAAATGTGTGTCAATATATGGATGTCTGTGTACATCTATTTTTCATTATTTTAATGAAATCTAATATATAACTAACCAAATATATAAGACCGACAAGTTAGGAAGATGCACGATAAAAAAGTACTCTTCAGTTTGCAGAAAGATTCCTTTCAGGATTCATTTAAATATCAAGATCTACTTTACATTTAGACTCGTTTTGGGCGAAAAAAAGTATGTGAGGCTTTTAAAAGAATTTGGCTTATAATTTTTTTTTTTTAATTTTTATTTATTTATGGTAGTCACACAGAGAGAGAGAGAGAGAGAGAGAGAGAGAGAGAGGCAGAGGAAGAAGCAGGCTCCATGCACCAGGAGCCCGACGTGGGATTCGATCCCGGGTCTCCAGGATCGCGCCCTGGGCCAAAGGCAGGCGCTAAACCGCTGCGCCACCCAGGGATCCCTTGGCTTATAATTTATAGAAGATTTCAAAACATATATCCCACTGAAGGCAAAGTCAAGCTATCTCTAATGCCTTAAATAGTTCACTCTTTAGTTTACAAATACAGGGACATCGAACCAAATGTGTCCATTCTAAGACAATTTTATGATAGGAGTTGGTACTGATATTTTGCACCGTTTTCTGGACTACATTAGAATGATGTCTTTGATCTCTTTCAAATCCACTTGGGTTGAAAATTTACTGCAGAATTATCAAAACTGGCAATCAAAAAAAAAAAAAAATACAAGGCACCTGGGTGGCTCAGCGGTTGAGCATCTGCCTTCCCCTCAGGGTGTGATCCTGGGTCCAGGGATCGAGTCCCATATCTGACTCCTTGCAGGGAGCCTGCTTCTTCCTCTGCCTATGTCTCTGCCTCTCTCTGTGCCTCTCATGAATAAATAAATAAAATCTTAAAAAAAAAAAATACAAGTGACAACCTGAAGACCATCCCCACCCCTCCTTGAGAAACATAAGCAATGCGTTCTTTGGACAATCTTCCCAAGAAAAGAGAGATTCCGCACCCCTCACCGCCCCCCCGCTGCCCCCAGTCATTTTTTCAGCTTCTGGTCAGTTTTTACAGAAAAATTTGAACTGGAGGTGAGAGTCCTGCTCTCCGAGTACAAGTAAGTAAGTTAAGATGGCTGTGACGGCTTGTCCTGCAAGCACACTGAAGCGCTTAATCAAAAGGCAAAAGACAACAGAGGGCCCTGGGGGATGGCAGAGAGAGAGGCAAAGAGGGGCCCTTCCTCCTGGCTCCTTCCAGATTTTGGCCCCCCACCCCCAACCCACCAGGAGGCCCGTCTGCAGTTCTGTGCCTTCCCTACAGAAGGCAGTATTTACAATCCAATCAGGTGCCCGAGGGGGGCACCTCTGACATCTGCACTGGCTGCGCCCTGCGCTCCCTCTTGCAAATGCTTTTAAGACACTGGCTTGGATAACTTTCAGAGGCTTTCTGCATTTGGGATGGAAGATAGCAGCTAATTTATTCATTTTAATTAAAGTCAGCCTGGGAAATTCTTCAAAGAACAAAGGGGTCATTCTTAATCCTTCAGAGACAAAAGGTCACCGTTGGATTTCATGAACTTGGCTTTCTGGAATACCTCGTTCTCCTCCTCGTGCTCCAGTATGGCCTGCAGGAATGCCCTCCGCTCGTGGCTCGAAGACTTCTGATCAAACATGCCCGCCTGGATCACTTTCTGATCCACGTTCAGCTTGTACTTTGCGGCCGCGAGGATCTTTTCCTCCACGCTGTTCACTGTGCACAGCCTCAGCACCCGGACCTCGTTCTGCTGGCCGATGCGGTGAGCTCGGTCTTGTGCTTGCAGATCCTGTGACGGAGGACAACACGCTGTGAGGGCCAGTGCACACTGGCCGAGAAAACAAGTCGCCGGCCCCAGAGGGAAGTGAGGAGGGTTATTTAACCCACCCGTGCTCATCAAAGACTTTGCTTTCATTTTTAACATGGGCAAGTTAGTTCAGCCCTAACTGACGGAAGCTGGGCTCAGGTTGGCTCGTTTGGCCACCAGAAGGAGGCCTTAGCTAAAAAAGCAAAACAAACAAACAAAAAACCCAATACATTCGATGTCAGAATTAGGACTTTGACATTACCTATAACCTTAAATTGCAAGAGACCACAGACACTGGTATAGTGTTAAAGAAGAATTTTTAAGTATCTATGAACTAATACATACAAATGTTATGCATACACACTGTAAGTACAGGGATTGCTCTGGTGGCAGATCTCCTGGGATCTAATTCCACCAAAGATGCAACCGTTAGTTTGGGGAATGAAAAGGATTGCTAGCTAGTGGAATACTAAATTTGTCACATTTTGGGGGACCAAAATCTGGCACTGTTTATCAAGAGTGAAGACTGGGTATGGCCCCTAACTCCCGAAATTTTATGTATGGAAATAATCATGGATGTGCACAAAGATTTATAGATAAGGGTGTATTTACAATTTTTTTAAGAAGCAGAATTCAATCAACATTCAACCAATAACACATTGGTTAAAAAAATTAGTCTTTGTATGTGTGTACCCTATGCTATATGTACACTACTGTACAATCAATTATAGATTTAATGACACGGAGCTCTGATAAGTAAAAACTACAAGTTACACAGAAGTATGTACATCAAGATCTTATATGCTCATATTTACCTATACCAAGAAAAGGCAGGAAGGCCATGCCAACGTTATCGACATTCCCAAGTAACGAGAGTACAGTCACTATTGAATTTTCCTCATTTTACTTTCAAGTGGTTTACCATCTTTTTTCTGCTTTATACATATTTTACTCTTATAAGAAGAAAACAGTTTTGATGAAATCTTTTAATAAAAAAAACCTTCGTAAACCTGTAAGGCCGAGTTATCTGTTCTTGATGCTACACACTAAAAACCTCTTGGTCTGTCACTTTCAGTCACTCTGGTCCAGGTGATGGTCTCTGCGCCAATGCTAAGTAGTGGTTTCCATGTGTCTCCCATTAGACCTGTTTACATTTTTAGGGCAAAAGTCTGTTCCCTGTATCCCACACCCCTAGCAGCTGGTTTTGCACAGAGCTGATGCTCTATAGCTGTAAGCCCATCCTCTTGACCAGACGAGTTTCCTGGTCATACACGTGGCATAAGGTGACAACAGGCCAAAGTCTGCCTAGGAGACCTATCTTTGCTGCAGGGACTTTTATGATGAGATGACTAATGAGGCAAAAATTGTTCCTCAGAACGATGTCTGAATAATATTAAATAACAGACAGCTGAATCATGAACGTAGCAGGCACCTCTCCAAATTAGAGGGTTTTCCAAAGAGGAGAAAGTGAGGCAGATAAGTAGAATCCAAAGTTGGGGGGCAGAACCCTAAACTTCATTCACAAGATCTTGGTTCAATCATCTCTCTCAACACATGCTCACCAGCATGGTGAAGCAGCGGCCGAGATGGCAAGTCGTGTGCTGTCAACCTCTGGATTCTCTTCTAAAACAGGGGTCAGCGAGCTGTTTCTGTAATGTGCTCAAGAGCAAGTATCTGGTAATAGTCAAATATTCCAGGTTGTCTGGGCCGAGGGCAAACAGCACGCAACTGTTCTCACCAAAAGGATGATCACCAACATCATCTATTTTTCTCCATTTTACATTTTTCTACTTAAAAATGGGAAAAACACCATTCTTAGCTGGCAGGTCTTAGAAAAGCAGGTGGCAGGCCAGATTCTGCCCACAGGTGTGAGTTTGCTGACCTCTGCCCTGGAAGAGGCTGATAAATCACAAAAATACTAAGATCTGGTGGCAGCACAATATGATAGGCAAGGAGGCAGAGGGCACGGGTCATCTACACACACAGTCACGAGTCTGAAGCCTCGGAAGCTGGCTGCAATTAGGTGTTCTGTTTTGTTCTGTTTTGTGGTGGCAACAGTGGTTTCTGCCTGTGTAAAACCATCTATTTGGAAAATAGCAAAAATGAGCGTTTCTAGGCTGAAGAAGTCTATGGAATGTAAGCCTGTGAGCCTCTACGCCAAAATGGGGAGGGAGGGCATAGGGTGACAAAGAAATACGTGCTGTCACTACTGGATGAATTCTTCGATACTTCTGAGATCTTGGTGGTCTGACACTCTGTCACACTAATTAGGTGTGATTATATCTGAAGACAAGAACGTAGCCTGAGGAGAGGGCCTCCCAAGGCCTCTGTGGTTGGCCCTTCTGTCTAAACAACACAACTCCAGCTCCACGGGCTAATGAGAAGAGTACCAACCCACGTTTCCAATCCACAGTTTGGCCATGAGAGCCTCAGTAATCCCAAGGGATTTTATTGCTGATTCCACATGTATATGTTCTATCTCTACATCTAGTGAAGGCCTCCAATTACCGACTTTTAAGTCTCTGTCTTCAACCTGTCGACTTCTATCAAACAGAACCACTATTTGGTCAATGTGCCTTAATTTTGATTCAACATGACAAAGAATTATTACAGACTCTTTGTTTTTTTTCAATGCATGCTGAAGCTAACACAGTAAAAAGAGCTCCACACCTTTTGTTTTGGGGACCATGCAGCATTTATGCAGGGGTACAGGGTGGACAGAGCCCAAAGCCAGGATTCACGCCCAGACAGACACAGACAACTTAATAGTGACTGGTTTCCTCATGTGGAAATTATTTCAAGGACTAGGTATGAAGTTAGGTTCGCAAACTGCCTTGTAGTATCTAGCAGGGTCGTTGCTCAGGGAAAGTTAGTTCTCTTAACCTTTTACAGGAAAAATCAATACTCGCTCTATCACCCTAAGATCACTGACTTTTGAAAAGGAAAAAAAAATTCTGCACAAACTAATGGCCGTGTTTAAGTGACAGGCATGAAGTATCTGGTCAGCCCTGCTGCCCAAATCAAGTGGCAGTGAAATCTACTATGGCAGATAAAAACATTTGGACAAATACATGCCCCAGTGCGAGGAATCTATGGTAAATTAGGCCAGGGGAAATCTGAGGTCCCGAGTGTTTTGTTGCCTAAATTTTAGTTCAAATACAGTGAAAGATGAACGAGTTGTTCAATGCTTGTGCAATTTACTTAGTTCTGGAGTTCTACCTTTAGTTAATGGTTGTAAGTTTGTGTGTGTGTGTGTGTGTGTGTGTGTGTGTGTGTGTGTGAGAGAGAGGGGGGGGGGTGTTGCGGGGCATGGATGTCCCAGCATCCCTTCCCTGGTAAATCAGCATCTCCAGAGACAGTGAATGCCTCTGGCACTTGGAATTTGCACTGTGCCAAAGCAGGTGGTCAGCAGAGATGCCACAGATGTGCTAACCTCCGAAGATAAAATCTAGAGAACCTTCCATTCGCCTATAGACAAGCTATTTTTTTTCTCAGTAAAGATTCAGGCAGCAGAGGTAAGCTGATCTAAATCACACTGAGCACCCCAGGAGGAGATGAATCTCCTACTCCTCCCCTAGATGCCCGGCCGAGCACAGTGCCTGTGGCCTGGCAGCCACTAGTGAAATATGGAATGAATGCTGAATTCACAACAGTCAAAGGGAAAACTGCTGGTCTTTCACGTGAATAAGAATTGCACCTGTGAGGGGCACCTGGGTGGCTCAGTGGTTGAGCATCTGCCTTAGGCTCAGGGCGTGATCCCGGGGTCCTGGAATCGAGTTCCACATTGGGCTCCCTGTGAGGAAGAGCCTGCTTCTCCCTCTGCCTGTGTCTCTGCCTCTCTCTGTGTCTCTGATGAATAAATAAATAAAATCTTAAAAAAAAAAAAAAAGAATTGCACCTGTGCCTGGGAACTCAACGTGGGATTTAAACATATATAAAATATATGAAAATATTTCCCAAAGGGATGCCTGGGTGGCTCAGCAGTAAGCGTCTGCCTTCAGCTCCACACGTGATCCTGGAGTCCCTGGATCGAGTCCCACGTCAGGCTCCCTGCATGGAGCCTGCTTCTCCCTCTGCCTGTGTCTCTGCCATTCTCTGTGCATATCTCTCATGAATAAATAAATAAAATCTTTTGGAAAAAAGAAAATATTTCCCAAAGACTTGGAGCTGATATACTGTGCCGGTGGCTCCCAAACCCTTTCCAAGGGCCAGATGTTTCCAGAGAAACTTTCTTTAATGTACTGGCCCAGATACAATGAGTGGCGAGCCCTGCAGGAGTCCAGCTCCACTGCAAAACCCAAGGCGTGGAACCACTGGTTGGTTCCTGACATTAGCGCTCCTCGGCTATGAGAGAAACGCCACCAGAATCTCTGGGGAGCTTTTGAAAAGGTCTAGAGAAGTCTGGGAAGCACCTACAAAACTGGGTGGCAGGGAATGGGAAGCAGGTGTGCATGGTGTTAAAAAGCCCTCTCATAACTGTGCAGCTTGGGCTCCGTGTCTTGCCCCCAGTGCGTGCTCTGAGCCTTGTCCTCTGCTCCACCACGGCCCACCAAGGGAGTACCACTCGGCGTGCCTGCAGTTGAGGAAACCGAGGCACAGTGAGCTGCCCGGGGTTAGACTGACGTGCGTCATAGTCACACGGGAGACCTGCCGTTTTCCTTTTCTGCTATTTTGAATTCACATGTGTTCTAAAATGAATCCGATCCCGATGAACATCATTCCACCCAATTTCGTAGGAGCAGGTGCACGATCTCCCCAAGTGATGTAGGCAACCCCAGGTGTGCCACGAGGGGCCCCTTCTCCTGGGCTTTCTCAATCACCAAAGTGTTCCTAGAAAAATGATAACTGTAAAGTTACCCGTCTCCAAGAACTTACTAGTAGATGCTCCGTGGAATATTCTCTGATGGCAGTGTTAA
Organism: Canis aureus; assembly: GCF_053574225.1. Classification (NCBI taxonomy): domain Eukaryota; kingdom Metazoa; phylum Chordata; class Mammalia; order Carnivora; family Canidae; genus Canis; species Canis aureus. The sequence continues at coordinate 91,500,967 of NC_135611.1, read as the reverse complement.
TCAAAACACACAGACTAAAAGACAAACGATGCTATGCTAATTGTTCGACCTGCGGGAACTTCTTACTTACAGCTTCTGGGGACTACTCATTGTCGGTGACTGGAAGGAGGCAGCTGGTGATGTTAGCAACCTCACAGGGTTGTGGAAACGCAATGAAGCAACGCACCTCAGGAGGATGGCGCAGAGTCAGGGTGCAATCAATGTTTAGTTTGTTGTTTTTTATTCTGGAGCTTTTTTGTCTTTAAAGATTTTCCTTATTCAGGAGAGACGCAGAGAGAGAGGCAGAGACACAGGCAGACGGAGAAGCAGGCTCCCCGCGGGGGCAGTCCCAGGACCCAGGACCCAGGACCCCGGGATCACACCCTGAGCTGAAGGCAGACGTTCAACCACTGAGCCACCCAGGCGTACCCTATTCTGGAGCATTTGTGATTTATCCTATAACCAAACCTCCTTTGCTTTGGGGTCAACCCCGGGAGATGGGGTTAAAGCCAAGCCGAGACTGAGTTCCTGTGCCCCAGGGTGGAGCCTTGCCAAGGCGCAGGGAAAGCTGAGTAAGAGGTCTCACCAGCTGGGCTCCGAGGGAGTGGGGGACGCGCCAGAGAGCGTGCAGGGCCGCCCAGAGAAACGGCCCGCTCTTTGGGAAATCTGCTTTTTCCCACAAATGTGAATGAGGACACTGACAAGTCGTCCCTCCAGGTCCGGCAGGGACGCTTGGCCACCCACGCCAGAGACAGACAGACCTGGTGAGGATTCCAGTCGCTGTCAAAGATGACCACGGTATCAGCTGCCTGGAGGTTCAAGCCCAGGCCGCCCGCTCGGGTGCTCAGCAGGAAGATGAAATACTGGGACCCGGGCTCGTTGAATTTCTTCAGCAAAGCAGCACGGTCCTCAGACTTGGTGGTGCCTATGGGTAGAGGAAAGTAAAATCTGCCAATTAAGTGCTGTCTGCAAATGGCACGGAGCTAGAGAGAACGGCCGGCCTCCTGGAGAAAGACTCCTCCGTGGCATGGGTGAGGTAATTCTCGGAGGTTTTTGTACTTTTTCTTTGGAAAGAAACTCTGAGCGTTTCTTTCAGAACGTCTAAAAAAAAAAAGAGAGAGAGACTTTTCTCAAATCAAGAAAGAACGCTGCCTACTACCCATTGCTTCAAAGTGCTGGGTTTAAACCCTTAGGCCTGGGCGCCTTTGCACCTTTACAAATTCCAGAACATTCTCACGTTACCCTAAAACTTAATGAAAACATTTTCGGGATTTATTTCTGTGCTTTAAAACACCAAATAACTCTTTAAAACCCACCTACACATGTCTACAAAGATTATGGTCATGGTTTAAAGCAATTTTGCCGACGGGCATTAGAGCGAGCACTCGTTTTATGCCAAGAGGGTGGAAACAGAAGGGAAATCGGTTTCCACCTTGTTTTACCGTTTGGATTGCTCCTGAGCATGATCTGGCTGGGAAAAACATAAAACGTGAAAGGAATTATTCTTAGGCTGGTTAGCAAGACTTGAAGCCACGATAACCCCACACACATATGTGTGTGTGTATACATGTGTGCAAAGTCTTTAGTCTGTTCCTCATGTTGGCATTCTGCTCTGTTGAGTTAAAAAGGGTGGTGACCTAAAACCCAACAAAGCAGCATGTGACACACTTGCCGATGGCTGGCCTCATGGTGCCTGGACACACTCCACAACGGGGAATAAGCAGACAGCGCCAAACCCCAGAGCAGAGTGCTCACATTTAGGGCAGGAAGTCCCCCAACCTGCCTCCCAAATCAGCTACTCCATCACACACTATGCGTCTGTAATGTATTTACCTGGGAAGCATTGGCGCAGAGTTCTGGAAAAGGCTTTAGGCTTTTGGGAAACACATATGCATGTCACACGATAGCCCCTAAACGCCTGCTATACAAATATTATTTCTACATAGTGTTCTTTTCTTAAGGATGAAAATACACCAGCAGCTTATTTCAGAGGATTAAAACATTTAAGTGACGAGTTTACCAAATCATGTTACCATGAGGGTAACATGGGTAATAATACCCAAACATGAGGGGTATATTAATTCTTCATATTAATAAAAATAGTCAGTACCCTCCTGAGGAAGGAGGGAAAAATCTCCAATTCGCCCCATATATCCAACGGAGATTAGGACCAAGGGGTTTTGGGGGTTCTCCTCATTAAATGAAGCAATGTTCTTTAAGGGATCATTTTGCTTTCTAAATTAGATTTCAAGTTTAGCCACCTGGCCAAATCCTGCAATGAGAAATGGTAAAGAGTTTAGACTTGGGGGAGGCGCACTAAATGTGCTCTGCTGAATAAGGTTTCAAATATGTGAGGCTCTTTTTTTTTTCTTTTCTTTTTAGAGTTGGCTTTCCAAGACCAAGGTGACCTATTTGTTCATGATGCTAATGAAAGACGAGTTCTACGCTATCATGAAACCTGTTCACTATATCGTCTTTCCAGTTGCAATAATTACTCACATGGAATCACTGTTCACATATATACCCTCTGCCTTGAACCAAATGGAAAGCCACAGAAACAAACAAACAAACAAACAAAAGTTTCTAAAGTAAGGGAAAGAAGGAGTTTCCAGAGGCAATGATGTCTGTTTTTTTTTTTTTTTTAATTTTTTATTCATTTATGATAGTCACAGAGAGAGAGCGAGAGAGAGAGGCAGAGAGAGAAGCAGGCTCCATGCACCGGGAGCCTGATGTGGGATTCGATCCCGGATCTCCAGGATCGCGCCCTGGGCCAAAGGCAGGCGCCAAACCGCTGCGCCACCCAGGGATCCCTGATGTCTGTTTTCTGACAGCAGGGTACAGTATCTATATACTCTGGGCATGTAAACTCAGTTTTAAATCCACTGAAAATCAATCGGCTAATGACCACATGCATTAAGATATAAATTAAACTAGTTGGTGGCTATGACTCCTTAGGATAAAATACCCCGAAGTACAAAATAAAGCACTGGAAAACAAAAGAAACACCCAAATTATCTGGTCAATAAGCCCTACACCAGATACCTCAAGTAAATAGACTGACCATATATCTGGTGTGAATTCGAACTGTATAACTAGCTGGGAACTTGATGAATTTTCAAAGCCAGAAAAATCCATGATTAAATTACCTTTCATGCAAAGCTATGTCGTTTCTAGTTAACAAGGTTCAGAATTTGCTGGATTACCATTCCCATTAGCCACAGGTTCCCCAAGTCAAGATCTTTGCTGATCATCAGCAATCCTTGGGCTATGTGCTCAGGGAGCTTCAAACCACCGTGTCAGGGTTTATCCACAAGGCAAGTAAATGCTCTTTGCAGGTGGCACAGGATTTCACACCCTCAGTATAAGCATCAGCCCCATGTTCTGTTAGACTTTGAAGTAGAACATAACCAAGAACACAATTAATAGCAAGCCCAATTGTGTTGCAAGTTGCAGAATGTGCCAGAAGGAACACACTGCCAGGCTTTCATGATTACTAATTTTAACTTAGTTTCAGCTGCTTTGGGAAAATTTTGTCTTCTGGGATGCAGCTTCACCACTTGCTCTCACTCAAAAATCATTTCCAGAGAAAACAAAGACTCTAACGGGACAGTAGCCAAATCTGTTCATGCAACCATAATCTTTGCAGAAAAAAAAAGTCTGTTTAGCTGTCATTGAGTGATTTTTTTCCCCCACTGAGGTCAAAAATCTGAGACATCAAATTCGGCAATGAAAATCCGAAGTCATTTTAACTAACGGGTGAAGGGGCAGGTGGTTGGAGGGTGGATTACTTGCAAGTGAGTACATTGATTGCCCATCGATCCTCTCCAGCCCCAAAACAAATGCCTGCTGTTTCTCAAGGGTAGAAGCCTGTGCAGTTTTCTCTACTCCATCTGTAACATTTTATTACGAAGCTTGTTTACTTATTGTCTCCTCCAACCTAATGGTTAAGGGCTCTCTCTGATGGCAGGAACACTGAGTGGCTCCATTCATCTCATATCTCGTTCCAATTCATCGCTTTAAATTTTTGAGTAAGTTCAAAATCATTCTTAAAATGCTGTCGCCAGGAAAGCAGCCTGCGTTTTCAGAGATGGGATGTATCTCCCTGGCTCTGCTAAAACTGATTCTGAACGAAGCTGGAATCAGAGAGATCTAAGTTAGGAACCGGTTTCACAGGTTACCTCATTTCTCTAAACCTTTGTTTTTCCATCTGTCAAACGGGGATCCTATTTGTACCGTGGTGAAAGGGGAATCAAAGTAGCTTGTTTGCAGAGAATATTAGATTAATAATGTGCATGAAGCGCCTCGCCTGGTATCCCACTGGCAGTTAGGCATTCCAGAAACGCTACCTTTTATGACGATTATTATTAATAACAAACGGATAATAAAGGTCAGCAACCAACAACAGCTTGAAAGATGCTCTCTCGAGTGGGTAAGAAAACATTAGAGAGATTCGTTTCAAGGAAAGTGCTTCTCGCCAGTTTCACAGAATGGAATATTCCAAGGGCACAGTCCTCAAAAGGGGGAGATGCCAAGCCAAAAGCCACAAAGTAATACCAGCGGTTGTGCAGGACACCAGGGCAGGGCTGCCCCTCATCTGAGCTGCAGGGAAGGTGGGCCTGCCCTTCAAACGAGTGCTGACCTCGTCCCTCCCAGAGAGAGACAGGAGAATCAGGTCAAAGGACAGAGGACGAGACACAGTGCAGGAGATGCGCCAAAAGAGACAGACTGGATGACAGAACTGTGTCAGGAACTCAGAAGGAACGCTGACTTAACCATGCATCTGTTTGTGGTGACTTTGGAGGGGAGAGGTAAAAAAGATTTTTAGGGTGCTTGGGTGGCTCAATCAGTTAAGTGTCTGCCTTCATCTCAGGTCATGGTCTCAGGTTCCTGGGATCAAGCCCCACATCGGGCTCCCTGCTCAGCAGGGAGCCTGCTTCTCCCTCTGCTCCACCCCCTGCTCATGCTCTCTCTCAAATAAATAAAACCTTAAAAAAGAAGTTTTAAAAATTCACATGTCTGAGGTACAATTAATTTAAAAATTAATAATATCCTAAGAGGTAGACCACAGAGAGAATTCATTTAAAAAATAAGAGCAACAGAAAGAAGGTCTGAGGTTGGTGTATATCCACTTCTATCGAATTAATGGCAACAGGGGGACAAAATGTTAGGCTGAAAATAAAACAAAACCTTTTATTTTTTTATCTATTTTTTTTTTTTTACTTATTTATTTTTTTAGCTAGGGCTCCATGCCCAGTGCAGAGCCTAACACGAGGCTCGAACTCATGACCCTGAGATCCAGACCTGAGCTGCGATCGAGAGTCAGACCTTTAACCGACTGGACCAGCCACATGCCCCCAAACAAAAACCTTTTAATGGAACATAAACTTTAAAAATTTAACAATAACTTGAAGATCGCATCAGATACAAATTGATATCAGCAACGCTGCCCTACTCTGTGCGCACAGATTCCAACCATGCTGGCTGAAAACACGCTCCTACTCCTACGTGCCGCCCTTTGGAAGCACGACCCCCTGCCACCGTAGAGGAAATTTGGTATCCTTCACCTTGAAAATACGAGGGCTGGCATCCAAATCATACGGGAGTTTCAGAAATGCCTCTAAATTCATGTTTCCTTCCGTTCGCATTATTTACTAATTTTCTAAAAAGTTGAAATGCCAGGCAGATCAGCCAAATCTTTTACAGAGTCGGGAAAACCCAGGACACAGTGGGGCCCTATCTCTCAACGTGGCAGGGAGATATGTTCTATTTGGAAAAAGAAAGAAGCTTTAATGATAATGCAGAGTCATCTTAAACGAGTAAATAGGGTGTCAGCGAAGAGAGGAGGCACAGCCCTCATCCCCTTCAAATGGGCCTCGGCCCCAAAGTTGAGCGCGTATCGGGAGTACTGGGGGGCGCGCAGGTAACAGGCCATCGGGAGCGGAGGCGGCTTTTAGGTTTTAATTCAGTTTCACTGTTTAATCGTGGCTCTTAGAACTGCCTCCAAGTCCACTTGTGCTGGCTTGCCTGGGGGGGCTAAACAGCTGTGCAAGTGGTTTTGGCTGATTTTTAAGCCAGATGATGTAAAAATTGCTATCTGGGGAGGCTGCGCTCACCCGCTAGTTAGCTCTCCAACAGCTCCCCCCTCCTGGGGCTCGGGCGCACCCGGGCCACCCCGACCCCCATGGCCAGCACCCTCCCTGGCGGGGGCTCCCGGGCCCAAGCCCGACCCCGATGGGACTCACCGTCAAGGCGGAGATACAGGAAATTCCGAAAAGCAAAGTAATCCTCCATGATGGTCATGAGGGACGTCATCTGGCAGAAAAGCAGCACGCGGTGATTAGTGGCTCTCAGTTTTGGCAGAATACGATCAAGCAGCTCAAACTTCCCCGAGGCCCGATACAGCTCAGCCCTGAACCCAGAAAGGCAAAACAAGAAGACGGTATTGCTGCAGTCTTCTTGAAGGATCCCGGGTGGCCTGGCTTTTCAGGCACTGCCTGGTGTGTCGGGAACATTCAGCGGAATAACGGTGGGATGAAGGAATGAGTGGGTATCCCCTCCAGGGCGATGGGGCCACGCCGTGGCAAAAAGGAAATACTGCTATACACAACCGACAAGGAGTACGTTGTACATGCCAAGGACGGCGACAGATTTTGGAGGGAGAACATCCTTGCGTGTTCCTAATACTCCTGCATGCTCTCTCCCTCTCTCTCTCCCCCTCTGCGCCCTCTCTCTCTCTCTCGTCCACACATAGCCATGAATGTGTTGTGTTTCCTTAACATGCTACCTGGTAAGCCCATAAGATTATTAAGTTAGGGGCCCTCAGGATGCGTCCAAATATTTATTGAGCACCTACTACCTGCCCGGCACAATTCCAGGCATGTGGATGGCGATGAGAAAAATAGGATCCCCGCCTTCAGTGCGGCCAATTGCAAGTTGTGATAAGCCAGAGGCATTAGGCACAGGCAGAGGAAAAGTAACAAGTGGCTATGGGACAACGTGTGCCCACATGTGACATCTTTAAATTAGAGCAGGGCTTGGCAAATTTAGGCCCTGGCCTGCTGCCTTCTCTTGTAAATAGAGGGAATGGAACGCAGCCAGGTTAGCGTGTTTCCGTTTTTGTCTACAGCTGCTTTTCACACCACACGATGGCAAAGTTGGGACAGAGACTTTGCGACCCACCAAAGCAAAAATATTCAAGATCTGGCCCTTTCTAGAAGAAACTCTGCAGGACCTTGATGCAGGTGGCCTTGCTGAAGAAAGAAGAGTTTAGCCAAAACCTCAAATAATGAGCAGAAAGGCAGCTGGCTGAAGAACAGGGGGCTTGAAGGAAGAGCAGGAGAGGGGTGGAGACTCCAGGAAGTGGGCCGAGTATGTGCAAAGGCCCTGTGGAGTAAAGAAGCCCAGTGGGTCTGAGCAGCTGAGCCTGAGTGACAGGGGCATTCTGGAGAGGCGCACAGGGAGGCAGCTGGTGGGAGGAGGGGACAGATGCTCTTTTAGCCACAATGAGTGTGTTAGCTCTAAGTGCCATGGAAAGCCACCAACGGATCTGCAACAGGGCTGTGGCGAGACCTCCCACATCTTTCCAGAAGATCGCCGTGTACACTGTAGGAACCGGCTGGGCAGGGGACAAGAGGCCTGGCTGACACAGAAGTTCAGATCAAAAAGGGATGGTGGTGAGTGCTGCTGCCAGAGGGTCCGTGAGCCAAAGCAAGGCCTTTTCCCTTACATAATAAACAACTTCTCTCTTTTGCAAACTGGGGCATGTTAAATCATTAAAACTTAATTGTATGGATGATATGGCTGGGGAAACCCATCAGGTCTACGACACTGAAATGTGTCATCTGGTAGCTGATTTTGTGACACAGTGAGCATTGTCCCTAACAGACACATTTTCAAGTGTGTGTCTTCCCACCACCAGTCCCCCGCTCCAACCTCTGTCCTCCAAATGTCTCCTGTAGCCGTGGTTTCAGCTTGCAACCCCAGCCATGTGATGGCACCAGGAGTGACCACGGGACCCAGAGCACAGGGAAGCAAGCAGGACTAGGAGGGCCTAGTGGCACTGGTTCTATCTAGACAGGTCCCAGTTTCTATTGCTTTAGCCCAGTGACACCATCTGTCTGCCTTTGGGATCCAAGAATGGCCCCTACATCCTAATAATCAATTTTCCCTGGTGCGAAACAGAGAGACCTTCTGTTGATGCAAGTTTCTTTTCTGTTGTTGTTGCAAGGCATGACACTCTTTTAATGCGCACTAATTAAAAAAAAAGTTTCTTAGATGGACCGTACTTTGATGAATTACTGTAAAGTCACACATAATTTTGGCAGATGAGATATTTCCTCTCACGCACGTCAGTGTTAAGTATCAACTTGAAATTTAATACGATAAATTCTCTTTTGGCCCAAGCTATGCTATTGGTGATAAGTAACAACTCTCTGAAGTTTCCATGACATTTTTAGGACACTAGGATACTCTTAAGTTCATTAAATGAGATCTACGTCCTTTGAATAGCCACCTGCTCAGGGCATGCGGTAATTTATGCCAGTAACATAAAAGAGAAAACAGGTATCATTTTGGTTCACAACCCCTATATGCTCTGCTGAGGTGAGGGGAGGGCACAGGAGCCTGGCGGTAGGTACGTGTGTGATAGGAAACACTATGGAGGGAAAAGCTTAAGTATGACCAACAAACTACTTTTTGGAAGAAAGATAAATTTTAAGATTTACCCATTGATGACTCCATTTGAATAGCCCAGGTGTTCAGCAAAAGATTCCTTTAAAATGGAGAGGAGAAAAAAAAATGATTAAAAAAAAAAACCCACCCGGATATGTAAATTATTAACTTAATAATTACTCTGAGTGACGTCATTCCGTGTATTTCTAGAATATAGTTAAACAAAATAATAAGCAAAAAAAAAATATTCGTTAGCTGATCAACCAGAAACTCAATGTCATTGAATTCAGACTTTTTGTTCTGCCACGAATGTGTCCCGGGAGTTTTGTCTCCAGAATCTTGTACTGAAATTCTCATCAAACAGTGACTAAGCATCTATTGAGCCAGGGGTGAGCCATGTAGGTACAGGGGATCCAGAAACAACTCAAGGATCTAACCCCAAGGAGTTTATAGAGTCTAGACTCGAAGAAGAGCCTAATGCAAGCTGATCAGGATTCAGATGTGCACCGAAAACATACTGCAAAAAAAATTCAACAGTAAAGGTAGCAGTGATCGTGCACCATGTTCTAAATCTGTGTTTAGAGAAAACCTGAAATCCCTCCATACTGTGCTTTTTTCCTGTTACAAAGAAGGCCCTCAGTGGACACCGACCCCTCCCTTTGGTGCCTGGGCTTCCATTTTTAAAAAATACAGAATTTTAAATTTAAAGCGAGAATTTCTAGGATTTCAAATTGAACTTAAACTACTTGATCCCATCATCCCCTCCCCGCACTGATCCCGTACAAGAAATAAATTCCGGTCCTCTGTGTGGTGTTTCCAGGCTTGCTGGATGGAACGGGGGACCATCTGTGGAGAAGGAGAGCGGATCACACCTTCACATCAGCCGCCCGCTGACTCCCTCCCCTGCTTCCTTTCTTCCCCCACTGGCAAAGCTTTGCCTCCCAGGGGGGCACATCTCTGCCTACGACTCTCCTCTCACATACACTCATCACCCACGGTGGGTTCTGGCCCCTCACAACGCTGCCCCGCTGGCAAAATCAAAGGTGATGGACAACAGCCTCAAGCCCACTCTGACCCCAAGAGCCATGCCTTCTCTCTCCACCAGCAGCCACTCCTCGCTAGATCTTTTGGGATCCATCCCTATCACCTAAGCAGGGCTGTGAAAACCAAAGAGATGGCACATGCCAGTGCACAGTGATAAATTGAGAGATTAGCATAGTTTTAAAAATGTCTTCATTTTGCCTGGTTTGGAAGTCCTTGGGGGAAACCATGAGCCCAGCAGAGAGACAGGGGCTTCTGGGGTGACTTCCTATGACTGAACATGGTGTGCCAAAGGGTACGAAGACACAGGCAAAATGCACACACGCCAACTCTGAGCCATAGCTGTGGCTCCGCGTGCCAGTGGCTGAGGGTCTCCTTCCTGGTGATAACGCTTCTGAAAGTTTTAATGTTAAAATTTTTTTTGCAAATCAGAGTCTGTCTTTCTATTGACGCCTATTTAAAATGTAAATATGCAGGGAATGGAAGGCAAGTTACTTAAAACGCAGCTCCTTTTATGATTCTCCCCTCCCCAGGTTCTCCAGACAGAAGCCCCCTTCCTGACACCATCTAGCATGTTTCAAAGGCTAATTTTTGCATGACAGCCAAAATGAAGTAAGACTGACACTTAATTTTCATAACTTCTAAGTCCTGTACCCTTCTATGAATGAGAATAAATATCTCAAAATTGTTTTCGGGAAAGGGGAAGGGTGATGGGTTCACCTGACAAGACCCTGGTCTTTTTTCATCACTTGACATTTTTTTGCCCCCCCCCCCCCCCCCCGCCACCACACCGGTCACAAACCAATAAAGATCCACCACTAATTCATGGATACCTTCCATCTGTTTAATATATGTTAGCGGTTTCCAAGATGCTTTCTCACTTATTATTATTATTACCATTATCATTATTATTATTTTTAAAGTTTAGCCGCTGCCAATCCCATAATCTAGCACCACGTGATGACAAGTCCAGGGCCCTGAAGCTTGGACATGAGGAGAGATTTTCACCAGGTCAGGGTTACAGAGTGGCCCGGGACACGGCCTCATTGCTGCACGCTGGATTCTCCTTCACTCTGTGTCTTAAATATCTGTGACTTGTGGGTAGGACTTGACTTCTGTGGCTAGTATGGTGGCTGTTGTCATTTTCCTTGGATCTGGAGCTTGTTAGCCTATAGACGCTCTGCCTTCTGGCTGTGCAGGCAGCAGCAGTGTCAGGCTGGGAGAGGTCTCCAGAACAGGTAGAGGGTGTGCAATAAATACTTGTATCTGACAAGTGTGATTGCCAAAAATAAGAGGGGGGGGGGGGAAGAATCATCAAAAGCCAAGAAATACTCAAAGTCAAGAGTATTTGAGCTTGATTTTCACACTGTAATCATTTAAATTCTGACTTCCAGAACCTTCTATTTCCTTTTTAATGAACCAGTGTGGGCACTGGGGGCCCGCAGTGCCCGGTTTCCTGGAGCCCCATGTGCCATGGGAAGTAGGCTGTGCCACGACCACATGCATCAGCGGTGACACTCCTTTTCCTTCCTGCTCTGGTCAATTGCTCCCATGAGGGTGAAATTCTGTCAATTTTGGAAACTTGCACGTGGTGAACAGGGCAGAAAATGTCCTCGCCCCTAAAACTAGCTTGGTGAGACACCCCTAAAACTAGCTTTGTGAGACCAGAGTGTCAGGATAAAAGCCAGGATTTACACTGTCAGGATAGAAGCCAGCAAAGGAAAAATGCAGATCTAAGTAATAACAGTACCGAAGTCAGTGTCTTTTACAAAGAAAATATTTCGAGAGCATCTTCCTCTTGAGCGGGTACAAATACGATACTTTAATATTTTTCACAGCATCCTCCGGAGGAAGCCGGATGTATTCATCATTACCTTCAATTTCATAGCTCCTACCATAACAAGGCAATTCACAGCACTTACCCAAACCCACATAATGAGCACGAGCTTGCAGTATTTTCTCACCGCTTCAAACCCTTGGTTATAAAATTCCAGATGCTCAAGTGCTTGGTGCCAATGAGAATCCATAACCAGAAAACTCACGTTTGTTAATTCTGCTCGCCGAGCTATCAGAACATGTCATTTCAACGTCCACACATATTTCAACCCTCTTTCCTTCCTTTTTTTTTTCTTTTTCTTTTAAAAGTAGTATTAGTAGGAATAATGCAATCAGGATTAGAATCGAAGCAGACTTACCTCAATGTGCTGAAACATGTATGGGTGGTTGCAGATTTTTCTCAACTGCATGATAGTGTTCATGAGTGTCTTAGCACCTCCCTTCCCCTGGGAACGAGTGGAGAGAGCAAACACAGAACAAATTGTTAATTGACCAAATACCCCTTGTTTTTAAAAAGTAGACTTTCACAGAGAGGGCCATAGGTCTTCCTGTAACCTACACCTATCGGGGTCCGGAGCTCCTGTTCTATAGCAGTTTCTGAGTTACAGATACAGCATCTTTCTCGACTGACTTATCCTACCAGAGGGAATCATACCGAGTTGATGGCTTTGTGACACGACTGTCTGTTCCCCAGGATTCTGGAAAGACAGAAGCACGGAACAGATGCCCAGGGAGTGACACAGGATTTTAAAACCTTCTAAGGTGCCACCCCACATTTGGGTGGAATACATTCCCTGCAGAACTGACATGAGCAGAGCTAAAAGCTATTTTGGTGATGCGAACATGCTCCATTCTTCCTGCCCCAATGTAGTTTGCAACAAAGAGGTTGCGAGATTTCCTTTGGCAGCTACGGCAGCTATAGGAAAGGCCCAGAAATTTGCTTGAACAGGCCAGCGTTAGCAGGGCTGCTTCCTGGGGGGTATCTGGCGTCGCGGCCAGGAGAAGACAGACAACACGCTGAGTTGCATCATCTCCTGAAACGGACCTTCTTATCTTTCTCAGAGCCATCCGTGAGGAGGATCCCTTTGGCTTGCATGTGGCGATAGAGGATCTTCTGCAGCGCTGACATGTCACACTTGATCACGTATTCCACCTGGGGGAGACAGAACAGTGAGGAGGACAGGTAGGAGCAGGACAGAGAAGGGGCCCGTCCTCAGAAGACTGTGGAGATGCAGAAGCAGGTGGCACTCCTGGAATTCTCCAGAAACGGTTGCCTCCGTTTCCCCTCCTTGGAATCCTCCTTGGATTCATGGGGTGGAGGGTGGGATGGGAGCAGTGGTGGAGACCACGGTCATCACTGCTAATGGTACCAGGACGATACAGGGACCTGCCAAAGGTTGTGTGTGATTGAGGCTAGGGGCATGTTTTCTGAAATTTCCTGACTTGCTCCATATTTGAGAGAGAGAAAGAGAGAGAAGCTTATGAATTGTTCGAAGAAGCCCAATATAGAGTATTTCCTAGTATTTCTTACCATTTCCCAGCTCTACCCCCCTTTCGTATGAACAGAAAATTAGTGACTAACCAGTATCTCAAGATTTTCTCCATAAGACATTTTTCTAAATGGTCATATGTAGAGATTCCCAGTACTAATCTGAAAGGATTTTATTTACTTATTTGAGAGAGAGAGAGAGAGAGAGAGCACAATGAACCCAGGAGGCAGGGAGGGGTAGATGGAGAGGAAGAAGCAGACTCCCCACTGAGCAGGGAGCCTGACTTGGGGCTTCATCCCAGGATCTCAACCGAGATCTTGACCTGAGCTGAAGGCAGACGCTTAGCCGACAGAGCCACCCAGGTGCCTCTGGACACAACTTTATGACCATCTAAAGAAGGCAAAGCCTCATGTGCCTCCAGTCGGATGTCTGTGAAAAATCCTATTTAAAACAGTTAAAGGGAATTCACGTGCCCTTGGCTTAGCACACACCTGCAATACTTCTAGCATGTTCTTAATGCATAAAAATCTGCCTTCATTATTTCCTAGTATTATTTTCTTTATTAAAAAAAATCCCCAGAATACAAATGTGCAATTTTCATAATAAACGCCAGATAAATGCCTAGAAATCTGCAGAATGTGATTAAAAGTAAATCAGCAAGCTGCCTAATGTTTAACAAACTGATTAAAAATGATCAGGTTATTTTCAGCTCCGAGGGCCAGGGCGAGGAGGTCACAGATGAAGGGAAGTTGAATATTCATTCAATTGTTGCTTCAGAAGGAACCTGTCAGGCCACATGAAACTGCAATTAATAGCCTTTTGCCACTTGTTTGGATGCACCAAGTAAGACTGGAGAAAGGCTGGCTCCTTTACAGAAAAGTTAAGGGAAGCAGGTGACCTTCCATATACTTGTTTTGTTTGTTTGTTTGCTTGTTTTTTCTTTTCTCTCTCTTTTTTTTTTTTTTTAATGACCTTCTTGGCCAGGGGGGAAAAACAAATCCCCACGTTTGATAAATAAGAATAACATACTTACTACAGCCTTTCTGTTTTGGATTCCTGATCGTGTCCTATTTTTAACGCACTTTGACATTTCCCAAGAGCTGTTCACCCTCAGTGAAATTCAATCATGGTGAAGATAAGCGTTAGGCAACTTCACACTGTGACAAGCAGGAGCGTAAAAACGGCACCTGGGGAGGGGGGGGGCCCTGGGTGGCTCAGCTGAAGACCTGACTCTTGACTTCAGCTCGGGTCATGATCTCAGGGTCCTGAGACCAAGGCCTGCGTTAGGCTCTGTGCTCAACACGGAGTCTACTGCAGATTCTGTCCCTGCCCCACTCTCTAAAATTTTTTTTAAAAATATTTAAAAAATAATGGCACCGAGGACTAATATCACTGAGCTCTTTCGGAAAGCTGTACGTGCCTTCTCTCATCTGACCCCTCAATAGCTCTGGGAGAGGGTTACATGTTGCATCTGCATTTTATACAGGACCTGAGCATCAGAAAAGTTAAGAAGCTGGCTCAAAATGATGGGGGTTTTCAATGATGCAGTTAGGACTGGAAACTGAGTGCACTCTTCTAAGCTCTCTGCTAAGGATGAATAATCAAGGAGCCCGTTGGTTATGAACGGCTTTCCCACGTTCACCACCACCAGGGCTTCTCTGCCAGAAGAGATGAGTCCTGCTGGCCAAACACGCCCTCGGTGCTCAAGTCAGCAGACAGGCGAGCCCATCCGGAGGACCCAACAGCTGCCCCATGATGGGGAAGCCTCCCTAACCCTCCTCCCTGCTCCCTCAGAGGACCCAGATGTGGGTCTGATACACAGGATGGAAATCACCACCATAGTAAGCTTCACAACAGTGTTTGACAGTTGCTCCCTGAGCCTTCTCCGATGACTCCAAGCTTTGTTTGACTTTATTCTTCTCTCCAGGCCTGGGGCTGGGCTGGGGGGTGACCTCCTACTCAACCTTAAGGGCTTAAAACGTCCTCCTCCATCACCACAGTTCTCGGCTGAAGTCAATTTCTCCTTTCATTTCCCTCAAGGAAGTGGTTATGAAGCTTTTTTGCTGGCATCCCCTCATCAGACACGAGAGCACATCTTCCCAATATATGCCCATGCCTTTGTTTATGAATTATATGTATGCACTAATGCCAATGTCTAAAGACACATGTGACTTTTAGGGTATGGTCATCAATGTGAAAAGCAACCGATTTATTTCCAGGGGCCAACGTGATGACACCTAATTTTTTTTTTCAGCCAATTCCTGCCCAGTTACCCTATGATGCAGCTGATGAAACCCACATGAGGAACCGGAGAAGAGACAGGACCTCCTTTTGCTCTTTACCTAGGCTTATGTGCTTCTTCTTCTGTTCAACCTGCAATCCTTTGCAGAATCATTTTAACCCCTTTGTGCATGCTGGGGCCAGAAGTATTGGTTTGAGTTAAAATCAGATCCTCCATCCTATGGTCTGGGTACAGGGAATCCCATACTGCCTCACAGTGGGCAGGAAGAGCAGGAGGTGGGGTGGGGGGAGGGTGGGTGGAATGTCAGATGCCCCTGAGGTGTGGTGCTCCCCATCATGCTCCCCCTGGGATGACCTCTCCAACCCAGCCCAGACACATGAGCGACTTTCTGACCCCCGCACCACATGGGTACCAGGGTGAGTCTGTAGGTTAAATGCCAAGAAAGCTTCATTTTTTATTTTTAAAAGTTAACCTACAGGGAAGTTCTAAAATCTTTTTCCACATCCCAATGGAATCCTAGTAGATGCTCCTGCCCAAACACGGCCCCTCCTCCACAGGTGTGTTATAAGCACACCCTGCCCTGAAGTGCGTGAATGCCTGCATTGTTCATCCGGATGGGGTACACGAGGCTGCCTTTCATCGTCATGCCCTTGCTCAAGGTGACAGACCTTGTCTCCACACCACGTCTGCTGACCTGTCACACCACACTTGTTTCCAGTGTGGCTCCTACACTGGAAGAATTATAAAGTAGACATACAGACGGAATGGCAGGGACCAAGTAGAGAAATTTCTATGATAATCATGCCCCCTAAACTCTGTTGGGCCTGAGTGCACCCCCAGAGATGTGATGGCATCGGATGACGGCAGGGATGCAGAAGTTCCTCGAACTAAGCTGGCACTGCAGGAAATGCAACCTGGGCCTTGTTAACAGGGAGGAGTCCCCTCCACGAGTGAGGCTGGCGAGGGCCACTGGGGCTATTTTTGCTCTAGAGAGATGTAAAACTGAGGTGCTGACCTCACATACAGGATGATTACCTCCCAAGGATTCTTATGTTAGTAAGTGATCAACAGGTCCCTATAAGGAGCCACATCAGGTGACTGTAGGGGTCTGGAGTCTCCCCCACATACCCCTGTAGAAGTATCCAGGCTTCATTCATAGTTTCTGCCTGAGTACTGTACTTCACTTACAAGTTCCCTTCCAAAAGGATGTATTATTGGAACAACAATGAACCCAGACAACTGTGTGTGATAGGTTACCACCTTCTGAACTGAGATTTCCAAACAATAAGACCATATGTTTCAAAGGCCCAGGTTCTGGAATCTATGATGTTGAGAGAGGAACAAAGTAATGATTGATTACATCAAGCCTTCCAGATGTTTATATGATGAATATAAATATGCAAGCTGCCCATCTGAGCGAAGCTTATTTGTTCTTTTACACAGATTAAATCACAGTCAGGATCAATTTTAGGTAGGTCAGCCTTTAGTTAACCTCAGACATTGTATACATATTTTAGCATGGTTAGACATCAATACATATACAGGTGTTTGCAAGTACAGTTGGCTCTTGATTATACAGGAATTAACAAAGGGGACAGTCAGCACAAACAACCCCAAACGGGAGCTAAATCGCAAAATCAATTTTTATTCAGTTTATGTGAGGTTTTACATATGGCCTCTTGTATGAGCTGCCATTCCTTCCTGAGGGTAAGGAATGGATTTTATGCTACAGCTTGCTGGTGGTGCTGGGAGCACTGGGGGGACGGTACAGTCCCTTGCTCATTAGGTACGTCACTGGACTCATTACTATATTAAATACTCATTGATTAAAACTAATTTTTATTAAATGCTTATCCATTAAAAACTAATCTTTCTATGAAACAGAGCTGTACTTATCAAGCTTTTGGCCCTTCTATGCCTGCTTCAGTTATATCTGAGCTCAGTCTACCTGTACAAGACAGAACTACTGTTTAGGACATACAAAATATATTTTGTATTTTAAGAGTTTTTCTGTCTTAAAACTCAGCAATAAGAAAAGAAATGACCCAATTAAAAAACAAACAAATAGGGACGCCTGGGTGGCTCAGTGGTTGAGTGTCTGCCTTCGGCTGAGGGCTTGATCCCGGGGTCCTGCGATCAAGTCCCACATCAGGCTCCCCGCAGGGAGCCTGTTTCTCCCTCAGCCTATGTCTCTGCCTCTCTCTCTCTGTGTCTCATGAATAAATAAATAAAATCTTTAAAAACAAACAAATGGGCAAAAGATTTGAGTACCAGGGGAGTCAGGGGAACCAATCACTTCATCAAAGAAGAGATATGGATGCCAAATGAGCAATGAAAAGAGGCCCAACATCAGTGGATGTTAGAGAAATGCAAATTTATTACAAGATACCAGTCCAACGAAAGATGAATGGATAAAGAAGATGTGGTCTATGTATACAATGGAATATTACTCAGCTATTAGAAATGACAAATACCCACCATTTGCTTCAACGTGGATGGAACTGGAGGGTATTATGCTGAGTGAAGTAAGTCAATCGGAGAAGGACAAACAGTGTATGTTCTCATTCATTTGGGGAATATAAATAATAGTGAAAGGGAATATAAGGGAAGGGAGAAGAAATGTGTGGGAAATATCAGAAAGGGAGACAGAACGTAAAGACTGCTAACTCTGGGAAACGAACTAGGGGTGGTAGAAGGGGAGGAGGGCGGGGGGTGGGAGTGAATGGGTGACGGGCACTGGGGGTTATTCTGTATGTTAGTAAATTGAACACCAATAAAAAATAAATTAAAAAAAAATAAAGGCACTTACTATATACCTATAAAAAAAAAAGATACCAGTGCACACCTGTTGAAATGGCTAAAAAGGTCAAGAACACTGACGGTACCCGATGAGAACTGACGAGAACGTGGAAGCAATGCAAGGCTCAGACATTGCTGGTGCAACTGCACGATGGTTCTGGAAGTTTCCTATAGAGCTATGCATGCCCTTAGCATAGGACCCGGCGACCCCACCCATGGGTCTTCACTCCAGTGAAATAAAAACTTATGTTCATGCAGGAACCCATATAACACCATGCATACAGCAGAGGCATCCATGATTGTCAAAAATCAGAGACAACCCCACCATCCCAACTGAGTGGACAGATTCACTATGGCGCATCCATAGATGAGAATACTAACTCAACAATAAAAATGAGACAGACATTGATATGGGCAACCACTTGGATGGAGCTCAAACATGTTGGGCTAAGTGAAGAAAACCCAGATGCAAAAGGTCTGAGGAGACATGATGTCTGATTCCAGCCATGTGACGTTTGGAAAAGGCAGGGCTCTAGGGATGGAAAACAGATTAGGGGTCGCATGAGGCTCAGGTTATGGACAGGATCTGACTAAAACCAAGCAGCACCAGGGGCGTCTGGGGGCTGCTGGGAGGGAGAAATGTTCTTCCCCTTAACTGTGGGTATGGTTAACATTTGTCAAAGCCCACAGAACTGCATACCCGAAAGACTGAATTTTATTATACAGAAATTTAGAAAGAAAATTAAAAACCACTTCCCTGACTGGTTGCTTTTCAGGAGAGCATTGGAGAATGACTGCTATGGAAGAGCTAGCCTTTTTCCTGCCATCAGCCAGGATTCCTTCCCAGGGTCTTTAGGGAGGCTGAGAAAGACAGACACGCTGTTTGTGGCTGTAAGCAGATGGTGGCAGAGGGAAGCTCCTTACCCCTTGAGATGATGCTTCAATGGCCAATTTTCCTCAGGATAAAAAAAAAAAAACCTAACAAGATAGAGAAAGTGGAGATGGAGCACAGGACAGGCCACATCCACAGCTACGTACGTGCACTAAGTGATTGGTTCCCCTGACCCCCCTAGAAAGGTTGATGAGCAGAGGCAAGGGAGGACCACAGGATGTGCGAGGAGGAGTGGAGGGTGAGAAGGAACTTGAGGCCAACAGCAATGAACTATTCTAGTTCTACATACTGGACAGAGCAATAGGAGTTGAGAGTAAGGAGTATGGCAGGGGCAATGGTCAGGAGTTGAGAGCCTACCGCATGCCAGGGTTAGACTCATGGGTCTTACAGCCATTTAATCCGCTCAACTATTCTGTGAGGCAGGTATTATTTCTTTGCCAGTTATTGATGAGAACACAGAGGCCCACTGTGTTACTGACCAATGTCACACAGTTAGTAAGAGACAGGGCATGGGATAGGGACCTGTGTCCGCTCCGACAGGCAGAGCCATGATTTCCACTCCACTGAGCTGTCTCTATAAAAGGTAGCTTATCCGTAGATGATATACCACATATGGGGCAGTTAACATACCCCAAATAATACTTTGGGTCTTAAAGAATATAAGTGTACTTTATTCAGGAGACACGCTCTCTAAAATCTAACCCTAATTTTTTTTTAAAGTTTATCAAAACCCATGAAGCTGTCTTGTGGAAGGAACGGTGAAATAAATATTTTAGTAAAGCAAAGAATTCCTTTGTGATATAACCGATCACCCCATAACCTTTATGATGGGCAGGTTTGGAGTTTTATAGAATGGATTTTCTTAAAACAGGGCAAACTCCCAAGTTGTGATATGCTTTTAAAAATCTATATTAGCCAGTCTTAGAAATTAAGTAAATAAGATGAAGTTTTGTAGAATGAATAAATGAAGACCTTTAGTTAACCACCTTTTATTCTATATCTCTGCTAAAGAAACAAAAGAACTCTAGGACACAAAATAGTTGACATCCATCTCTATACCTTGCAGGACCCCTTGCCAGGAATATAGTTCAAGGAGGCCACATGACCCCTGGACCCATTCCCCAGTTTATTCAGTAACTAGGTCTATGGTGAACAGTAAGAGAGTTACCCAAACATGCCAAGACCATAGGAAGTCAAAAAAATATCAACAGCATTCAACCCCCAAGATGCATTCAGTGGCAAAATAAAAAACTTATATATTTAGGCTTCTGCTGGGGTAAGCATGGTATAAGAACTGTGCTTATTTTTAATTATTTTCCCCTGACTGTTAATGAAGAGGGGAATTGGGAACAGAATTCTCAATAAAGTGATCAACTTTGTACCCTATCTTGTCAACTCCCACTTAGGAAATGAATAGGAGGAACCAATCTGTACCAACCCACCACCCCACCCCCAGTCATTACACAGAAAAACACAACAATGCAGAAATACACTTTTCAGAATTGACTTCTCTACAGAGAAAACTCAGATCCAAATATCTCTCATGCAACAAATAGTAGGCGAAGCCAAACAACCTATCTCTATGAGGATAAAATTGAGAACTCAGAAGTGTATGGTTCCAAAAATATGATCAGAAACATTAAACTAATACCCAAACCAAACTAAAAAATGTAGAGTAAAGGGGTCAAAAGACATTCTAAAGCACTGAGAAGTCAGTGTGCAAAATGTGATATGAAAAAAATACCTGCTTAAAATATTCACAGGGACTTGATTTAAATGGTGCAGGAAAAAAACCATGACCAAGAATAATTAGATGATGTGCCTGCCATTTGCAGGAACTCTGTTTTTCACTTAACTATCAGAAGAGTGACATCATAAGCATCTCACATGCATTAAATACATTTCTAGGAAAACTGCTCAATGTTTATGAGGCCTTTTGAGGATGATGCAAGCCCCAAACCCATAACCCTGCTTGACTCACTAGCAGATCAATTCTGTGGCGCCTGCCAGAGTAAACTTAACAAGATTATCACTGAAAAAAAGAAAATCTAAAGTTAAAATATAATGTCAAACTAATATAACATTGAGTTGATGTCAGTTAAAGATAAAATGTCGGGATGCTCGATGAATTTGGTAATTTTATAAAATCTGGCCCTAAAGTTTTGGGAAACCAGGCTGAAAATACTGAAATGTCACTTCTCTCTCTCTCTCCACTAAGACCTCTAGCTCCTTCTTCTTCTTCTTTTTTTTAAAGATTATTTATTTGTTTATTTATTTATTCATTCATTCATTCATTCATTCATTCATTCATGAGATACACACAGAGAGAGAGGCAGAGACATAGGCAGAGAGAGAAGCAGGTTCCCTACAGAGAGCCCGAAGTGGGACTCGATCCCAGGACCCCAGGATCACAACCTGAGCCGAAGGCAGACGCTCAACTGCTGAGCAACCCAGGTACCCCAGACCTCTAGCTTCTAAGGAAGAAAAAAAGTCCTTTATGCTATTTCCAAGGTACCTGTGACTAAAATTCAAGCCTGCTGTTTCAGAAACACAATTTCAGACACACGTACTTGGGAGATCGGCAGGGGGAAAAAAACCACACAGCTTTTGAATTTGCAACATACTTTTTCTGGCAGCTGGGACTCAACTTCTTTCTTCAGCCTCCTCAGTAAAAATGGTCTCAACACCTTATGTAGACGCCTGATGATCAATATGGTTTCTTCTTCATTTAAGTCCACCTACAAGAGAACCTCAGATGAGTTGGACATGTTGCTATTGGTTTTTTTTTTTTTTAATGCTGTTTCATGAAATAAAGCTTTAGGGTTATGTTTATTATTTTGTTGAGATATGTGATTGAAATTTTATGTACATTAAGGCCAGGTCTCTCTCTACCTGGTATGCACACCCCAGAATCCTCTTCCCACATGCCAGCTGGTAATAAAATGGCCTCTTAATGGGGGTCTTTGTCATAATGTGGAGTTCCATGGAAAATGGACCAGAGCCACCAGTCTCCCAGCTGAGAATTCTTTTTTTTTTTTTTAAGATTTTATTTATCTATTCATGAGAGACACACAGAGAGAGGCAGAGACACAGGCAGAGGGAGAAGCAGGCTCCCTGCAGGGAGCCCGCTACAGGACTTGATCCTGGGACCCCAGGATCATGCCCTGAGCCGAAGGCTGATGCTCAACCACTGAGTCACCCAGGTGTCCCCCAGCTGAGAATGTCTTGGATATGACTGCAACAAGGCCTTACTGAAGACTGAAACAGAACCCAAATAAAGAGGCCATAAGTTCATGTGCTCTTACTCAATGTTGGAGCATTAAGTTAGGCTCCTAACTTAGATCATCTCGATGCAGAAACACACCAAAGCAACAAGGACATAAAAAGAAGAGAGTAGACTGAGTGTATGCTGGTGGTGCATACCGCTCTTCCTCACTCTTCTTCCCTCTGCCCCATCTTGTTCAGTCCTCCTCACACAGAACCTTCTCTAGAACCTCTTATGCCACCTTTCCCTATGAGCCTCTAGGGGGCAGACTTGATTGACGTTACTTTCTACAAATGGGCCAGCCAATGAATTACTGACAAAAGGCAGAGGTCCTTACAATGCACTTGAGAATTAAAGTGCTGAACATTCCAACATAAATGTCCCGAAGGCTTTCTAAGTGGCTTTTCGTTCCCACAGTTGAGAAACCACTAATCAAAAGGACAGGTGCCCATTTCTTTTCTTGCAAAATGGCCTGTGTCTTCCTTTCATAAATGAGCTCCAAGAGGAGATAGATGATCAGAGGAATGAGAATAAGAAGCGTGGCAACGGGTACTCCGGGATGTGAGGAGTATTGCTGTGGACACAGAACTGAGGTTCACACTAAAACCGGAAAAAAATGAGTACTGAAAGTTAGTGTGAGCTAGTGCAGTTTCACACACGAACTCTTCACAGGGAAACCATTTATAAAGAGAAGCCCAAGTTTACTACAAGGAAATATTTGCTTCAAGGTTTGTGTTCAGTTGGTTCGGTTGCTCTAGTTAAATTGATTTAGCAAATATCTTTCTATTCATCCTCCCTGTGGCCCATTTAGATAAGCATCCCATCATTCAGGACGGTTCTCTAGTGGCCTGATTAACACGTCGGCAAAAGACTAAGGATCCTAGACTCATCACTAGATCCATTTTCTTAGGACAGAAAATAACCCTGGAAAGTGAACACATGCACCCAACGATGAGTGTTTAGTTGTCAATCACCCTGTGGGTTTTCTGCAGCTCTAACATTCTCAGCTTTGGGTTCTTTACATTCATTTCATTGTCATACAGTGGAAAATACAAAAGTTAGACCAGTACCCTTTCTCCAGTCATGGCAAACGGGGCATTAAACCACTGTTCAAATGTGCTGCAGCTCTTAAAAATGGTAGGGAGGAGGAAGTTAAGGAGGGCCCAGAGTTCTGGGAGCTTGTTCTGCAGTGGGGTCCCAGTCAGGAGGATCCTTCTGGGGGCCACATAGTGAGTGTTCAAGACCTGAGTCAGCTTGCAGTGGTGATTCTTCATTCGGTGGCCTTCGTCCACTATCATGTATTTCCACCGAATCTGTAACACAAGAGGAAGGACCAACACACAGTGAGTGAGGGAAAATAAAACCACTTCCAACAGGCAAGTGGTAGCATGGAAAACCAAAGTAGTCATATTTGGTACATAATATGGTGTGATTCTTCTTGGGATAACAAAAAAACTCTCAACAGTCTGTTTCCCATACCTGATAGATCATGTGATATACCATGTGATAATGGGATGTCAAAGTAATGATGTTGCTTAGGGACCATGTGATTCCAAATTGCCCTTCCCAAAGAAGGGAACTTGGATCCAGAATGAAATAGTTGGGCCAGGACTAACTAGCTCCCGTGTCTCCGCAACCAATACTCCTTCTATTGATGGCATACCATGATGGCTCTACCGGATGTAGAGCTCGAGCTGCCTCTGCTCATAGCAAGAATAGAAGAGCAGATTTTCTGCTTCTCCACTTGAAGCAGAAGTTAATGACTGATCTTCCAAGATGGCGACAGTCGGTACTCATAGCTGAGATGCTCTGGCTTCATGCCTTTGCTTCTATTGTTATACGGTTAGGGCTTGGCTCAGCTCAGTGTTCTTTTTTTTCTTCTTAATTTGAATGAGTTGCTAACATTTAAAAGTTGGAATACTTCACATAACAATCTGAACATTCAGCTTCTCTTAAAAAAAAATAAGGCCTGGCAACCTGGAGTCTCTCAGTTCAGACATATGCCTTACCTGCCAGGTCCTTACCTGCCAGGTCTAGGATCACTGTTTTAAGATGTCTAAAATGAAAGCATATACTCACTGGCAGTGAAGACCACGCTAAAATATCATTCCTCTGTTTTTGCCAGAACTTTGGAATTAAACACAATCTCATTTCCTAGCATGACTACCACTTGAAAAATAAAGAATGGCCATATGACATAATCTTCCCTCCTAAGTCTACATGCAGGCCCCTTCCTCTCTCATAACTCACCCTTCAGCCCTCTTCAAGGTCACTGGTCTCAGATTCTTTAAGTGAGAACAATGAGGAATGTCCCACTAAGCCTATTCATTCCCTACAAAACAGTGGCAATGGCCAAGAAAAGCATCTGGTGCTCAGATGTCCCCGGATCCTGCTCCAAAGCTCCCAGAGAGAAAGAGAGAGAGACTAGCAGAGTATTCTAGATGGTCCCTGCCTTTCTCACTACAAGTGACAGTGAAATCGGGGGAAAAGAAATATAAAATCTTCAGTTGGGCTGAGATGTTTGGGCAAAAGAAACTACCATAGCTTTGTTGTTGGGTTTTGTTTTGTTTTACTCTTCCTCCACCATTTCTAAGAAAAGTGTTCATAAGCATGAAGTTGTATGGACAATTATCCCAAGCTTACCAATAGCATAGAAGGGGCCAGCAGATAAAAATGTATTTAAGCAAACAGTCTACATCTACTTTCCTAATTCAGCTTACGATCTAATAAAGAAGGAATCAGAGAGGACTTCGATTCTGCTAATTTACTCTTTTGCCAATTGGGTCTTCCGCTTGGACAAAATATCACTACCCCTTTCTATAGCTTCATTTCTCTAGCAACACATAAAAGCAATTCATCTCACTACCAGGCATCTCCGATGAGTTCTGAAATACATATGCAGAAGATGTGATAGGATTTTTTTAAAGGATCTCGAATGTACAAACACATTCCCGTAGTAATATCGAAAAACATGTCATTTTCAACACTGCCAGATTCATCTCTGAGTATGAGGAGCAGGAACACAGCATTGTTGCCAGTGCCATCTCAATTATTAAGCCTCTCCTGGGAGCACACTTCCTATATGTTATCTCCTGTGATGCCATGAAGGGAACTCTCAGTTCCCTGAGCAAAGGTTTAATGCAGAGAGAGAACAGATCCCTGAAACAGCTATTCTGTTCAGTTCTGGCCATCACTTCGTTTCAGATTATGGCACTTCCAGAACACCACGGGGCAAAAGAAATTACTGGAGGAAGAAAAATGAAGTATCTGTGTCTGGCCCCACCAAAGAAGGTATTCTGAATGAATGCATTAGGGGGCAAGGTGATAAACATGAAAAAAAAATTTTCTATTTGCTGGCCAAAGGACAACTTAAGAACGTACAAATTAGGAGACATGTATGTTGCAGGTAGAAAACAACTTTTTCTCAGCTTCAAGTGAATAGTCACAGAAACAGCCTGGAGTAATCCAAACAATGGCCCATTATTTTACCAGGGAAAAAACCTAAGACAGGAATAGCACCAAAGCTGCAGCCTGGACAAATGTTCACATGGAGAAGACCATATGGAGAGGTGCCTACTCATCGTTGGAGAGACAAAGGCACAAGAGGAATGAAGTCATGCTGCTGACAATAACCCAGGGCTACAAAAACAATTATTTCTTCCACAAGCACGTTCAGGGCCGTTGGAGAGAAAAAGAGCTGCAGAAGGAGCCCAGGTGAATTTTTTTAAGAGACATAAACTCAGTAACTGTGAGAGGCTAGGTTAGAGAACCAGAATCAATGACATATGCAAAAAAAAAAAATAACAACAAAAACAAAAACAAAAAAACCACACACACACACACACAAAGAAAAACCAAAAAAAATATATATATATATCTGACTCTGCAAGAGATAGAAAATAGAGAGCGAGAGAGAGAGAGGCCATCTAATGATCAAATTATACCAGTGAGTATAATTTGGGGAATACTTTATACTCCAGTGCAATGGTCCCATAATTAGAGGTAAAAGATTTTTTTTTTAAACCTACCTTTGCAAGAATGTGCTTGTCTTTGATAATGTACTCATAAGTAGTCAAGAGGACGTTGAATTTCCCACTCCGCAGCTGGGGTACAAGGGAGCGACGCATTGCAGGGGTGCCCTGAATGCAAAAAAGTGTATATATATATATATGTAGGCATATACATTACCCAAAGGAAGTAATGTGTACATTTTGCTTCACTATTCATGGCTTAATGGAGCCCAGACACACGACTGAGGATTGCACATCTACGCATTATCATACACAGATCCATTATCCACGACAAAGTGCTTGGCAAAATCGCACACATCTGGATGCTTTTCAGGCCCTTAACAGGCAGGCTTTCCCACTGAAAACCGAGGGTGAGGGGACAGCCGGAGAAGGAAATTACAGCAACCTCGAGGTAGCAGAGAACCCGCTGCTCGGCTGAAAGGCTCCGTTTCTACGGGAGCGTGCAGCAGGCAGCCCGGGTGCCCGGGTAATTGCCGAACTTTGCAGGAACAGCGGGCATGGCGCGGCGCGAGGGATGTGCGATATTTGTCATTTGTATTACTCTCATCAGAAACCTCGCAATATGATAATTAACAATTTTCTTCTGCATTTCACTATCTGAAAGTAATTATGGTTTATTACAGTAATCTTCTTGGGATGATTAACTCACAGTGTTTGGTACATGATGTACATGACAAAACTTTACAACCAAATACAGTTCACAGATGTGCATATGGGAGGAAGAAAAAAAATTGGGTCTATTTTTTGCTTTTCCACATTTATATATAAATAAAGCATTCCAAACCTTGTAAGAAATCTTCACCACAGAAGGAGCCCATTTGTCAAATTCATATGTCCAGTTAGATAGAGTCCTATAGAACAAAAAAGAAAACATACAGAGAAAAAGACATTGGCATAAAAATCAGTGGTTAAAAAGATGTTCTTATTTATGCTCAGGCCTCACCTGGAAAGGGGCAAGAGAATATTAAGTATTTCAACTACATACTTCTTTGAAAGGTGTGGAAATAAGAGATAAGTGGGGAATAAGCTGCCCCCAAAGCATGACAAGTTGTGTTTGTGAGTTCATAAGAAATCTCATAAGAAAAAAATAAAATTGGGCAGCCTGGGTGGCTCAGCGGTTTAGCGCCGCCTTCAGCCGAGGGCCTGATCCTGGAGACCCGGAATCGAGTCCCACGTCGGGCTCTCTGCATGGAGCCTGCTTCTCCCTCTGCCTGTGTCTCTGCCTCTCTCTCTGTCTCTCTGTGTCTCTCATGAATAAATAAATAAAATCTTAAAAAAAAAAAAGGAAAAAAAGAAAAAAGAAAATTAAAAAATGAATAAACATGGGGGTGGAAACCCTTAATTTCAATATTGAAAACAGCAATTGCCCGAGTGATTTGGTGATTCGTTAAGAACAACCACGTAAGTCCTCAGAAAAGTTGAGTCAGGAAAAAGAAATGACAGAAGCACATGAAAATATTAAATGAATCTGTCAAGAAGAAGCAGGGGAAGAAATACAGAATGCCTTTTTTTTTTTAATCCCTGAAAGCATCACCATAATATAGGAGTCAGAACACACAAAACACAAAGAGCAAAATATATACTTGAATCGGAGATACAATTCGAAGGACATCTAAATACTATGGATTTGCATACTATAGATTCAGAAGCCTGCAGACACTCCTCACCTCATGTAGACAGAATCTGCAAATGCTAAGCCAGAATCCTGGTTTTTTTGTTTGTTTGTTTGTTTGTTTTTGTTTTGCAAGGACCAACTCTGTATTGGCACCGAGATCTACAAAGATCTCAGTGAACAGAAGTGCAACCTAACACCCACAGCCAGAGACACTACCATCGGAGGAGGGCGGTTCTGAACAGGTAGTCCTCCTCTGAGGAGAGTCAGGGAAAGACCTTGGAGGGAGCGCCCTGGCTCTGGGCATTAAATGGAGACCAGCAAGACCTGTTCTCCTCGAGCAGTAAAATCGCTGGCATTGAGCTGGTCGTACTGAAGGCAGTTTAATTCAAAACTCACAGTTATGACTGTGATCTAGATTCTGCTTTAAAAGTTTGTACAGTTGGGCAGCCCGGGTGGCTCAGTGGTTTAGCACTGCCTTCAGACCAGGGTGTGATCCTGGGGACCCAGGATCGAGTCCCATGTCGGGCTCCCTGCATGGAGCCTGCTTCTCTCTTTGCCTGTGTGTCTGCCTCTCTCTCTCTCTCTCTCTCTCTCTCTGTGTGTGTGTGTCTTTCATGAATAAATAAATAAAATCTTTTTAAAAAGTAAATAAATATCTTTTAAAAATTGTACAGTAAGGGTAGATTTTGAGAAGACATCCTTTTTGAATAAGGTAGCCTTTTGGAAACAGGACAAGGCAAAGGAAATCTTTAAAAAATATAGATATCTAAACCTTTCTGCTCCGTGAACCGCTTAAGGGGTGATGACAAATAAGAGCCAGCTGTGCAGCATGCAGGCTGTGTAGACTACGGTGTGGTGCTAAGGGCTGATACAAATCACTCTATCCCATGTTTAAAAGAGACCGGGGGTGGGAAGTGACAACCTTAGTCCAGATTAGACGCTCTTGGTGATCTTACTATGTGCTAAAATTCTGCCTTAAATGAAAAACAAGGACAAGCTACTGATAGGGCAATCTACAACCTACAGAACGGTAAGTACAGAATAAATGACTTTACTTACGAAAGGGGAACAATGATGAGATAGGGGCCATTGAGTCTTTTGTGCTCCATCAGATAAGTGATGAGTGCAATGGTCTGTATGGTCTTCCCTAGCCCCATTTCATCGGCTAAGATCCCGTTCAAATTGTTATTATACAGGGAAACCATCCATTCCAGGCCCTGGAGCTGAAATGAAGAGTAATTGCTTCAATTATCCAAGATCTGCACAGGTAATTAATACTAATACAACTCAAGTGAGGCTGTGACTTCTTAACTCCTCGGTGCTATACGTCGGATTTCCCACAGTAGGAAAGTGGGGGAAGCACCAACACAGAAAGAATTTAAAATATGAGCCTGTAATCATCCCTGCTGCTTGGCAGGTGCTAAGTGTTAATCAGATTTAGAAATGACGGGCTGTAGCATACTGGTGGGATTTTAAGCAGCTTTGCTGCTCATCCCTACTTAGCATTTCACAGTATATGACATTCCAGAGTTATTATAAATGAAGAAAACCCAAACTAAAATCCATTCCAACCACTCCAAGAACAAAAAGCCAATGTGAGGATTAGAGACAAACAAACCAGAAGGCAGGTTTGGCACACAGATCAGAGATCATTAGAAACAGCCTTCTTGGCAATGAAGCACCTCCCCCAGAGGGTGGGATCCCTTCAGTGAGGAAGCCGAGTGACCAGGGAGCCAGGGGTGCGCTGGGCCCAGAGGAGTACACTTCCTGATGGAGAGAGAGTTCCCGGGCATCACAGGGAAACTCGGCAGTCAGGGGGCTCCCCAAGGGCAGCCCACTGGAAGCTGACTGCCTGGAAACGTGTCCAACACATTTTTAAAGTACAAAAGCCCTGCACCAGAGATGCCACTTTGGACGTAAATACAAGAAAGGTTGGGTGAAGATACAAATCTGTTCCACTTCCGTCTCCCAACCACCAACGCCAATACCACCACCATTTCACAGACGTTGGGTTTAAATGGAAGGAACAATTCAATATACTTCTTTATTTTTACAATATACATATTTACATATTATATTATATATAGTTATGTATACATATTATATATTATGTATTACATAAAGTTGAGTATATGTAAATATGCAAATATATAAATACGCATATCTGCTCAAGTCAATTTAGCTTGCTAATTAAGTTATGCTTAGGGAAATGTTCATTTTAATTTGTTTTCTGTAAGAACAAAGTGAGTAATTCAATTATTTTCAATATTTATTAAATGATTGTTCTGGGCAAAGGACCATGCAAGCAGGTACAGTAGATGGATGGATGCCTGGCTATTTAAGATGCATGGCTCCATTCAGAAGCTTGCAGTCAAAGAGGAGACAAATGGCGTTCACATACAAACATGTACCAGGAAGTGGCTGAAAGTACGTGGCATACGTATAAATACATGTAATATTATTTAAAATTGTTCTGGCACACATTATACAATCCCACTGAGCAGAGGTTTTCTTAGGGAGAGTGCTGTAACAGTCTGCAGAAATACTTTCATAAGCCACGTGGGGTACCTTGTACCATGCAAGACTCTAAAGCACCCTACAGGATTTTGAAGAACGACAGCAACACTAAGACATGAGAGAACCAGGAAGAGCTCTGAGGGACTGGGCAAAGACAGAGAAGGGTACAGGGGAAGTGATTGGAAATCACAGGGGCAGGCAGGATGGGCCGCATGCCTGCGACAGGACCCTGAGACCACCAAACCTTTAGGGAAAGTCAACTAAATCCCAGAAACATTTGGACAGTGGTAGTAGGATTTTTTTTTTTTTTTTAATGAAAACTGGCAAGGGGCTGAATTTTGCATCTGTGTTAAACCCAGATAAAACAGAAGCATAAACTGGCAGCAGAGGAGACTAGAAATTCACAAAAATTGTGGGAGGTGACTTGGATGTCCGTAGACCCTAGAATTGGATGGAGGGTTTGGGTAGCGAACCAAACTTGTGCAACTTGCCCAGGAGGCAGCAGGAAGACCCCCTCTATGTCAGGGTTATGTAACCATTAATGATACAAAAACTTTTCCAGGAGCAAAGGGACAGAAAGCTTATTCCTGAGCAGAGTGATTCAGGCGGGGCACTGAGCCATAGTCTGAATGGGTTTGTGAGAAATGGAAAGGATCTCATCCGTCAGAGGCGGGAGGTCAGAGTCCAGGAAGAAGGGAGACCGTGTAGCAAAAGCACGGCAGGGGACAGACACGGAGGCATGCTCGGAAAGTCTACAGCAGCCCAGCAGAGGGACAGAAGCATGAAACGCACAGATGGAAATGGGGGTAATTGGGTTTGGAAAGACTGAGGACAAGTGATGAGGAAGGTGTTGGATTGCAGGAAAAATTAAATTGGCATGAAAAGCAATCTATGAATAATCCAAAGAATGCATCTTGCCTGCACAGACCCACAACAGTTTATTAGAACTGATTAGGAGTTAGCATCTATGTCAGGTAGGCCAAGTACAATGAAAACAACACCCCATGAAAGCAGCATGGTCGTTGGAGAAAACGTGACCTTACTACAGCCGGCATGGTGGGCTCCAGGGATATCCATTTTCAGGACATCCCCGAGGTCAAAAGCAGTCCTGTAATATCACTAATGGCATTATGTGCCGTTCACATCATGTTGACATGTTCACTGATGATGCAAGAGCAGCAGTGGGTACAAACTGCTGGCACATTAACATTAATCAAGATGGGGCTGTGGCAATAGTCACTGGACCCTGCACCCCCACACAGTGGCAGTGAGCTCAGTGCCAAGTGTTAAGAGTTTAGGGGAGCCGGGTTCCAAAAAGTTGGAGAACTTTAAGCATATACTTCCTAAAGTATATTCCGAAAGACACTAATTTTACAGGTGGTTAATAGGGGACATATGAACAAAAGTTATTTCACTGCAGGATGCTGCTATACAATCATCGATTACACATTTATTTTTGCAGAGTGGTGAATGTGCTCATGCACACCAGGGATTACCAGGAGGGGTCACTGCCAAGGTGCCCACATAGGTCTGGTTGGCTCAGGACAGTCCTGGCTATGCCTCGTATGAATATGAAGGGCCCCTATTTACTCTCATAAGCATCCGAATTTGCAATAGTAAATTATATGGCAATTCTACCTCCAGGTGATACTATTTCTCATATTTATTTGACCACAGAACTATCTTTCTTTTTCTTTTTAAGGTATATCATGAAGCAGACGTTCCCAGGAACATACTTTGGGAAACACCAAAGTGGTGGGAGGTAGAAGATAGGAGCTGACCTTATTCCAACAAATCAAGTGAAATGTCTATTCTGTTTACAGGACACTTTTCATCAAAGCTCACTGTTTCACTGTGTCTTAAAAAAAAAAAAGCATAAATGTAGACAGTGGGTCCTAGAAGCTGAAAATCCATGGAATTAAACTAGAGCCAGCACCGAGGTTTTTAGAGAAATACTTCATTCACCTCAAGACAAGGCACAGATGTTCCCTATACTCAGAGTGCGGCTGGGTTTTCCATTGCAAAGAGATCCCCCCAAAAACCATTCCAAATGTTAAGCCCATATTTCTTAAAACACAACTCATCCTAAATTCATGAAAGAGAAAATGGGTATTGCCCTGGTACGATGGTAAAATAGAAGTGTTCCAAAGCAAGAATTATAGGTGCGACAGAGAGAATCATCATATTATAAGCAATGTGACCCTAAATGCCTCACCATCATCAACCTCCTTAAGCAATCCACTTACACATGTGCAAGACACACTTACACATGTGCAAGACACACATCAAGTTAGGTAAGGGGCCATGACCTGCCAACAAGGCACAAACCCCAACAATTACCTGATAATGCTTCAGGGTCCCGTTAATGAGGAGGGCAGACTGCTTCTCCACCCGCTCAGAGATGGCATGGGCCACCGTGTAGTAGGATTGAGAGCCTCTGGCACTGTACTGCATGCTGTACTCATCGTCCACGTCCTGCTTAGCTGTCCTGAGACAGAGAAAGTGGAGAATCATCCATAGATCACATGGTGCATGAATGGCGAGCCTCACACAGCTGCGGTAAGTATGGTTTATTTATTACCTCCTTCATGTCTTCCAGTTAAAACACGTTATCGGTAGCCCTCACAAGACGGGAGCAAGGTAGACATGAGCATCACCCCATTGTATGCATGTGGGAGAACTTCAGGCTCACAGGGGTCAATTAATTTGCCTGGGCCACGTAAAAGGTGGCAGAGTCAGGACCTGCATACAGGCCCGCCTGACCTCAAATGACCAATATTAGCATGAGCCGCATCCCTGCAGATGAACTCGCTGCCAGTGAGGCTGTCCTAGGGTCCCCAGATGCAAAGGCAAATCCTATCCACAGAACACTGTCCAAAACTTGCCTGACACATGAGGGAAGGAGAAAGATGACCAGAAAGATGGGAAAGAGCAGGCCAGCTTCCCCTTCCTAAGCCTTGCTAAGGAGCTGGTGTTCTACTGCACAGGCAGGAAGAAGCCACTGGAAGGTTCTAAGCCTTCAGTGAAGGAGGACCAAGAAAACCAAATTTCCTTGTGTTGGGCCTGCAGCCCCAAAATAAAAGAAGAAAATATTACAATGCCTATTTCTGCTTTTTATCTTTTTTAAAATCTCATCACTTTAAAATGTTATCTTGGGACACCTGGGTGGCTCAGCAGTTGAGCTTTTGCCTTTGGCTCAGGGGGTGATCCTGGGGTTCCATTGAGTCCCACATTGGGCTCCCTGCATGGAGCCTGCTTCACCCTCTGCCTATGTCTCTGCCTCTCTTTCTCTGTGTCTCTCATGAATAAATAAATAGAAAATCTTTAAACAAAATAAATAAAACAATTTAAAAAATAAAAATAAAATGTTCTCTTTTGCAATCATTTCCCCCAAGTTGTCATATTAGAGCTACATGAGCAAAGAGCTGACATGGAAGATGGCCGGGGTGAAGAATGGAGCTGGCACTCGGATCTGGGAGGAGGATGGGGTGCTGAGGGGTTCTGGGGTACTGTGGAGATCACATGGTGGGGTGGGTGCTGGCTGGCAAAGCGGATCTGGGGGGAAGGGCATTTCTCATGGGTGCTCAGATAATCCTTCCAGATACTCATGACACACATTTTCACAAGGAGAAAGAAAACTGAGCAATACACACTCAATGATCTGCTTGGCATCCTTCTCAGAAACCTCTTCACTGTTTGGATCCAGAAGAATTTTCTCTTCTGTGTCCTGCCGACTGGACTCTTCTTCCTCGTCCTAGGGAGGGAATAAAAGACACGGGAAGGATTCCATTTCAACAAGGGAATCTCTATGACTGGCATCTTCTGAAAAGAGGATGAATGGTATTCAACTTCATAGAGTACATATGATTGAGGGAGGAAATAAATTTAACACCTATCTAACTCAGGTGATATGCCATTCCATTTCTATTTAAATCACTTAACAAGAGAAGAGAAGAAACCCTCTGAGGATCTGTTAGGACCCTTGCTCCCAAGAATAATTATGTAAACGTCATGGCAGATGGATATTTATCAGTTTGGTTATCAAAGAGTCCTGCAGACCATATCTGCTCTCACCCAGAAACATTCTACAGCCTTCTCTCCAATGCCAGACTTTAGAGGCTAACTACTGCCCTTCTCATAAAAATGCTCTCTGATAATGGCAGTGGGACTGGGATGTCTCCCGTGCATTCAAGGTAGAGGGGCTGGAGCTTAAAAAACCCACTGCTTTGTGACGACTTCACATCACATATCTCTGAATATTTAGATTAAAACTGTCGATAACTTGGCAAAGGATTCATTACCTCCTCCTCTCACTGCATACTACATTCTGCTGATCTGTTTAAAAGCTTCGCTACAGCCATTATGTCCACAACCAACTGGTGTTGAAAGCTAAATCCTTCCAGATAATCCAGCAGAGTTTCTTTAAAAGTAGATTTCAAGAGAATTATGCTTCCCCATAACTCTTGAATGAGAAACTATGATGTGACATGATATTAATGCTAACAATCAAACCTATGACAACAGATCACTGAGATGCCTGGTGGGGAGCGGGGTGTTAGGTGAGGAATCAGTACAGCCCTGAGGAATGAAGCAGCTCTGAGCAGGGACATGACTCGCCAAGAGTGGTAGACTCGAGATAGGGACTTGGGTTTGTAGACTCCCAGGTCAGAGTTCCTTCTATTCCCAGCCACCTCGAGCTGTCTCCTATTGTCAATCCTGGGCTGGCATCGGTGGGTTCAGCAGCCCCTCTGTCCCTCCTGGCCTCTTGGACTCAATGACAAGAATCTTCCAACGGACCCATTCATTCATGTAAATAAGAAACATTTTAAACATTGATTTTTGTCAGCTTCAAATACCTCAGGGCAAACATGGCCTGTAAGAAATAAATAGCATGCAACCTGAAGCAGTTGCCTTTTACTGGTATGCTTTCTTTTTGAACATAACTTTTATTATTCCTTTTCTTTGTAAAAGTTAAACCAGTGTTTATGGTAGATTAACTTAGAAAAAAAAAAGGAATAGAAGAAAAGCAAAATTGTCTAAAATTCTGGTGAGCTATATGAGTGGCAGGGCTACTCTCTTTGAACCAAGATCCCTCTACACTGGTAAACAGAATTAATGAGTACCCACTAACAATGCTCTTATAAAGGAGATAAAATCTTCTTTTAATCCCTCTGTTTGTAATTATTACACATTTCGTAGTTGATCCTAAAAAAAACCTTCACTGCTATTTCTTAAGTTCTGTTAAAGGCAGCCAAGATTACCATTTTAGGTTCTAGATACATTTAGGGACTGTTCCCTTTCCCTTCTAAGACACCGAGAGATGTGCTTCTCTTTGGGGAACGGGTGTATCCAAGGAATTTAAACAAGAATCACATTTAAAGAGAAACTGAGAGGATTGATAACCTCATCAAACCAAGTGT
This sequence comes from Canis aureus, assembly GCF_053574225.1. NCBI lineage: Eukaryota > Metazoa > Chordata > Mammalia > Carnivora > Canidae > Canis > Canis aureus. The sequence goes on along the minus strand of NC_135611.1, from coordinate 91,465,170 downwards.
GGGTTGCCCTTTCATCTAAGCTTCCAGACTTATAATTCTGAATAGATTCCTAGGACTAAAGGACCCCAGAAACTTTTTGGGGGATCAGCGTCAGCATGAACCAGGTAAGGCAGGGTATCACCTTCCCAAAGGAACCTATCTCCAGTTCTCCCCAGAAGACCTTTCCACCACTTCCAGTATAATGCCAGCTTCTGTTTTCTTGGTTTCACCTAACTGTAGAATTTGTCAAGTTCCACCACTGGCCAGGAGCCCCAGGTGGGGTCACTGCCTCGCTGGGCACCCACTGTCACAGCTGTGATCCATGCTGAGCTCCAGATGTCCCCCAAAGGCCAACCCTGGAGGACCAGTGATAGCCAGACACAGGTGCTTCCCACATACACTCCACATGCAGATGCCTACATACCTCCTCCTCGTAATCAGAATCGCTCTCCTCACTGTCGGATCGAGGTGCAACTTCGTAACTTAGGGAAAAGAAGTGGGAAGGAGAAGGGACTTAATTTTTGAAATTATAAGACAATATACACACACATGACCCAACTAGCATATTCTAGGTACAAATGATCAATGTAGGTAATAACTTTCAACTATTTCCATGAAGGTCATGCTGTTTCAGTGCCAAGATTTTACGGGGACCACAAAAAATCGAAGAAGCCAAAAGACATCAATATTTCTGCATTAATGCCATACCCAGGGTTCATTTCCAACCAGGCATCCAACTGACTTGCTTTGGGTGCTTCTGGTCCAAACAGGACCTTGCCAGTTTCCGTGTGAGTCACTTTGACAGGCAGGTCACTCATCTGACTGCTTTCATCTATGGGCTAGAAAGGAGGAAAAAAAATAACAAAACACATATCACTGCTTAGTGTTAAAGACAGCCTCTCGATTCTGTTTCTCAGGCTTTTGGCTGCCCAGCATCTGAAACCTTTTTCCATGATTGGAAAGTTCATCACCTAATGAGTCCTGGAAGGAGGTGGGAGGCCACAGCCTCCTACTAAAGGAACTGAAAGCCCCAGCCTCCCTTGCAGCGAGGGTGCCAGCACCGAGACCTCAGTTCCATCAACTGGACACACTTACCAAGGCTCTGAACTAGGAGCTAGAAGGTCAGGGAAGCCGGGAGCAACAGGCGTGCTGGAGGGAGGACAGAGCACACGGCTGGGGCGTGCCAAGCTCCTGCTAATTCCCAGGGTCAGCCACGGCCTCGCTGACCAGCAGCACAGCAGAACACTGGCTGGGGCCTCAAAGCATGCTCTCCAGGCTCCCTGGAGATTCAATGGATTACCCAGGATCCTATTAATATTCTCCCTCCTGACTTAAATCTAGCAGAGTTTCATTTGTCAAGCCCCAAATAATACACACCACTCCCCAACACCTATTGCAAAGTCGTGGTTTCTGAGAAAATGGGAAAAGAAAAAGGTAATGTAATTTGTGACACCTCGTGAGCGGCCAGTATGAGCTTCTGTGGAACCACAGGGCCTGCTATCTAGCTCGGCCACTGGTACCTGGGCGCGTGATAAAGCCAGAAGCTCTGCTCATCTGAAACCAGGCGGATGGACTGAGACTGAGCTGAAGTTCATTATTAGATGCTCCATGAAAAATAGCTCGCTCAGAAAATTAAGAGAATAAATGCAACTGCAGAGGCTGTGTTTAACCTACTTCAGAGAACGGATTGTTTTAAAAGGCCTAAAAAAATGGAGTAATCCTATGCAAATGAACGCTTCTGATTATAGGGTGCCTACACCTGTAGGACAGACCCCCAAGCAAGACGCTGGCTTGGAAATGCTTGATTTGTGAGCAATCCAAGTTATCTATCTCCTTAAAAGTAATTATTAATTGGACTTAAATAAACATGATAAGAAACACAGGATACTACTGCAGCTTATCTTCCGTATTTTATAATAGGAAGCGACCAAGAAAAAAAGAAAGTTCTTTCTCCCTTCTCCTTCAACACAACACTGTCAGAATAAAACAACAACGACAACAATATATTAGTGATTATCCGCCCAAAAAGGCTTTAAAAAAAGAAAAGGCCTACTCCAGACTGTCTTTTCTTTTTTCTTTGATGCGTGCTAAAGCAACAGATGCAAACACCATTACTCTGCATGCGGGAGGCCTTCGTCGTTCAGGTGAAAGGGCGTCTATACACCCACGCGATAAAGAAGGAAATCTACCAGTAGCTATCACCTCCCTTGGAAAAGTCATATTCCATTATCTTGAACTATTATAACACAGTCTGTTTTATTGCTTATGTCATGCCTCAGAGAAAATCGGGAATCACTGTAGCTGGAATTAGAACTTTGGCAAAAGCACTGAACCAGCATGGCAGGGTGTAAGAACATTATTTCAAAACAAACTGAGCAAGATGTCCACTTTGCCAACTTCAGCAAACAGAATGCACATGTGTTAAGATTAAAAAAAATAAGAAGAAAAGAAAAAGAAAAAAAAAAAAGGTGCATGTCACACCAAGATCGGTGGCTAATTTTCCCAAAAGATAATAAGAGGTAGAAGCGCTGTGACACTAACAAGTTAAATCTCTCCCGTGTGCCTGTTAATTACAGACCGATGAGAGGCACGCTTAGGTAAGGCTGGGGGCTTTTACGAATTAGTGTTGTTCCTGAGTGCTCCAATATATAGTATTCTTCCCCCAGAACGGCCCACTGAGACTGCTGTACACATTAGACACTTCTCCTGATCCTTTCTTTCCTTGTGATGGATTACAGTGGTTAAGCAACATTTACTGTTCAAGAAGTTTCTGCACTGAATAGTGGTTTCGACCTTTTTTTTACTGGGTCTAGGTTGTTCACATTCTCCGTATGCCTCACATGCACAGATTCTAGAAGAGTCCCCCAAGCAGATTTATCAGAATCTGTGAGAGGAGAAGGCTGTTTGAAACAAACGCCTTTCCACCCTGCTCAGAGGGGTATGCTTCCTCATGTGAATCCCTGAGCAGAGAACTTTTGAGTTTCTGGAGGAAATAAATCCAATAAGTAAGTAATTGTGTTCTCATGACTCAGGAGAAGGTTCAAAATTCTTGGAAATCACATTTAGGAATGTGCTGATGAATCTACAAAGAGGAGCTCTATCGTCAGCCTATACAAAAATGTAAATATGTAAACTGTGTTTATGGAGTTTTATAATTTCAAATTAGTAATAGATTAAGGAAACTGGGTCATATCTGTATCATTGATGGGGAAAATGCAATTACAGAATCACTTAAGATTTTTGTACATTCTATGTATTCATAAACATATATGCGCACGGAAGATTCCGGAATCATACACAAGAAACTTAATATCGGTTGATTGGCAGTCTGAGATGGAAGGAGATTACTTTCCAGTATACCCCTTTTACACTCATCTAATTTCCTACTATGCTAATGTACTACTATTTTTACTTAGAAGTGAATAGCTGAGTAAAAATGAAGTTGGTATTCACAGAAAATGGTGCTGTAGGGCATGGCGGGGACTCATGAGGCAGAACACAGCAGGAATGGGTGCAAAACCTCTCACCTCTCCATCTGGTCCCAGGGCAGACTCTCCTCCCTCGGCAATCTCTTCAGCCTTCTGCAAAACAATATCAGATGTTACATGTCAATCAAGAAGATGGCTACAGGAAGAATTTTGTGGCCAACTCAGTGGCACAAAGAGCCCTTGAACACTACCCGCCACTGTCATCTAACAGAGCTTAAGTATTGTTGCCTTTTATTTCTATTTCTCTTCTCTGTCTGAGACAAGGTGTGTCTTTTTACTGGCAACTTGCAGGGAGCTACTGAAAGCCAGCTGTGTTTCAAGGCTGGCACACACCAAATGATTTGTGGATCATGCCTTCCAGGACCAAAGGGCTGAAGACGTGAGAGTATCAAGGCTTGAGGTCAGCACGTGAGATGTCTTTCTCGTGTTTGGCACCAGGAAGACAAATCCTGACGTCACCAGCTCACAACCTTCTAATTCCCCTTAGCAAGTTTTCTAAAAATGTCTATCGCCAGTAAACTTGGAACCGCTCTCAGGTCATGAAAATACAGAATCATACAACATTCTGTGAGTTCTCTGAATGTTTTCCATTCTACCTAATTGGCTTTTCATATGACATGGTATTTCCACAGGGGGTGAGATGAGGAGATTTGATGCAGATACTGTGATCTCATGAAAAATTCTATCATCTCCCATTTCCTAAATATTTCAATATCTTAGTCCATTAACCTCTATGTGCCTCAAAGACAGCCTAAATGAAAAGCTAAGATTATGTCACGTTTTGTACATACCCGAGAGAGTCTCATCTGCAATAAACACAAAAGATTCTCAAATTTCTTACATTTGTAACAACCCTCCTGACAAGTGAAATCTTTACCATCACCTTTACAGAATTCTCATTTTAAAGTTATTGCTGGAAAACTACATATTCCTCTGTGTGAGGAGAGAAAAAAAAAGAAAACACAACTTTAGTCATGTCCTTTATCAAGACATTTAAGAAAATGAGCTTTCCTCCCCTGGGCTCTTTAGTTAATTAAAAATATATATAATGATACAGAATCGATATTAACTCTACTTTGTTTACTTAAGGCATCGATTATATAATACATTTTTGCTTTCCATGGAAATAACTCAATTGTCTCTTGACAAAACAGCTTTTATAGAAAATGTTCAAAGTCCACCCTTTGGTCTATGCTGAAGGAAGAGCAGTTCCCACAAATGTTTGAAATTTTTGAAGTTCTTTCAAATTTTTCTTACAAGAAATACATGTATATATATATTTTGCCAAAGCACAAGGCATGAAAAAATTGTAGTGTTTCTAGCAAAGAGTAGGAAATAAAATGCTCCCTTTGGTTATGTTTTCCCCCTCAAATTTAATTTTCTATTTGTGCCACCCCAAAGTGAAAACGTTTACAAGCTCAAAAGGAATGATCAGCATTGAAAAGCCCCAGGCCCTAGGTCTAGGCTATGGATATAGAGAACAATGGCAGAAAAGCTCAGAAAAGAAACCAGCAGCCCCTAACAGTTCCACTTTTGGAATTCTCAGGCGACTGTTTTAATTAATGGGAGAAAGTCAATTAATCCCACCATTCTTTCCATACACATCAGAAATAAGCTACAAATTTGGCCAACAAAGAGAAGCAAATGAGACAATGAATAAGCCAATTTCCAATATCTAGCTAGTGGAACTGGATCACTGTCTCAATGAATAGTACGTTTAAAAGCTTGAAGGACCATAAATAATAGATTCGAAACCATTCTAAGGGATACTCGTCTATGACTATGCTACTGACTCGCTAGAGTGGCATCTAAAAACTGCCCCACAATCAGGCCCTTCCTTTACTTAAAAATCCTCTAAACTCATTTCAAAAATTCCATTCAGTATCAAATTCGAGAGGCAATGTAACATGAGATTTGAGAAACTTGGTTCTAGGATTAGACCACCAGTATTTGACCCCCAGCTCTGTGGCTAAGTACGAGAGACCTCAGCAGTGTCATCTTGAGCAAATCTCTGTATCTTGGTTCCTCCTTTTGTAAAAAAAGGGACAGGAACTGTCGCTCCCTACAAGGGAGGATCATGATCCAGTTCTGTGTGCACCATCCAAGGTTCCATGACATATATACAGCTAGCAGCAATCTCCACAACGTAAAAGATTCAATGGTAGTCCGAGGCCTATTCCTTTCTGTCTGTGAGGTTGGCTCTAGCACTGGCCGGAGTCAGGGATTTCTGTTTTGTCATTGGTGTCCCCCATCTCCCCACCCCAGCACCTACATGAGTCCCAGCACATAAGTAAATATTTGGTGAATGAAGGAAATAAAGAAAGCATCAAGAACAATGCTTTTCGCTTAGCACACACACAATGAGCCATCAGGATTGTAATTAGAAGCCAATGTATCTGCAAGCCATAAAATAGTTAAGAAACACACACACAATTCCTCACTGAGCCAGCTGACACTCTGGGACAGGTCTCTCAGGAGCCCTGAACTTACACCCAAACTTGCTGTTACTACAAGAGGTGGAAGCCAGGTGGCAGTCTACTCTGTGGCAAGAGACGACACGTTCTCCCATCATGCCTTGGATTCTTGCAGTGTGGTGACCCTCTCTGGATCTCACATCACACTCCTGCTTTATCCTCGCTGCCCACTCCTCCCCAGAAAAGACAAAACAAAACAAAACAAAACAACCCACTGCAGTTCATCCATGAATCAGGAACTAAAGGGACCCTGTCCTGGCTTCTTCCTACCTGCAAAAAGTTGGCAACTAATTATGCTGCTGGAGGGAAGGAGGGAGGGAGGGAGGGAAGGAGGGAGGGAGGGAGGAGTAGAATTCGCCTGGTGATGGAAGGGGAGAAGGAACACATTACTCATAACTGCAAACAACGTGACTTCCCAACTTCCAAGGCCAAGGGCAATTTAGAAATCTCACTCAGGAACGTTCACCAAGCCGTGGGCACAGCTACCGATCTTCCCGGCAGAAGCTAAGACAATCAGCCTGATAGGGGAGAGAAGGCAGACGAACCCTAGACGAGCAAACCCCGGGTCAGCCGAACCCAGGGGAATGAACCCCAGTGCAGCGCCACTCAGATGACCAGAACACAGGACACAAACAGCCTCGGTCTGTAAAGAAACAGTGTCATACCAAATATTTTACGATTTTACCATTCATATTATAAAGTGAATCCATTTTTCCCCCAGCAGGGCTGACTCTATGCTGAAACAACATTCTAAAGTGCTGGCTTCTTAATGGCTCCTTCTGTTTCAGTGGAGATCCAACTTCCAGAAACCACCCAGGTTCTTTTTACTGTCTGTCACTTAAGTGGACCTTTGAGTATGAGGACTGTAAAATATACCCAAGAATATCAAATTAACAGGCAGTTGCACATGACTATGGTCGCACCCTGCAGAGAAAGCCAATTCCAACATTTTTGACTCAAGTAACTGGTCGATCCAGTTAAGCAGGACTTTGATCCAAACTTCTGTTTTCACCCATTTTGATGCTGAACTAATCAAATGAATCTTATCTCGGTGGTATTGTGTTCACCTACCTTTACCACAGTCCCTACACTCAAAATGCCCAGAATTACCTTGGAGCCTTCCTTCCAGGGATGCCTGGGTGGCTCAGTCTGTTGAGTGTCTGACTCTTGGTTTTGGCTCAGGTCATGATCTCAGGGTCATGAGATCAAATCTTGCATCAGGCTCTGCTCTCAGCATGCAGTCTGTTTCGGATTCTCTCCCTCTCTCTCTTTCCCTACCTCTACTTGTGTACTCGCTCTCTTGCTCTCTCTCTCTCTAAAATAAATAAATAAATCTTTTGGAAAAAAAAAAAAGCAAACAAAGAACCTTTCTTTCACCTGTGAAATTCTCCTTATAGGGGAAAATCCTCATCTTGGGGGGAAAATAGGAGAGAGAAAAGAATTGAGAAGAATTGGAGAGTAACCTGAATTTAAAAGAAATGTCTCTACCACATTTCTACTTTGTATCTCATGCTTTTTTTCACCAAAAATTGTTGTACCAGGAGGTTTTTCTGATTTGTTGGTATCCAAAAATGATAAAAAAAACCCCACACATCCTACTACTATACTGACCAGTACAGTATGCTGTGCCAGAAAGATTTCCCCTCCAAAACGTCACAGTCCAGAGATTTGCTTTTAACAGTGTTTGCTGAGAAAGAGAATGAAAGAACTTTCAGAAGGAAGAGCAAACACGATGCAAAAGATACTTGGCACAGCAGTCCTCCACGGATCCTCGGATCCTCGATGGTTCCTGTTAGTGTCGTGAGTTTCCAAGAAATGTCACACATTCGTAACAAGGGTGTAGTTCTGTTGGTATACCCTGCATTGAAAGATCTGGAAGAGGGAATGAAACACTTATTTTCGGCCTGAAGTCAACAACTCAGGAGGAGGGACCTGTGAAGGGACTACACTTCTTAGTTGGCTGGATGTGGGAGGTTGGGGCGTGGGGGAGGGGGTGAGGGTGGCTGGCCTGGGCTCCTCACTAGAGCTTAAGGAAAGTCACCCTAGAGCCCTGCAAGGACTACCTTATTACTACCAGAACCCAATGCAAATTAGAAGCCCCACAATTATGAAATGTTCTTTGTGGGAACTAGCAAGGGAGGTAGGTGTAAGCAGAGTCTACCAAAAATTATAAATCCTTTTTTCCAACTGCATGTCTCAGTGGTCAAAGAACTTGTCACTGTCCTGAATGACATTCCACCCAATACTTAACTGATCCTAACTGGGGGTGGGGTTGGGGGGATAGCCATTTATTCTCTCGATATCACAGAGAACATACAACATGGGAGAAAATACCTTATTTTCAAAAGAAAAAAAAACCCTTATAACCACATTTCAACAATTGCTCTCCTACATTTATACCACAGAGTGGTTTGATAAAATAACTACTATTTACTGAGCACTTCCTGTGTGCCAGGGCACCTTCTACATGCTTTTTTTTTTTTTTTAAAAAAAAAGCTCTTATTTACTTATTCATGAGAGACACACAGAGAGGTAGAGACACAGGCAGAGGGAGAAGCAGGCTCCATGCGGGGAGCCCGATGTGGGACTCAATCCCAGGACCCTGGGATCACGTCCTAGGCCGAAGGCAGATGCTCAAACACTGAGCCAAAGGCTACATGCTTTAGATACACTTTTCCATGTAACCCCATCACCTTCTTAGGGATCCAGTGACTAAAGCACTAGGTAATAGATCTTTTAAGGAAATATTCTATAAGGGAATAAAAGCAGATTAGTATGATATGTTTTCTTACGCAGTTATTAGCTTACAAGTTGGCAGACTAGCATGACTTATTGGGCAATGGCCCAATTTTCTACGTTAGCATGTTCAATCCTATTTGTACACACCCTGGTGGCTTTATGTCGCCTCATGCCCTCTTTTTATCCTGTAGTCACCCAGCAGATGTTAGAGAACAATCATGGCAGGGGATAGAGACCTCAAGGTCATGCTGAGTGCGCATCGGAGTATGTTAATCCCGTCACACTGCAAAGACCGGTTTCACATAATTAGATATTTCAATACTTTACAAATTATTCCTCCTCTAACACCTAGGTAGATACGTATAGCTCGCTTCCTTTTCTTTCACTTCAAGGGCATGAGTGGAAGGCCAAGCTGAGAATGAGAAGTTCTGGAATGATTTATAAATGTATACTTCATAGCAGTGGCTCTAATGGTGAGAACAGAGGCACAAACACGGTCATGGTAGGTTAAAGGAAACCCACTCTCCTGGTTACCAACAACAAGGAAACACAATACACTCTGGCAGAAAGAAAGAGGCCTTCTCTGTTACACCGGGGCAATATTTAAAAAAGAAAAAAAAATTAATCCTTTTCCAATTCAATCACAAGCTCAACCACACTCGTCTCTAACAGCGTAGACAGAGCCCCCCCGGATCCTAGCTGCCCTGTTGCTATAGCACGATGCTGTTAGTTCACTGGGTCAAGAAAAACAAAGGCTTCTTGATGCCTTACTTAATTAAAAAAAAAACAAACAAAAAACGAAACCGGACTGCTAATAGGCACAGCTTAATATTCAGTTCCATGGGAGAGCTGAAAGGGTCAGCACAGAATCTTGAGGCTTCTGGACACAGCCTTCCTCCCCAGCAGAGAAGCTGGAAGCAGCCACTCTCAATCATTCACTCTAATGGAGGGAAGAGCCACAGATAATCCAGACTGCCAAATAATCAGCTTTTGAAAGCATCCGTTTCCTTTGCACATGAATAAAGGTGCATCTGGAATTAGGTAACTCGCTCTGAAACCAAGTCTCGGTGCCCTGTGAAAGAGACGGTTTTCAGGAAGGCCTGGGAAGGGGGCCTGGTTTCTTTTGTGTCCTTTCTTTATAACCCCACATGTCCCAGTGAGATGGTCCCCGGAAAGAAGGGGCAGAGGGCTGATGAGAAAGTGACGATTCTGCACCTTCGATCACGTGGGATGTCCTGCAGGAGCCACCCAGAGGTTCCCACGGGGCAGATAGGGACGGCTTTGGTCTGAATCATTCGTTTGGTAGGAAATCAGGCCCCCTCCCCAATTTGGCTCCCCGTCTTTCCTTCACAGAGTTTATGATTATATATTTAGGTGCGTATCTGACCAACGTCGGTCTGTCTCTCGCTCTCTGATGGAATTGAGAGACAGGGTAAGTATGCTTTTCCCCCAACATCTCCTTCTCTCTCCCCCAGCATTCAGCAAGCTGCTTAGCTCACAGAAAGTGATCAGTTCCTATTTGTCGGGCAAACAGAAAAAAGAGAAAGAATACGTGCTACCAGCACACGTGAAGGCAAGAGTTTGGAAGGAGAGAGCCAACCTAGAGATCACATGCCGTTGGCAGCACCAGGAAAAATATTATGGCAGGTTCCGGCTTTGTACAGATGAACACAAAAATACAGGCATGATCACGATCACTCAATTATATATATTATATATCTATCTTTTCTTTGCCTACAATGATAGAACAATCTAATATCATGACAGGAATCTATTAATTATAAGCCAGAAGCACAAATCTGGGCCATTAGCTTTTAATACGCACAAAAAAAAATGTAGAAAGTGAACTTCAGTACAAAAAAAACACCGACAGTGACGTTTTTGGGGTTACCTCTGCAAAATCCCCCTTCGGATTAGGAAAAGCGAAAACCGTCACTTCTTGGGGTCACCTCACGGAATGTTACAGAATTCTGTTTCCCCGTGTGCTCTTCCCTGACTCTGAACACGTCCTCTTAAAAGTCAGAAATGGGGAGCTGGAATTCTGCAGTCTGTCATGCTACCTTGACAAGAAAATGAGGTATTTCTCACCGACGAAACATCTAAATCCAAGCCCTGAGTCATCATCCCTTGCTCAGCTTCACCATGCGGGAAGCTATCTTATACCAGAGGAGTCAGGTGCAAGGAAGGCGCCTTCTCCATCATTTATTCCTCCTCCTTAATTACGAAGCAGGTATGAGAATTCAGGAGCCATGAAATTAATTATTTTTTGCAAAAAACATTTTGTTCAGTTATTCAGTGCAGAGAATACACGATTAAATGCCACCCATCTTCCATCCCCACCACCTTGACGAAGACTTCCTGTTTCCTGCGGGCATGTGCTGCCCGGGGCCAGTCAGGCTCTGCCAGGAAGACCCAATACGAACCAAGAACAAAACCTCCAGACCACTCGAGCTTCAAAGAGGCTCCACCTTCACAGGTCTGTCTACACAGGCAGTTCACCCTTGCATGGCCACATGATGGCCAGAGAGCACAGCATCTAAATATCACCTTTTCCTTTGCATGCTAATGAGGCGATACTCTACTTAAGCAAACACTTCTGTAGGCCCACATTTTTCCTCCTTCTATTGACCATGTACACTTAATTTTGAAACACGGTGTGAAATAAGGAGAATACAGACTGAACTGTTGCAGTTTGGTACTTGGCACCCATTGCACGCCCACCTCCAACATCCTGCCTGGTGTGCCTGGTCACCTCCCTCACGCCGTGCCCAGGTGCACAAGCAGTTTTTGCAACTCAGTTGTCTGAACCTTCCACCAGGGCAGTGAGGAGCATGTACTAAAAAACCTTCAACTGGCCCCTGATCACATGCAACCCACCCCCCACTGACTTGGCCGCTGCCACCAGGGCGCTCACCTTCTTCCTCCTCCTCCTCTTCTTCTTCTCTTTGGCTGCTTGGGCTTGCTTGTGCTCCCAAACCAGGTTGGTCAGGTTGGCCACATACTCGTCAGTCTGCTGCAGAAGGTAAGCCAAACGCCTGTCTTTCTTTTGATCGATCAGTTTCCTGTAGCCCTCTTCATCTTCAGCCTAGTAAGGAAAGAAGGACATGATTGGAGCACAGTGAAGATCGGCTGGTAACTCCACTTTCCACTCATCACTCTCCATCACGGTCTGAACTTTGGTGGTGAATGCAGCAAACCAAATGATCCAGGCTGCACGAATTACCATGCACCATCGGGGATGTGGATGTGCCCGGGGGCATGATGCCTGAGTCCCAGGACACAAGACCACACTTATTTTCCTGGTATGGGCAAGCACTTTGAGTCAGCTCTTTGTTCTCCTAGATTTCTTTGCACCAAAAAATTGTTAAAATTTGACAATTCACCATCCAAAGTGTATCCTCGACTTTGTGGCATGCAAATTTTTAAGAACAACCCATAGCAGGGAGAAGAGTATAGTCTCTCATATAACCAACACGAGGCTACTGCAACTAATTCATGATGACTCCCATCTCATGGCTACCTTTCCCACAACTTCTCTTCCTAATCCCAAACTGGACTATCCTGCAGCAAATTCCAGATATAATGTTGTTTCATTCAGAAACATTTCAGTAAGCACTTTTTTAAAAAGATTTTATTTATTTGAGACAGAGCAAGAGAGCAGGAGGGGGGAGGAGAGGCAGAAGCAGAATCTTCACTGAGCAGGGAGCCCGATGTGGGGCTCAATCCCAGGACTCCAGGATCATGACCTTTGGAGGCAGACACTCAACCCACTGAGCCATCCAGGTGCACTTCAATAATCATTTCTAAAGGCAAAGACTCAAATGGACTTTGACTGTAATAAGTGCAACTTCTGATACATAGAAGCATTACAAACATTGCAGTTGATGGAAAATGTCAAATTTGGGGGGATTTTTGTCACAGACCAGCACAGCACAGAGGGCCTAGGTGACTGCAGACAAGGCATTTAGCACCTGGAGTCTGATGCTGCTAAGCAATAAAACAGATCCAGTAATTTCCACCTCTACCTCCCATTAAGCAACATTATGAGGTTAAATGCAATAAAAACTCTGACGTACTCTGAGCCATTTCAAGAGAAATCTGTTTTACACATCCCAATAAAAGGACATCTCAAAATATTTTCCTTGTGTGAAGCAGGATAAAAGGGACATGTCACAAAATCCTCAAGAGACAAGTGCACTGCAGAAATGCTGAGGATCTTCAGTCCTGGGGTGTCACTTCGGCATATGCCCGAGTGACAGCAGTTTCATCACCCAGTCTGGCTGCTGTCTGCCCCGTGCATGAGCCTGAACCTCAAATGCTATTATAACTCTAATTGCATTTGGTTATGGTTGATCTCACTTGAAGAAAGAGTGATAAAAAACTTCAGTTTCTCTGTTATCTGTATATTCCATCATTTAATTGCAAAAATTAATGATTTGCAAATGCCTAATCATTAGTGTCAAGCCAATCTGTTACTGAAGTTCTAATATAGTTTCACTCCAGTTGAATCAGACAAATTTGACTGCTTGCTGCTCAGATCACTATGAAATGGCCTCCCTAGCTAGTTAGAAATCTAGCGGACAGTCCTCTCCTTTCCCCCACTCCACCAAAAAAAAAGGAGGGGGACATGGGGGTGGGTGGTGAGATTTAGTAGCGCCTGGACGCAGAGACTTTTAAAACACAGTGTTTACTCTCCAGAATCCAAAAAAGATAATGAACACAAAATGCCAACCATAATCCCATCAAGGAAGACAGAGTCACTTGAAATTTTCCAGGGATGTAATTAGGGGCCAAGGCTAACGATTTCATCTCCATCCCATACTCCGGCATTATGTCCGATAGAATGTGCAGTATCCCCTCATTATAGATCACACACACTTTTCTGAAATCCACGGTGTGCTCTGGGGTCCAGTTCCAAAAATGAATGGTCAATAAAGCTGGATACCCAGGCCAACGATGTAAACCAATCCCTTCTGTATTTAACCGTCCATTAAGAAAATAACAGCACAAATGTAATGATCCACGAATAGCCTTTGACAATAAAACAGCCATAACCGAAAAAGTAACATTTCAAAATTAACTTAAAAATCACTTTTTACTCTGTTAGGAAGAATTTTCTACCACTAAAAAAAAAAAAAAAAAAAAAAGATAAGCACCAGAGGCTTCAAAAAACAGACCTTCTTTGAGTCTAAGACACACAACTTCATGACACACTCACTCAAAACAACCTGTGTCATTAGTCTCAAAGAGGCAATATTTTAAAAAGAACGACCATATCCATCCTTCTAGATTTGTTTGGTAAGCCTCCTACAAACTGTACCTGCCTTGATGTGAGAAGCTATCCCCTGCATGGCAAGGCTACCCCAGGATACAGAGATATTATACACTCATCAGCTGTGGCCATGGATTTGCGGCATGCGTTGTCGAGGAAGGAGAAGGTGCTTTCACTCTATTCACATTTAGTTCAAAGGGGCGTGTTCATGTATCTGATAAGCTGCTTTTACCCACTCTTGCTATGGTGTATTTAACACCCACAATACGGGTGTATGCAAGGACCCCACGGGCCTGGGTCCCCGCAGGCAAGCCCCTTACCATCAGTCTGCGCATTCTCTCCTTCTCGATTCGCTCCGTCTCTTTTTTCTGCTCTCTCTCAGTGTTGGCGTGCCAAGTTGCCACCGCTTTGGACAGCTTCTGGATCTTCCCAGCCACAGACCGATGGTACTCCTTGAAATCCTTTGCATGTTGCAAAATGCTGTTCAGGTATTCCTACAGGACCCAAAGGGAGAAGGAAAAGGACGCTTAAAGTCTATTTCCCAATGTCATCTGAGATTTCAGTGCAGCCCAGGAAAACGCTCAGTGAGCACTTCACAACAGTGGAAGACTAGAATCTTCTGTGAGGCAGGTGCCCTGCTATGTCTCCTGGTAGCTGAGCTGTGGGCTCTGGGGCTGGTGGGAAGAGGCGCCAGCTTGTGGAAGAGAAGCGTCTAGGACCATGGATATGGCCTCATGAAAAAAAGCAAAACCAAGGATTAACAGAAGCCCGCAAAATGGTGAGGACAAATTTAAAGCAAATCACCCTTGAATCAACCCGAGGGAAGCAGATATTTCTAGTGAGAGCCAGGTTATAAAAGTAATGCCTCTTCTGCTCTGACTTAAATGCCTTAGCCCCGAAATTTGAAATCAGGTGCGGGAGGGGCAGCTAAAATCACTGCACAGAGTTTGGACTGACTTTTTAAATAAAGGCGAGGAAATGCGAACCAACGAAAACCTGACATTTTTCAAAATAAAACTGAAGCCGGGGCACTAAATTAAGCCCAGGAAAACAAACAAAATTTGTAGGACTGCAATGCAAAAATCAAATCCTACATCAAACTATTTCCAAACCCCTAGAAAAGGATGTTTTAAAATATCTGTCCCTATGAAACCTCCAAGTGGGCCCTTGAAAAGCCCAGGAGACTGTATTTATATTTGCTATAAGAACTACTGGTTTTGCTCTCCTCTTGCCTCTTCCAAGTGCCCGCTCCTCGGGATTTTGCCCCAGGCGGCCCACCCTTGCCCATCCAGCGGGGCACCAGCCAGGGGGATGAGGAGGGAGACACCTGCCTGGAATGCAGAAAGCAGGGTCCTCCAGCAGCCCGGCCGGGCCTCCCTGCACCTTACATGGGGCGGCCGGACCGTGGGAGCTCCAGGGGACCTTTCTGCTCTGGGATGTGCCCACTGCCCACCATGGGATGTCCTTCAGTCCTTCTGGCTCCATCGGAGCTCTTGGTCAGGGTGGGGGGCACCTCTGCCCACATGGAGCGGGGGGGTGGTGCCCCACCATCCACACCTCCGTACCTGGTGCTTCTGGCGGCGCTTCCTCTCCTGCTCGATCTTTTGCTGCTTCTCCAGCTTCTCTGTCATGCGGGCCTCCCGCAGGGTCTGGCGCTTGCTCCGCTTGTAGGCTTTGGAGTTGAGGGCCGTCTCCAGGGTTGTGTCCCGTCGCATGCAGGCCACCACCTCCTGTCTCAGCTGTCAAGGGAAGGGAGCAGTTGGAGAGGCTGCGGACACAGAGGCCTGGCTCCTGGGCCCTGCCCTGCTCCAGCTCCCAGTTAGCGGGGCCGACTGCAGGGGCTCCACGAGGTTCCAACCACAGCTAGACTTTTGGTACACTGGGGGCCTGAATCACGCCAAATTTATGTGGTATTTTCAAAAATGGTATAAGTTTCCTTTCCACGCAATTCAGATAAAGGGGGATAAAACACACCAATGTATCCTGCACTACAGCACTATAAAAAAAAAAAGCAGATGCTGTATTGGTTTTTAAATAAATTAATTTATTCTGTTTAATTATTCTAATGATATTAATTAGTTAATGAGCTTTTGAAATATTTCACTTCATTTTAAGTGCCATACTAACATTCTCTTTGTGTCTAAAGATTAGCTTTAATGAGGCTCTGCAAAAAAGAGTGGAAAGATCACTTCCTGTTCACGTACAGTAACAGCAGGTATTCAAACAATATTAATTCAATGTTAATTCTCATATAAAAGATGGGAAATACTGGCTTTGGCTTCCACCCACTCCCAGTGATGATATTCTTCAAGACATTTAAATTTCACACTACATCATGGACTTCTTTTAGATTATCAACAATGCGGTATCTTACTCATGTTGTACGTTATGTGGTGGTAGCGGGGGGCAGGGTTGGGAATATACATTAAAATAATAATTCAGTTGAATTTCAAATCAGCATTAGTTACAGTTAATTCACTGGGAAACTTCATAGATAATGGATTTCTCTACAATGTCAAGCAAAAAAGCAGAGACCAGTGAGTCCAGCATAGTGAAGTGAATCCGAATATAATCTTATTTGTGAAAATATACTATATTATTAATCACTTCACACTACTTTATCAAGCATTTCACCAAGGCATTGCATGACGTCACCTATAAGAAAGGAAGTAAATGGAACTCAGAGTCTTTTATTTTCTTTCTTTTCCAATTTCAGCTGAAACCTACTCCCCACAAAGCTACGGCCAACTAGCCCCCTGCCACCATGGATGCCCTCTGTGACATTATAATTAATAGGGCAAATGTGCTCCCAAGTTCATAGGATGGTAGCCCTGGGGTGGCCTTGTGATTTTAGTCACATCCTGCAATAGACCGTGTCATGCAATTCAATACTTCCAAACTACTTTCATTCATTAATAATTCGTTTTGCATGCCCTGAGACTCTCACCAAGTAAAACCCACCTGCTTGACGAGCACACGTTCCTCTTCCTCTTTGGCTAAATGAGGCAGTGTGCAGGCCAGCAGACCTGCACCTTTTGGGCTCCACAAAGCAAAACTCACCAATATAAAAATTAGCTCTACGTCATTTCGCTAGTGTCCCACTGACTTAGCAATGATAAAAATAGATCATCATGCCAGCCTTCACTCATCAGTGACTACGAAGAACCAGAGCAAGAACAATAGATAACAGTCTACTGACCAGCCAACACATGGGGGTCTGATGGGGTCAAACAGTTTTATGTATTTTTATAAGTAATTAGCTATTAATTCAGTAGGGTGCCTAACAAATCATATTTGTTCAAATTATTTTCAAAGACATGGCTAGAATTTTGCATCTGTGTTTACAAGTTCCTACTCTCCCACCTTCTTGAATTTTCTTTGGAGTCATAAAGGCAAAGCTATCCCATTTGTTCTCGAGGTTGCATCCACGGAAACAAAATGCCATTACTCTGACTTTGGAAACCGTAATAGAGGAGAAAAAAAATGTCTCTGATACACAGAAGAAAAAAAAAAGAATAATAAGCAATTCATCTTTGTTACTCTTAGCTCTATGCTGCTGGTCTAAAAGATACACTATTTTACTAAGTTTATATCTTTATAACAATATTGAACAGACTTACATTTATTTCCTACATCTTAGATTCGCTGGGGAAAAGGTATTACCTGACGTTGGAAATTGAGTAACCGAAGTGCTTTCAGTTCCACAGTTGCTTTGGTTCGTAAATCTGGTGGCAAAGAGCCAGGCAGGTTTTCCAGTTCTTGTATCCTATGAGCTATGCGAGCCTGAAGCCTTGAGGAGACAAATGAAATGAGGGAAGGGTGAGGTGGAAATGTACATTACAATTTAACCTTAATGATAAACAATAACCCTCAGGTCTAAGTTCCGGGCAAGACACATTCCAGATGTTGCTTGTTGGCCAATTTCCGACGCCCTACTAGATTTTCTGATGTTAAACAGAGAAGAGCTACCTTTGCATGAATGCAGACAGGTGCTGTATGTTACCCAACACTCTGGCCTTCTTCATTAACCTCTCTCTAGCACCCAGAAAAGAAGGGTTCGTGATACATCCCAGAGGGAAATCAGGGGCCAGAGCTCGCTTTGAACAGGGAGAAAACGGAGAGACAGAACAGTGTGATTTGCTCCCAAATGCCCAGCCAGCCAGCGTGCATTGCTGAGACAACAAGAGTTTTCTTCCCAAGTTCTAGTTCTGTCCTAGGCAACCGGGCCATTTGCCCTTCTTGCCAAGATGCTGGTGACAACAGCGGTTAAAGCTGAGTGAACAAGAGCAGTTTTAGGTGCTGAGGCCACAGAAATCAGCCAACCCCAAAACATTCAGAGAGAGCCCTGCCAACCACAACCACTTCCTCTGTGAGCAGTGCCTGTCTGAGTAAAGAAAAGGCAAATTAGGCATTTTTAAAAATCAGGCTTGGGGTAGCAGTAGATGATAAAGCAGCAGTGTTTAAAAACTATGAATTTCTAGAAAAGGATTGCTGGGGATTTTCACCTAGGACATCCTCTAAAATAGAGCTGCAGGCCCTTCTTCGTTATAATATAGGCGGAGCAGAAAAGACAAGACATCGCCCTTTCTTCATGCAGTTGGGATACTTTTACTGTTTGCCCGTATAAACTGGCTTCAGGGTTCGCCTGCATCCTAGTCTTACAAATAATTACACACCATTTAAATCTATTTCCAGGATCACCTCCCTCCAAATTTGGGGCAGAAGTGTCTTGGAAGAGACTTCATGAAGAATAGTAGAAGGTAGTAAGTTAAAGTAAGTTAGCATTAACTATACTAACATGTATCTAATGAACAATTTTCTTTAATTCTTTTTCCCTTCCTCCTTCTCTCTCTGTCTCACACACACACACAAACATACAAACACACACACACCAGCACACATCCATGAATGCACACACACATGCACACATGCTTCCCTACAAGGTTAGTGCTATAATGGTCCCATCTTACTAATGACAAAATTCAGGTTTGGAGACAGTAAGAAGCTGGCAGATTTCACAGAGCTACTAAAGAAGGGAACCCAGACAAGAGCCCTTATTTGCCTGGCACCTGCAGTCACCACACACAATTAATATACACTTTCTAACTGTAGCTTTCCTAGGCCTCAACTATAAAAGCTGATAATTTAAGGTGTTTTTAAAACTCCCTAACATGCAAGGCTCCTGGCTGGCTCCGTTGGTGGAGCATGCAACTCTTGATCTCAGGGTTGGGAGTTCAAGCCCCACGTTGGGTGTAGATATTACTTAAAAAATAAAATCTTAAAAAAGTAAAATAAACACATAAATACAGATCTGTTTTATGGTTTTATCATCCTTTAGCATGCTGTGTGTTAACATGAAAAAGTGAAATCTTGTCTGACCTAGATGTCACAAAGTATCTTAATACTTCATTTAGCCCAAATATCAAAATGAGAGCTTTAAAAAACAAAAACAAAAACAAAATAACTTAGAGCTGTTTGCTTTGGTAGAGAAAGAAATGTCATTTTTTTTTCAAAACTTCAAAAATGATAGTAAGGGAAACATCATTTTTTTCACTGACTTCACTAGAAGTAATATTATGACAGATTCCTATTTTATTTGGTACACACATGTTATTAATTCTGATTTACTGAATGATTTATCATCATAATGTGCTATTAGTAGTGCTGTCATTGTTATCACGCTGTTATTTCAGTTATAGGTACCAACACAAGCAATCACACCTTTAAATGGCTTAACTTTGCAACAGACTAAACATTTGTGAGTTCAAACAACACTAATAAACTTCCATCATTTTTGAAGTAAAGAAATAAATTAAAATTAAAATAAAATAAATAAAATAAAAATAATAAACTTCCACTATTTTACTCTTTTGATCAAATTGTTCAGAATTTTCCAACATTCTTTCACATTCTTATTATTATTGATACTCATGGGATTCTTATTTTGGATTTTTTTTTTAACTGTAGGAACAAAAGGTGCATTTCATTTGTCTAATTCAATTTTTAAAATATTGACATAACCAAAAATTTCCAAAACTAAGCCAAAGACGATGCATGTTAAAAACCTATTGTAGTTTTTTTTTTTTCAAATATGTGATTTAAGTGGAACAAAAAAAAGCCTTAAACTGAACAGCTTTACCCATGTAGAAAGAAGGCTGTACTACAGGAAAATTAGGTATCACAGTGGGGAAAGTAAGGGCTGGTGATTTGGTTATGCTGCTTCCTTGGTTCTAGATTTGCAGCAGACCTTTCTCATTTGAATATCCCAGAACCCCAACCATCCCTTGGCATTCTGGTTTACTCTCTTTGATAAAGTGGGTCAGGTGCAAAATTAGAGGTATAGAGGTATAGCTGCTTTTCCTTAATCTTCTAAAGGTCTGTGGAAATAGGACTAACCAAATAATCTTAGGATGGTTGCAGACAGAGTCAGGGAGGCAGGAACAGGGGGGCAGATGGAGCCTCAGAGTAGTTGGGGAGCTAGTGGGGGGGACCTCTCCCCAAAATATCTGCTTCTCCAAAGGGCCTAGTAATTTGCCAGTGAATCTCAGATTCCCCAGCACAAAAGAATCTTTCTTTCACGGAAGGGAGGCAAGAAGTGCAAAGTGCAAGCATTTAAACTATAGAATGGGAAAAGTAGATTCCAGAGTAAAATTATATGCATTCAGTGCAGCCCATGGTGGGTGGGCAGCGAGGGTCCGGGAGGGGCTCCTTTAATGCAGAAAATTTTATCTCCTTGTGGTGGCTGTTGTTGTTAATAGAAATCTTCATTTTAAATAGTGCTCCTCTCCAGACAATTTCATCTCCCCATCAATGGGATTCAGCAGGTAGCCTGATAAGGAGATTCAGGATTCTAAACTTCCTGAAACAACAACACATGTAATACTGCATAACTGCAGGAGACTCATTTAGTGTCCTCACGAGCACAGAAAATTGAAGCAGAATTAGGTCACTCAGGTTTTTCATACAGATTGAACAGTAAATCAAGAGGGGTTACTGTTCCGGCAAGAAAAAGAGTTCCATTAAAGGTAACAGAATATTTGTTCAGGTCCAGAGGAGAAGTTTATGATTCCTGTAGGAGAGTTATTTGAACAGAAAATGACACTGGTACATTTTGTTCCTTCAAGAAGCTGAGTGACACTTAAGAAAAGAGAGAGAGAGAGACTGACTTTTTGTAACTTCTGCTGATAAAACGGACCTTGGTAATTTTCAAGAAGGAATGTCAGGGTTGCAATTGGGAGTATGGCAGGACAAAAAATAAACTAAACAGACTATGCTTGGGCACCTGGGTGGCTCAGCGATTGAGCATCCGCCTTTGGCTCACGATGTGATCCCAGGACCCTGGGATAGAGTCCCACATCAGGCTCCCTGCATGGAGCCTGCTTCTCCCTCTGCCTATGTCTCTGCCTCTCTCTCTCTGTGTCTCTCATGAATAAATAAATAAAATCTTTATTAAAAAAACAGATTATGCTTGCTTCTGAATCAAGGTGAACTGTTGTGTTCATACTGAGTCCAGAACTGATACCCAAGGGGGCTGGCAAGATGCAAAGCTGCTCATATCAAATACATTCCTTGGAATGTATGTAATCCAAGTGCATCTTCCATGCAAACATTTGTGCAATTTGTTTATATGCTAATGTGACAACCTGCAGCCCTTCTGCCCTGATATCTAACTCGTAATGGAAGAATCAAAGTTAAGTATACTGACAGGGCAAGGAAAGTGTGCCAGAAAGACCAAAAAAAAAAAAAAAAAGCACTGGAAATATCTCTCCAACACCTACTACAGAAAAATGCAGTAAGCTCCGTCATTAGGAGAAAGCTGGTCAGAAAGAAAGGATCCAATTTAAATGGGAACAAAATGTTTTAACTGCAGGGCTCGTACAGATCTGAGGCAAAGTGTTCACTGGCAGAAACTTATTTATGCTCTCGCCAGATAAAGAAGGTCAATTTGTCAAAATTCTGATTTTATAATGAACAAGAGAAACAGCCAAAGTAGCTTAAAAGTTAAAAAGAAATCTGAGATCCTGACAACTTCCTTTCAATTTTCATAGATGAGGTAAGTGATATTACAACGGTCAAAGACATGAACATCTGTTAAAAGAGTTTCTGACAGATGATTTTTTTCTCCAAGTTTGTAAAATTATAAGAGGGTTTTTTTTAAGACCTTGTTCAAATACTCAGTCAGAAGATACACTGGATCTTTCGAGTTATCCATGCTAAAAGACTAGTAAGCCATTCTCTCCAAGGCCAAAAGGATGGGGTTCCTCTGCTGTCAAGAGCCTAAGGCACTCGATCCAACCCTTTTTTAAATATATATTTTATTTATTTATTCATGAGAGACACACAGAAAGAGGCAGAGACACAGAGGGAGAAGCAGGCTCCCCCTGGGGACTCAATCCCAGGACCCTGGACCATGACCTGAGCCAAAGGCAGATGCTCAACCCTTGAGCCACACACACAGGCGCCCCTCCATCTAACCCTTTCTAAAGGATAAATGTAACCAATCTGTGCAGCTCAACAATTTATTTCCATATAGAGTAGCCAGCCATCACTCTCTAACTAAGGAAGATAAAAGATGCCCTGCAATGCTGCCAGTGGAAACCCACGCTCCTTCTCCAGATGGCCACAGGCAAGTTCAGCCCAAATGCCCCAGCAGCTCTCCCGACCTAGAGTTGCTGGAGTGATGGTTTCGGAAGTCATGTGGCTTTCAGAAAGAGGAGACATGCATCAAACAATGATAATAATATGAAAAATAGCCATTACACCACATGGTGTAGGGCTTGTAATTTTAAAAGATACTGGCACATGCACAATTTTCTTATTGATATGGGATTGGAGGACCAAAGTGTTTCACACCCTGAAACAGGCTAAACAGTACTACTCAGGGCTGTATACTCTCAGAGGCCACCCATTACGAACACTTCTAGAGATGGTGCTAAAATGGGCTCATGCCATGAAAGGGCTGCAAATAAAATTCTGGTGAAAATGATAAAAGAAATGTAGGAGTCATTAAAATACACACACACACACACACACACACACACAGCACAGGCTGAGTAAGGAAAAAAAGTCCAGATGAGTCTCTAGGTATAGAGAGTGTCTACATTACGAATGTAGTTTGCATGATGTAACAATGGTACTGGCAGTTTTGCACATTCAAGGAAGGGGGAAAATGTTAGCTCTTAGGAAGTCAGAGTTTTAGAGTAACTAAACGATACCCTTCTATCGTGTTTTCTCTCTTTTTTAAAAGGTACTTTTGGGGGCACCTGGATGGCTCAGCAGTTTAGCAGCTGATTCTTGATATTGGCTCAGGTCGTGGTCTCAGGGTCATGAATCAGGCCCCGCATCACACGCGGCTCTGTTTCTCATCTCCCTCAGCCCCTCCTTCTCTCTCTCTCTCTCTCTCTCTCTCTCTCTCTCAAATAAATAAATATTTTAAAAAATACTTTTGACTTTTTTTTTAAATTCAGTAGCAACATAAAGAAAGTACTTGGTATAAATAAAGTTCTTCTGCCCCAAATGAGAAAGTAGTAGGAATACGTGACTTCGTATCACACAGTGATCTGCCTATCAACACTGCAATACCAACTGACTGATGCGTTATCTAGCTCTCTAGGGGTACATAAAATTCAGGAAGCTGATATATAAAAGCTCTTCATTGAGGATCAGTAATAGTAATGAGAGTAAAGCTCTACTCTTCATCCAAAAAGCTACACACCTTTAATGGCAGGTTGCTGTGATTTCTTGTAGAGTCACTCTCAAAGCTGGCAGCTTAGTACTTTAAGCTAATAACAAATAAGTCATGCGTTTTTCATTAAAGATTAAGGTAACATCTTTAAAGCGAGCCTACACATGGCCGAGTGGCTCAGTGGTTGAGCGTCTGGCTTCGGCTCAGGTCATGATCCCAGGGTCCTGGGATCGAGTCCTGCATCGGGCTCCCTGCAGGGAACCTGCTTCTCCCTCCACCTATTCCTCTGCCTCTCTCTCCATGTCTCTCATGAATGGATATATAAAATCTTAAAAAAAGAAACAAATAAAGGGAGCCTAGATGTTATTGACTAACATTCCCTATAATTTCTAAGCTTTAATATTCTTTTGAATAAAATAATAATTGGGAAATAATAATAGCTGATATGTACTGAAAGTCTTCGTATTATTTTATCTTCCTCCTGCAAGAGGTACTATCACACCCTCTCTTTTACCATATGAGGAGACTGAATCACAGAAAAGAAATGTATCTTGGGGCACCTGGGTGGCTCAGTTGGTCAAGGGTCCAACTCTCGATTTCAGCTCAGCTCATGATCTCAGGGTGGTGAGAGCCCTGCATCAGGCTCCACACTCAGTCTGCTGGGGATTCTCTCTCCCTCTGCCCCTCCCCACAAACACACGCTCACTCTAAAGTAAATAAATAAGTAAAATCTTAAAAAACAAAACAAGCAAACAAAAAAACGAGGGAGATGTAACTTGACCCAGGTGACAGAGAATGCATTAGTGGCCAGCTCCAGAAACCACAACCTTAGTCCATACTTATAGTCTATTTTTGGTTAACATTAATCATTTACATGAAGGGTCTGCTAACTCTCGCCAGTCTGCAGCCTGTTTTTGTAAATAAAGTTTTATTGGGACACGGCCGGTCCACTGTTGTCTGTGGATGCTCTTGACATTATAAGGGCAGAGCTGAGGGACCTTTGCGATAGTCCCGCAAAGGGTAAAATGTTTACCACCTGGCCTTTTACAGAAAAAGGTTTGCCAACCACCGGAGTAGATGAATGTGCCAAATCAGGTGAAAATTAAGTTTCCGGAGTAAGAGTTTAAACACGGACCCCGTAAGAAGACACTTACATCATGCTTAACCCTCAGGTTGGACCAAGCGGTTGACTCACAAATTCATGAATTAAAAACAAAAAATATATTATCCTGAGCCACTAAGGCTGCTTTAGTATCAGGAGATGTGCCATTAACCTGAAGGTGTGGCCGCAACATCTGGCCAGCTCACAGTCATCGTTGGAGGATAAAACGACAAACCACAACAACACACTGTGGAGGCTAAGTGTGAGAGGGCCAATTTTTTGAAACCACAAGCCTGTGGGCTTGGCCTCTGACCGTGGTCTCCCTGGAGCCTAGCACACTGCCTGGCATGTCACAGCGGGTGATGACAGTTCCCTGACTCAGTGAATGAGGATCACGGTCCTGCCAACGCAGGGCCATCAGAGCCCCCCTCCCGCCACCCCAAGGGCAAACAAGCTCAGGGGCTAGGGTCCATCCGTCTGGTGGCATGAAGCAGGAGTTTGGGCCTGTGCCCTGTCCTGCAGGGATTGGTGACCACCCCATGGGGACCCCTGGCCCCCTCCCCTGGGCTCGGCGGCCGCTCCCACCCCCCGGGGCCCGAGGTGCGTTACCTGTACTCACGCTCCTGCAGGATCTCCACCGGGTCCAGGCCTTGCGGCTTCTGGATGGGGCTGATGCGGCTCTGCTTCTGCTGCAGCTGCAGGATGGGCGAGGGCTGCCCCGGGGCCGGCTGCGGCACGGACGGCCCGGGCACGGCGGCCGCGGGCGGCTGCGCGGCAGCAGGGGGCGCGGGCGAGGGCCGGCCGCTGGGCGCGGGCACCGGCAGCTTCTGCGGGGTGCTCGGGCCGCTCAGCTCCGGCCCCGGGCCTGCGGGACAAGAGCGACATGGGCAGCTGCGCGGGCCGGTGCCCCGCTGCCCTGCGGCCACCCGGCCCCGCCACGGGACAACGAAACCCCTCCCGAGAAGGGAGGAGGAGGGGAGGGCAGAGGGGAGGCAGGCGGAAGGCCTGGGGCGCCGGGAGGAGGAGGAGAGTAAAGCAGAACCTGGCATCCATCCCCACAGGGCATCGGCACTCACTGATCAACACCGGTGAGATCGTCCAAAAGAGACCCAAGTAGTAGTATCTCGATTAAAGGAATGGATGGCTAGCATTTAATGTAGCTCCGGGGGGGGGGGGGTGGTGTTTGGTTGGTTGGTTGGTTGTTTAAAGAACTGCAGGTGCATTCACGAGTTCAGAACAGTCAGATGCAATTTGGTTGGTCCTAAAAATCACATTTTTGCAAACTGCACCGAGCAGGGCTTTAGGAGACCCTGGGCCTGTCCTAGCCCGGGCTTTCCAAATACAGCCAGCAGCATGGCCAGTCCTCCCACGTGAACTGAAAGGGGGCACGTATTTTCCCTAAATGACCTAGAAGGCACATTCAGGGCTTAATCAGTGTATCTCAGGAACCGAAGTTCTTTTTTTTACTACATATTCGAAAATGTTTCTAAAAACATTCAGTGTAAGGGCTGGGGTGGGGTAGGGGGAATCCGCTCATTCCGCCTAATAAAAACTAGCAAATATGAAGATTCAAGAGAGCGGTTTTTCTCATGCTAACAGAATAAAGGGGTATGCAATCGTCGAGCTTATCAAAATGCACTTAATAAGTTAATTTAATGCAATTTTCCACATTAAACTTCAGGAGTTTAAATTGATTGCTAGGTATGGACCTAAAATAAAAAGTGTTCTGTCTCTCCTCAGAGTTACATTTTTACTTACTTCAAAATTATAAATAAGATTAGTGATGCAAAAAAAAAAAAAAAAAAGATTAGTGATGCTACCAGATGAATTAGTAAATGGAAAAAAAAAAAATCTCCATAAGCTGTTAAAACCTCTGATAGGCATTCTCCCGAGCATTTTCTCTATCTTTTCTAAGAAAAGGTAAAACTATTAAACGGTAATAAAACAATAGTCTATATACTTCAGAGCGCCTTAATAATTAACCATACAAAGACATACATTATGAAAAATTAGACACATTTATTCAATTTCCAGCAAACACCGTTTAGAAATGGGCTTAAATGACAATGCAAGGAGAGTATAAGAAAACATTTTGACAGGAGGAACGTGAAGAATTAGGACAAACTGCTGAGGGAACTGTACACGAGTGTGTGTGTGTGTGTGTGTGCGTGCATGGTATTAGTGCTGTGCTTTTTTTTCACCTTCCTTGTGAAATTCTGTAAACTTTCCAAAACACATGCCACTACATAATCCTGAGGTGATCTGTAGCCCTGGGTCCATCAGGGCATGGAAAACTCTTGAGGGAAAGACTCATTTTTAAAAATTTTCTATTTTAGGCATTGTAGATACACTATTGTAATAAAGAGATTCTTCTCAGCTAAGTACTTGCTGATTTTTTTTCTGAATGAGAAGCCTTTTACATAATGCATTGCGTTTCATAATATCTTATATTTAGAGTTTCTTTCATCTGTATATAAGAAACCAATTCCTGACCATTAAAATCTCAGCGTCGGGATGAGTTACCGAGGGATATTTTAGAATATTTTCTCCCCAGAGGTCTTTAGAACAGGGTAGATTTTTCATTTGGGTTGTTTTGGGAGTGATCCAGCCAAAAGAGAAGAAACAGGGATTTCTGACAGGTTGATTCTCTGCGATTCTATTAATCTTAATAAGCTTGAGAAACTCGTAGAATTAAATATATTTAAAGACTTGGTATAAGCATACTAAATGATAAACCTAACACACCGAAGCCCTCTAATCTAAAAACAGCACCATCTTTAACAAAAAGAAAATTCAGGTCTTACTGATACGGGAATATCATAATAATTACTCTATATTCAGTTCTGCAAGTGTTTTTCTCCTTCCAAACTTTAAATAATTCATCAACAAAAGCCAGAACAGGGCACTGGTGTTACACATTCCTCCTGTTCCAGCAGCTTTCTTCTTTAGCCTTCTGGCCTGTAAATACCTATGCAGAAGCCTCTGATGATTCCTTGAGGTATATTCAAGTCACTATTTTTAAAGCCACATTTCATCAAAGGAAGGTATCCAGAGCATGTCTGATACCCCTGGTTCCACTTCTCGTCATTTTTAGCCTATGACTCAAAACTAGATCTAATACCCATACACATGGCTAGACTTCTTTAATCCATTAAATACAAAAACATTCTTATCCGGTTGATTGACCCTTAAAATTGAGAAGCAGAGACAGAGAGAGAGACCCAGACACAAACTTACATATTCAAATCGCCAATTTAAAAAGTATTGCAACTGGTTGTAAACGAAACAGGCACACGTAAAGCATCCTGTATCTTTCCAGAACTGGACAAGGTGCCGCCTCGGCTCTACCACTTGCTGGTTGTGTGAGCCTGAGCAAGTCCCTGAACCCCAGGTGGCTCTGTTTCCCCATCTGTAGAATGGGGATAATGACATAACCTCATAGGGTGGGAGTGAGGAATCAATGAGACCATGTCACCACACGCTCCCTCCTCCGCTCTTGTCATTTTTGCTACTAGCAAGGCCACAAACGTGAGAAGTCTAGTTGAATGACAGCTTTATAGAAAAACCCCATGGCAAAAGAAAGGCTTTTTATAGGAAGTTTGGTAGTGTATTAGCTGGCAACTTTGGGAGCACGCCCTTCTGCAGCAAACTTCAAAATGCATCTACAGTTCACGACAACTCAGCACAAATACTCAGATAAGTCAGCTTGCCATGTGCTTCCTGCTAATCTGCTATCAGAGCCACTTCCAAGCACATTCCTTTCCTAACTAAACACCGCAAGTTCATTTACTGCCTGGGTCTATTTTTTTCCTCCTTCCAACCGATTACATAAAAACTTCTATTTACAGAGGCCGGGAAGCGAGTGCAGCTTGCCGCAATCGGACATGCCCAGAATGTAACTACCTGTTCATCAGGTTTTTTGCTTGTCCCTCAGGTGGCTTACGGACTTAAGGTGCCTGGCTGGACTGGCTCTCTATCGACAGAAGTCATCTCTGCTACAGACACTCGTGGTCTGCTGAATGATAAGATTGCTCCTTGATATCTTCAAACGCAAGACAAATTACATTCCTTAGCTTATCTCCCAACCGCCCCCCACCACCCGCCAGCATAAACAATTTAGGCTTAATTGTCAGAGGTTCCAAATATGTCTGTTTTTCCCTCAGTCCTCACCTTGGAAATCAGGCCAGATGTATGCCCTGACAGCCCTGAGAGCGTCCCAGTGCAGCTAAGGTGGGGAGGGGGTCTTTCTCAGATGCATCCCTAAGGCCTGATTTTAAGAAACAGGGAAACGAACTTATTAAAATATCTGAGTCTCGTGTGTACAGCATTTCTGCGCATTCAGAGCTCACACTGGCTTCCCAGCACAGCATACTAGGATACTTATTCAATAGTCTGTGCCTTACATGAGGATTTCAGTGGTTTCCACGGGTTTGAAAAAAAACCAAATGCAATGAAGTGTATTTAAACTGAACATACCTAGATATTTTAGATACCTGAAAAGAGTGGGAGGGGGGCAGAGCAGGAGAGAGACAAGCACTAAAAAAAAAAAAAAAAAAAAGGGGCAGCAACAAAACTTTTACTTTCTACCATAAGGTCCTTCCCTCCTTCCCTACCACATACACACACACACACACACACACACACACAAACCAAAAACCCCAAACTTTTACACTTCCTATTTTTCATTTTGCTCTAGTCTCTATAAAAGAAAAAAATATGAATCAAAATGAAAAGGAAGAGGATGGGTTAGATTTGCATGGAGCCATTGGAGGCAAGGATTGAAGAATGACTTGTTCAGTGTGCAACTCCTGCAGGTAACCTACCATGCTCTCGGGGTGTCACTTAGAGTGAGTTACAAGTCTGGGGTAGGTTGGAGGCAGACCACCCCAGCCAAAGAGATTCTCTTCACACATGAATAAACACTACAAAGCGGGACCAAAAGAAAAATGGAATTGGAGCTACCTGCAGATAAGTGGACATACTTAGACTTACTTTTTGCTGAAATTTTAGTAGAGGTATTTATACATAATACTTTTTTTTTCTTATTAAGGAGAGATGGAGATACGTAATAATAATTTTTAAAAAATTAACTCTAAATATATAAAATATTCTTTGCCTTATTTTGACTTGCCCTAAACACTAACCCCGCCCCGCCCCCCAAAAAAACGTCTTTATTAAGTGAAGTTTGTCATCTCCCTCTGAAGGCTGAGGTTTGGGGACAAATGATGTGACACTCTCAGGTGTAACCTCCTTCCCAGCAGCAGGAATGGGTTGCTCTGTTGGCAGGAGGTAGCTCCTCCCAACTGTATCCACGGCCTCCACTCTGGAATAAAACACGATCTGCCCAAATATTTTCATTTCTAAGGAAGTGTGACTGCTGGAAATACAGAAGACATGGGTGGTGAGGAACAAAACGGTTTCCTCCTGATGACAGGGGCCTGGTGAGGGAAGGGGGAGCCTCAGAGATGGGCAACGTCATGGAGCCCTGTCTTCTGGAAGTGGTCCAGAAAACGCACTGGGGATTGTGTTTAGTGGGACGTGAAGTGGCTGTTATGTACAAGCGTGCAGACAACCGAAACCTCGTCCCCTGGGTTTTCACGAGTTCATTCGGTCTCCTTATTTGAATTTGGGTGAAAAGTTTCTGAAATGAATCATTTGGCTTCCTGCCTTCTTAAAGGATGCTTTGGGATCTTTTCCTACAGAGCGTAGGTTACTTTGAAAAGCACCAATGTTTGGGGCGCCTGAGTGGCTCAGTTAGTCAAGCATCTGCCTTTAGCTCTGGTCAGGATCCCAGGGTCCAGGGATCAAGTCCTGCATCATGCTCTGCTCAGCAGGGAGCCTGCTTCTCCCTCTGCCTCTGCCTGCCTTGCTCTCTCTTGCTCTCTCTCTCTCAAACAAATAAATAAAAAATTTTTAAAAAGGAACTATCAATGCTCACAAAGGTCTGTGCTGACACCCCGGGACATACTTTGATATACAGTGAAGTACACCTATGTGGCAGGGTCCCACACCACTAGCTCTTGGGAGGTACAGGTTTTGCTTTCTCCTTCTCAAACTACCAACTAGCTGGTTGTTGCCATTCGGCCTCTACTGGAAACTACATGATGTAGGGTATCAAGATTACGAATTTCATTGACACTGTGCCTCAAGAACATATAAAAAGGTTCTCGGTAAGGACATGGGCTCTGGGGTCAGACTGCTAGCATGTGGGTCCTGACTCTCCATATTCTAGGATGTGTCCCACATGCAATGTACTCATTGCTGAGCATGACGCACTGAGGCATGCCCGCCAGGAGGTGCTCAATAAGTGTAGGTTATACAACCAGAGACAAGCATGTATTTTTTTTCTTTCATCTGGCTGCCTTCCCAAGAGCTGGAGTTACGCTGTTTTAATACCTCTAAGCAGGGGCACCTGGGTGGCTCAGTGGTTGAGTGTCTGCCTTTGGCTTAGGGCGTGATCCCCGGATCCTGAGATTGAGTCCTGCATTGGGTTCCCGCAGAGAGCCTGTTTTCTCCCTCTGCCTCTGTGTCTGCTCTCTCTCTGTGTCTCTCATGAAAAAATAAATAAAACCTTAAAAATAAAAACCCTCTCAGCACATCAACTGTTCAAACTACCATCTTCTGCATGGTTTTCCTCTATAACTGTTTTGGTCCCTGATGCCCAGTCCCATACGACCCTCCACCTACCAAAGCGCCATGGTCACTACACAAAGACCTGGGGCTGACACGATCCCTTCTTGCTCTTTAAAAACCCATTCCTAAGGCTACATCTGGAATTAACAAGGTGCATTAATCTTGCAGGTAGGGCGACTGACCCTTGGAGCCTCTCTGACCAGTGGAGAAACATTTACAAACTCAGAAGGCAGGTTCTAATAAAAATAATAATAATAACCTGAACTCCTCCCTACTGCCAAAGTCCCGAAACCGAAAAAAAGTACCAATTTCCCAAACTAATTGGTGGCCATAATTGGCATGTCGTGGCCTGCCCCAAGGAGCGGGGGTATGTGCTGAGAGTGTTGTCAATGTCGAGGAAGACCCCGGAATTCAAAACTCCCTGGGATTCAGTGCTCTTGTTACAACAGAACCAACACCTCTTTGCTTCTCTAGTGGTTAACAAAAACCCTGCCAGAGAAAACAACCTTCATGGAAGATCATCACAGAGCCCCCTGGCACCTGGGAATTCCAGGGGTGGGATCAAGCCAGACCACCAGAAGGCCAGACAAAGGACCAGCTCATCTCCACCTGTTACGTAATATCATAAGCTTCAGATCTGATGCCAGGGTGCACATGAGAAATGGGCTGTGTGGATTCTGTTACTCGATTACAAATATTGATGCCTCTATCATGCAGCATCTCTTACGATGATAATAATACTGATAATTTAAAAACAAAAACAATCCCCCCTGGAAAATCTGCTTTCTAGTCTCATGCTAGAAAAGGCGCTGCGTTCCTCGGAGAAACCAGTGAGCCCCTTGCATCTGCATGGCGAGGATGCCGTACCAGACCCCGTCTCCTTTCCCGGCTGCCAGGAAGGTGGAGTCGCCACAGAAGCTCAGAGGCAGCATGAGCTCTTGGGGGGGGGGGCCTCCTCACTCATGACCTCTCTGACCTCGATTTCTATTTCCCTTTGTTCTTGATTCCCTACTTGATAATTATTTTACTGCAGGAATGCTTCTTGGAACTCTCCCTCTAAACGCTTTCCACCACACAAAGGGGTGGAAATAAATAAATCAACAATCCTAAGGTGGCTCGGGGACAGCTGATTCTAGGGGCGCATGTGGGCGAGTGGAAGGCGCTGGCGGCGGGGTTCTCCACCTGGGGCGCATGGATGGGCCCCCAACAAACCCTGAGCCTCTTGAAAGAGAATGCAGAATCGCGGGGCAGGGGGGCAGGGGGGCAGGGGGAAGCTGCTTCCTAGGAAGGCCCCCCCGGCCCAGGAGCCCAGGGATGCCGGCCAACTAAGCAGAGCAAGACAAGGGAAGCCAACGAGGTACAACAAAGGCTAAGTCAGCCCTGGGCGTAGAGCAACCCAGCGCTTCTGCGCCCTTAGCAGTCCTTCTTAGCCGAGTTGGACCATCGCATTATTCATTTGGTTGCACATGAACCTACCAGATGGTCTGTTGTAGTTAACAAGGGCCTGCTGCTGGGGCTGCTGGGCCTGTGGCTGGGGCTGCGGGGGCTGCTGATGCTGTGGCTGTTGCTGCTGCATGCCGGGCAACGTCCTCTTCCCCTGGACTGCGAGCTGCAGTGTTTCGGGGAGGGGCTGGCCCCGGGCCAGCATTTTGTAAGCGAGAATCTGCGCTCGCAGCTGATGCAGCTGGACAGGGCTGAAAGGCGAGGGACCTCTGTTGGGCTGGCTCATCGCCTGCGGATCGCCCGAGATGAGGGGCCCCGGCTGGCTCGGCGGCATCTGGGGTGGGGTCGGGCCGCCTCCCGACATAGGGCTGGAGACGTGCTCTGGGGCTCCCAGCGGAGACGGGTGTGGCGACATGTAACCTAGAATAAAACAGGAAAGGAGATCACACTGCTGCCCCCAGTGACCCTGAAAGCCCGGCACTCCAGGCTATTTTGATGATTTTCTACGACGGCGCTGCCTGCTAGAAATGTAAAGTATATATCATCATTTAATAATTATATAACTAGGTGTAATTATCGAGTTCCTACGTGCCAAATACACATAATGAAAATTTTCTAGTAGTCACATTAAGAAGTGAAAGAAACGAAGCCAATTTTAATAGTGTGTTTCACTGAAATCAACATACCCCAAATATTATCATTTCAAAAAATGAAAATTATTAAAGAGCAATTTTACCTTCTTTTTTTTTCTTTCATACTCAGTTACAGCACATCTCAAATAGGTCAGGCCACATTTCAAGCGATATGATCAATGGCCACATGTGTCCTAGAAGGTAAACTGTTAGTGGCTGTTGAACACCTAGAGCAAAGGCACCAGGTGACAGGATTATATGTTACAAGTAGCTCCGAGCTCCAGAACGAAACCTGGAGGTGTGTGCTATATCGCAAGGGGGAATGAGCAGTCTCTCATGGGGACAGCAAATTATTATTTGGTTTATTATTTTGAACAATTATGGAGGGCCTCCACTGTAATAGGCACTACCCAAGGTGCATAGTTGAGTTCTCCCTCGAAACAGAGCCTGATTGAAGGATTGAGTGCAGGGGATTTATCTGGAAGGTGGGGGCCCGATGGCAGGGGTCTAGTAAGGTGATACAAGAAAAAGACAGCAGGTGCCCCAGTGGGTGCCTGCCAACTAATGCTATGCAGAACCCCTGGGGTATGAGGTCAGTAACTTGCCTCCAAATTATCCAGGGAACAAGGTAGGAAGGTCCAGGAGGTGGGAAAGGGGAGGGGGGAGCTGGGGTATTAACACTGTTAGGATCACCAGTCACTACTTAGGTCTCTGGTTATGACTCTGGGCATCATCAGTCCCCAGGGACTCTTCCAGGTGCAGGTAAGAGGGGCTGACATCCACTGGAGAAAGACGGAGGTCTGGCCAAGTGGACATCAGGCTGTTGGGAGCACAGACACGGTGAAGACCATTAAAGGGATGTGAGCAGAGCACACCTTACTTCCTCAATCCTTGCAACAGCACCAGAAGTTAAGTGTTGTCACTCATTGTTTTAAAATTGTCACACAATTGGGTCTTGGCAGCTTTAAGGTTCAAACCCAAGTCCGTCTGACTCCGATGTGTCTATGTTCTTCCTGAGATCTAATATTTGCTTGGTTTTATAAAAATAAGCTAGAGACTTGAAAGTCTCAATAATCTTCTAGAACCATTTACAATATAACAAAAACATAAGAATAATCTTTGGGTTTTAAGAGACCTATGTGGGGAATTTAAGAATCCATTCCTTGGGAAAAAAAAAAAAAAAGAATCCATTCCTTGGGAAAGAATAGTAAAAAAAAAGAAAAATACATGGAGTATTTCAAGGAATTCATTTCAGGAGATGAACTATATATCCTGGCCAAAAAATTCCTAGAAAAATATATGACTGAGCATTGTTTCAGGGAGAGCCAAGGTGCAGGAGGGAACAAAGTGGCCTCCTGCAATCCTAAAAGTTGCCCTGAGTTCAAACCAAGTACTAATTAATCAAGTCACAGGTGTCCTAAGACACAATAGAAAATATCAGATTCAAGGTCTTTGCCCTTTAACAAACACACATGAGTCACAATTATTGTAAAGGTCATCACACAGGTGTTTATTAGACATCTGCTGTGTGTTTGAACCCATGTTGGGTCTGAGCTGAAAGAGCTCTGTGCATCTCTGTGGGATGAAGGTCCAAGAATATCAGACCGACACTGACTGGGGACTCACCACCAGCATTCAAAAGACTAGAGAAAAGAGGCTGTAATGGGGGTGCCTGGGTGGCTCGGTCAGATGGGTGTCTACCTTCGGTTCTCATCACCATCCCAGAGTCCTCCCCACTCAGCAGGGAGCCTGCTTCTCCCTCTGCCGCTCATCTGGCTCATCCCTCTGCTCGGTCTCCCTTGCTCTCTCTCTCTCTCTCTCAAATAAATAATAAAATCTTTTTAAAAAGAAAGGCTATAATTACTTTGATCTCAAATTGCCATTTGGAAAGGGAAACAAATTTATTCAGATGCTCTAAGACAAGGGTCGGTTCTGTGCTATCAGCTGGTGAGAAGCAGAGCTCCATTCAGAAGAAACCTGCCCCGAACAGAACTGGAAGATCTACTAACAATCATTTCCCAAATCCCTACTTCGTAACAGGGGGCAAACCACTCAGCCATCAGGGTTCTAGTCAGTCATAGATGTTGGCCAAGAAAATGACCCCGAAAGCAGCCTGCAAGACCAGCAGAAATTTAAAGTCCAGTATGTTGTTACCTGTAACAGAAAATATTTAGAAAGGATCCACAACATGCATATAACTTTGTCATTAACGCTCTTCCTTCTTAATGAGGCTTACATTCCCACCTCCTGCCAAAAATCTCCTACTGGCATTTTCATAGTAGAAGGTGTTGAAATGGGTCACGCGTCTCCTGCCTTCTGGTCTCTCCTATTTCCAAGGTTATCAGTTATAGCTTACCCAAGATAAATTGTTGGATGGTTAATACAATAGCCCCAAGCATCAGACAATCCAGTCTAAACTCAACTGTTTACTAAGTGGCTCTTTTAAACTATGAAGTATGGGCAAATGAAGCTTGGAAGGTGAGACAGTTTTATCAGCCACAATGATTACGTTTACCTCAAATTCGCTAAGGAAGAAGCTGAGAGTGGAATAGAAATCATTTTCTGGAATTAATCCATGCAACAAAATTTTACCTCCAACGTGACGAGAAGAAATTAGGGATGGAAAATTCTTTTTTCCTTAGAAAATCTAGGGGATGTTAATAGAATCATTCTATCACAGTATGACATTAAATATGCAACAGTGTTTCAGATAAAGAGAGAGGTTCCTTTTGTTTTTTTCTCCCACATGACTAGCATTCCATAAAACTTCAGGAAAAAACATGAATCTAAATGATGAAACAACATAACATATTTTAGTAATTATCTTTAGTTAGGAAAACAAGGTGAAGAAATTGCCTGAGAGCGAATATACATTTGTCTACAGGATGCCAGTGTCGATATAGAATCTGGTCTTTTTGAACTCTGGCTTGACTTACTCATTCAAAAGTAGTCCAAAAGTGGCAGTTTTCCTTGCCTAGTCTTCGAGGGCCATTATCTCCCTGGTTTCACCTTGCCTCAAGAGAAGCAGTCATGTCTCTCCTTTTAATAATCTTGAACTTAAAAGTGCCAATTTTATATGAATTTTCACACACACACACACACACACATATACATTAAATATTATATACTTGCCTTTCAAGGCTTTTCCTATCCAATAGACTAAAAATAAACAGTGTTATCATTGGGACCATAAGGTACACAATTCAGTATTTATTGAAGGAAATGGTTTTGCTTCTCAACCAATACCTCAAAATAACCTAATACGTTGCTAGGTAGTTAAAGCTGGCAGCTCTCCAATCAATACCACACCTCTCTATACCTGTGTGTTTATAAATGGTTTTTTACAATGGGGTTTTTAAAGATACATGCTATTACAGAGTCTAAATTTCTTTTTAGATCATTATAAAGAATAAGACTGTATTATATCAATGCTACTTTATTCAAAATATGCTTTTAAATAACTCATTGCCCAGCCTACAATGCAGTTTGCTAGTTTGGAGAAAAATATTATATGCTAATACTGATCCCATTTAATGCGGACCCCCTACATCCCTAAGTAATTATAATGTGCTGAAATTTTATAAAAGTTAGTATCTATTTAAAATTGTTGACTTGTGAATGCATCGGTTCACTTCTCTACCTAACTGAACACAATTAACTAGGTATCTATCCACTTATGTGCTAGATATTGTACCAAGTGTTGGGGACTCCAAGAAGAATAAAAGGGAACAAGCAATGAGAGAAATTTTAAGATACATAAAAGTAAAAACACTCAGCTAAAACTCATGCATTTAAAGTGTTTGAGTCGAACTTTTCTCCTCAAGCCCTACAACTAGAGGTACTATAGAGCCAGGAGCAGTGAGAACAGGCACCTGGCTTTGAGAATCACTGAATGTCACTCATCTACACCTCCCAGGTAGTAAAAATGAAATTTACATTAGTTCTGTGAACACACCTGGCTCCTTAGAATTTAATTGTGAAACCTGGGAGTGTTGCTTAAATCCATTCTTAACACTGAATGGGTCAAATAATTTCTTCCAATATTGCAAAGGGTCCCCACGAATCAGGCTGCTCTGCCAATGTGGTCAATGTTTGAGGAGTCATCTGCAACCCTTACATCTGTCTGACATCGAAAATCAGATCAAAAAAAAAAAAAAAAGAAAATCAGATCAGAGGCTGGCATATTCAAAACCTGCTTGACTATTAGTGAAGATACATTACTATGCCTCCATGATTTGCATATATATATATATATACACACACACACAAATATATATACAGAAATATATAAAGTATTAATTTTTCCTATAAATTAAGTTATATATAAATATATATATATTTAAATTATGAATACATTTCTCTAAATCCTAGGTCAAAAATCTCTCCTCAGATGGATGGATGGCTGATCATGAATAAAGGGGAAAAAAAACCCTCGCATATATTAAACTACAAAGGAGTATATACAATAACACATAAACCACAAACTTTGAATAAGAAGATCAACATGTTAGTGTTAACTGGTCCCTGATTAATGCATGCCCCTGAATGCTGAAACCACCGTTTCATGATCCTGAAAACAGGTTACACTGTACTCAAAGACTGAGGTATCTTTGCTATGATACTTCAACAGTGAGGGAAGAAAGCACCAAGGAGAAGAGAAATATACCATATACTGATTGGCCATTACTGCAGGGTGAGTTATGTCCTCTACAGAGATATGCCAAAGCTCTAAACCCCAGTACCTGGGCATGGGGCCTTATTTGGAAATAGGAGCTTTGCAGATGTCATCAAGTTAAGATGAAACCATACTGGATTAGGGGAGACCCTAACCCAATGACTGGTGCCTCTATGAGAAGAGGGATATGTGGACACAGCCACAGACACTCAGGAAAACATCACATGGAGACCAAGACAGATTGGAATGAGAGGTCTACAAGCCAAGGAATGTCAAGGATTGCTCTCAACCACCAGAAGCCAGGAAGAGGAAACAAAAGATTCTTCCCGAAAGCCTTCAGAGAGAGCACAGCCCTACTGATACCTTGATTTCAGGCTTCCAGCCTCCAGAACTGGGAGAAAATGAATTTCTGTTGTTTTATGCTCTCTGGGTTGTAGGAATTTGTTACAGCGGCCCAAAGAAACTAATACAACCACCCACCAGCAATGACAGCTAATTCCACTGCCAGAAAAAGCCACCTTACAGTGTATGAGCATGCATTTCAAGGGACACAGGTGGCTCATCTTACTTTCATATCTATGCTGTCATTTGGAGACAGACCTGGATTCTTCTGGCCCTTAACTTAGGAAAAACACAGTAAATTCTCCAAGCTTTGCCTTCCCCAACTACAAAATGGAGGGGACCTAATTTATCTTAGAAGATCATAATAAAGAATCTGCACAAAGTACACAAAGCCCCTTTGCAAATTTCTTGGACCCAGGGTGGCTCATGTAGAATTTACTAGTATTTTGAAAATAAAACTGCCCACACAAATCATAGCTGCATTGGTCTGGGTAAGGGGAAAAGAAGACTGTGGGATTCAATCTTTCTTAGACACGTTCTTTGGAAGTCACAAGTAAAACAACCAATAAGGAAGGTGAAAGACTCTGGTACGGAGCTGGTATCAGGTGTATGGTGGACACAAACCTTGGCTGTGTTGATCCATTGGACTCTGGGGAGGACCCATCCCTGGGTGAGGTGGCCGCATACCGGTGCCTTTCATGGATCCGCAATGAATATCTTCTACAATCCCCTTGTCATGCATACCATCGATGGGCTGAAATAGTTAAAGAACATCAGTTAGATGCCTCTTTAAGGTACAAAACTTCCCTCTGGACCATTGAGATCGCTCACCTTTAAAGTCTTCAAAACAGTGGCATAATCATCTGTTGCTCATACGACAGTTATATATTTCCACAACTATCCTACCTACATCATCATATATTGCACATGTTTTATAGGTGAGTGCAAAAAAAATAAGATGACACCAACAGGATTAGCAAAACCATCCATTAGTCAAAAGTTAAGGCTTTAAACAATTGGATTTTTTTCTTTAACAATGTCAAAAGCTTACAACTAAAAATGAAGTCCGCTCACAAGGTAGACAGGTGTAAGCTATTCTTCACTACCCTTTTAATTAAGTCCTGAGACCTGTTGTAGGTTGAAGTTTAGTTCAAAGACCAAAGGGAGGGGATCCCTGGGTGGCGCAGCGGTTTGGCGCCTGCCTTTGGCCCAGGGCGTGATCTTGGAGACCCGGGATCGAATCCCACATCGGGCTCCCAGTGCATGGAGCCTGCTTCTCCCTCTGCCTGTGTCTCTGCCTCTCTCTCTCTCTCTGTGACTATCATAAATAAAAAAAAAATATTAAAAAAAAAAAAAAAAAAAAAAGACCAAAGGGAGACTTTTTGAAATGTAGGTGATGATCCATGTTTTTGGTAATTTTTTCCCCCCATTGGAGAGGAAAGAACTCTATGGAAAGTTTAAAAGTCGAAACCAGAAACTTCCATGCAGTTGGGAAAAGAGGAACAGCCAGGGAGGAGCAGAGTACTGCCAGAGGAGAAAGAAGGTACGATGGATGAATCTGTACCACAGGGAGAGGAAGACTTGAAAATGTTTTAAAGGCAGAATTTGCGGGGGGCGGGAGGGGAGTTAAAAACACAGAGACTGGAAACAGGACATGAGGCCTCGTACGTAACAGGCACACGATAAAGAGCCATCGAGTTGACATTAATCCAATCCAGAATTGGGCAGTGGACCATGTGTTTGAAAAAAAAAAAAAAAAAAAGAAAAAAGTCTATTCCTCCCCAAACTGGAAGAGCAATTTTCAGAACCGCCTGAAAGAAATATTTCCAGGAGTTTATAGAAACCAAATGACTTCAAGCAAGAAAGTATGAGTGTTTGCAGTTTTACAGAAAGGAAAGTTAATTTCTGCAGAGTCAAAAGCATGCACTTGAAAAGAGGAAAAATTTACCATAAAGAGGATGTTCAGAAGAAAAATGGGAAGAATTTGGTATAAAGAGTGTCTCTGAGTCTGTTAAATAGTAATAATGGGGAGGGAATCAAAGCAACACAAGCAGATGTATTTAGGCCACTTGTTTATTTATTTCCAGTGATGTTGAAAAGCAAAAAGCTGACTCTCAGAGGGAGAAGGAGGAAAAAGACAAGGCATAGAGCTGCCTGTAAAGACTCTAGGAAAAGGCATCTGGTCAGCAGGTGTGAACTCCAGGCACTTAACCGTGTCCCCTCGCAGGGAATTATCTGAGTGGCTGGGATTAAGGAAAAGCAGGATGGGAAAAAAAAAAAAAAAGCAAACTCTTGGCAAAACAAAAGAAACTGAAACAAAAAAGAGAAATGGGGTGGTGTGGGGAGAGAATATGAGAAAATGTGACAAAGACGCTAGGCCACAAAACGGAAGGGATCGGAAGAGATAATCACCCAGAGAAACGACCCAGTGCAAAATCCTCCGGGTGACCCTATACCATGTCACACCTTTACCTTCCCAAGGCCTGAATAATACTAAAGGTCAGCTCAATCTCTCCTTCAGGAGGTGAGACAGCCTCCAACCATCCTGAAGTTCCTCAACCCACTTGGACGAAGGCCCACAAGTGACAGATCAGACCTTATAATAGCTCCCAAATTAATTTAATATGAACACAAGACAGTGTAATGATTTCAGTATGGCTATATGTTCAATACATCTCTTAAAGAATATGATATGGAAAATAAGTGGCTTTATTTCTTTAGATACCTGACAAGCTAAAAAATGTGTTGGGGAAAAAAAAAAGCCTTAAAAAGCGAAGAGTGAACCTGGGGATAGGAGAGGGTTGGCCAGGATATGTTATCAAAGAAAAAGAGAAAGTTTCAGAGTCATTAAACAGTGATGATAGGATTCTGTTAAGGTCAAAGCAAAACAACAATAAAAAAAAAAAAAATCAGACCTCTTTGATGTATGTACCTGGGTTTTCCACAGTACTTTCGCGGAACAAGCAGATGGGTGGTAACTTATAAAAAGCAAGCACAAAGCTGTTACCTGGGGTGAAGCCAGGATTAACCATTTCTTTATCTCAGTATGGTTTTACTCTTCAAAATAAGGATATATTGCTCTCCTGATTGGGAAATCATCAACAAACAAAATTTGAGGAAAAAAAAAAAAAAGAAAGAAAAAGGGTCTTCCCTTCTGGGCTCTGATGCTATACCTGAAAAATTGACCTACAGTCTTACACAATTAGAGGAAAGACATGCTCTTTTGACGTCATCTTCCACCGCTTGCCTACTTAATCCCAGGAGGCAGCCCCACCATCCAGAAGTCAGGCATGACCTTTAGGTCCCGTGCAGTGTGGCCTCACTGATTTTCACTGGCTACTTACTCACTTTCAGAGCAAACTGTCGCCGGACCTGGCTGGCTTTCTCAAGAGGCTACATGCTCTTCTCTGCATCTCCTGCAAAAGGCCTACCGCCAAGTTGCACTGATAAAATCATTCCTACAGCCACAATCCAAGCCTCATAAATAGAAATTATAACCGTAGTCCAGAGACAAACAAATGGGCCTGTGCTCTGCAGAGTCCCAGCCCTCTTCCGAAATCAGAATAAAGCCACTCGACAGAGGAGATAGCAAAGTGCATTTTAGGAATTCCCTGGAAAACTATTTCATTACAATAAAGCCTTTTAAAACTATGCCTTAGAAAATGACTCATTTTCTTACTTT
This sequence comes from Canis aureus, assembly GCF_053574225.1. NCBI lineage: Eukaryota > Metazoa > Chordata > Mammalia > Carnivora > Canidae > Canis > Canis aureus. The sequence goes on along the minus strand of NC_135611.1, from coordinate 91,423,024 downwards.
CTCTGTGGGATCTGTTTTTTTGAAAAATAAATATCAACATTCTTAGGGAATAAGAATAAATTTCAATACAATCCATCCGTGGATGATATGTTATTTTACATATACAGTCGGGGAAAAAAATCAAGACTTATTTGTGAATACACTTATTCACCAGGCCCACAACCCGCAGCCCACAAATCACAGAATCTTGTCGTCAGAGCTGCAAATTCTATCTAGTATTTTTCAAAAAGCCAAGATCTGATCTTCCTGTATAACATCTGTAACAATAATAGAGCCTTGGAACGTATGTTTTTAATAACAGACAAGATAAGACAAAGACCTCGCTTGATTCTCTTGTTAACAATAGTAGAAAAAAAAAGTATGTGTGTGGCGGGTGGGGGGAAGTGGGGGGAGTTATTAGGGATATTAGCCATCCATGACTCAGAAGACAAGAGTGAACAAGAAAATAAACTCTTGGGATGCCTGGGTGGCTCAGTGGTTGAGCATCTGCCTTTGGCTCAGGGCATGATTCTGGGGTCCTGGGATCAAGTCCCGCATCGGGCTCCCCACAGGGAGCCTGCTTCTCCCTCTGCCCCTCTCTCTGTATCTCTCATGAATAAATAAATAAAATCTTTAAAAGAAAAGAAACTCTTACCTTATGCATTTGATGCATGCCTTCCTGTGGGAAGTCAGCAGAGCCCATCGTTGGCATGGGGTGCGAGACACTCGGAGGCCCAGGACTTGGCCCCATCATACTGTGGACAGACCCCGGGGATGGTCCAGGTCCTGGACTGGGTCCAAGAATTGGTCCAGGAGAGGGTCCCGGTCCCGGTGAAGGCCCTGGATGGGGCATGGCGCCAGGGTCTGTGGGTGTGGACATCTACTTCTCCTGTCTTTGCCAGTCAGTAGAGTGATGCTGAGGTGGAAAGAAGAAAAGAGAAAGGCAATGTCTTAAACATGATGTTAAGATCAGAATGAAACTTGTTAGTATTTCATGGTGCCATTTCTGTAACAAACATCAAACAGAACTGCCCTGTCTTGTCCAGATGTTTGAGTGAGTGTGATATATATCCATCTGCCCCAGTCTTTATGAAGACCACTTGTTTAAAAGAAAAAAAAAAAAAACACTCTAAATGATTCCCCAGAAAGATATAAATCATCTAAGATACAAAAGACTCACTAGAGAAACTCAAATTTAACACATAAGCAGAATTCTAAACAAGTTTGAAATTTATTACTGGAGTCAACAGATGCTCTCCATTACTTACTGGCTTGGGCACCTTACAAGTCATTAACCCCCCAAAGCCATTAAACCATAAAACCTCTGAAAGAATATCCAACCAAGACACGTTTTCATAAGTAAATGAGCGTTGGAAACTTTACAGAGAATTCTAGATGGTTAAAAGGGGAAAGAAGTACAATTTCAGAAATTGAGGATTAAAGAGAATTTGTCCATCGTGACAAACGCAGGGACTGTGGGAGTCAAACAAAATACGGGTCCAAATACCCACGCAGAACAGCCACTGGCCAAGCCCGAAAGGCAGTGTCGGCCGGGTCCGAGCTCTGGGCCCCGCACAGCCAGCAGCCCCCCGCGCAGGGCCACGTCGCCCACCATCTCCGCTGGACCCCAAGCGACCAGAAGAAACGGTTTCACCCGTGGTCCTCCTGCCGGCTGATGAACTGAAGACCAGTGGGAGAGCCGAGACCCCGGATCACCCGAGGCTGCTCCGGGCTCCAGGATTCCCAAGGGAAGTCACCCACGACTACCAGATGGGGCCGCACAGGCGAGGTGAGAAAATCCCAGTTCCCGATTTCGGGAAAGCCATATTCCATCATCCACACTCCAGGACTTCTTGGCATCCCCCCCCACCCCCCGGCCCACCATCCTGGGGGGAACACCTCAGGGTGCGGGTACACCTGCATCTTGGATATGAGCCCAACTATGCAAATAAGCTATTTCTCAGATTCCCATCAACGATCGCTGAACAGCCCTAGTGACCCTAGTGAGAGTTAAGTGTCACACAGGACCTTCTGTTATCTGGGGCCACACGCCTGTACGCACAGAAACTTCGCTGCTGTCAACCTCAGGACACGCAGGATGAGACCCCCTCCGTGATCTGCTCGCCCAGCCACTGCCCAGTGACGGGAGTGGAATGAACCACAGGGTTCCCGGCCACTCACAGCCGGGGGCCTTTCCAGTGAAATGAGGTCCCAGGGGAAGCACCATTCCCCGCAAGCTGCTGTGCCCCCGGCGGAGTCCCTCGCGGGTGACAGCAGGAGGACAGGGTGTTGCAGGCTCTTCCTCACTCCCCCGGGGCCCCCCGCACCTCCGACCCGCACGTCGCAAGTGCTCGGAAAAAGATCTCAATGAACTGCCCGCGAATGCTAAGGGCAAACTATTAAGAATCAAGTTATCTTATAAATAAAAAATTAGAGAGTAATCCGTGCCCGAGCTATGTTCGCGTAAGGAAATCTAAGAAGTGTCGGCAAGAATTTGGGCCATTCTGATAAATGAATTTGGGCTAAAAACAGGAAGCAATGAAAGGCTATGCGTTGCAGCGACTGTGACACCGTGTTTTGCTGATACAAGATGGGACTCAGAGAACCCAGTTGAAGTGGTTTCTAAAACAACAGGGAAGCTTCAAGGGTGAATTATAGCCTTGAATTCACTAGAGAGCCAAATGTTATTATTTATTCTTTATGATTAACAAAGCAGGCGGAAGTAACTTTTTTTTTTTTTTTTTTTGGCGTGCCACCCCCTCACATACAGGCTCCTTCAGTCAGCATCTTAAATTTAGGAAGCTGACATCAATCCAGAGGTACTACGAGTTAGAATGTTCTTTCATGTGTATCAGCAAACTAATACACCCCTTTATTTTTTAGTGAATAAAAGGAAATTGCTTACTTCCTGTTATGGTTTACCTTGAAATGGGCTTCAATAGCTATTCCGGTAACCTACCACCAGTTTGAACAATGAAGAGACAAACACACCGCCTGGCAGTCCCAGTTTCCACATTTTATGTATGTTTTAGTGTACGTTACCCCGCAGCACTACCTCGTGCCTCTGCGACCGCTTCCGGCGGGGAATCTGGCCGAGTGCTGTGATGCCTTGTATACGGTCCCATAAAAAAAAAAAAGAAAAAAAAAATTTTAAATGCTCCTCGTTTTTTGTTAAGGGAAACTCCTAAAAGAGGAAAACAGATGAGAAGAAGAGTGGAAAAATACTGGACACTTAAGTGGAATGTGAACACAGGAACGTGTTGTAGAAGAACCTTCTTAATAAGCAGAGAACGGCCCAATGCATGGGCCTCCTGCATGTGTCCGAGAAGCAGCACAGATTAAAACAAAAACAAAAACAAAAACAAAACAAGACAAAAAAACAAAAGAGAGAAAGTAGTAGCCCAGAGAAACAGTGAAGTTTTAACAGCTGAGGCGCCTTGCCCCCTGCTAACAGCTGAGGCAGGAATCCGGGACGATCGTACACCTCGAATGGGACACTCTGGCTGTCCTGACTGGGTGTCCCGAGACGCGGGGTTCCACTTGGTCCTCTCGTGTCCCAGGGCTGTCACCGACCCTGGGGCCTGGGGCAGAGTGCTCTTCCTCGACAGTCTCTGTGGTCCTTCTGGGCTTCAGAGAAGGGTATCTCCACGCTTCCTGCACCTGCCCACTAGGGACTCGGAGCCTCTTGCCCCCGTGCTCCAACCTGGTGAGCGGTGGCATACGTCGGGGTACCTCCATGGCAGGACCTGGGCCGCCCCTGGATTCCTGCCTTGCACTAGCACCCCGGTATCCTGAAGAGGAGCGACTCTCAAAGAGGAGGTCATTGCCCTGGCCTCTTCTCCCCGCTCCTCATTTCTGCAGGCTGCTAGACGTTCCCACAGCTCTCAGGCAGGGGGAGGCGCGGGTTGTGACCAAGGTCTTGGGGTTATGGTTTAAAGTCCAGTGTTGGCCAACTCGGCTGCTCCTTCACCAACCATGCCGCCGGCGTCCCTAGGAATCGAACCCTTTTCCTCCTCCTTCAATGCACTGATGACGGGCGCAGACAGGCAGCAAAGGCAGTGGGCACAGCGGGGACGGCCAGCGGAGGGACGGCCCAGACCACCTGGACAGGGTAGGAGCCGTGTGTCTGTGCACAAGCTCACGCTCAAAATCTGCTCCTCTTTCATGTTGGGTGGTAAGGTGGGGACAGTTATACACTGTCACAATGTAGAAGAGCACAGCCTGTTCCACAGTTAAGTGGTTGAAATAATGAAGGAAAGGTGTCCAGGGTGGGGGGTCGGTAAAGCCTGGCAACCCCAGCCTCCCCATGCCCTGGCACCGCAAGTCCCCATCCTCCTGCTCATGTGCTCCCCGAGGACTGGTCACTGTGTTCTTGGCCAAGACATTTTCAGCAGGACACCCTATCTTTCTCTGTGTCCTGACCCTGCCTTTACAACCGGGGAGTGTGTGTTTTTAAAAATAAAAGTCGGAGCGGAGCTTCCCACAGCTACAACCACCGCAGACACCTTCCCTCAGCCCAAACCTCCTTCCCTCCCTCCTTAGCTCGGAGCCCCAGCACACCCATCAGCATATTTAATAGGAGTTCAACTTCCTGGAATTTTAAGGGTCGCCAGTCCAACCATGACAACCGCGACCAAACATACACCTTGCTGTCCCTCGGCAATCAGCTGGAATACTGACCACCCTGCCCTCTCGTGGTAATATTTAAACACACTCGCGTGGCCTTCACAGCAATCTGAACAACGCTGAGTTGAGGACACATTTTGTCACATCCTCCTTCGAGAGATGAGGGTGGGAAGTCAGCAAGGGACCATGCCGCTGGCCCAAAGTCACGTCTGTAAGCGGGAACTTCTGATCTCTCATCCCAGCCCAGGGCAAGGCCATCCACCAGGGTGGAGGGTTTCCACTGTGGCTGGAGTGCCACCGTGCATAGGGACGCAGAGAGAATGGCCTAGAAGCCAAGATGGAAGCAATCGGAGGGATACTGTGCCAGACAGGGTTTGGCTGTGATGACAGACCAATTGGTGAAGTTCAGAGAAGCCCTGGAGAGAATGTGAGGTGGACACAGCTCATGAGCAAAGGTTGGTAATGTCCAACCAAATATCCAGAGGCCCCGTTTACTTATCTATTGCCAACTGTCCCGAATTTCCACCAGGCACAAGGAGTGTAGGATGTACAAAGAGGCCCCAAGGGCTTCCCCCAAGGCTCTGCAAATCAGATAGGAAAAGGGGACTTATCCATAAATAGCATGGGGGGTGGGGTGGGAAACAACTGGAAACTCTTTGGGGCACCTGCTGGCTCAGTGGTTGAGCATCTGCCTTCGGCTCAGGGTGTGATTCCAGGGTCCTGGGATTGAGTCCCGCATCGGGATCCTTGCAGGGGGAGCCTGCCTCTCCCTCTGCTGTGTCTCTGCCTCTCTCTGTGTGTCTCCCATGAATAAGCAGATAAATGTTTAAAACAAAAACGAAAGCAAATGGAAACTCCTGCAGGACAAGAAGGCATACACAGCTAAGGGTGGACAGGAGAGACTGCTTGCAGCCTGGGTGGAGGAAGGAAGAGAGGATGAGGGAAGGCTTCCTGGAGAAGGTGCCATTTCAGCTAGGCCTTGGGAAAAAAATACATAGAAATAAATCAATAAATAAACAAACAGACAGATAAATAACTGGATGTCTCCCAGACACGTTTGCTTTCGAGTCACGGAGAGTTTCGGGGAGATACAACCACCCCGACCAGACAGCACCTCTTAAATAAGTCTTCACCAAGCATGGCCAGATCCTGGCCTTGCAGCGCACCTTTATCATGCTGCTGGACTTACAGAAAGACTGGGGTACGGGTCAAAGGTGGAACATTAGAAATAAAAATTAGGCCCCGCTCACAGCCCTGAGAATAGCTCAGTCTTTTTCAAGTCTTTCTGGCTGTTTCGGGAGAACTGCAAGGCTCAGGAGATAGTTAAGATAAGAGTTCTTTTTATGTCTGTTTGCTGATTCAGAACATCTCCTGACCTGAAGGGCTTCTCGCTTTTCTATGTAGCTTTCTCTATAAAGGAATTGATAATTCCCCTACAAGAAGTAGCAACATCTCTCCAAGTAGAACAGAAGCGCTGCTATTCTTAACGGGGGAGCGGGCAGTGGGTAAGAACGGCAGTGGAGATAAAGGACATAAATCTACCAGAAGTTTCTTTTTTAGAGACCAAGGTTGCCTGGATAGACGGTGAGACATGACCAAAGTCCTCCTGCCTCTCCATCTGAGACATACAACTTTAAACACTCCGCACCGTGAAAAACCACGCTGGGCCTAGTGTGAAACATTACATGATCCTGGACCCAAGACTCGAGAAAAACCTGGAAAGCATTTTCCTCCTAGTGCTCTTTCAAAGCTTGACAGACATGGAAATTCCTGTGACTTTTTCCCCATCATAAATAAGGTGCATTGTGTCATGACAAAAATGACCTGTCACTGATTCAGTGGCCTTACTGATGGAATACATTCTTCTTTCCTTCGTGTGCTAAACTGTTCACTTTTAGCTTCCCCACTCGAAGTCAACTAGATCTTAAAAAGCGGCTGGATTGGGCACCTGCATGGCTCAGTGGTTGAGTGTCTGAGTTTGGCTCAGGTTGTGATCCTGGGGTCCTGGGATCAAGTCCCGCAGCATGCTCCCTACAGGGAGCCTGCTTCTCCCTCTGCCTCTCTCTGTATGTCTCCCATGAATAAGTAAATAAAATCTTAAAACAAAAACAGGGGCTGGATTAAAACACGGTGCTCTATTTGTCAGGCTTCTGTGGGCCCTTCGGTTGTACAGTCAAGGAAGCAAATTACAACGTTCGTGGCTGCCCTTCCTTTAAATAACCTGCCCTGGGACTGTCCTTGCCCAGAGTGAAGACCTGGCCAAGGCTCAGGGCGTGGGGGGGGGTGGGCAGCTCTGTGTGGGATGAGAGGGAACACAAACACTGCAGCAGCTAATTCTTGCCCCCACCATCCCCAGGCGATGCTCGACAGAAACTTGGCACTTAACATCATCACCCTGCAGGGGCGGTGGATTGCTTTCTCACAAAAAGCCTGCCTATCATACAATCCCAGGACCTCCTCCAGGAGGACACCCGAGGTTTGCACCAAGGATAAAGTCCCTGGAGGAGGGTGGTTACGAGAAAACCCCAAGTATCAGAAGAAGGCCCTCAACAAAAGAGTACTACGACGGAGCATCCTTCTAACGCAGGACCCACGTCCATTGGTAGTTATAAAGGTTATCATGGATTACTACCTTTTCCAACATTTAGTTGAACCTAAATTGCTAGGTAATTGGTCAAAACCAAACCGCAGCAACGAAACCAACAAAAGCTAGTTTCAGGGCATGCCACCCTGACCTGTAACGTCTTGCGTACGTTTACACACACAACCATCTCTCCTAGGTTCTATTAGGCCCCTTTGCAGAACAACCTCATTTGGGATGCTGATAAGAACAATGATAGCCACTTTCTTCTCTATCTGCTAAGATAATGGTATTTATATACTAAACATATAAGAGTCTGAAATATATATTTTTAAAACTCTTCTGGCTGAGATGCAATGACCCAGCAGCAGAATGCAACCCTTACTTGCCAAATGAGCCCCAGGTATATGACAGCCGGGTTTTGACATGCCCCCACTTGCCCTGACTTTCACAGTAGCAACAAAAGTTCAAGAAGGAACCCTTCACCTTCACTGCAATTAAAACGGATCATGGCCATTTACAGATGAGCGTGCCATTTAAAAAAAACCACCACCATAGTTCATTGGAGTTCTTCAAGTTTCGAGATCTTCATCTACAAAACAGGCAAAATAGTCTCAGGCTACAACCGCAATTCTGATACGAATCAAGTAAAATATTACCTCTGAAGACACCTTATGAGCTATGGTGTAAAAATGTACATTATCTCCAGGATCCTTTCAACGGCTTCAATACCTGCCCTGGACTTGAGACCACGGATTAATCTAGAATGTTTTTGCTCATGGATTCCCTTGATCAAAACTTCTGACACAAGCCTCCAATACACACTAGATAAAATATTCATGCATTAACCTAGACATCAAGTCTTTCTATCATCTCCAATGTCATCTTCCACCAATTCTCCCCAACTGGAACCTCCCTGAACAGTCAGGTCAAGTGCCTTCTCGTGGATTCTTCCGATCAGTCTCTGTGATCTCTGGAATTTCTTCTGATGATCTGCATCCCAACACTCACACCCCTGCCCTCCTCTGGCTGCAAGGCCACCCCATGGGCCCGTGACAGCTCACCCTGACCTCTTCCTGCATTACAAGGCCTGTGCAGTTTACCACAGATGCTTAGGTACGTTCTTTAAAACACAAATTCTCAATTGTAGATTGTTTATTTATCTTATTTTTTTTAGATTTTATTTATTTATTTGAGAGAGAGAGAGAAAGAGAGAGAGAGAGAGTAAGCACTAGCAGAGATAGGGGGAGGAGCAGAAGGAGAAGGAGAAGCAGACTTCCAGCTGAGCAGGGAGTCCAATATGGGATTCAATTCCAGGACCCTGGGATCATGACCTGAGCCAAAGGCAGACATTTAACCTAATGAGTTACTCAGGTGCCCTGTAGATTGTTTATTTTTTAGAGTTACAGCATTTTAGCACACACATGAATACAGCACAGCAGTAAAGTACAGAAGAGGTGCAGATACTGCAAAGGTAAACATACGCCCACTTCAAAAGCACTGGGGGAAGGTGGGAGAGGGCTTTCCTCCTATACATTCAATTTCCACATCAATGACTCATCTTCCAGTGGGATGGTGACAACTGGAACACACAAATCAAGTAGGTGAAGAAATACATAATCACCCTAAACAAGGAAAACACAAACAAAAACTGATAAGACAATTTCCCTTGGACCACTGTCAACCTATAAAACAATATATGTGGTCAGAGATTTGTTTTCTATTATTAAGTGATTTAAATTTCCAAATACTGAATTTGGTTTCGAAAGAAGGGGAGGAGGGCGGAGTTAGAATTATATTTAGTGGCTTTTTCAAACTTATTTCAGCCTTCTATAGGTTCTACTGGACAATTCACAAAAGGGTCACCCCACATTTAAATTCGATGTTTCTAAACAGTTTCAAGAACATTAGTGCTCGCAGAGCCATAGATAGATAATGTCCTGGTGTAAAAAGCGACGCTTAAGTTGATGCTTACGCACCCAAAAATACGACGGAATACTGCGATTTTTAAAGGTTTTACATGATACAGGCATAAAGCCTCATTACAACTGTCTGAATGTTCTGCAAGTCTTACATAATGAAGAAACCATCACAATTCATAGTTATAGTTATATAATAATGTTATAAATCTGGAAGTCCAGAAGGGCACCATTTATGTCAATATTTCAGTCAAAAATTCTGTCGACTGGGCGCCTGGGTGGCTCAGTCGGTGAAGTGTCCGCCTTCAGCTCAGGTCATGATCTCAGGATCCTGGAATCGAGCCTTATGTCCTGTTCAGTGCTCAACACAAAGTCTGTTTCTCTGTCTACCTCCGCCCCTCCCCCTGCTCGTCCTCTCTGTTTCAAAGAAATAAATAAAATCTCAAAAACAAATTCCGTAGTCCATATCTAAACCATCACTCCAAAAGAGTGAATTAATGAGTTATTCACTCATAATTAAGACTAAACGGTGCTTATACCCAACATCCGAAAAGACCCAGCTATCTGGCTCCTGAATTTCATCAGCTCCATCCTATATTTTGCTAAGGTATAATTATTCTAGCATCTTTGAGTGTATCTTTAATGCCTGTATTACTTAAAATCTTTAATGTACCCTCAATACTGTCAATGAAAAGTACCATATTAACATGAGAGAAAAAGAAGGGATAATAAACCGTAACAAGGTCATAAAAGTTTTCCAAACCGACGTTGCAAGATCCCATTTAACTTGCTGGTAAATAACCTCAAAATAAACATGCTGTCTTCCACAACGATTCTGGCAGAACTAAGTTTTAGACTTCTGTATTCTCTGGCAAAGAAAGAGAAAGTCATGACTTTCTATGTACAAAAAAGAAACGTCTCAGGCCTTCCTAAACACTCTACTAAATAGCTTCACCACCTTCCATATCTTCTGCTCCCAACCACTTACGGAATGACCCAGGACTTTTTCAACTGGCTAAAGATTAAAGTTCCATAATGCAAAGTCTTCCAAAGATGACAGAGAATTCAGCATCCTCTGTTGGTCTAAAACAATCCACCAGAACACATTTAGGGACAAGGAGTGATTCAGAAGATAATTCTTTCACATAAAAAAGTGACAAGAGAAAAAAATCAGAAAAGTAGCTCCCAAATATGGCTTTCACATTAGGGAAATTTTCTCATCTGTTCACCAGAAATACTGCTGGGGAGAAAAGTGACTCATTTATAGGGAGTTCTCCAAGTCCACTCATGTTAAGCAACAAATTGTCCATGGCTCCCCTTAAAATCATCTTGACCACAAATAATGGGAATCAAAACTTGTGCTGGTTGGAATCAGGTCCTATCAACACTCCCTCAATAGGCTAGTGCTGGCAAAAACTGCCTAGCATTATATTTGTGATAATTCAGTTGTCCTCATGGCAGCATGTCAAGATGTCACAAATAGTGATTTATTATTTCTCTAGAGTATCAAAAAGCTGCTGACCTAGGGGAGTTTGACAAACAAAGGCCTTGTTTACAAAGCAAGACTTCTAAAGGGGGGGGGGGGAAGCCATGAAAATACTGAAGGACACCACCACTTTTAAAATTTATGAAAGTTTTCTCTTTTATGGTCTTGCTTCAATACATAATAAGCCTTTAAAATGAAATGTCAAAATATTATGGTAATATCAGGGGTATCACAATGGTCTCCTAGAGAGAACAGAATATGCTTTTATATCAGTCTGTAAATGTCTTCTTAATCAAAGTCAAAAAGTTCAAAAAAATTATATGCCAAAGTGTTACTTTCCAGCTAGCTATACTGTCAGAAATATCTTAAACAGAATTCAAGCATTGGCGATAAAATACAAGCAGGGGCATTTTTTTTTTTTTTTTTTTTGTCAATTCCAAGCCTCAGGTGTTGGTCAAAGCACTTTTCAAGAAAGTTGACGTGAAATGCTCAAAAACCACTCTAAAACGGAACAAAAGAAAAGATCTAAAGCTGCTTTGAACATACTCTTGCGGTGAATATTTTCTTAAGACGCCACAGTGCAGCCAGTCCTCAGTCCCGGAGCTAGGATGTCACTGCTGTCACTCATAAGAGAGAGGCTGCATGGAAGGTAGCGCTCCCTCACCTCTGACCATCCTTCAAGGCTTCTGATACCCCAAACTCCTAATTTATTTTTACAATGCTCTTTACCTACAAGGCGCCTCTTCTTAAGGCCTCCAACCAGGTTAATGGACCTGGGTCTCCAGGCTTGGATTTTTTTCCTTAGTCCACTGCAATAAATATCTTTGGTACCTAACAGGTATCTGCAAATCCCTTCTTTCAGTAGCAAACATTTGAGTCGTCAGGGAGCTTTAAAAAAAAGAAAAAAAAAAAAAAGAAAGAAAGAAAGAAAGAAAAAAAAAAAGTCCAGGAGAATAAAAGCGCAATTAGATCCCTAAAAGAGAAAGTGTGTCTGGATTTGCATAACAATGCACCAACTTGGATTCAAACCTGCCACACCTCTTAACACTTAACCAGTGTGCTCAAAGTGGGCTGGAAGCCTACCAAGTCTGGTGTTGGCAAACAAGCCTGGGGCAGTGGCCCTCCAAGAAACTGATGGAAAATATTACGGAAATATTTGAATGTGCATATCTAAGTGTATACACACACACACACACACACACACACACACACACCACTGGGCATGCCTTTTATCTTAGCACAGCTCTCAAGGCCTTCTGGAGTCTTAATTTGGTTAAGACAGAAATTCTCTTCCACTCCACACCCTGCAGCACAAACAATCTTTCGGTTCATACTAGCATTCTGCTCCTACAGGCATGGCACAACCAGGTGTAAATAAATTAAAAAAAAAAAAAAGTCCTCTGAAATGGAAGTTTAAAATTTAACTCTGCTCTTCATGACGCACAGACGTTAAAAATAACCACTCCATGCAGCAGACAAACGTGTATCCTTCATGCCTCCCTCATGCTCTACCATTACACGTCCTTAGGAATCCAGTCTGCCCAATGACCAGGAGACGATGATGACACCTCTCCATAAGCCAGTAACCCCGGTCGCTTTGTTGTTTCAAAAGCACCCACGTCCATCCGACTGGGGAGGAAGGAAAAAAGGCGAAACCTTGCAAAACTCTCCCAAAAGTTATATAAACAAAGGAGGGGAGAAGCCCAGTGTGGGCTTTGCACCCATGTGCCACTAAAATTACATAACACCCGGCGCAGGCATTAGAGAAGGAACGGATTCTGCACAACACCCCCACTTTGCTCGACTCCCCAAGCCCGTCTCCTTCTTTAAAAAAAAAAAAAAAAAATTTTTTTTCCCCCCAAACGCCTGGCAATCCCAAAAGGACGACTCGGAATATATGCATTTTATTGCTGGGGTAAACCGTGCGAGAGTTAGGCCCGAAGTTTGGATGTGCAACAGCCCCAGGGCGCAGCCGCTCCGCTCCGCTCCGCTCCCCGGACCCGGAGGAGCCAGAGCTACGGGCGGCGGCGGCGGCGGCGGCGGCGGCGGGCGAGGCCTCCTGCTTCCCCGTCGCGGGGCTGCCCGCTGCAAAGTTTCCCCGCGATCGATCGCAGGGCGAGGAGCCCGCTGCCCCCGCCGGCCTGACTTTGCAGGAAAGGCGAGCCGGGAGCCCGGCGGGGGCCGGCAGGGAGAGCGCTGGCAAGCTCCGCGCTCGGCGGGCGGCGCCGGCGCAGGCTCCTTACCTGGGGGACGCGGAACAAAAAGAGGCGCGGGGCTCGCCGAGCCTGCGGCGGCCGCACGGCCCGAGGGGGCTCCCGGCCCGAGCCCTAGGCCCGCGCCCGAGCCCGCGGCCCGGCCCCCGCCGCCGCCGCCGCCGCCGCCGCCGCCGCTTCCTCCCTCGCGCGCGTCATGTCACGGCGATCAAACATGTCTGTGTGCGCTTCGCCGCTGTGACTTCCTGATTCTCTGCCGCTCGCGCGCGCACACTCACACTCACACTCGCAGGCACACGCGCACGCCACCCCCGCCCGCCCGCCCCCGCCGCCGAACCTCGCCTGGCGCTCCCCGGGCTCCCCGCGGCCGCCCGCGCCCCTACCCGCGACGGGGGCACCGGCCCGGCCCCGCGCGCAGCACACACGCACACTCACGCGCAGACACACTCGGCCGGCCCCGAGGGCGCGGAGGCGCGAGCCGCGGGAGCTCGCCGCCCCCTCCCACCCCCTCCCGACTTAGCCGCCCTGCCAAACTTTTTTTTTTTTTTTTTTTCCTGCCTGATCCACGTCCAACTTCCCTCCCTCCCCACCCCAGCCCCCACCCCCAGCAGGCCGGCCTGCCCTGCGCTCACCAGGATCCGCCGCAAAGCTGCAACCCGGATAAAAATAATAATGCAATCCAGGCGGCGGAGGCAGGGGCGCGCGCGAAGACGCTGGCAGGAGGCGATTTCCCCGCGTGTACCGGAAACCGGCCGGGCGCCGGGGCCAGGGCACGGGTGTCCCCGGGAGCCCGCACTGCTGCGCCCCGCCCCGCGCGCTGCAACTGCGCCCAGGCTGCGAGGCCTGGTGCGGGGCACCCGGAGCACCGGGCTCGGGGTGCGCCCGCAGCCGGAGGGCGCCTGGGGACGGGCACGCCGGACCGGTTATTTGGGGAAGTGCATCGCGACACCTTTGCAGATGGCATGGCCCTGTTTTGCAACGCAAACGGGAGGAGGGAAGACGGCCGGATGGAGGGGGAGAGCAGAGGAAGGGGTAAATCAGGTTGGGATGGGAATAAAGCAAACTCGAAAGCAGGGAGCGAGAAGGAAGGGGTGCGTGTCATCGTGGGGAGGAGGCTCCCACCCGGTCTCCCCGCCTCCCGCCCTCCCCACCCCCGCCCTCCTCCTCCCCCCACCCCCCACCCCCACCCCCTCGCAGCCCTTCCCCTTCTCCGGCGAACGCCACCACTGCTGGCCGGGTGCGCGCGGGTCCTGTTTGTGACAGTCAGGCAGAGAGGATTATCCGGATCATGGCCTCCCGGCCCGCGGCCGCCGTGGCTCTCCCGGGCCCCGGCGAGCCCCTAGCACCCCGACGATCGCGGGCGACCCACGCCCGAGGTTCCCGCGGCTCAGGCTGGGGGGAAAGACGCCGAGCCAACGAAAACAAACCCGGGGAAGGGGGAGGGCAGCGCAACCGAGCCCGGCGGGCACCTCCGACCTCCTTCCCTGGGGCCTCCTCCCTCCCCGCCGGCGGCGCGGCCCGGGCCGGACACCCCGAACTTCAACAGCCGAGCCCGCGCGGCCGCCAGGTACCAGGTACCAGAGGCGGGCACGTCCGCAGAGCCCCGGGCGCAGCGCCCCGGGAACCCCTCTGCCTAAAAAGGGCCTGCCTACCGGTCAGCGTCCTCCTCCCCGCCCGAGGGAACGCGCAAAGTGGAGGTGACACCTCCGATCCTGCACGCACCGGCCCCGCGGCGGTGGCTGCCGCCTCCCGGGCGCGCCAGCCTCGGCTCCTCCCGCCGCGATCGGCTCGCGTCTCGGCAACCGGAGCCCTTTAAACAAGTCCCCGGGAGGCGGGTGGCAGCCGCGATCGTTGGCGGGGTTGGCGCCAGCCCGGGCTCCTCGCCCTCCTCTCCCGCGCCCCTTCCAACTCTTCCGGGGAGGACGGCTCGGGGTGAACTGTCGCCTTTCCATCCTCCTCCCGGGTCCTCCAGCCGGCGCCCTCCCCCAGCCTCGAGGGGATGGGGGGGGGGGGGATTGCAACCTTGCGGAGTGTGTGTGTGTGTGTGTGTGTGTGTTGCAACCTTGAGTTGGCAGCGAGCGCATCGCTGACTGCCTACCTGGGGTCAAGGCTGTGCTGTGTCGGGATCCCCCCCACCCGCCCCTCGCCTCCCCGAAGTAGTAATTATTACTGTTATTATTAGAACAGCGAGGTTCGGTTGAAACTTTCCCGTTTCTTCCACGGCCGCCCGGGAGCTGTCGTTAGAGCATTCCACCTGAGGCCCGCGGGGAGGAGGCGGGCTTTTTTGTTGTGGTGGTGGTGGTGGCGGTGGCGGCGGTTGGCCCGCCTGTTTGTTTTGGTCTCCGTGCATGCACAATAAATAATAATTAGGATAATAATGAAGACTCCCCGGCGAAGGCGGCGCGGTGCCGGAGGGGTTTGCGCGGCGGCTGCAGCCCCGGAGGCCGGAGGGAGGGAGGGATGGGCGGGGGGGGGGGGGGGGAGAGGAGAAAGGAGTTGTAAGTTATATTTACCTTGCTCGCGAGGAGTATGCTGGCTGAATCTCTTCCCTCTCTGAGTCACCCAGAGTACAGAAACAGAGGGAGAGAGGACTAGATTATGAATATGACTTCATTGATGACAGCCATCCCCTCCTCTTCCTAAAGTCGGGCTCCGCCCCGCGTCCCACCCTCGCCGCCTCCACGGGCGCCGGAAGACGCGCCGCAGTTGGCCCCGCGCGCCGCTCCTCCCTGCCCGCCCGGGCGCGGGTTGGCGGGACGCGCCTGTCACTCGGCCCGCTCAGCGACTCCGGGAGCTCGGGGCGGGGGGGGCGGAGGAGGGGGCGGTGTGCAAGAATGTGCACCGAGACGGCTCTACTGTATGCGTGGATCCGTGTGTGTGTGTGTGTGTGTGTGTGTGTGTGTGTGTGTGTGTGTCTGCGCGGCGCCGGCTCCCGGGCCGTGCTGGTGCCTGGAGCGGAGAAACTGCGCAGGACGCAGAGCTCGCCGCGAGCCCCGCAGGACTTGGGCGTCCGACACCCCTCTCCCGGCGGTCGACCTCGGGGCGGGAGGGGGGAGCTTTGGAAGGGACGTCGCCGGGCGCCCCCCACCCCCGCCCCGCCACCCCGCCACCCCGACGCGCGGTGGGGGGTGGGGAGGGCGGCCGTAGTAATAGCGCGTAGTAGTTTGGGGGTAGGTGGAGAAGGTGCTGGAATTTAACTGTGCCTCCGCCTGCCGGAGCGCGCCTGCAGAGGGAAGAGGGGAGGGGACCGGGGGAGGGCTCCGAGTGGCACCGGAGCTGTTAGTGCACTGCACAGTGTGGACCGTGAAAGAAAAAGAAGAAGAAGAGAAAAAAAAAAAAAAAAAAAGCAGGCATTGTCGTGCCGGCTGAAACTTTTTCTACGCCACCCCCCTCCCCGTTACCTCCCCCCCCACCCAAGGTTGTAATTATAAATCTGTCCCCTTTCTCCCCCGTAAAAAAGGGAGGCGGGCACAAAGAACATTCCTGCCAAATCTGTCTCTTTTCTAAAGGACGGCAAGCTTCCAAATGCCAACGAGGGAAAAACAGCTGAGAGGCTGAATGCCTTGTAAATAAATAAGCCCACCCTAACCCCTCTGTTTACTTTGCGGACCAGATGCGGCACGTGAAGCTTCCCTCACCTGTCATCTTCGAATAAAATGCATACAAGGAAGACATAGATAGGGAAAAACAACCCCGTGGGGGCGGGGCGAGCGGGTGAGGGGACAGCTGAAGCGTGGAATCTGCTTTTGATTTAAGAAAGGGACTAAATCTCTTATCCTGGGCAGCCCACAGTCTGTCCTCTCCCACCTCACGTTGCAGACCGATTAAGGCTGCAAACAGTAAACTGCTGGCACTTGGCAGTTTGGAGACCTCTTGTTCCAATTCTCCTTGAAATACAGTTCTTTGGCTGGCGGAATAGGTCAGTGTTTGCTGAGACAATTTTATTTTTAGTTTTATGAAGTGTGAAAGAATGTTAGGAGATTTTAAATCAGGGGCCTATTATTTCAGACTCAGATTAATGTAAGTGCTTGACTCTTAAAATTAAAACTGTTCCTATATGGTAGTGTTATGAAAAGAATGATGTATCCTTTATTTTGTAATGTAATGGCTTCAATTAGTCATTCAAAGTGCACCGTGACTCTCTAGTGGAGGATTTTCCCCCTAGAGTAAAATCCTATTTTAAGACCATTTTGCAGTTGCAAAATTGAGTCTTGGAGCAACCAGGTCTGAAATGCACTTCTCGGATGCTTGAAATTAGGCACTGGAGAAGTTTCCGTCAAGAAGCAATGGAAAGTGCACCCAATGCTGCACATGGTCTGTAAGTGGCAAAAAATTGCTTACGGGGCTGGTCCCGCTGCTGCTGGGGGGAAGTAGAGTTTGCAAGGGCACCAAGTTCAGGCCTCTGGGAGTGCCAATGTCAGCCACCCTGTAGTTTCAAAGGCTTTGTTACTTGCTCCATGACTTTGGTGTTAAAATTTCCTGTCTATCCTAGGATGAACCTCAGGATAACAAAAGAAAATGCATCTAAGAGAAACAATATAGTATGCCCCGAAGAGACAGTCCACTGTAAGAACTTGTTTTTCTGCCTGAGGATATGCCTGTATAACTTTTCCCTGGGAAATAAACAGTGAGAAACCTTAAAATTAGCGATGTAGTGAAAGTATAACTTCCAACTGCCTCATAAATTGCAACTAATAATATAGCCAGATAACCTAGTTGTCTGTAAAAGGGCTTTAACCTAATGGCAATGCTTATTACATTAGCTAATAGCTAGGTTTTAATTTTTTTTCAGGCCCAGTTGGTTTCTCTGGCATGCCAACCCCATACCTTTATTCCCGTGTGTGTGTGTAAGTACCTGTGTTCCCTTTAAGATTCCACCTTTACCTGCCATGCCAAATTTCAAAGAGAGAACAATCGTCTTGGTAAGACGCTGGAGGAAGAAGCTGGACATTCCTTGCAGCATTTTGTCAGGGGGGAGAGTTAAAAAGAAAATACTCACCTTGCTACATGTGTATATTCTTCGGCCCATATAAAATTTTGATGCAGTACTTGGAGGGATTGGTTTCAATGCATTATATGCTCGACTATGGGAATTGAAAAATAAAATCTATCTCTATATCTGGAGCAGAGCTTAAATATAGATATTGCATCTCCTTTCCCCTTCGTATTGGTTTAAGAAAGCACCACCTTCTCCCTTCAGGTCTTTTCAGCCTTCGTCGTCTTGTTTGTAGCTTGCACTGCAGCAAGTAGAAATGTTAGAAAAATAAGGCCTACACTCAGGAGAAATGAAAAGGCAGTCAGGGAAAAAAAGAGAGAGAGATTGTAGAACGTATAGTAGAAGCTTCATCTCTGAGGTAAAGCAACATTTAACAATTGATGTTAAGGAGGAAAATGATGGGGTTCTTTTGTTTCGCAGAAGATCCACACAAAAGCCAATATGGTTGGAGGCTAAAAGGACCCCAAGAGGCTGCACAGGATGCTATATTCACATGAAGCTTTTCCTTTTGGACTTTGATGAGTCATAATGTGTTCTCTGAACTTGCTTTTCTCTTTCTAGTTTGGCATCAAGAGATAGAAGTCGCTTTTTCATGTCTGTCTGGCCACATTCACTTGTTATGTAAGTCGGCTCTGGTTGATGTTCTGTTTAGAGTAGATATTGGGTTTGAAAATTGATATCTAGTTATAACACCCTCATAAAGAAAGATGCCGTGCACAAAGTTAGGAAGCTTGTGATCCCACCAGGCAAACTGGTACTGCTGGCTGAGATGTTGCCTGGCTCAAACGGGAGCAAGTCAGACCCTTGGGGAATGAGTACATTCATCTACAGTAACGGAACCCAAACGTGGACAAAGTGAATCAGCCGACAATTGACTTTAGCGACGAGTTTAGAATTAGTAAGTAAATTTACTATGGAGGTAAACACTCCTTGCTCTTCTTCCCACCCAATAGTCTCAAGAGATTTTGTTTCACCAGTCATTCCTCCAAAATACCACCCAGTTCTCTTTGTGATGGTATCACCTTCTAGCTTGAGAGCCTTTGTCTACTTCCAATCCATTCCATGATGAATTTCAGCAGTAGCATGTCTTCCAAGGCTAGGCAAGGACAGATTTCTGCCAGCCTTGTTGACTTCCTCACATCACTTAGCTCCAGAGACCTGGCCTACCTACTGGTTCCTAGGGGGCCATATTGGAAATACTTCCCTCTGACCAAAATGCACGTTCCCAGTCCACGTCCTCCAAGACTCAGCTGTGGCGCAGCATCCTTCCAGTGGCCCTCCTTGCCCTCCCCAGGCAAAGGAAGCTGCTTATCCTACTCTGCTCCCATAGCAACCAGTGTGTACCTCCATTACAGCACTTATCACTTTGATGCGATTATTTGTTTGGTATCCTCCACTAGATGGTTAGTGCCTGGAGGGGGTAGAGCAAGTTCAATTCATCTTTGAAACCTCAGCACTTAGCCGGATGTCTAGTACAGTACATTGTATGTTGTTTAACAAAAAAAAAAAAAAAAAAAACCCACAACTTTGTTGAATGACAGGATGAGATATATATATTAAAATTATCCGATAGGATTTAACCAGACTTCCCAATTCATAATTCTCATGTCAATGAACAAGATTACTAAGTGTTCAGAATCTGTTGTTTTCCAAGCTGAAAAGGCTAATATGTTTTTGTTTTGTTTGTTTTGTTTTGTTTTGGGGGGTGTAAAGTGGGAGGTGAGAAGCTTCATCTCTTGCAGTCATATAAAGAGCACTGAGAGGAGGTTTTGTTTGGTTTTTAAATTAGGCTAGGAATAACATGAGTGTACACTTGGCAACTGTGTGATCAGCAATAATCATTATAATAGCATCTCCTTGTATTCCTCCTTCAAATCACATGCCACTGTTTGTACACAGACCATTACTTATGCCATGTATCCACGTGACCCTATTAGTTATGTGACATTATCCCCATTTTACAGATGAAGAAACTGAGAGGCAGTAAATAATTTGCCTAAGACAGGGGTCTCCAAAGTGGAGTGAGCAAAGGAATTCGCTGTGACTTGGGAAGAACATTAGAAATTCTATTTCTTTCTCCTTTAATGATTAAAAAAATATGTAATGACCCGAAAGAGAAGAGCTGTACAAATGTTTATGATATTCATTTACCCTAGCACCTTTACATGGTGCCAAGTAAAGTGGTCACTGCAAAGTATTGTATCTGAGGAGTACTTAGGGAAGAGCCACAGATGGCAGGATGACTGTGGCACCCCTCTGGTTCTTTCACTTTCAGGGTGTCTACGCTGCCTGAAGCTTACACCTTCCACAAAGTGTCTCCTCTGGTTTTCACCAATTAACTCTCTTATTTGGAAAACAAATGGCTTAAAAGATTCCTTCGAAAAAAATCAAAGGTTGAGATAAATCCAATAATGCACTCACAGGTGAAAATAAAGATCAAATCTGCCCCTTTAAGTTCTAAGAGTTTTTTGTCAGCCACACTGAGAAGCAAAAACAATGACAGTCTAATTGGATCTGACGAGAAATAGGTCAAAAACATTCACAATTATTCAAGACTCTTTGCAGTTTGGATTTATATGCACTATCACTAATGATGAATTCTGATCTGAGCATATATTTTGCCGTGAGATATTAGCTATTGATAGAGTATGATATCATCATGATTAGCAAGATATTTTATTCTCTCATCTTCATCTCACTCTAACTTCTATTTTGTGTATGTTTATGGTGCACTTGATATATTAATGCTGAATACATGTATTACGAATAAATATGCATAAGTCATACACTATCCTTTTTATTTTATTATTTTTTTCTTTTTTAACTGCAAGGGGAATGTGATCAAATAACTTGGAGAGAACTAAATGATGAAGTCAGAATTTTTAACCCAGCTCGGTAAAACTCCAGAGTCAGCATGATCTATGTTGCTCATGTAGAAACTGTTCAATCATTTGTCATCAATACAGGGTTCTTAACCCATTATGGGACAGAGGGAAGGTGGAATATAAATGAGCTTGGGCGCATTTGGCAATCCATTGAAACTGGGTCTGAAATTCCATGATCACGTTAAAGTGCACTTTCTGCAAAGGGAATCCATACATTCAATCAGATTCTCAAGGGGATCTTCATCACAGAGGGTAAGAATTACTGATATAGAGGTATCAGCAGCATTAACGATCTAGGATACTTTTCTGATAAGAAATTAATCTTTCCTTTAACTTTCATAAAGTGAAGCCTGTGCACTTTATGCATCCAATCAGGTCTGTCCTTAGAAAAACCATTTAGAACTCAATATTTCTCTAGATAGTTCAAATGCATTCTAACTGCCCAAAGGAAGGCTTCATCTGTCTCCGGAGATAGGCTTTCTGAGGATAATTTCATTCCAAAGGATTTTCTCAATAATACTCTTTATATACTGTTGACTACACAAGAAAGGATTTCTATGAATGTTGTCATCAACGTTTCTTTGAGGCTTTGACACATCTTGGGGCAGTTGTGTGTTAGGAGCCAGAACATGAACTCAAAGCCAAAAATTTTTTTATTGTTATAAATTGTTCAAATATTTTAATATTTCTTTGGGAGGCCATTGTCCCGACTGCCCTTTGACTTATACTGTGTTCCTCTGAATGATAACATGCTATTGCACCAGTGAGAGACTGACTATAGCTCATCTCCAAGGCCCCTCAACCAAATACCACAGTGGTAGACTATGCCATATCCTTTTACCTTGATGTTTTATTAGATGTTTCCTTAAAGATTTTATTTACTTATTTATTCATGAGAGACACACACAGAGAGAGAGAGAGAGAGGCAGAGACATAGGCAGAGGGAGAAGCAGTCTCCCTGTAGGGAGCCCGACATAGGACTTGATCCCAGGACCCCAGGATCACGACCTGAGCCAAAGGCAGATGCTCAACCACTGAGCCACCCAGGTGTCCCTGTTTTATTAGATTTTTATGGCAGTGTTTTACTGTTAGACCCCCTTCAGCTGTCACTGGACTTATCTTTTCAGTTGCCGTTCATTGCATTTTATTTGTCTGCGACCCTTTTCCAGCTGGACTTCCAACACATCACCCACCAGATTCTCCCTTCTAGTTGAGCACACAAAAGCGCAATCTGCTGTCGTTTTATTCCAGCCATTTTTCTGCGCTTGAAGCCGTTCTATGCAAATTCAAGAGAGGAGTAGAAAATAAACCGGGAACATATAAAAACAGAAATAACCATGAAAATTACCTTAGATGACTCTTTAAAGAAATTGAGATAAATAATCTGCTTTGGGGATCAAAAAAAAAAAAATCAGTCTCTCCACAGGTGGGGATAAAATACATTCCACAACAATATGGCTTTATTTTAGTTTCCAATGGTGTTACCAGCCAGAAAGTGATGAATATAAAAAAATAAATAAAAACCTACAAACGTATAAAACAAAACAAAACAAAAAACCCCAAGTATATGAAGTTTGAGGAAAGGGTTGCAAGCGTCTGGATTCTACATGGGGGCAAGGTTTAATATTAGACAGGAAGCTTTTATCTTCTATCTCCTGATAAAAGTCCCTGAACAGGACCTGACTTCACTGAGTGCATAAAGGAAAAGCTCACATCTGGTCTGGAATTGTGCATATTCAATTGCTTATCTTTCCAGAAACATTGTGATATCTGTTGGAATTCTACTATTTTGAAGACAATTTGGGGCCTTTTGGTAACAGACTTTTCTTAAATATGGAGAAAAGCAAGGGAATTGCTGATAAGGTAAAAGAACATCATAGCATGCAACATTTTTTGTTTGTGGAATAGGACTTAGGATAGGTTTGCAACTTCAGGAGATCGACAGCTTAAACTTTATCTATATTTTATCAACCTATTTAAAAAAATATACGTACCTATGGGGGCATTTGTCTTGATGTGACACCTCAGTTTTATGGGGTGATTTATTTACTCACCTTAATGATAGTAACCACCGTTACCTGATATTCTGAAGACCCCATGGCCCATATCAATATTTATTCCCTAAGAACATACGACCAGAATGTTGAGCTATTATTTATAATGCTAGCATAATAAATAGATACTTATCAATTGAGGAAAATCATTAATGCAAGTATAATGGAATGATCTAGGTAAGTGACTATTCTTTTAAACAGCCTATCGGGGGCACCGGGATGGCTCGGTAGTTGAGCACCTGCCTTTGGCTCAGGTTGTGATCCCGGGGTCCTGGGATTGAGTCCTGCATCAGGGTCCTGGTAGGGAGAGCCTGCTTCTCCCTCTGCCTGTATCTCTAATGAAAAAAATAAATAACATCTTAAAAAAAATAAACAGCCTACAAATGCTAGTCCTCCTGGTCTGTGAGCTGTCACAGGCTATCTATCAGTGTCTTATTTCAAATGGTAACACTCTAACTTCTTATAGGAGTCCCTCGAAAAAAAGACATACCCACCTGAGAACCTTTGGTTCCATGCACAAAGGCAGCATAATCTACTAGAACACATGGTGGCATGGATTGCCCATGGCCACTCACCAAGGTCAGAATCTTGGTCTCCTCACTCCCAGTCAGCACACCTTCTCCAATACCACTCTGTTTCCCTTTTTAAAAGAGAAAAAAAAAAGTCTCCAAGTTCGTGATCTTCAGCTGAGTAATAGCCATTGATGCCCAAGTGAAGAAGTAGGCCGAGCACAGCCCACCGCATGCTGTCGAATTTATTTTCATAGACCATGGCTTTCAAACTGTTTTAACAACTACTCTCAGTACAAAATGTGTTCTATATCATGACCCAATATACACATACTTAGGTATATAGTGGATTTTGCCAGTCAGGGTCCAACCAGGAAGACAGAGGAATTTAATTCAAGAAATCAGTTACACAGGTGAGGGGAAGCGCTGGGAAGTCAAATATGGAACCGGGAACAGCAACAGAAAGACATCACCATCATCCTGGAGCTGAGGGAACCAAGGGAAGAGGCCGAACCGAGAGCCCCGGAACCATGGTCTCCTAGAGAGATGTGAAACCATGATGGTTCTCCAAGCCGCCATGGAGGTACAGCTGTTGCTAGAGATGTGGCGAGAGGCAGAAGGAGAAGAGGGGAAGAACACCCTGTCTTCTCCTTCCTTCCTGTCCTCCAGCTGTCCTGTCGCTTACCAGAGCCTCCCAGGGGCTGACTGCAGCAGATACAGGAACCTGGGAAGTGCACCCCAAAGAGTCAGCTCCCGCTTGCTTCAGAAATCCCAGCAGGAGAGTGAAGCATGGACACAGTAAGGACAACAGAGTCTCCTCCGACAGCAATGCCCTCTGAAGTTAATTATTCTTTTTTTTTTGGTCAGTGCTGCACACACCCCACCATGACTCAGAATTCACAGTGAGTTAAAAACCACTCCTTGGACCAAAAAGGGGATACACATGTCAGCAAATCTTTGCCCTCACCTAAATATTCTTTCAGTTCAGGCTATTAAATGTGAGTCTGGTGATCAAGACTTTATGGATTATATCATATGAAACTTAGCAAAATAAAAATTTCCACCAGGCTCCTACACTCAGGCCATCTTTTGTGGTGGTGTGTGGATACCAAGTAAATGATAATGGATGACAATGAAACATGTCAGTTCCAAGGCCTTATTTTTTCCACAAAATCAGCAAATAGCTAGATATAATAGAGATTTATCAATTCCTTTTTCTTTTTCTGTAGAGACTTCCAAGTATAGCAATAATAGTTAAACTTTTATAATAGAATCATTCCTTGTAAGTCGTTTTTACGAAGATCCTGGTGGTACACAAATGAGGGTTAGTATGCATGAGTATACTATGCATATTATACATATATAGTATATGTATATATGACTGTAGTAGATGACTGTAGTCATACAGACATGACTGTAGTAAGATATTAACTGTAAAATTTAACCAGTATTTTAAGCCAATTAATAACAGATAAATACATCTAAAGCTGTATATGCAACAGTTTTAGATTTGGGGAAAGCTAGTAAAATAGATACAATATCCTAATTTGAATTAATAATGAGAAAACTGTCATTTATGATTACATTTTCACATGAGTATCAGGTTGCATATTATGTTAACAGCAAAATCTATAAAATTTTCCACCTTGGTAAGAATTTAGAGTGTGAAATTTGCTAGTCATGTTTCCAGGGCCCCGGGTTTTAATAGATTCATGATGCATTTGTTGGTCGCTAGTCATTATGAAGGGCGTAATACTGGCCTCTGCTGATTTGTGTATTCAGCGTCTTTTTGAAAACTGAGCAAAACTATGAGTAGCTCTGTGCATCAAAGACACTATCTATTAACATAAACATTGAAGGAGAACATCATTTAGGTATCTAATAACCTAAATACCTTGTTTTGCAGGATTCAATCACCAATGTATATAACTTTATTTAAACTTGTAATCAGTGTTCTGCTAACTGATCACAATTCCTCCTGTCTTCTGAACAACATCTACCCTGCCCCAGCTCTAAGAAAAAGTTCTCACTTTAGTGATGGATTCATTACCAGGCTTTTTTTTTTTTAAGTTTTTGTTTTTGTTTGAGAGAGAGAGAGAGAGCATGAGCAAGAGAGAGATGGGGGAGGGGGCAGAGGGAGAAGTGGGCCTCCAGGATCATGACCTGAGCCAAAGGCAGATGCTTAACCAACTGAGCCACCCAGGTGTCCCATTACCAGGCTTTAAAAGCTTTGCCATATATGACATTGGATACAGTGCTAATAATGAACTAGGAAAGCTACTTGGAACACTCAGATAACACTGAGCGACATAGGTATCAAAATTTGTACATTTAGACAATTTATGTATCGAGAAAATGTGGAAAGTAAGTATGAGGAAATACCACCAAAGTCCTTTCAATATCAATAGTGAAAACACATAACAAATTATGGCAAGGCTCAGCAACTCGAGAGTAGGCTGGCCACCATGGAGGGGAATTTGTGTGCATAACCTCCCTCCCACAAAAGCTCCCTCTTCAAATGAGGTTTGACTCTGGAGAAGTCAAGGGACCTTGACTTGTGAGACCTTTTAACTTCACTTACAAATGGAAGGATCTCTGCCACCTTATATTTTCTGTCTTGGTTTTCCATCTGTAAAATGAGGATCATATAATAATGGCTCCCAACACTAAGCACCATTAGGAGACTTAGAAAAGACAATAGATGTAGTGCACCTATCATGGTGCTGACACAGGAAAAACTTCCTAAAATATATGTCTCCTTTGAGCACCTCTTTTTCTATCAAATTTTTTTATTATTTACATGCATTTTCACAATGATAAACTATGACCACAAAATAAAAAATTTGATCAAAGGAAAAAAATCTCCCATAATTCTTCAGCCCCAATCACTGTGCTAATACACTTATGGGTCTTCCCAGTCTTTGCCATTGCGTAGGCATTTATACTGTTGTAACCGCAAGTCTGCAATTCTAATTGTATCTTGCTTACAATTCTAATTATTCCATAAGGATTTTTCATGTTGGAGAAGCTTTCATAATAGATTATTGTTTTACTGTTATCTCTGTTTCCAGCAACTCTCTCCTTCAGTTCATTCGACACACCTGGCTAAATTTCATCTTATTCGTAGCACAGCTTTATGCATCTTTGGTGTGCTCAGAACCATGGGTGATTCCTTACTGTTTAAAAAAAAAAAATGAAGCCCAGGCTCCTGAGTCAAGCTCAAAGGCCCTCTTCAAACAGCAGTCTAGCTTTGCCAGGCTCATCCCCTATTACAGAACTTCTCCTTGGGCCAAATCACATCACTTATTATTCTACACATGAAAATTACCCAGTGCCTTCCTTCTAACCATTCTGCCTACCTATGGTGCCCACTTGCTGTCTCACGCTTCCTTTAGCTTAGATGCTACTTCCTCCCCGAGAAAGGCTTCCTCACATACCCCGGTTACTCTCCTCTTTTTCACAACTTCTGCATGTTACCTGGGCCACTTGTTGGGCAAGCTTCTAGGACAATTCCTTCTACCTCTCTCCATGTCCTCAGAGCTCTGCACAAAGGGCATGCTCAATAAATATTTATTAATGATGATGATGATACCCACTGTCAGCACAGCTGTTCTGTTTTCTACGATAATGAGGAAAGCAGTATGGGAGCATTAGGGAGAAAATTCACTATAGTCCTCCTTAAATGCTGCCAAAAGTCTGAAGAGATTTACATATATTCTACTTTTATAGCAAAGTGATAATCAAAATTGGAAGGAAGAAAAGAAGGAAGGAAGGAAGGAAGGAAGGAAGGAAGGAAGGAAGGAAGGAAGGAAGGAAGGAAGGAAGGAAGGAGAGATGGAGAAAATCAAGGACTATTTTGCATTTTCACACAGTCTATTTCATTTGTGATATAGCAGAGATCAATGTGAAACATTCTTAGATTGTAACATCTCTATTATAAAAATGTCTTGAGACCCAGAAAGCTTAAATAGTGGATAGTAGAAGCATCCAAATTAGAGTCCTAGGCTTTCTAAATCCAGCCAATGCAAGTTAGTCATATCAGAAGCTGTATGGTATGATGGTGAAAAGCTTGGGCTCTTAAGTCGTGCTGCCTGGCATACAGGCAGCTACCAATTTAATGCTACCAATTTTAACTACTAGTTGCATGATCATGGAAAATTTACCTAACTTCTCTGTGTCCCAGTTTCCCCATCTGTGAAAGAAGGACAACAGCAGTGGTATTCTAGAAAACGTTTAACAAATGGCTCTCCCCCTTCAAAAGCCCCGATTTGTAACATATGTCGATTCCCATGGTATAAATAAATACTCCCACAATCACTGATTTCAAGCTTCTGACAGGCTCACAAAATTCCTGAAAATTTAGCAATGGACTCTTCCACGGTACTGTCCATACAGGGTTGATGGAAAGATTAAGTGAGTTAATACGTGTGAAGCGTTTAGAACTGGCCCTGGCACATCATATGCTTCGTGGGATAAATATTAGCTGTTTTTATTATAACATTTTAGTTTCCCTTCCTCTATGGAAATGGAGGATAGAAATAGCAAGTACTATTGAAAAAAAGCAGTTGCCTTGATTTTAGTTCATTTCAACCTCTTCCTAACCACATGTTTTATGTTCACTATTGCCAAGCAGCCCCCATTGACTTATTTGAATTTCCTTTCCTTTTCCTTAATTCATCTTTTTCAGAAGCATTCTAAGAATCAGAGGACTGGCTAAAAGCCACGTACCAGGAAAGAAAAGGGGTTATAAAAAGTAAGGATAATCCCAACTGAAAATTTTTTCCTGAATAATCATTTTAAGAAAAGCCTAAGTACTTACTCAAACAGCTAGATGTGAAAGTTTATTCGGATACAATTACTTATTGCCCATTTTGCAGGGGAGATATGAATTGTACTTCATCTAGCCTCTTTTCAAAGTAATTTTATTCCATGGTGTTCTTCCTGACATAAAATAAATAGGAATTTTCATTAAAAAGAATCCCAAAACATGGAACTCTGAACAAGAGAGCTTTCTACTTTTTGATTTCAGTGGGTACTTCTATGACTTCCATTTCTAAACTACCTGCTTACAAATATCATAATATGCTGGCTGTTTCATCAGAACTAACTTAACACTCAAGCAATAACTAATTGCTACCTATAGAAAACAGGGTGGTTTTCTCTCTTTAAACCGGAAGTTGACCAGCCAACAATTCTGCTCATCAGCCAGAACCCCAGGCCTCAGCATTTTTCTCTAGAATGTCTTCTCTTTCTTGATTAGCTGTTTTGTCACAAATTCTGAACTCTTTATTTGCATTTTCCATTCATGATTTTTTTTAATTTTTAAAATTTAAATTCAACTTGCAAATATATAGTATAACACCCAGTAACAAAATGGTTTCTTATGGTGCTTTAGCAAAGTCTAGTTCCTTCTTGGTCATTTTCTCTGGGGTTCCTTCCATCCTATTGCTGTGAATTTGGTACTTCTTTTCTGAGTGCCAGGCTTAAAGTCATCTCCAGCTGTTAGGGAGTCTTTAGATTAAGAAGAGCCTCCTTTTGCTGTTGGAGGAACACAGAGGACAGTGAAACATCCAGACCACAATCCCACATGAGTGGCTGCTTACATTTTGCCTCTTTGGAGAGAATAGAAGCCTTTCTCAACATTTTGCCCAGTTTCTCCCCCTCTCCTGGAGCCCCCCTGGCAACCACCCTTCTACTTTCTGCCTCCATGAATATAACTACTCACATAAGTAGAATCAGACAATATTGGGTGGGTGAGTTGGGAGAGAGAGGGAAGGCAGGGGAATGACCACTCAGCAGGTAAGGGGCTTCCTTTTGGGGGTGACTGAAGTCTTTTTGTGAATGACTTACTTCCCTTAGCATAATGTCCTCAAAGCTTTGTCCATCTCACGGCATTTAACAGGATTTCCTTCCTTTTCAAGGCTGAGTAATATTCCATTGTATGTACCTACCACATTTTGTTTGTCCATTCATCTGCTGAAGGGTGCTTGGGTAGCTTTCACTTTTTGGTTATTGCAAGTAATTCTGATATGAATGTGGATGTGCAAATACCTGTTCTAGTCTTTGCCATCAATTCTTCGGGGTATATACTCAGAAGTGGAATTGCTTGGATGCTATAGCTTATTGTATTTTTAGTTTTTTGAGAATAGAACTTTTATACTATCTCCCATAACAGATTTTCCTTTGTAAACACCAGTTTACATTCCCAATAACCATGTGCAAGGATTCTAATTTCTCCACATCCCCGCCAGCACTTGTTCCTTTCTGATTTGTTTTTTTTTTTGTTTTGTTTTTAAATTTTTAAATCATAATAATCTTAATGGATATGGAGTGGCATTGCCACAATGAGATACCACATCAGACCAACCAGGATGGCTATAATACTGATTGCTTCAAAAAATGCCAACTCTAGAAAATAACATGTTATGGGGAAGATGTTGAGAAGTAATTGGAAAAAAAAGAAAAAATTAAAAAAAAAAGAAGTAATTGGAGCCTTCATATACTGCTGGTGGCAAAGTAATATGGTGCAGCTTCTGTACAAAATGGTTTGGTAGTTGTTCAATCAGCTAACCATACAGTTATGTGACACAACAATTCTATTCTTAGGTATAGAGCAGAAGGAATGAAAGCAGGTATTCAAACAAAAATGTGTACCAAAGTCCATAGCACTATTCACAAGGGCCAAAAGGTGGAAGCAACCCAAATGTCTGTCAGATGAATGAATATGCAAAATGTGATGTATCTCTACAATGGAGCATTATCCAGCCATAAAAATGAGATACTGATACATATTATCAAATGGAGAATATTACATGAAGTGAAAGGACCCAAATGCAAAAGGCCACATATTTATATTCCCTTGATACAAAATGTCTCATTATGGAAAAGTCTAAAGAGGCAGAAATTAGATTCATGGTTGCCAGGAGTTGGATGAGGGGAGGGAAGGTTGGGGGAATTAGTGCTCAGCAGATAAGGGGCTTCCTTTTGGGGGGATGCAAATGTTCTGAAACTAGGTAGTGATATTTGTACAACATTGTGGATGCAATAAATGCCACTGAATTAGGTACTTTAAAATGGTTAAAATTTTTTGTGATGCAAATTTTACCATAATTTTAAAAAAAAGAACTTACTGATGAATGTATTGTTCACCATCTACATGTCAGACATAGTGGGTATAGAGTTAATTAAGATACTGCTTCTCTCCCTGGACTCTGAGGTCCTTACAGGACTGGCAAGTAAAATAATACAGAATAAAAGTCTGTGCTCCAACACATACATAGGCTGCTGGAAGGTCAATCCCACCTGGGATTATACTGGTAATGATGGTAGCACTTTCCAAATGAAGAGTCCTGAAGGATTTGTTGGTTGGTTGGTTGGTTGGTTGGTTGGTTGGTTGATTGATTGATTGACTGATTATAATGCTTTTGAGTATCCTTTTTGTGCCTGGTACTGTGCTAGGCTAGGAATTCAATGATGAGCAAAATCAGATGTTATCCATATCTCATGAAGCTTGCTTTGGGGCCAGAGCCAGACAATGATTACAACCACCTGCAGACTGAAGTAGGTGCAATGAAGAAAAGGAATACTCCTCATGAGAGTGCAGAATCAAACCTTGATGAGAAATCAAGGAAGGCTTCCTTTGGACAGGTGTGGGTTTTTTTTTTTTGTTTGTTTTGTTTTTTTTTTTCGGACAGGAATTCTTGAGCTGAGATCCATGAAATGCATAGGAAAGGAGAACAAGCTAAGAAGGACCAGCATGTGCAAAAGCTACAGGAGGATGAAACCTGACATTCAAAGGCATTTGTAGGCATAAAGGAAGATGGCAGTGGTTGGAGTAAGCTGCATAAGGAGCATGAGGCTGGAGATAAAAGCAGGGCCCGGAAGGGCCCTTCTGCATTGGCCCTAGGAGAGACATTGTTCTTTATCTTAAACATGTTAGGAAAGTAAAGGGGCTCGCGTGATGGTTACCGCCATCCCCAGTCAAGAATGGGCTGGAAGGGGGCAAGAGTAGATAGAGAGAGGAAATCAGTTAGGAAACCACTGCAGTTGTCCAGGGAATAGATTATGGTGCTTGTGAGGTGGAAGTAGAGATGGACAGACATGGAGCTAGACCAATAAAGCAGGGGTAGAGTTAGGAAGGGAAGGGGAAGACTGGCCCAGGTAGTCTTATGCCCTACACAAATACATGGATGTGTTAAAGTATGAAGCAGAAGCTGCGGGTGGCTTACAAGACTAGGTCACTATGGCAGAGTCCATGGGGAGGTGTAGATGCACGAGCCATGGGAAAGTGTTGGAGAAGTCTGCAGAGATCAGATTGCAGTGGTGCTCACTGGTGAATCTGGACCTTACCTTGGAGGATGTGGGAAACTGTGAAGCCTTAAAGGAGGGAAATAGGACTACCAGATGCATGTTTTACCATGATCATTACAGGGGTGCTAGAGAATGGATTTAGGGGGGATAAAGCAAAGACATTCAAGTATAAACAAGGAAATCAATGAGGAGGTTGTTGCAACTGCTTAATACGAGAGCAAGTGTCTGGGCCACACAGTGT
The DNA here is from genome assembly GCF_053574225.1 of Canis aureus. Lineage (NCBI taxonomy): Eukaryota > Metazoa > Chordata > Mammalia > Carnivora > Canidae > Canis > Canis aureus. The sequence continues at coordinate 91,391,225 of NC_135611.1, read as the reverse complement.
CATCAGGTTGGGGCCAGGGATGGCTATAACGATCAATTGATAACCACAGTAGTCATGATTTGTTGAGCCCATGGCACGTATACAAACACAAGAGTGTCACAAGAGTGTCATGATATGGCCTCATGGATCCTTGTCAGTTTAAGGGCTGTGGCAAGAAACAAATGAAAAGGTTCCAGTAAAACAGAGTCTCTGATAATATTTTGCTTTTAGAGTTTGCCCCCATTTTGATGTAATGTAACTCATCTGAACTACAAGTTCTTTAAGGAGAGGGATCATATCTTACTCCCTCTGTCACGACCCACTCCTACTATCATAATTGCCTCAAAGTAGGGGCCTAATAAGTACTTGAATGAGTATGTGAATTAAAAGGCTTATTTCTCGGTGTCCCTGCCATATTACTAATATTATGGGGGGGAAATACACACACACCTTAAATAATTATGGAACTCTGAAGCCCTCACTAGTGAGCTTACTAATGTCTCAGCTACCTTCTAAGACAAAATGTTGCCCTTATTCTGCTCATGCTGCCTAAGAATCTGTCATTTTTATCACCAAAGTGTATTGCCTGTGATTGGTGTTCCACAGCATGGTGGAGTAGACTAGTATGTGATTTATCGGAGTCTGGAAAAAACTCCCAGGCTCAAAATGCCTATGAACAGACCATCACACCAGGATCCAAGTAATATGGATGCAAAAATTTCTTTGAACTTGATCAAATTGTATCAACTCCATCTCAGGGATTCTGCAACAAATGGTCCTCCCAATGGACCTGGCTTGTCTGAAATGAATGCTATTTATCAGCTCTATCTTTAAGCATATAGCAGACCCCTTATTCAGAAAACTTTGGTCTCAGGAAACTTTAGTTAAGACATAATTCCCAATAGGCAAGACTTTGAACATATTGGGGATAGGGAGAAAGCAATTAGACTAGTAATTCAGAGCTTAGAACTTACATTGGCAGTATTTAAAGCTTAATAAAGACTTTAACAAAGAATAATTAGACAAAGTCTCAGAAAGGAGTCAGAGAAAAAGAAAAGAGTTTATTTGATGTGTGAACACTAAACGGCCTCTAAATGTGTGTGTGTGTGTGTGTGTATTTCTATGTATTTCTTCGCAGGTTTGGTCTTCTGATTATGACACAAAAATGTGGAAATAGGGTCATACAACTTCTTTTAGAATTAATTTGTGCAACCTAAGAGACAAATTCTAACCTCTTTGAATGGCAAAATCTGGTAAAGTTCTAGGATTATTATTTCTATCCATGACCCAAGGCTACTTTCTTTAAAAAAAAAAGAAAGAAAGAAAGAAAGAAAGAAAGAAAGAAAGAAAGAAAGAAAGAAAGAAAGATTTGAGAGTGAGAGAGAGTGAGCGAGCAGAGGGATGGCAGAGGGAAGGGGAGAGAGAGAACCTTAAGCAGACTCCCCGCCTGAGCACAGAACCTGATGCTGGGCTCGATTCAGGGTCCTGAGATTATTGTCTGATCGGGAATCAAGAATTGGATGCTCACTCAACTGAGTCACCCAGGTGCCCTGACCTATCACTACTTTCAAACTAGCTGTCCTTCTTATTACCAATTTAGTAGGTGGATGTGGGAGAAAATGGTGTAGGTCAGTGTCAAGAGAGGAGTAAGAAGGAAAAACAAGGCTTGGGGAATATTTGGGGTCACATGGAACATAGTGGCACCAGAATTCTCTGCTTACCTGTGTCTTGCTCAGTGTCCTGAAGGCAGCTGAGTTGTTAAACTGTATTAGTAATCTCCCTTGTCTTCTGTCTTCCAACTGGTGCCAGTGTAAAACCTGAGCCATGGGTAGGAACTCTGGGGCTGGGGATAGTGTGGTCAGGGTGCCTGTTCTGCTGAACTTCTGATCATCAACAAACCTCCACCTCAGGCCATAGTTCTTCTACATGTGTGTGTGTTGAGAGGTGGGGTGGTATCTTCCACGGTGACTTTCTTGGGTTCTGGGATCTCCTTCCCCTTACCCTGTAAGGTCCACAGGTATGAAATTCTCCACTGTTGCCAGTCTGGGGATGCTTCACCATTCTCTCCTGATTTCCCTGAACCCTGCCTATACTTTTGTAAATGTCCCTTCATTAACCTGCCTCAAGTTCCATTTGAATGCACCATCAGCTTCTTGCTGGGAGGCCTGATGGATACAATTGTCTTCTAAGGCAAATAGAGCACTGAAACTCTGACAAGACAATCTTGGAAAATCCCAAGGAGATAGGGTAACAATTTTTACTGACTTTTTCCTTTGGCCTCAGTAATGAAAAAGTGAATGGTTGTTTAGAAAGTAATCTGTGGTTAATTATTGATGGGATAATGTTCCCTTCTGTAGCATTCACTCTCTTCTGGTAAGCCTAACTCCCCCATTAACTATAAACAAAATTATGAAACTACTTTATGAACTAAGTTTTAAGCATCTGAAGTTTGAAATGCCTGAGGGAGTGCCTAATGGTAATGCTTTCTAAGTGTCCAAGATGAAATTGTTGGCCACTGGAGACAGTGAGTTCCACATTGCAGGAAGGGTTCAAGTAAAATTTGGAAAAGCCATGGACTGGTTGCTGAACTTGCTGATTTCAAGGACACTTCCAATGTACACTTACAGGATTCTTAGCTTTACTCTTTAATGGTTGATCATCATATTTATTATGAAAATGTTGGCTATTAAGTTGGATATTTTAATACCATGACACATGAACAATATGCACATAGACTTTTATAAGCTCAGAAATCTTAGAGAAAACTCGTCCTCAGTATGTTGTGGCAAGACCCGGGTGGCTGTTTCAATCCTAGCTCTTAGTGAAAAGCTGTGTATTCTGTGGAAGCTACCTAACATCTCTGTACTTGGTTTTCACTTATCTTTCTCATAGACAGATGGTGGGAATTCAGTGAAGTAACGCCTAGGACAAATTTAGGTCCTCAGCCAATGTTAGTTCTCTTCTTTTGCTTCAGCATCTCCATTAAACTGTTCTTCCTGCTATATCAATTTATGGTGCGAAGGTAAATAAGAATGCATTTAAGAATTCTCTTTTTAATTGAAAACCACAATCAAAGAAATGATCCACACATCCACTTCGGCATCTCACAACTCTGAGGGCACAGTGTTCCATATAACATATAAGAAACTCTTCCTTGCACATGGCTGATATTTTAAAATACTAGTGACAAATTCTATTCATACAGTACTTTTCACCCTATAGCCATTTTGCTTTGAGCCTCAAAACAACCCTTAGGCCAGGCATTATTATTCCCATTTATAAAGGGAGGAATCTATAAAGGACAGGAAATATCATCCTCAAGGAGGTGGTCTTCCCATGGATTCATTCAGATATTTTACTTAGTTGAAACAAGATTTTAAAAACCGAAATAATTTTAAGACTTAAAAAATGAAACAACACAGAGCGGCTTAGATGAGCCATGCAAGTTAAACCATATCATCTCTAAGTACAATTCGGGATTTCTAGAGCAGGAATACCTACCTCCTTGGGCTGGGCGAGTGGGGTGATCAGAAACAAGCAACCCAGGGGCTTAGAGCACAGGCTAAGGAAACGTGATGAATTTCAGGCTCTTTGGCATGCAAATTGTGTCACCCTGCACAAGCTGATTAGCTTCTAGGCCTGTTCTATGCCTCAGCTTCCTCATCTGAAAAATGGAGGTAATAACAGAACCTACCCATGGGGAGCTATGTGAGGTTTAAATGAGATAATCTAGTAGAAGTGCTTGGCGGAACTCCTGCTTTGGAGAAAGTGTCTAATAAATAGAGCTGTTATGATTATAAGACAGAGCAACAGGGTCCCGGTGGAGAGCTAATTTGCCTAGAGCCACAGAGCTGGTTAGTGACGAAGCAGAGATTGGAGCCCGGATCCTGTCCGGTGTCCTTTTGTTATAAATGAACCATAGCTTAATTAGGTTTTAAAATGTGGGTGATAAGAACTTCAGTTGAAAGAGAGAATAAGAGCTAGCTATCCTGCTATCTGCAATCTATCAATGTAGCTTTTCCAGGAAGCAGACACATCACAAGTATTGATGCAGAAAACACAAATAAATCAAATTCCTTCAGAATGTTGTCTTCCTCCTACGTGTGGGACTGCCTTACAGTCGAACCCTTTCTAACGTGGTTCATTTGTGATTTGAGTGACCAAATCCCCTTAGACAGGTATAAGAAGGCACCGGCTTACAAAATGTTTGGTTCTTACTGTGACTAATGCCATAGTGAGGCCCCTGTGTAGACAGTTCTGGCAGGACAGAAATGGATGTGGAGATTAAAGAACTAAAGTAAAGCCTGCAATTATCTTAGAGACTAGCTTGTGCCTGGTTTTATATACACTCTTTAGCTATTTTGAGTCACTGGGGACTTATCATTCCCAGCCTCAATTCAGAAAGCATTCTTCTGGTCACATGTTGTAACCATGAGAGCAGTAGACCGGTTACCAGAACATTCATGGCTAATAAGGGTAGACTCTATTGCAACATATTAAAACTGAATGAACTTGGACAATCAGGACTTAAATAATAACACAACTTGAAGCAAGATTGAGCTTACCATGATTCTTCAGCCTTTGCTTACATCTCCTCTGCTAGACTACTTGCTGTTCTGTGCCTTTGAAAGGCATTTCGTATCAACCCCAGTCAATTCCAGCAAGGACAGGTTGACCCAAAATCTTCACTGGGTTCTTGAGGCACCATTTTCTTGACTTCTCTTGGAATAAAAGTAGAGCCTCCCTGGGTTTAGAAAGTGCTTTTCTGGTTAATGAGGACTGTACAGCTTTATTCCTAATTACGGTAGTCCCTTTTATGGTGTCATGCTTCTAGAAGAGATTGGAAAGTTTGCATCCTTAAATGCCAAGCCAGCAAAACAGTTGTAGCATATATTAAAATCTGAGTAGTTATAACTCTATTTAAATTTTAAGACTAGCAGAGCGACTGCCACACAAACTATCTACAGACTCCCAGAGAGTCACATAGGAGGACATTTCAGTCCAGTGTCTCAGCTGGGACAAGCTGACAGAGCTAGAGTTTTGAGAACACGGATATGAGAGAGTCTGCGAGATACCTTTCTCAGGGAGAAATCTATTCATCCTTCTCCTTTCTCAAAGAGTAAGGTGACATTTCTCTGCCTCTCTGCTGAGCATGAAGAATTTAAAGCTAACCAGTTTAGAGGGCCTTGTTTTGATCATGTGTCTGGATTTTAGCCAATTTGTCTGGTGTAGAGGTGGTTATTCTCAAGTATAATGCCCAGCAACAGCCACTCTGCTGATTTTTTGATCCATTTTTTTTGGGTGGGGGGTCCTGCATAATATTTAACTTGTGTCCTTCCAGTTGATACCTCTTTCATTTGATTTCACTCCTGTTACTTCATTCTTAAAACCAGGAGGAGTCGGGTAGTCATTTTTCTCTTTTAGAAAATATGGTGGGTATTACCTGTCACATCAATGGTGACAAAAGGCAGGAGGCGACGGTAATCCCCTCTCCTGCCTTGGGTTGCTTTCCATGCTAATTCAGGCAAGAGTTTCTTTTCGGAAGAGGCCAGCATGGTAGGAGAGAATCAGACTTGGTTCCCAGCACTGCCACATGTGTCACCTTTGCCTCTCAGCTCAACTATAAAAAGAGGGTAATGGAGCCAACGCCCCAGGTCTCTCTGAGAACCATGAGGTAATGCACACAGAGCATGGAGCGCGGTACACAAGTAAGTGCTTGCTATGTGTTAGTTGCTGTTCCCTTTCCCCCACAAAATGATCAGATGAAACCCTTAAGAACCCACTTTAGGAAAACAAAATTGCAATAGATTCTTCAAAAATTATGTTAACCAGGGAACATGATCTTCTTTGATAAGGAACCAGGAGGAAATTGGAGATATTGCTAAATCTGACATTTCTTTCATGTAATTAACCTTAGACCTTTCAGACAAGAGGCAGCAAGACTAGCCTACATAAGGAATATATAATCAAGTGGAGATTAACATTTGCCGACTTACCACCAGGGGACAATATCAGGCTATAATTACTGTACAGATGCTCCTTATAAAATACTGGGCTGGGCGATGTCAGATCCAAAAAGAGGTATGCAATAGTTTCTTCCAAGAGCATCCAAAGAGGGGACATAGTTTTGTGGAAAGAGTGTTGGTCTTTGACTCCAAGTCTTGTCTTGTTACCTATTAGTGAAATGCGTAGCTCTGAACCCAAGTTTTATTTCTTACTTGTCAGATAGGCAAGCGAATTTTTTATTTCTCCACAGGACTATTGGGAGTAGAGCTCCTCAAACTACCAAGCACCTGAAGATCTTGTCAAGCTGTAGTCTGGTTCAGTAGGTTTGGGGTGGAGCCTGGGATTCTGCATTTCTAGCAAATTCCAGGAGATGCTGATGCTGCTAGTCATGGACCACACTTTGAGAAGCCAAAATTTAGAGGACTGTATGAGATATACATGTCAAAGGACTTGTAAACTGCAGGGGACAGTGAGGGTACAAGTGAGTGACATGAACAGTGCCAATATTCATATATTCCACTGAGAAATGCTCTCCAACAAAAAATATTACCGACTTTCATGTCTTTCTGTTCTACACTGCTCTTTGGGTATTTCTAACAATACCTATATGAAGAATTAATTTTTTTATTGTGGTTAGGATGGAGCCTGTGGGAGTTCAACATGCCTGGCATGATATGGATGCCGACAAAAGAAAAGGCGAGATCAAGGAAAGGGGAAAGAAAGGAGAAAATAGAGAAATACGTTGTGTGTTAGGGGTAGGGGTGGCTGTCTTATCTTGGAGATAAGGACGTGTTCCAGAAAGAAGGGAGGCAACCCGTTGGGATTTTGCCTTGGATATTTAAGGGTGGCAGGAAGTGAAGACAGATTAGTCAAAGGTACATGTATGGATGATTGGTAAATTCCGGGATGCTACTGTGAATAAACATGGCCTGATAAACATCCAGAAACTACTTGTGATGCCTCATCTGTCTCCATGGCTATATCTACCCATAGGCCCCTAAAAGAGGGAGAAAAACATGGAGACATTCTCTTTGTCAAAAAACATTACTTTTAGAGCTGATCTAAGACCATGGAACACATTTGCTGAGCACTTGCTGTGTGCAGAACATGATTCCAGGTGGTAGGCCTGTTTCCACGGACTGTGCTCCACGGCCTGGCCAAACTGGGGCTGCCTGAGAGCAGGGCTGCTTTGCCTTCTCATTGTTTTAGGCAAGATGCCTTTACTTCTTAAGCTTTAAAAAGATGTCACAGGTAATTCAGAGTTACTTTCTACTAACATTCCAACTAACAGGGAAAAAAAGGCAAGCATTTAGAAATAAAGCTCCCTAAACATTCTTTACTCAAACAATGCCTGACACCACCACTCCGTCACAAATTGTACCCTCTTCTCGCCCTGCCATTCCCGGATCTCTCCTGCTCTTTTTCTCCGCGACACTAACCATGTCTCAGATTCTCGAGAGCTTTCCCACTGACTTTGTTATCTTGTGCCTTCACCACTAAGACACAATCTCACCAAGGGTGGGGCCTTTTGTCTGCTTTGTCCGCTGCTGAATCCCAGCAAGTGCAATGACATCGGCACACAGCAGGTGCTCAGCAAGCATTGGTTACCAGGATAAAGACAGAGTGAGGATTCGTAGTAGATAAATGCTTAGCAGTATTTTCTTGAGGAACTTGAGAGAAGAGGCTGTATGCTTTCAGACTTGTGGAGGGCATTTCTGGATTTCTGAAAAGCACCCTTAATGTCTCATTATTTAGTTCTTTTTCTCCCTTTCTGTTTCCAACTAAAGATGCTACCCAGGATAACACATTGCCCAAGATTTAGGGAATGTTTCTTGAACAGTGGATGGGGACAGAATGCCTCTTTCTCCTGCATCCTTCTAAAAGAAAGGCACTCAGACAGCTGTCCAGAGAGTTCCAGAATTACCTACCCCAAAGCTTCCTGGAGTATAGAAATCACTTCTGAGTCCCCAGGGAAACTCTCCTTGCGTCAGTGGCTGGAGAGCTGCAGAAACAGAAATGGGGCAGGTGTCTGATCTTTTTGTGGATGGCCAGTAAGAAAGCTTTTGATGGATCTCAATCTGACTCCCACAAACCTCCTGGATCAAGTGGGGACCCACAGCATCCCTGGAGACAGGAGGGTGGTAGGAAATGCCAATGCCTACCTGGAGGTTCCCTAGAGCTGTGCCATTTTGAGTCCCCATCAAACCCCAATTGAAACAGTGCTTCCTTCCTATAGACCACTTATTCGGGGATGCCTCGGAGCTAGAAGCCTTCAGTTTGGGAGCTATTATGGCAACCACATTTACTGTCTTAACCCTTTAAAGGTGGCACTGAAGTACCTAGCAGAGCCGGGGGTTGGGGTGACCTGACTTTAAAAGTGATTTAGTGAGAGCTGAGCCCCAGCTTGTGAATCCTATTTTCTGTCTTCATGCAGTTTTAAGATTTAGCCCAATTTCCAGACCATCCCCTACCCAGGCTTGAAAATGGCTTTATTTCACACTTTGCGGCAGGAGGTAAGTGGGTTTCTATGTGAAAGTGATGGTGCCAAAGACATTTACGAACATTAAAAAATGTCTGAACATGGCTTCAAGCCACTCAGCCTATTTCTCATCCTGCGCCGTGCCTTGTGAAGCGTATGCAAGTTCAGAGCTTTCTTTGAAATCAGTGGCAGTTATGAGCTTGGAGCAACTCTGTGGGGCACTGAGCAATATAATAAATGAGCCCCTTTGAAGGCCAACCATTGTAGTTGGGCTCTTTTTGTGCCATCCGACACTGATTTTTCAGGGATGTTCTGTGGCAGTGGGAGTGGCCCACTAACACCCGCCCTCTGGTTCTCCTCATTGGGCCTGGACGGGGGACAGAGGATAGAGAAGTCGGTCCTCTGATTTCCTTAAAGAAATGTCCCTAATCTTTTGCTCTCCTTTTGATACCAACAACATGTAGGATCAACCATCCCATGCCACATACCTTGATTTGAAACAAAACAAAAACTGCCTTTCATCTGCGTGTACGTATTGGTCTATGAAGCAAATCCCACTCCCCTACCCCCCGCAGCAATAACAGTAAGAAAAACCAAACCAAACCAAAAAACTATTACCTGCCAGGAGGCAAAGCAGATGTATTTGTATATTGGGGGTTTTGCAGATTATTTGTTTAGTTGAAAGCAAAGAATACAATCTGGGATATTTTTCATGTTTCTCTGATGACATTACAGCCCACATTGATATTCTGATATTAAACAAAGTTTCTTGAATATTCTTAGAAGGGAATTAGGGCTTTCTGTTTTGACTTTTGACTAAATACTCTTAAATGGCTAGTATATATATTTCAAATAATGAAGTTGGATAAGTATGTTCAAGTTACCTTTAAATATGTTGAAAAGAAGCCTCAATTATTTGGTCCAATTTTTCAAGTGCAAGTTTGAATGGCAACTTGAATGCCACCTCTCACACTAGATGCAGATTAGCTAATTTTTGCTGAGCACCTTCTTTATTTCTCGAAACCACACTGTGAGATCACTGTTGTTAATCCTACTTAGCCAACAGCAGAACTGAAGCCAGAGGGCTTCAATGACAAAGAGCTACTAGTGGCAGAGCTGGCTGCAAAACCCAGGCCCTCTGACTACCGAATCTGGTCCTCATCCCACCATGAAACTCTAGCTGCTTCTCCAACTACAATAATCCATCCCTCTCCGCAATTAAATTAACATGTGGTTTATTCACAACGAGAAGTGTGTAGGCAAATATTGAGTTAGGACTAAGTCTCTGCAGGGGCCAATCAAGAATAATTGTAAGAAAAGTAAATATCAGGTGACTCAGACTTCAAGGAAACTTGCATTTCTTGATACAAATGTGTGATAAGAAAGTTCCAAGTCTTTTTTACCATCTTTGAAACTTTTCCTACAGCAAGAGCAAAAATAGACATGTCTTTACACCTATCGATTGGTATAAGGCTCTTTTAGTTTACTTTTTTGTAATCTGCCTCATTCAGAAATGATGCTAGGTAGAGAGCAGGTAACCAAGAAGTGAGACATAGGAAAAGAATAAAAGGAAAAAAATATTAACTGGCGACCAGAAATAAATTAATACATGCAAATGTGTGCCACAATGAGGATGAGGGCAGTATGTAAACACAAAAACCAAAGAAGAGCAGTTGTATGATAATATTTATAACAAGAACAATACTGGCAAATGTGTATGGTGGGCTTATGATTTGCCAGACAGCAGGGCGAAACACTTTGACATTGACTGTGTCATTTAATTCTTACTGCAGCCTTACGAAGTAGGTAGGATTATTTTTGTTATTTTACAGAAGAGAAAACTGAGTCCTAGAGAAATTGAGAAGCTCAAGGTCAGCCAGTTACTAGGTAATGGATGTTGGATTTGAACCCAAGTATTGTGGGTTCAAGGCCACTGGCTTTACACCAGGTAAAGCTAACGAAAAACCAATTGTTTCCTGGTGTTTGGGTCTGAGGGAAATGGCCTCATGAGTGGAACATGCATGGTTCAGAGGCCAGTGACTTGGTCAACATCCTCCATGACACTAGCAAGGCTGACGGGCCAATGGCTGTTTCCTGTTGGGTCCCTCAGTGCAAGCCAAGGCCCAATGCCAAAACACAATTCAGTAAAAGTGAGTAATAGGAGCCAAAACAATATGGTTCAAGTATTTAGTTTGGGTGGTTTACCTTGATCTTGAGATATAATGTAAACTATCTAGAGAGATGGATGGACTTCATGTCCTTCAAGCAATCCTCCATGGAGCCTCCTTAGCTGTAAACATTCCTTGAGCACTGCTCTGCTGGAGGAAAAAGAAAAATCACAACCATAGAGAACAGAGACCCTAAATCTGGAGTGAAACTAATCTCAGTTGTGCCTTCAGTGCTACTCAGCAGTCCTATTGCATGTGCTTCTCCCACTTCCCTGAGCTGCTATTCCAAACCTTGACCACTCTTCAAGGATTTCAATCTTTTCTCTTTGGGATGACCTTGTTTCTAAGTTAGGGACCAGTCACCATCAAAATGGCTGCTTTCATTTTCCTTCCCATTCACCGGCAAGCCCATCTGCATCTGCACCCATTCTCTCCCTGTCCTTAACTCTTGCAAAAGATGGTTTTCCTGTCAAAGGCAACTCCATCCACTGGGGCTGTGGACATTATTCTACTTTGCCTCCTTTGAAAATGTGTTTTATCAATAATAATCCTTTTCTTAGTTTTGATGCTCCATTGGCTATTTCCCTCAACATTCCAATATGTTCATTCCCTTCCTTCAAAAACAAAAACTATTTAAGTAACCAACTTTTTTTTTTTTTTAGCACCCTCATGTTTCCTCCTTGAACAGCTATTCTTTAACAAAGTGTAAGCTAGTTCTACTCACTCTGAGTCTACATCACCCATTTGCTCTTTGATCCAGTCTAACCTGGCTCCAGGCATGTCACTACACTGAGATTGCCCTGCTTCACTTCCTGACTCGACAGAATAAGCATTTTTGATTCTCATCTTATACCACTTGTCCTGCTGACTCTTCTGCTATTCTTGCAGTTCTGGCTTTGCTTTTCACGACATCTCTCTTTCTCTCTTTACATCTGCACTGCTTACTCCTTTTCTGTGCCTTGACTGGGTTTTATTTCTCTCCTCTCCTCCTTAAATGTGTTTTCTTTCCAAATTTATTCACTTTTGGGGGATCTTCTCCCTACCAAGTTTTTACATCTATATCTCTTTTCTGAGCCCGGATCTCCAACTGTTTTCTAAATAGTTCCACCTGGGTATCCCACAGGCACTGCAAACCCAGTATGTCCAGAATCGAGCATGCTCATCTCTGTTTTTTGTGTCCATCTCTCTCTACCACGCAAAAACAGCTCTCCCTCCTGTATTCTTTATATTAGTTATTCTTAGACCCTTCCCCCAGTTTCCCAAGCCAACATTCTTGGAGCCTTGGACCACTTCCTCACATTCTAAGCAATGTACACTATTTATTCTCCTCTTGTTTATCTCTTATGTCTAAGGGGGCCACCATTCTACTTGATTAGGTCCATCAACTCCCTTTCTCCCCAGGAATTTTCATTTCCAACCCCTCCTTCCATTGTTGGGCCAGAGTTCAAATGTAAAAATTTGATTACGTTACTGCCATGCTTACAATCGATCATTAGCATCTCATGACTCAGAGCAAACAATTTGAAATCTTTTGTCTGCCTGGAAACACCTATTCATATTTTTCCCTCCTCTGGGAAGTTTTCCAGGACAGATTGAAGTGTATTATCCTAATGTGTCAATCAACTTTGTGGATCATCCAATTTTGTAAATCTTATTGTATTTACTTGTCCTCAAGTCTGAGTCTCCACTTGCTTAAATGCCCTCATAGTAGGACCTTGCTTTCTCCACTTTGTATCTATAGCATGTGGTCACTAGTAGGCACTCAGTAAACATTAAGTAAATGAAAGAAATGTATACATTATCAGAAAGTATATAATGGCAATGAGTGGAAAAATTTTGCCTGAGGAATCTCTTACCCTAACAAGAGGCCAATATTCAATTACTTCCTTATAATATCTCACTCTTCCTTTTATGGGGAAGGTATGTCCAGAAAATATTATCTATTGAGCAATCCAAAACCATTAAGGTTAACTAGCAAAGCAGAACCAAGGGATGCTTTGTAACTCCCAGTTGTTTTGAGACAGAGGCAAATGGACCTTGGTATCCATTTACAAATTGGGAAACCCGAGATAAACGTACTATCCTCCTTCTCTCATCCTCTGGGTCCTGTTTGACCCTCAGATTTGAATTCCAGGGAAAAACAACCTGTACACTAATCTAGCTCTTTGGGGTCATGTCAACCTAATCCTTATGGAGACACAGCTCTCCTGGCATTTGGCACTTCCATAAATACACAATTAACACACGTCTAGAGATTTATTGGCTGATATCTTCATCTTTGCTACATTTCTTTTAGATTGATTTAGTGGTAGACAAAGCTAGGCCAAGAGCAAAATTTATCTGCTTGACCTATGACCTGGCCTGGAGCCTCATTAAAATCGGCATTTTTGTGGCAGGCCTGTATTTTAATCATTAAGTTAATTTCCTCGCTGTTTCTTTTTAAATTTTTTATTTTTTAAAAGATTTTATTTATTTATTCATGAAAGACAGAGAGAGGCAGAGACAGAGACACAGGGAGAAGCAGGCTCCTTGCAGGGAGCCCGATGGGGGACTGGATCCCAGGATCCCCGGGGATCACACCCTGAGCTGAAGGCAGATACTAAACCACTGAGCCACCCAGGCATCCCTGTTCCTTTTTTAAATCCTTGATAGAAAATCAAAATCAAATTATGTCTTTTGAATCAAAAGAGAATCAAGAAAGACAGGGAGGGAGGGAGGGAGAGAGAGAGAGAAAGAGAGAGAGAAGAGAGAAGATGCAAGTTCAGGAACAAGGAGAAAGCAGATTGCCAATGACTCAAAGTGAGAACCACTTGTGGCAACTGGGCCTTATGGGTCAAGACTAAAACACTTTTTTTACATTTAAAAAAAAGATGCTCACATTTCTGGCTAATCAGTGCTATAAAGAATCAGCACAACTGGCAAGACTAAAAGAGATGTGCCTCTTTTGCCTGCTGTACAAAGTGGGTATAAGAATTAAATGTGGTAGACATATATGAAAGCAATTTGCCAACTGTAAAGTTCTCCAGTCACGTGTAATGTTATCAGAGCTGCCACTTTTTAGGGACCATCAACTTCGGGGGGTCAGTAATTTCCACAGTGGCTACGTGGGCTTTCGTCCATTGAGTGCCAGGGAGCACTGGCCTTGCTCACTAGCACAGCATTTGTCCCCACCAGAATACCAAATATACCACCTGCAGAGTACTTTATTTGCTTTAAAGACCACGGATCTTTTTCTTATTTAAAAAAATGCAAAAGACTTTCTGTTTTTGAAACAATAAGTGGCATTGACATCTCTCAAGATTGAAAGCACTATTGTCTCATTGTAAGCACCCCCTTATTATTAGGCGAGGATGTTGTTGGCAGGAATGAATAATTAGGTAACTCTTTGCGGGCACATTTTATTCAGGTCCCAAGGGGAGCGGTACAATTGTAACATCTCCTTGGATTATTTCACAAACATATGGCAAACGAAGCACCTGAGCCAGATGTACAAGCATATTATACTAGGTCTGTTTTAACTTAAAACTGTGAAATACATCAGATGGTGGAGTTATTTTGGTCGTGAACATCCATCATGGAAATAGTATAGAAGTATCTTTTCTTTGTTGTCCATTTCACTTGGACTGGAAATAATCAAGAACAAAATAGCTTGGAAGCCATCACCTGCAGTAGAAGATTCCAGGTAAAGTTCAGGACCTAATGAAGTGCCTGGTCTGGATTTCCATGGGCCCCAGACACCTCCACATAGTTTATTAATGCCTCGTACCAATATTCACTGCCAGCAGGTGTGGAATCTCAACTAAATAATGATTATTTTCAATTCTCTTTCCCCCATCTTGTGTTTTCACTCCTCTGGAGATGTGTATGGGTAATTTAAGATGGAATTTTTTAATAATGAGGATCTAGTCTTTACTGATTCGGTAGGGAGGTTCTGGGGGTTTGTTAGCCTATTTTATTATTATGACATTGGTTATTTATTTTACTAAAGACTCATCATCTGGTACTGGCTTCTTGGAATCATAGTAATTTAAGCAGAAATGTCCATCCCATTTGCTAAGGGGAACACCCCATTTCAGAATGCTTGGGATCATTTCTAATTCAAGTTACTGAAATTTGAGAACTAGAAGATGTAGATGCCACTGAACTCCCAAGTGTACGGTGTTGTGCTTGGCCTGACAAGAGAGTAGAGAACACACTGGTGCGGGCAATGCTGGTGTTTTCCCTTCAATGCACATGCTCAAATTCCGGTAGCGTTAAGGTGCCTCTGTGTGGGTACTGAGAAGGACGGGGTCCTAAAGTCACAATGGACTCTGTTACCTTATCCAGTTAAAGAAGAAAAAAGGAAAAAGAAGAGAAAGAAGAGAAGAGAAGAGAAGAGAAGAGAAGAGAAGAGAAGAGAAGAGAAGAGAAGAGAAGAGGACTTGCACCACACTCCTGAGCTCTTCCTGATTGAGAGAAACACACGGTGTGGAGCGGATGCGAACAATATGGTGACAGTGGCACCAGGGAAAGGGCACTTACATTTTATGGCCACTGTGGTGGAGAGCAGAGGTTTGGGGGTTGAATTACGATGGTTGGCAAATGTTGCAGCCGACAATAGAGGTCCACAGAGTCTTGGATATTCCGCCTTTGCGTTGCATCAAAATAAGGAAGCGAAGTATTTATGAACTTAATTCTGCTTTTCAATTTCCCCCCCCTTTGCAATGGCAATTCTCTGCACGATAGTACGGATAGAAGTGCAGTTGGGATGCGTTCCTAGCCAACCGTGATATTCCAGAAATGTGGTGCACCTGTGTTTTCTTGGTCACCCTGCTGCCACTGGGGTGCCTTCGAGTGCTCTCTCCAAAAGAAGTGAGTGTGGAAGGGGAGGGCAGGAGTCTGGGAGAAGGAAGAGGAGCTCTCTCTCTCTCTGTTTTATTTCTTCTCATTTGCAAAGCCTTGGAACGTAGATTTAATTTCAGGTTAAGGTGCAAGGTTTATCTTGGTGCAGAGATGTTGACAAATCCCCACATGCGGCTGCGGTGGCCCCGGATGCCCTCCAATCGTACCCACCTCACAGAGCTGTCGCTGTGTTTATAACACACACTTCTAATATTGCAGACCTGCTAAGGTCAGGGCATCCTGAGCCTCGTGGTGCCAGGAAGACAGCCACCCCAAACTGTTCATCACACAGAGGACCCTTCTGTGAAGCTGTTAACCCCACATCTCTCAGCGGCCAGTGGGGATACCAGGGTATTAATGACGGCCACCCAGTAAGCCCAACCCTCTGGGGAATCTGAGAAGTGGACTTGGAGTGCAAGGAGAAATCATGACAAGTGGGGCAAATGACTGGCAATGAAGGCAGACACCGAAACAGAGACACACCGATTCGGTGGCCCTACCTTCATGTCCCCCCGAAGATTTAAGCTTCTGACGGTAAAAGCAATAATGTTCTGACCTTACAGGGCTGAGGCCTGGTAGCCACTGGTGGTTTGAAGAATCAATTCCTCAGCAGCACTAGTACCACCAGCCCTGGTGGTGGCGGCCACGGCAGCAGCCACAGAAACTGGAGTTCAGTCATCTTGGCATCAGATTCTAGAAAGGGGAGGGCAGGGAGAGAGGGAGTCTATTGGCCTAAAAAGCTGAAACATCTGCTGGGGTTATTAACAGCTTTTTGGCTGAGTTCAGCAGCAGGGCACCTTGTGGTTGATAGATTCTTCTCTCAGCAATTCAAAACAATGCAGTTAAAGCAAATTTCTCATTTTCAGAGCACAGCTTAATGAGGCATACAGTATTTTAAAAATAGTCACACTTAAAATGGTCAATAGCAGTCACTGCAATCAGTGGTTACCTTCAGTGCTCCATCGAGTTGTTAACTTTGTCGGGATGATTGCGTAACATGGATTTTTCAAAAGACCGCTGTAGCTCACGGTTAACTCACTTTGGAGGAATTTTACATTATTTATGAAGTTTATGCAGATTACCCTACGGTGTAAATATTGGCAAACTTGATCAAAACCACTTAGAGGCCTTGTGGCTCTCCCTTCCCAAAAGTGCGCATTAAGCCATTTTAGGGCCAGAGGTCCAGTTCTGGGAAGGTTCTAGGGGCCAGATCTGGAAGACGAAGTGAAAGTGGCCATGCGATGACAGCCTGGGCTGGAGAGAGCCTTGATTGGAAGTCAGGGGCCAAGAGTTCTAATGCTTGTACTAACTGGTTGGGTGAGACCTTGGGGATGGGGGGCTCACTCAATCTTTCTGTCTCAATTTTCTTCGAAGAATGTGAAGGGGCCTAGTAACAGGTCTCACAATATTTCCATTCAGCTCTGCCATCCTGGGGACTGTGAAGCTCAAATTCAGTTCTGAAGTCCTCGTCTCATGAAACTCAGGACCGTAACCAAGCTGACACTGCTCACAAATACCATTTTGCATCGGCACATGACAGTATGCGTGGTATTTGGGTGGGGGCATCAGACAAACTGTAAAATTAAATAGCTCTGTCAGTCACTTCAAGTGAGTGTACCATATGCTGTAACAGACGTGGGCAAAGTACAACCAGCCCCAGCTGGATTTCCTAGCCTGTTAGTTTATCTGGCCAGATGACAGCGTCCAGCTCAAAGAAGGGTCGCACACTGATCCAGCACACCCATTTTGGCAGAAGAAATGGGGTTATGAGGCAGGAGAGAAGGCTGACCAGGGATGGACCAACATTTTGGCGGTACTGAATTACCCACCCCCCATCTCTGTCCATGCTTCTCTCATCACTGGCCTCCCTGCCCAGAGCCTGCTAGGAAAGGAGAGAGAGGTTGGCTAAGTCACTGTTTCCCCAAGTAAAATGATGATCTGATTATTAATTTGCACAGGGAAATCACAGAAGGACATCACCCCCACTTCCTGCATTCTGATCCAGGACTCTCTAGGGACAGAGACAGTGTTTTTATCTGTTCAAAATGATCCTGGTTGGTTCTAAGATATACATTGGTAGTCAAGGGTCTCATGAATGTGGGTGTGCTTCTAGCCTCCATAACTGAAAAGTGTCTATCATTGAGGCTGAGGGTACATGGTCCAAGTCATGTTGAATTGGCTTGTCCTTTACCTTAGTAAGAGCTCAGATTTCACTCTGACCTCTTGGGAGTATCATATGAGTCAAGTTAGTCAGAACAAAATTAAAGCCTTTCCATGCTGTCCAGAAGGGTTCATACAGTGTGGTCCTTTATTCCCTAAGGAACTTAAAGGAAAACCTTCACAATACCCAGAGCCTTTGCATCCTACAGATCAAGGACAAGAATATCCTCAAGTTCCTTGCTGAAGAACCCATTTGGGTCGTACCAGGCTTGATTTTCAAATGGAACAGTGTACCTATAAATGGCAACCTCATACCTATGCAGAGATAGGACACTTGGGAGATGCTTCTGATGGCAGTTTGGGGCCCTAATTACCATTGAAAACCCAACTGATGTCATGCCTTGCTCCCCAGGAACACCAGCCAGCATGCTGTTCTGAGGTTTGCTTATTGCCTCAGGAGGTCTGCCAGCTGCTGAATGATCAACACGTGGAGCCCTGTCCACCCAGCTCTGAGCAGTGTGCCAGAAGCCTCAATCTTGGCAGGTAGTAACCTCAGGACAGACCACCAGCCTCTCCCCTGGCTCTGCAGCACAGCTGCCCCACTGTGTTCCCATGTCATATGGACACTGTCACTTTGTGCAACCATAAGGGAGCCACCAGGGGTCTGATGTGGGGAAAAACTGGCCTAGGAAGTCCTCAGTAAGTACAGCATATCCCCCATGAGCTTCCATGGAAAGTCATACCTGAACTTTTCTTGTATAGAGAGACAGATGAAATAGGAAAGGAAGACCCAGCCTCTGCTGGAAAGATAGCGACCAAAATTCTTGCGTAAATGGGATGCCCAGCTCCTGAATCCAGTGCTACTGACCTCAGGGCTGCAGTCTCTTAGAAAGCCCATGTAACACATGCTCCTCCTTCAACAGTTCCCTACTGAAGCCTGGGGACTCAGGCAGGAGACTGTCTGTGGCTCCCACACCATGGGCCACTGAATGGGTAGCCACAGACAGCCATGGTATGGCTTCAAGCTGGCCTTCCACAGACTCTTAAAGAGAACCCTAAATTAAGGCTGATGGGAAATAAATACCAATGTATTACTCTGCTCTCTCTCTCTCTTTTTTAAGATTTTATTTATTTATTCATGAGAGACATAGAGAGAAGGAGAGGCAGAGACACAGGCAGAGGGAGAAGCAGGCTCCATGCAGGGAGCCCGATGTGGGACTCAATCCTGGGTCTCCAGGATCATGCCCTGGGCCGAAGGCAGGCGCTAAACCGCTGAGCCACCTGGGATCTCCCATATCAACAAATCTATGTCAAAGGCAAGTGTAGACATGCCCTCCCATCCCACGTCACCCAGAGCATGGATGTTGATTTGCTGGGAATATGTGTGTGTGAGTCTTAAACACAACATCACCTGTCAAGTCAGGGCATGCATGAGACCCAATAGCAGATATTCTTTTGTATTACTGAATAAAAAGTGATAGTATCCTACTTGAACTTTGCCATACTTAAACATAATTCTAATTCAGACTCAAAGACCATGTGTCATATTTAATACAATCAAGTAGAAAAAAGGAACCTATTGGCCATCTTTACTTTGGCCGGGAGCTATCAGTTAATTTTGAAGAAGCTCAGCAACATATATATAATAATCTGTCTCTTTCCAGAAATAAGTAAGACTAAGCATTGTTATTATTTACTGTTAAATAATATAAGACCATCATACTTTTTCAAAGTGAGTATGAAGATTTGGGGGTTTAGTAATAATGAAGTGACAACCTAATATCCTAACAATTGGTAGACTTGTTCTATAATCTGAAATCAATCTTGTAATTATTTGTTACTTAGATGAAGGGAATTTCTTAGAGCTGCTACATAGATGAAAGATGGAGGGGATAATGTAGTCTCGGTATTCCACAGCAAAGTAACTATACTTTTCTAGCAATCCAAGGGACAGTAGGGGGCACCTGGTCTAATCTCACTGTTAAATGGGCAGATAGGCTTAGAGAGGTTAAGCCCCTTGTTCAAGGCTACAACAGTGAAGTTTCTTTACAACATATTCCATTTCCCAGTATTGTTTTAATGACAAAACCAGACTCCCTTACAAGATAGGTTACCAAAGATAGAATAAATAATCTAAATCTCTAATTACATTATCTGTCTGCTGGTATCTCTTCCACACACTCCCTAAAGACCTTTCTTTTAGAGAAGAATGCCTACTCTTTGATCCAAAAGGAGTAGGAAATTTTGCTCTTTAAGATCTTTCAATGGAAAGTTGGTATTGATATAGCCAACACTAATCTTTACTAATTCACCAATGAATAAATAAATATTTTGACATACCAAAATACATAAGAATATAAAATAGCACCAACTGTAAGTGAGGTGCTCTAGGGAAGGAATACCATGTTGAGTATTCTTTATGTTCCAGACACCTGCTAAGAGCTTTAAAAAGTATGTGATTTGTTTTAATTATAACAATCATGTAAAGTAGGTACTTTTTTTTTTTTTAACACATAAAGACACTGAGACCCCAGGTGGGGAAGAACATTGCCTAATATTACATCATTACTATGTGGTAGAGAGATGCTGGCCACCCTATCTTGACCTCTTTGTTTACCCGTATGCACAACACATATGCAGAATGATATATGTTCCAAAGACCATGTATAGTGATGGGCATTATACATAATAAGTAATAGGAGAATTCAGAGAAGAAATCACTGGATATTCCTGGAATGAATGAGTGATGAATCCTGCCAGGTTAGAGTACTTGGCTACCACCTTTCATTGAGAAGGTGGATGAGCCATGTCTTGAGGAATAGGTAGCTTTCGACAGGCAAATATGATAAGGAAAACATTTTTACTTTGGGGAAAGTAATTCTAGGAGAGAAAACATAGTAAAGAAACGTGAATAGATCGTCTTGGCTAGAAAGGAAGGTTCCCTTTGGGAAGTCAAGAAACAAAGCTAGAAAGGACGCTGAGGTTTGAACTCTAAAAATTCAGTGTCAGGGTCAAGGGCTTGGGTGTAATCCATTGAATAAGGGTTCTATAGATTAGGGAATCTGAGAAAGGAGAGTATTTCAGATTTTATTATGACAGTCCAGCCGTGAGGGGGTGACGGTAGTGATACAATGAAAAGAGACATAAAGGAATTTACAGGGTAAAATAAACACTATTCTAAGGAGATGTGGATTGATTGCTAATCAGTCCAAATATTATTCCCTAGCGGGACCTGGTATAATAAAGTTTGTCTAAATTGTTTTGTTTAGATTCATCTGTTGACTATTCAATTGTTGAATGCCTACTACGTACTTGGTGCTACTACTCCGTCCCCTGCAGATAGAGCAGGTAAACCAAGCAGCCTCACTCTGGCTGCTAGGGAAGTTCCATCCTAATGGATGCTCTGGGGGTGTGTGGCTTAGGCTGATAGCAACAGTGGGGAGGTTGGGGAACTCATGAGGGAGGACTGCTTTTGCTAGAAGATAGTGAGTTGGAGGTGAGATTAGGGCAGTGCATGTTAAAATGTAGAGCAATGGTAAAGAATGTCTTAGTAGGGAAACCAACAATAGAAGGAGTAATTAGCAAGCCCTATACTACAGAAGTAACCAAATCATTTCCACATTACAAAGTACTGCCTATACATTCATTCCCCTGTGTACACACCTCCTCAGTCTGCTTTTATCATCCGATCTACAGCATGCCCTGAACCCACATTTCTTTAGTGCTCTTTTGGTGTCACTAAATTTTTGCCTATCAAAGAAACAAGATTTGAATAATTCTATTCATTTGCAGCACAGGAAGATATCCGACTATGTCTGATTGCTTCAGGAGTGCTATGAAATATTTTTATTCCATGAAATTCTTTAGGGCACTGCTTCTCAAAATTTAATGTGCATACAAATCACCTGAGGATCATGTTAAAATGCAGCTTCTGATTTTGTATATCTGGGATGAAGCCTGCAATTGTGCATTTCTAAGCTCCCAGATACTGCTGACACTGGTGGTCCTCAGAGCTAACTCTGAAGTCTTGGCATCATGATGTTATTATATCTCACACTGCCCTCTGCCAATGATGGTACTGAAAACGACTGTCTTTATCTTGGAGGTATGAAGCTATTAAGACAAAGATGATAAAAAGAGGAAATTAAGCTGTGGGAAAAAAAAGGCATGTACCAATTTTGTTATTAGTCAAGAGTATGAATCAATGACCAAAGAGAAGGGCATATTACGGGGAAAGACTTCCAGATTGGGTGGTCCAAGGAAGTTTCATAGAAGTGGATGCTTTTGAGTGGATCAGGATTATATTTGTAAAAGAAAGAGAGAAAAAAATTGAGGTTGCAAAATGACATCAGTGTTTTATTATTTTATTGTAGATTCATAACACATTTTGACATCTTAATGCAAAGGTCCTCTCATTAATCTCTCAAACTTTTTCGTTTGTTGTTTTGTTTTGATTTCATGGAACTATAAATTATCATTAAGTTGCATTTCAAGAAAAATATATTGAGATTGATTGGATTTATCGAGTTTAAGGACTATTTGACAAGGCGTTGACGTTTCTTTAATGTTGGCTTCCTGTTGCTATGTTTCTCCATTTATTACAGTCATTATGCTCCTCAAAAAAATTTACGGTCTTCTGGGAATAGTATCTTTTTTAAGGTAGATTTTTTTTTTCCTTAAGTATTGTGTGTATTTTTTGGTTACTCTTGTTAATGATTTTTTAGTAACTCTTGTTTTGGAAAACATTCTCTTTAGTTAAGAACTATCTATTCTTCAGTTTGTACCCCAACACATCATAATACTACAGTTTATTTCCCTATTATATTTTCTAATCAGTTATTGCAGATATATAGGAAAAACTCCTGAAGTTTGCAAACATAACATGATCATTCTTTTCACATATAATAAGCTAATTTTATTATTTTCAAATGAGTCTTTTGAGTTTTTCACATAAATAATAACATCTCAAGATCATGATAATAATTTTCTTATTTGTATTCCATTTATTTTTCTTACCTTACTGCATAGGCCAGAACTTCAAAAAATGCTTAATCGTAATGTTTAATTATGTGAATACCTTTGTTTTCTCTTTTGTCTTTTGTGATTTTATACCCAGATCAATATTGCTGAATCATTATTTCATCTTCTTTATCAAAGCTAATTTGATATTTATGTTTAATTTAATAATTTGATATTATTAAAAATAATAATCCCAGATTACCATTAGTCCTTAATGACTCAACCTTTCTAGTATTGAGTGCTAGTTTTTCTTCCTCTCATGAAGTTTTCAAGACAAACATATGGGTGGTATTTTAATTTTAGCCCTCAGATTGCTGAGATTTTTATACTCATATAAAAAATGGTTTAGGTTAAAACTATTGGGTTACAATTTCCTCTTATTAAAAATCTTTAAACATTTGCTCTTTACAGAAGTTTTAGGTTAAGGCTGAGTTCAGTTCTTCTGTAGCATAATCATTTTCTTCCCTGATTGAATGTCAGAGAGATTTATTGCCAGTTCTCTCTGGTCTCAAAAGATGTCCAGAAAGGGACACATTGGCTCAGCTGTGGTTAGCTCCTCAGGCCTTGGGTACTTCTATGGAGCTGGGGGTGGTGATACATTGCATTATCCAGGCAGCTCCTGCTTTTCCAATGCATGCTTGAATGGAGGCATGTTTATAGAAACAGATGGGGAGCTAAAAGTCTGCCTGGTGGTGGGCAAGATAAAAGGAAAAGACACAATCTGAGCTGTGCCTTGAGATATGATGAGTTTGCCAGGCCATGCAATGGTAGATGGGAACAATTCAATCAAAGAACCAGCATGCATCCATAGCACAGAGATAGAAAAACAGGCAATTTCACACAGGAAAACCACAGGGTGCATGAAGGGAATGGAGCTGAGGCTAGTAGGTAGGATGGGGCCAATTGTAACAATACCCAAAGAAAAATGGGTGTTATTCTGAAGGCAATCACCATTTAAACCAATGACTAATCATCCAAAGTAAAAAAGTGAAAAAAGTATCATCTTATTCATGTTCAGACTTACTATACTGGTAGTCAGCATGGAATTTGTGAGTGGGCCCCCGGGAGCCTAGAGGAGAGATACAGATCAGGAATTGGAAATGGAAATGGATCAGGGACAAATGAAGGACATGTTTTAGGGTTTGAACTGACCAGAGATATAAGGGAGGTAGAGGCAGAGAGAGATAGAGGAGCCAAGATGACTGCTGTTTTCCCAGGGTATACAGAAGCCATCCAGGAAAGAGCTGTAAACAAGGGTCTGGAGGTTGGGAGAATGCTCTGGGCACTAAGAATTTTGTTGATTTATTGTTTAAGAGTGGAACTGAGGAATCAAGTCTCCAAATTAAATTTGGCTTATCCTGGGTCTCCAAGTTATTCTTGGTTTCAGTTCCTTGACCGAAGTACAGGATCTGCCTGCATTTCTCCTAATTTATCTTTTCTTCCTTTATCTTCCAAATATTTGTGTTTTTTTCTCCAGAAGACTATTCAATTGTATTTTAACACTTTCCATCTTCATAATCCTATTTGATACAGAAAAACATAATTTCACTGAAATCAGCAACTAGAAATGGAAGGCACCTTGGGTCATTTTGTCTAACCCATTCTCCCAAAATTTTAATCCCCTTTTAGCATCCTGGACATATTTCTAGTGATAGTAAATTGCTACTTCAGAAGGAAGCCAATCTCTTAGGTTGGACATACTATACTCAAGAGCATGTCCATGTTAGTTCAGCTGGGATGGGTTTAGCTGCAAGTCTTAGGTGACTCCAATTTGAAATTGTTTATACAAAGATGAAAATAGAGTATTTCATCTAATGGGAAGTGCTGAGGTGGGCAAGTTTCACAGTTTGCAAAAAATCAGTGTTTCAACACAATGTCAAAGACCCAAGATTTTTCTCTTTTCACTGGGCTATTCTCCGTGTATTGGCTTAGTGCTCCTCATTGTCACAAGATGGCTGCCATTCTTCTGAGCATCACATGCAATCATCAGACATCCAGCTGAAGGAATAGACTGTATCCTGCTTGACTCTTTATTTTTTAAAATTTTTTGACTCCTTTTTTTTTTTATGAGTGAGAAGACTCTTTCCAAAAGCCTTCAGGAGACTTCCACCTTAGAGTTGCACAGTGACAATGAGTGTGGACAATAAACTATACTACCTGGGTTTGTATTCTAGTTCTACTTACACACTTCCTTGGACAAGTATTTTTAGTTTTTCCAAGCTCTGAATTTCTTCAAAACTTAGATAGTCATACAACCTACTTCATGGGGTGGGAGTAAGGATTAGCATGAATATACATAAGGTACTGGGAAAAGTGCCTGGCATATAGTAAGTGCTCCATAAGTGTCCATTATCATGCATCCAACAAACTAATTGAGCTTCACATCCAGCTCATAATCAGTCACTGGCAAAGGGAATGGGGTTACTGTGAGTGGCTTTGAAAACTCAATATTTTTCCTTGAAATGGGAGCCAAAAATGTGGATTTATATATGGATATATGAATAAAACCTGGATTCTGCTAACAGGGAAGGGGAGAAGGAATAGACAACTCTTGGTGAGGCAACCAACAGTGTTGACCGCAAAACCCACAACTTGCCAGTTACTTTCATTCTATTCATTATCGGTTTGCTGACAGTAGTGATGTTGGGAGAAGAGACTGGAGGCAAAGACAATATTACGTTTAACATAAACAGCTGACACTCAAACAAGGTGGAGGTCCAGGGCACTGACTCTGCCCCTCACCCCTAGTCAAAAATCCACGTGTAACTTCTGACTCCCCCAAAAACTACTAATAACCTGCTGTCATCCATAAGCCTTACTGATAACATAAACAGTTGGTTAACACATATTCTGTGTGTTATATGTATTATATATTGTATTTTATAATACAGTAAGTTAGAGAAAAGGGAATGTTAGTAAGAAAATCATAAAGAAGAGAAAAATACATGGACAGAACTGTATTTATTTATAAAAAAATCAGTATATCAGAGGACCCCCAAAGTTCAAACCTAAGTTGTTCAAGAGTCAAATGTATTGGCCATAAGTTGCTAATCACATATTCTAAATAGATTCATGCTTGAATCCTAAGTGAAATCTGAAAATATAGTTAAAATATCAATTAGTTATGATACCATGTCAAACATCAGTTTAGAAGAACTTATATTTCTATATCAATTTGCAAAGGTTTTTCTCCCTACTTTTCTCCCTTAACTCTCATAACAATCAGGTGATATACAAAGGGTATTATTACCATTCACAGATGATACCGTCATGCTTAGATCTCTAGTAGTAACTTTGGATACAGAGTTAAGAAGTAGCAGATTTCAAACTCAAATTCAGATCACTCATTCCTTAGTCAGAAGTTTTTCTTCTCAATCATAGTGGCTTGCCCATAAAATAAAGACATTCTGAAATGCTTTCTTTAGCCATCATTAGCAGTGGCTCACTTTAATCTTACAGCCGAGAATCAAATATAACGTGCCAGGATATGTGAGCACAGAGCCAATCATGACATTCTTAGCACCATTCATTCCCAGAGAAGTGAACATGCACATTTAGAGTCACTATACTATGGAAGGGGTATCTGGAGTCTTTCATTATTGTGAACATTCTTTCTTTAAGTGCCCAGTGTTAATTGCTAACTTCTATTTTTTTTTAAACCAGAACTGGCAATGAGCCATTTGGAAATGTGATTGCAGAGAATATCCTATATGAGAAACCTCTTCACAAAAAAGAATTGTTCATTTTAAAAAAGTTTCACCCCAGAAAGGCAAAATTGAATAAATCTCCATTAAAAACCATGTGAATTGGCCAGTTATTTATGTTTTTTCTTTCTCAAAAAATTGTCATATTCAATGGAATGGGACAGTTAGTGACCTTTAAAAAACTTTAATTATCATTTTAATAGGAAGTGTTTGACAGGTTTTATAAGAGTGTTATAATCATTGTTATTTGCATCATGGTATGCTCAAAGTTTCTGTCAGAGACTCCAGCTGGGGCCCCCGCCCTCTGGACATCCGGTTAACTCCCTTTACACCCTATTTCTATGGCTCTCTGTGATTTCTAGGTGTTTCTGGGACTTTCTCTTTTATGTTTTTCTTTGCATTTGCACTCCAAGATCCTGGTGGGAGACCAAGGATCTGCTCTAAATGAAACAGGTATGAGGACCCAATCTCTTCACTGGTTTTTAAAACAGATAAATCACTCACTAATCATTTCATGAATTAAACCACCCTCGTAGGGAAATAAATGGAGGTTTATGGGGTAGGGCTACAATGAGAATCATTTAGACTTGCTCTGTCATTTCAATTCCTATCTGGAATAAATGGAGTATTACTCTTCCTCTCTCAACTATATCAGCTTTCCTCTCCCCAAGGTCCTATGTTCTCCATTGTCAGGATATTTTCTCTTACTATTCTCTTTCTAGGAGGAAATCTGGTGTCAACTGGTAGTATCAAATAGTATTTTCCTGCTTCTGTGCATTTCTAATTCACCTTGTTCAGTGTCTAAACCATAGTAAGCATGAATAAAAGACATTATTACAAGTTCACTCATCCGGACTTTCCTCCCCATTCTTTTCCGGGGTAAAACCATAAATTGGACCAGAGGTTGGCAACGAAGGCATGATGGCCAAATCTGGCCACATCTGTTTGTTACCATTTTTTGTCTGTTTGGTTTCACACTCATACTCCACAACAGTTGAGCTGAGCAGTTGTGACAGAGACCATATGGTCTCCTAAGCTGAAAAGATGAACAAACTGGCCCCTTATTGAGAAATTTTGTCCTGATTTAGGCAACATTCTTGAAAATATTTTACCTGTACCTAGAGTTTACTGTTGACAACATTGTTACATATCTTATTTATCTTGGTCCCCTAGCACCTCTGAAATATCTATTCTCCCCATTTTACAGGAAAAAAATTAGAGAAAGACAAATACCATATGATTTCACTAATATGTGAAAACAGAAAACAAAACGAATGAACAAAAACAGAATATAGTCAATAATATTGTAATAACATATGGTGACGACACTTATTGTGGTGAGCATAGCATAATGTATAGAAAGGTCAAGTTGCTGTGCTGTACACCTGAATCTAATATAACATCGAATGTGAATGATACTTCAATTAAAAATAAAACAAAACAAATAAGAATAAAATCCAAAGTGTACAGGGATAGAGTTAAAGATAGGATGGAGTCAAGATGGAAATAATGGAAGTATACTGATATGCTTCCAATAATGGAAGTATGTTGATATATTGATATATCAATTGATATTGATATTAAGTTTCTCCCCAATCTCTTAATTCAGACAATTAAAGCCCAATAGGAATTTCCAGTTCAAAAAAAAAAAAAGAAAGAAAGAAAGAGAAAAAGAAGGAAAATTAGAAAGCGACTAACCAAGAAGTAGTACCTGACAGCTTTGGGATTAGTACAAACTGATGTGTTGGCACACTCCAGATGATACCCTATTCCATTTACTCTGAATTTTTGAGGTAAATCTGCTTGCTCATTCCCTTCCCTGAATGTGTCATGGGGTAGGAGATGCTAAAATGGAGAAGAAACAACTGCAGATTAGTTCTTATGAACTCTGCACTCCCTGGAGTGGGATTAAAAGACATGGAAATGCCCCAGAGTCCAAGAGCTACTAATGATGCATAGGTGCCTCAGAGCCCAGCTGCTGCTTTGGCCACATTTTGCCCTTCATTGGGGGCTGTTGGCTTGGTCTTCTCACTCTGAATTCAGTGCTCTGTCCACTATAATAAGCAGACTGTTGAATAATGATAGCACAAATGAATGATCATGATTTCATTAGGAAAACACAAAAGAAGAAATGAAATTTTGTGTTGGATTCCAAATGTGGCCATCATTAATTCCTTACTTCTTTGTAGGTGGAAATTACTCCTCACCTCTGGTGGATGTTGAGTCTAATCCCTTTCCCCTTGAATCTGTGTGATCTTGGGGGAAGATTTGAGGTAGGACTTTTTTTTTTTTTATGATAGTCACAGAGAGAGAGAGAGGCAGAGACACAGGCAGAGGGAGAAGCAGGCTCCATGCACCGGGAGCCAGACGTGGGACTCGATCCCGGGTCCCCAGGATAGCGCCCTGGGCCAAAGGCAGGCGCTAAACCGCTGCGCCACCCAGGGATCCCTGAGGTAGGACTTCTAACATTGGGTTATAACAATTCGTCAACCTCTACCTGGGGCTCTTGGAAGGCTCACCCTCTCAGAACCTCACTGCCATTCTATGAGAAATGAGAGCCACATAGAGAGGTGTTCTCTCAAAGACCTCAGCTCATCTCAGCCAAGAGCCATGTGAGAGTGCCATGGTGGATGGCTAACCCAATGGAACCTTCAAGATACTGCATGAGAAATCCTAAGCAAAAAGCAAGCACCCAGACAACCTGTAAGTGTGTGAAAGTTAATACATTATTGTTTCAAGTCACCACATTTTGGCATAGTTTTATGTAATTACACATAACCAAATAAAAATTTGAAAACAAAAAGGCAATTTAATTACATACAAGATGAACATGTTTTGTGAAACCAGTTAAACCAATAAAGAAGCTCATTGTCCAACTAAAGGCAGAAAAAATAATCCCCTAAAGTTAGTGTGACAAAACAAGGTTTCAGATTTCTTTTACTCTTATGTCTTTTGAAGAAGAGGTTGGGGTGAGATGCGTGCAGGTGAAAGAGGTTTCCACAGCATAATCATGTCTCAAAGTTGTTCATTGTTAGCAAGAGAAAAGTTTCCCCTATAGATGCTGCAGGCAGAAGAATCTTACACCTGGTGAAAAGTAATGAGGTACAGAACAGAAGTTTCTCAGTACCTTCCCAGGACAGATCCAGGAATGAAGATTTCCAAAGCTTTGACTTAGAGAAGGGGAAACCTGGTTGGAGGAAGGACAAAGGCATAAAAGAGGGAAGAACAATGTTGGAGACACTTCAGGAACACCTGGGTTTCCACCCAAGGCTGACTTTGTATCCCTGAAAGGTAATCCTATAGGAAGAGGGAATCAATGCTTTGCTCTAACTGTGGCTCCTCATGGGTACTCTCAGCTGGCTAATAAAACTGTCTACACACCTCGCAGTGAATTGTTTCCATGCTTTGAGATCTCATTAGCATCTGGATTTCTTTTTTTTTTTAATTTTATTTATTTATTTATTTATTTATGATAGTCACAGAGAGAGAGAGAGAGAGAGGCAGAGACATAGGCAGAGGGAGAAGCAGGCTCCATGCACCGGGAGCCCGATGTGGGATTCGATCCTGGGTCTCCAGGATCGCGCCCTGGGCCAAAGGCAGGCGCCAAACCGCTGCGCCACCCAGAGATCCCAGCATCTGGATTTCAACGAGCTTGTTTTCCTCACTGAGAGAAGGGTTATCATCTTGTGGAGTAAAGAGTGCCTGAAAATGTCTCCCTTCAGCTTGAGATCAAGGAAGACCCAACATTGTGTTTCTGTAGTTTTGAAAGGAGTGTGTGTGTTCAACAAGGTCAGTTCTCTGAAACAGTAGGTATTAGCCCTTCCTTCACTAACATCTCCCACCCCTCCCCCAAGCTTGTTTCTTCTACTCTCTCTTCCTCCCTCCCTCTAGTGCTGGGTATACTACTCCCTGCCCCCGCTCCCCAAATCTGCTCTGCACTTACTTCTCCCTGGCTCTGCACAGGAAAACTGACTTACAATAACCTCATCAGTGCCCCCCCCCCCCCCCCCCCCCCGTTCTGGTTGAGTTCAGCCAATGGGGAGCCCAAGAGAAAAGAGTGAAGGGAGAGATAAAAGTGAGATCACCATATTTATTTCTTTGGCTCTCTCCCTCACTCACCTTGAACCAGTGGTGTCTCTTGCCTGAAGGTCTGAGCTCCTCTCATGACACCCCTCTCTGCAGGACTCTCATTTGGGTCTGGTAACCACTCCCTCCCATCCTCTCTTGGGCCTAGAAATGTTAACAGCTGTGCTTTTATTAGCTCAGGGTGCTGCAGTAACCCTTATGGCTTCCCTACAACTCTGTAAATAGTCTTTTTATTAAATTTATTAAATTTGCCTGGAATGATCCTAATTTCAGCATGCCATCTATTTCCTGCTAGAACCTGATGGATACACTATTCTACACTATTGGTCATTACATCTTAATACAAATGTAGTTCAAGGGTTTTTTTTTTTTTTCCTTCTTTGGCTCTTTGTGATTTTAAGTCCAATCATGGCACTAAAAGATTTTTGGTTCCCAGGAATTTCATGGATAAACAGTCAGGGGGAGTTTGCACTGGTTGGGGGAGGAAAGGGCAAGAAGATG
Organism: Canis aureus; assembly: GCF_053574225.1. Lineage (NCBI taxonomy): Eukaryota > Metazoa > Chordata > Mammalia > Carnivora > Canidae > Canis > Canis aureus. The sequence continues at coordinate 91,360,242 of NC_135611.1, read as the reverse complement.
AAAATCTGCTCCTCATGAATCACAACAAAGGAGTCCTCCACTTATTCTGACATTCATTTTACATAATACCCTGCCCCTCAACACCATGAAAGCATTAGTTACGTTAACTAACGGCCAGGTGAGTGTGGAGAGCTAGTTTTCTTCTTCTTGGTGTGTCTGGGTTGGAAAATGAATACAGAGGATGCAGGGGAGAGAGGGAAGGGTGTTACAGGGGGTGTGTCCCAAGACAAACCTATTCTACACTGATTGTGCTCAGAAGAACCATGACTAGGCACACAGCTTCTTGAAGTGGAAAATACAGGTTTTCAATGTAATTCCTGCCTTTTCTGTTGTGATTAGTTTTAAAACCTCTGTGCTCTCACAAAATTTAGGTGGTCCTGGGGATGCTGTTAAGGGTCTCCTGAATAATTTCCGAGTTTTCTATACTGAAGATCTTATGAAAGATATTTTATCACAATGGTCATTGTCACTGCAAAGTCTCTAGTGATCCTCTGTTGCTTAGGACACGACACCCAAACCTTAAGATTGATGTTCCAAGTCCTATAATCTGGATACAGGCTTTCTCCTCAGCCTCACTCCTATTCTTAGCCCCTCTCCTCTCTTTATTTTTCCATGCAGATTAATCTTCAGCCAAATCAATTTCTTCATTTCCAAGCATGCTATACAAGATCTCCCTTGTATGTGGCCTCCACAGGACCTTCACTCTGCTCCTCTGCCAGCTGGAAGTCCCTTCCTTAAAATACCCAGCTTCCCACTGGGTAGTAGGCTATGGTAGGAAAGGGTGCTTGATTTCACATTTTGAGCACCTCTCTTGCATAGCACAGTACCTTGCACATTCTAAGTATCATCAAAAGAATTTGTGTAGTAAATTAAAGTAGCTGGTCCAAATGGCAGTTTTTCAGAAACTGTTTCTCATTTTCTTTGCTTGAGAAAAACAGGCAAAGTTGAGGTTGAGAAGTGAGAGAGGTAGACAGCAAGAGTTCTGTACTGCAGGATAATCCTTAACTCTTCCTTTCCAAAGCAACATCTATTTGTCTATCTGTCAATAGATCCACGGCGATCTAATAGGTTACATTCATGCACAACTATAAGCACAGGGATGAAAAAGAAATTAAAGAGAAATCTTCGTTATCACTGTTTGCCAGTAGTAAGTACTCCAGAAATACAAATTCCACGAGGGATTGATAACATGTACGTTTTTCAAGGTGCTGTTGGGAAGGGAACAATTTCTTTCATGGTTCCTCCATATTTATCCTGGTAAAGAAGTAAGACAATAGAATCCAGAAGAAAGCAAGGAACTGAAAAGACAGAGTTCAACATTTTAATATTTTTCTTTCTGATTGGAAAAATGTCCTATTCTGGTGTTTGATGTTTGCAAAAAGTTTCCTTCAGCAAGGAGTTAAGGTTAGATGTGGCCCGGTGCCTAGTGAAGTCCTGTGGGAAGGCCAAAGGAAGGCAATGGACAAAGCAGTACGGAAAATGTTACTTCCAAACAGTTTTATTCCCCAAAGATGGGCCCCAGCTCTAACATTTACCCTGTACCTTATAATAGCATTTGGGGAATCATTAAAAGCGTTTGGTGTCACTATTTTAATTAAGAGTGAAAGTTCTACAAGGGCCAGACATGCCGAGGCTCTGTCAGTAGTGGTCATAGGGGAGAAGTGGAATGTCAAATAAACGCAGGCTCTTGGCTTCTACCACAGTCCTAGAACCCCTTATTTAAAGCATGTTTGGAAAGCGTATTTCCTCTAGCGAGGAAAGTGAAGCTGGTACAATAAAGTGCGACACTAGGCATTCTCCCTAAATCTCTATCCAGATCTGTACCTCTGTCTGTAACACGTATGTCCACTGAAATGCGGAATCCATAGTCAACTAGTGAAAAAATTTACGTTTTTTTGCTGAAGATCATAAAAGTGTTGTAAAATTGGGTGTGTGGAAAGCTAAACTTCAATCTTGAAATGTGACTTATGACAGCATCTGCCACGTGTGGACCCTCCCTCTTTGAAGCTTTATCCTTGGGTACCCAGCTTGCATGACATACGTGACTTGACATCTGTGATGTAACACGACATGCATATTGTGATACCTTCTTTCAGGATTGCACAATGTGTCATTTTGTTGACCAACAGTACTCTCAAAGTGTACTTTCTTCAGGTTACTCTACATCTCCGCACCTTTTAGGATGAACAAAGGGCTCTTTTTTTTCAAATTCCTAATTTATCATGACATAACTGCTGAATGAGCAGATTCTGTAACCTAACTCCATTCTTTTGGCTTTGGAGGGGATCCAGGGATGTTTACTTTAAGTACACTGCAATCTTACTATAATAAAATACTGTTTGTGAAACATTTCCCAATAACCGCTTACATTAGGATGTTACGCCGTGAGCGATTACTACTCTACCCAGGGTACACTATATCAGAGAAAACACTAAACTTTAACTATTTCCTCCTTTGGGAATCTGAGAGATCACTTTGCACAGATTAATGTGTTATGTATTCTATGCTCTGTAAAACTGGCACTTGACTGCAGATTTTAGTACCCTTGCCCTTTGTAGAGAGCTATGTCCATGAAAGCAGGAATTCACAAACACAAACATGTGATGATCCTACATATATTTAGAGAACACTTCAGCATGCCAAAAAAAAAAAAAGAAAGAAAAAAGAAAAAGTAATTTACGTACAACTTTGCTTGGCCCAGCAGTACCACGTTCAGGAAATACCTCCAGAGCTGCAGACACTAGTGTGTTAATGTCTTTGATTACTTTCATATGGTACACTTGGAATTGTTAAAACACAGCTGCCACACATCAGAAGGTACTAGAAACAATCTGTTGGACAATACAGCAAAATGGCAGTAAATGAATTTCAGAAATACCCTATGCTAGTTACTAGGGGATGATTTACATGAAAAAAGAAAAACAACAAAAAAAATTTAAAAGTGCCAAACACATCAGGAAATATCCCCAAAAGTCACTAGTCTTTTTGGGTCTTAAACATCCCTTCAATACTCTGCTGTAATCCTAACTGGGGTAGGGGGAAGGAATATATATAAATATAAAATATATATAAATGTAAAAAAATATTTAACAGATAGGCATATAGTATGTGAATGTAAAATATATAAAATATGTAAGTGTAAAAAATATGTATACTTTCCCCAATATTGATTAATAAAGTGTTTTTTTCTCTCCTCAAGATAGTTTTGTTTGTTAAGAGCAAAAACTTGACAGTTTTAGAGGATTAATTATTATCCAAAGGTAGAAAAATCACCTTGCAGGAGCAAATCTCAAGGGGTGAATGGGTTTCTTTCCCCAGCTTCTAAGTGCTGTGACATCTCATCTAGCATAGACAGTTACATATTTTATTCTTAAAACTTCCCAATGAAGATGATTCAGCAGTGTGTCTTAGAAGCTCATTTGGTGTCAAACCAGTCACATGAAAGAACTTGGAAAACATCACACACAATCCCAGTGGGTATGCAAAGTTACTAAAACACAAGGGAGGGACCTGAATTCTGTTCCAAACAGGGTCTCTGGCTACAATACGTTTAAACAGGCACAGTTTTGAGGATGGGAATCGCCACAAAGTATGAGGATGGTGTTAGCGTTGCTAAGGGAGCAAATGTGATGCTTTAAGTCACTGATAGATCACAAATTCTCAGTAGCAAGGTGTTGTTTTAACAGCACTAGGTTAGAAGCGGTGCAGCCAGAACAATCGAGATCTGGTGTTCCAGCAAAATGAATGCTAAGTATGAGATGAGCAAAGGGTGAGGCCACAAAGACGACGGAGGGAGACATGAACTTGAAAATCATTTGTCAGCACACACGAACAAATCACAACTCCCTGCTCAGTTTGAGGCAGGAGTCCTCATTCTCATTTACCTGGAAAATGAGTAAGGCGAAGGGTCTAGGGACACCCTTTCTTATGTTGACCTATGGTGAATATTCACCCCAATGACAGAGAAATTGAAAATGAACATTTAAAATTAATTGATTCGAACTAATTTTTAAAGAGCACTTACTAGCTGCCAGGCAGTAACGTGTTTGGGGAATATAGCTGGGAATAAGATAGACAAATGTCCTGGCTTTTTTAATACTTACATTTTGTTGGAGATAGACAGGCGATAGATAAGTAACCAAAAAAAAAAAAATCAAACAAGATAATTTCAGCTAATGATAAGTGTCATTAAAACCATAAAACTACATAATGTGCGGGAGGGACTGTGGGTGGAAAGATGGGATAAAAAATTGTATAGTCAGAGAAAGCCTCTCCGAGGAAATGGCATTTAGGCTGAGATCTGAATGACAAGAAGGAGCCCACTTTACACAGCTTGGAGGGAGAATATTCCAGAGAGAGGGGGAACAACAAATGAAAAGACCCTCGGGTGAGAGCCAGCTTGGAATGTTCCAGGGACCGATAAGGCCGGTGAGGAGTGAGGCCTGAGCATAACAGGCAAGGCGCGAGGCGCTTCTGCGTCAGCAGCCTGAATATTTTCACATTTTACAGCTGAGTTCAGAAAGGCGACAAGCTCTTATAGGATACCAAAGATCATTTCTGACTGTGGATGTAATCTCAGCTTTCACCTGTGTCCCCGGATGCCAGAACACCCATGTGTCCTCAGAAGGACGTGCGTGGAGTCCAGCTTGCTGTTCCCCTAAATAGATCTTGGTCTTGGGAGTCATGCAAATGTAAGTGGCTGAGCCCCTGGGAGTGGATGTAATTGTCTCTCAATTTGCTGCTCCCCCGCGTGTCTGTGTCCTGTCCAGCAGCATCCATCTCCCTGGGGACTCACCTGCCAGGGTCCCTGTCGCCGGGGAGCCCATCAGTGTGTGAGGCCGCCCCCACTGAGGCGTCTGGGGCACTTCCAGCAGCCAGGCCACCTGTGGATTTCTTAGCCTCTCCTGTGAGCACATGACCTCCAGCAGTTCCAGGATCTGTTCCAGGCCTGCGATGAGGTTTTTTTCAGGTACGGATTGGGCACTTTCTGGTTTTGCAAATGTTATTTTCCTGGCCTTTTGTGTCCTTTACGACAAGCAGTGCCCCGCATGTACTGTCCGGCCAGATGGAAATGCTAATTCCTCAGGCTACTGCTCTAGCCACACACCCTTCATGTTTCAGGCCCAGCAAAGCCTCTGGCTCTATCTCTGGGAGCACATCCTTCTGGGTTTACTCCTGGTTCTTTGCTTGGGGGGGCCTTCAATGAACTCCCCTCCCATAGCCTGTTAAGGATGGGTGGGCCGCTCCAGACAGTAGGGCATTTTGTGCCGTGCAGAAATGCACCAAGGTGCTGGGGGCCTGTTCCCTGTTGGCCAAGCTGTGCCCCGATAAGGGGGCTGTCAGCCTGAAAAAGGTGCACCTCCTTGCAACTTGGCCACTAAGAGGATGCATTTTTCTGGAATTTGCACAAAGACACTGTTTGTGCTGCCCTGACAGGTGTTGGTAGGAGTGGTTCATTTCTCCATCCTAATGACATCCTCTGGGAGCCAGCCTAGATTTTTCATTGTCTCTGCCCTTCCAACGGTCTTTCCACTTGGCAGAGAGAACACGGGCCAGCCCTAGGTCTCTTCACAGAGCTTCTCATGCAAGGAACCCAGGTGGCTCCTGCCCTAAGCACTCAGATGCTACCCGAATGCTGCAAGAGAGGAAGCTCGTGCACGTACCTCAGTGCAGGAAGTGGGCATTCTTACAGCACTGCAGGTAGGAGGGTGAGTATTTTCACTTGCCTCCAGAAACTTCCCTGAAGTTTTAGCAAAATGGCTTTCCTCCTGTTTGGCGGAGCCACTCAGTGAGTAGCACAACCCGTGACTCCACCGGTACATGCCTCCATGGCTGATTAGCATGAGCAGTTGGGGTGAGAACATGCCCTTGGCTCTATGTGAGTCAGATCTGCAGCGGGAATCTTCCAACAGGAAAAGATGGAACTCCTTTTGAAAAGTTCTTGTCACCACCCACTAATGCAAGACTGTAGGCCTCTGCAGGTTCTTCCCCTTCCCCCAGGTTTCTCAGAAATCCTTCCATAGTACATCCAGGGAATCCAAAGAAGAAGTCAAGTTAGTTGCCATGTACTGTCTCTGCTTTTGTTTTTCTGACACTGCTCCCCATGTCCTGTGCTTGGTGTGGGTCCAAGTGTGATGTCTACTTCTGCCTTGACTACTAGATATTGATACATTTGCCCGTCCCGATCACCTTACCAGGGGAACTGTAGCCTCCGATGGGCCCAGCTGCTCCTTTGGCAGGCCGCTGCCCCCAGGGCTCCTCCGCCACCAATGGCCAAGTACCCATGAGATACCACAGCTGTTCAGAATCCTGTTGTGAAACGGGGGTGGAGGTGCACTTTTCCTCTCTTTAGCCTTCTGTTAGCACTAGAGGGTTCTCAAAGCAATAACCTATGTGCTCTAAGATCTCAGCTCTGGATCTCCTGAGCAGCTCTATCATTTTTACTTCTATTATCTCAGCTTGCCTCAGGACTCAGACATAGGGTGGAGGACTAGGCCAGGAGCTCATCCAAGTGACAGATGCTCTGATGTATTCATAATCACCTCTCCCTGGCTCTGTTCCTAACCGAGCTGCACTTGCTTCCTTTTTTCCATCCTGATGAGACCTGCCTGGGAGGCTCCTTAGCTCATCATACAAATCGACTTATGGCAGGCCCACCTTGCCTGTTTGCCAGACTCACAAAGCTCACCCCCCACATATATTGTCCAAGTGCAATTATGCTATATATTTTTCTATTTGCTGTCCCTCTCTCCATTTGTTCTATAAGGACATTTGAAACACTCAGCCACTTTGACAGCCTCTTAAGTGACAAAATACATTAACCAGAGATTCAATCAGTCATCTTCTTCCACATTCTATTAGTGGAGTAATGTTTCAAAAGGTTATAATTAGGATGAATTTGTTTGGCAGCTAATGAGGTCATCATGCATCAAAAATGTGGAGTAAAAAGTTGGTCTCTGTTTTCATTGGTATTCAAGAGTATGTGTAGCAGTAGAGACAGTAAAACACCTGATTTGAAGTGTAAGTTGTAATTGTTTCAAGCAGCTTAAATCCCATCATTAGGTAAAAGAGAAAAAAAAATCCATCATTAGGTGAATGTACCACTATTCTCGGCTGGGCATTTTTTTATTTTCGGCTGGGCATTTTGTGCAGGTGCATGTATATGGGTTTCTGTGTATAAGTTTCAGAGACATTTAATCACCTCCTCCTTCCCAAAATAATGTGTTTCGTTTTTTTGTTTTGTTTTGTTTTGTTTGTTTGTTTGTTTTTTATGGGTAGGACATTCTAGTGCAGAACATAACATATAAAGTTGTGGGTGTTGTTGGTGAATAAATTTCATGGATTGACAGGTAGCTCAGGGTTAGAGCAATGATTCCTTTTTTTAAAGGATTTTTCATCCAACTCTCAAACTGTTGCAAATTTGGAAGTTTTACATTTAATTAGCAAAACAGATGACCAGTGTGGTGCTGGTAAGTGTGTACTGGCTCTCCAGGAAGGGGGTATCAGAGGAAAGAGCAGATTTGTGGCATGATCATCTACTTCCCTGATGTAAATACTTCCATCCTGTGGGGTTTCAAGATGTCAACGTGATGAACATGAACTTGGGAAGAGGTGCACAGGAGTGCACAGTTCTAGAGTATTTAAACCACATAGACACAATGCATGACAGTAACCTCAGAAACAGAGATGAGAGTAAAATGTAAAAAACTAAAAAGCAAGTGATGGGTTTTGGGACTCCTGGGTGGCTCAGTGGTTGAGTGCCTGCCTTGGGCTTAGGTTGTGATCCCGGTGTCCCGGGATTGAGTCTCACATCGGGCTTCCTGCATGGAGCCTGCTTTGCCCTTTGTCTGTGTCTCTGCCTCTCTGTGTGTCTCTCATGAATAAATAAATAAAATCTTAAAAAAAGAGAAAGTGATGGGTTTTGACTATTTATTACCTTTGTTTTTAATGTAAGTTATTTGGTTATGAGTTGACTTATCTTAATTTAATAATGGCTGTGTTTAAGGAGCCACATTCACAAAATGCATGAAAGGTTAACGATCAACTCTTGGGAACTGGTAGGAACGGACTCCAGTGCATTAGCACCTACATCCTGTTACTCAGGACTGTGGTACTTGGACTGGGATCCAAAGATCCCACTTTGGAAACTGAAAGCTACACAGTCTCATGAACACTCTGTACCATGAACACTGACAAATAGATGAGAACTGGTGGGTTCTCCATCATTTGTGGATGACGTCAGAGTGGACTTTCATCATCATAAAACCCCAATTCCTTAGAATCCTTAGGAAAACCTCTCAGTTGACTTGTTTTTAATGTTTTTATAAAATAAACAATTTATAAGTCTGATTTAGTGTTTGCTCAGAAAGGTTTCTAAGGCAATATATTCATTCATTTCTTAAAAGAAAAAAATCTCTGCTCTGGAAAAGGCTTGCAGGTTGGTATCATAAACATCCTATGTACCATAAAAAGACCAACAGACAACCAAATGAACAACAATACAAGGAAAGGTAAAAGAACACAAGTCAGGAAGGGAAGGTGCGCGGATGGTGTGATCTGCATCTGCAGCCCCACCCCCACCCCCCAGCTGGCCACCATCCCCCGTTCCAGTCTGCCAGCAGACATGACAGGCCTGGCAGGAGGGGCTCTGCCCAAGCAGATGTGCAAGTGCTCAGCCGAGGCAATCACATCCCTTCCCTCTGGAATTTGGACTGCAGGAAAAGAAAGGATTTGTCCAGTCAGTGATAGGAGTTGAAGCTAAAACAAGGTCATGAGGTAGCACCTGGGCCAGGTAGTGAGTTATAAGTAGAAATTATGAGCCAGCAGAGGGGGAGCGATGTGCCGAGGGAAGAAGGAGACAATTCTGCAAGAGGGAGAAACGAGTAGCTCGTCTCCAATCGATTTAAATCCCCGTCAGCTGGCCCGTTCTGGGCCATGCGTAATCTTTTTAATAAGCCAAGGTGAAAAGTAAGGGGGAGGGAGGGAATATGCTACACAGCACTCACTGCATCATAGGTAGGATCCTTAATTGTACAGAAAGAGGAACTGAATTTAGTACTTGTGCTGTTTTTTGTTTTGTTTTGTTGTTTTTTTTTCTGTTTTGCCAGTGTTTGCTGTGTGGATCCTTAAAATGCTGAACAGAAGAATGGACAAATGTTTTCGTGGGAACTCTATACATGAGACAGAACATGCTTCACATGGGTCATTTCTTAGATTCATCCTTAACTGCAAAAGCCTCGAATTATTAAATAATTCAGAGAAGACATTTTACTGGGAGCTAAGTATTCATGGTTCAGCTACGTAGCTTTTCGAGAATTCAACCTGAAATAAAAGTCAGATAATCTTGGAGTACCCTTTGAATATCATGTATCAAAGGCAGCTGTGTGACAAAATTAAAGTCAAGCTTCTCATTTGTCACGTCTTCCACAGCCCCAGCCAGCATCCCATGTGACTGCTGTAGGTTTTCTGGTGATAGCGCTTAGGCAGGGTACTATCTTCAAAAAAAAAAAAAAAAAAAAAAAACTTGGAAAAAGTAATATTTCCATGAATTTCTGTAATATGCAAGGTTCTTTGTTTACGGTCTCCCATTGGAACTCCTTAGTGGTAGGAGATAGGTAGGCATTATCATCCCCATTTTTTACACGGGAACACTGAGGCTCAGAGAGTTGGTGCCCTACCTCATGTCGCACAGCTACAGAGTATGGGAGCTGGGACTTCAGCTCCAGTAATGATGACAACAATAGCTAAGATTTACTGAGCTGTAGCCACGTGCCAGCTTTGTCATAAGTATGTATCATCCCCATTGGATGGATGAGAAAACTGAGAATACTCCTCACCCAAGTCACTAACACTTAAGAAGAGATAAAGGTTTTAAATGCTGATTTTTAAGTTTGTAGGCTTTCTTTGAAGCTGTGAGCCAGTTAGTAGCTGACAGTGGGGGCAGGTTTGGAGAACAGAGGAAGCTCATCGTATGGGGTCTGAGGGCTAAAGACCAAGGGAAGTTAGCTGAAGCAGGAATGGGAAGTTTTATTTTTTTATTTTTTATTTTTTTTAGGAATGGGAAGTTTTAGAGATACATTACTGATTGGAGGCAGGCCACTTAGGACTGGAAACTGGGAAAACAAGTGAGAAAAAGTATAATATCTGAAGAGGTAGGGAGTGGACATGATGGAGGACAGAGATTCAGTAAGCTGGATTTTAGGAAGCTATTGGTTGGTGTCTTTCCTCAACGATGGAAGAGTATATCTTGGTTTTCTAAAAAGCAGAGGCTCTTCCCTAGGGCCTCTGGGAGATTGAGAGAACAAGTCTTTTGGCCAAGTAGAGGACAATGAGGGAGAGCTAATTACTGTATTATTAGATATACTGGAGGTCAATGAATATTTGCCTTTGCTATAAAATTATTTACCCATTTGGAGCCCATACCTTCAAGACTTGCTTACACTACATGATTTTAGCCTCAGGCCCTAAGTGACTGGATGTTGCAGCAAATATCCTTGTATCATGGTGGCCCTGAATTCTGCTACCGACTGGTGAGTTTTCTATTCTAGGGATACCCGTACTGGCTTCATCATACCCTAAGTATAAAACACAACAATAAGATTACTTTCTAAAGTACCTGGGTCAAGCGTTTATTGTATTTACAGATATCCTGAGGCCATCCAGATGGAGAATCTGGAATCATCTCTAACATTTCCACAAACCCACCCATATTCTTTTGCCCCCCCCCCCCTTGCTATGATCTTGTGGATTGCCAGACTGGCATCATCTTTTGCCTGAATTTGTACCAGGGCTGTTACACACCCCCTTCTCATCCATCATCTCTGGTGGGTCTCTTCCTTCCTGGAGCTTCAGTCACCTGACAGATGCCAAAGTTCCCATGTGCATCCCCTCCCCTGATCTGACTTCGCATCTGTTCACTGACCATGCTCACTTGCACGTCCCATTGGCACTTCAAACTCAACATGCCTAAACCAGGACCAATAGCTTCCTCCTGCCCCCGCCCAAACCAACTGCTCAAATGTCCGACATCGGTGTCAAGACCTTCCTATCTGCACGAGCCAGAAGTCTTGGTTGTTAGCTTCCATTCTTCCCTCTCCATCACCAGTATAATAAGTTGGTGTAACTGGACGTGATATAGCCATGCCAGCCCTCTTCAGACTAATGCACTCTCTAAATGGCAACGAGATGTGCTTTCTAAAATGCAGATGGGATCACGTCATTCCTCCAGTGTAAAAACCCCTTAATTGCTTTCTGTGCTCTCAGGATAAAATGGCAGCTCGTTGGAGTGACTCAAGAGGTCCTTGCCCATTGAGAGCTCCCCACTCCCTTCAGGTCTAACTTCCTGTCACCTCCACACTTGTACTTCCTTTGGTATACGCTGCTCCTTCCCTGCTTCTGAGCCTTCATTCCTGCTGCTTCCTTGCCAACATTTATCGCTTATGACCTTCCACTTCTTTAATTCAGATTACTTTTCAAATCCCAGTTTAGATGTTGCCTTCTCCAAGAAGCCTTCCATGATTCTAGAGATCAGGTTAGGCGTTCCTCCTATGAGCATATACTACATTAGCACTTGGTACAGTCTGCTGAAATTGAAGTTTTTTCCTCTGTCACTGGGCTTATCACCTTAAGGGCACGGACTTGTTCATTTTCAATTGCAAAACAGCGCTTAGTACTGCATCTGACACAGGCTTGATATTCAGATTGCTTATGCTATGTACACTGTATCCAAAATACCTACCTGTCGATTAAATAATAATGGCATCAGTGGAAATTCAGTGGGCAATGAAGCCTTATTTGAGGTCCCCAATGCATTATACTAATATGAAGGCAGCTGAGAATTGTTGCATATCTTCTTGTAATCTTTTGTCCCAGAGGCATTTTAATGGAAATTTGAGTCATTCTTTTCAAATTCACTTCCATTTACTTTACAAAATGACTTCAGCACCTGTCTCTCTCTCTCTCTCTCTCTCTCTCTCTCTCTGTACCAGTGTTTTGGAGGCTTTAACATTCCTCTTAATGACTTCATTTCCACTTGGCCTCAACCACACCAGCTGGCCAGACCAGAGTCACACAGAACTGTCCCATGTCTGCATCTAAGACTCTGAACTTCACTTTGGAAACTCTGCTTCCTGTCCTCCCATTCTCTCACCATCAGAGTCAGCATGTCCAATGCCTTCTTCTGGCTTCTTGAAGCTTCCTGGTTCGGGGTCTAGCCCACCTGTTGTGTCACCTTGCCTCTCTGTTACGGACCTCGACACCGGCTGTTCTGACGCTGTGTCTGCCATCATATCCAGATCCCTCAATCTCTTTAGATTTAACCACTTGTCAGTGGTTTGGAACCTGCCATGGAGGGTTTGCTAGGGCAGCAACAACAACTCTAAGACGTCTCTAGGATCAATGTCTTAAGATTCAAGCAGAGTTTCTGGACATCAGAAAGGCCCTCAATTAGTGGGGTGCTGGGTGGGTGGGACAAAAGAAATTGGGAATGTGTGTGAAGGCATTTTGTGGTTGATACAATGACAAGGGAGCTTCCTCAGCATTTAGCAGATGGGAATTGACAGCGTGCACAGGTAAGAAAGCAGTGTCCTCCCCTCGCAAATGGGGACGGCCCCTCCTTCATACGGTATCGCCACAGCCACGCTGCGCAGGTCCCCAAGACAAGTACCATTTATTCCACTTTTTGAGCTCCTTTGACAGTGACTCTTCAGGACCACCTGGGTTTGTAGTAGGTGTTCAAGAAAGGCTTGTGAAAAAAGAGTTCTGTGTCCCTACAAAATTGTATGGGATGAGAGTTTTTGTGGCTCGACCAGTGACTTCCCATTGACATACATTTTAATTTCAGAGGCGCTTTATCTCCACTTCTGATTGACTCTTAATTGGCAGTGGCTCCTAGCACTGAGAAAGCTCAGTTATTAAAATGGAACCCTGCAGGGAATCCATTTGTAAAGCGATAAATCCTTTTATAGTGTGAATAATCACCCATTAATTGATCTGGTTTGTAAATTTGAATTTTCGTATGCTGCATTTTTTCCCCTTAAATGTGGGCACAACCACAGTCTCCTTACTATCATCTCAGAGTTCAAGAAGGGTCTAACATGGACAACAGTTATTCTGTCTCACAACTGAGTCCTTTCTAGGAACTTCCAGGCTTTCCCTTCTATTAACTTCTTTTATAGGACATCTGGAACAAGTCTATTTAAATAATGATTCGTTGCTTGTGAAACTATTGGTCCGTTCACTTCGTTTTAAAAAACAGCAGAGAAACTTATTTGTCGCTGGGGTTCTCTGGGCTGCTCCTCACAGATTTTAAAATGGTATTGTTTCTAGAGAGTTTTCTCTAATAGAGAAAGGCTGTCCGCCTCCCAAACTTTCTCACTAATGAAACAGGGTCTCAGAATGGCCCGCAGAACATTGCCACGTAAGTATCGGTGGCTGAGATGACAACAGAATTCAGATCACCTCATCTCTCATTACAGAGCTGCCTCTTGGGCACCTTGGGTGGCTCAGTGGTTGAGCATCTGCCTTTGGCTCAGGTCATGATCCCGGGGTCCTGGAATCAGGTCCCACACTGAGCACCCCGCAGGGAGTCGGCTTCTCCCTCTGCCTATGTCTCTGCCTCTCTCCCTGTGTCTCTCATGAATAAATAATAAAAAAAAAATTATTTAAAAGGAGCTGCCTCTTGACTAAAGAACATTTTCTTATTTCTGTGGAAGTGTATTCAGGATGGCTTCCCATGAATGACATGATGCTGTTTTGAGCAATGGTCACCCAGCAAGTCACCTTAGAGAGTGTCACAGGTGTCTGTCTATATGGCCCATTCATATGAATTCCATTCCTAGCTTATTTTCTAGAAATGAACTCTGTTACACTAGGCTTTCCATGGGTAAACCCATGCTTGATAATATTTTGCCCTGCTGCTTTGGGTATTATAACAGTTCATGCAGAAAGTACTGGATTAGCCTCATCATAGATGATGATGGGGGATACAAATGTGCACGGAATATTATTACCAATAATTATAGAGGGAACAGTTAGCCTGGTGTTCAATCCAGGATGCCCTGGAGTGTAGGTTATAACAAAAAGAATCTTAAATGGTCTGAAGATACCTGTTTCTCAAGTAATAGTCCCATAGGGGTCTTGGGTAACATTAATTAATATTTAGCATAACTACAGGAGGTTTTTTTTTTTTTTATTACTTAAGGTTGCTATGGCATGCTTTTTTTTTTTTTTTTTCATTTCCATTTCAGCTTTTTTTCCCCGCCCCTTTCAGATTGACACGGGCATCATTCTCTATAATATATTTTCCTTCTATTATTCTGTCCTTGGGTTTATTAATCCATCATTTTATTTGGCCCTGCTTTTCAAATGTTAGATATGAGCAGTGATATTTGTCTTGGCTAGCAAAATACACGGGATGTGAGGATTCAATCTGAATGCGTCTTTCTTAGGTTCTTTTATGTCTCCACGAGAAACCCGGGAGACATGCCTCCTCTGACTTCATTCTCCTCTGCCTAACCCCCTCCCTATCCATACTGGAGCCAGATCCTGAAAGCTGGTTAATTATTTCCCCATCCAGGAGGGTGGGAGAAGCAGGGAAGGGAACGTACAGGTTTATCAGAAAAACCTAAGTGGCGCTGCCTCAGCACAGTGGCCTCTCCACCCAAAGAGTGGGTTACAAGCTAGAGACAATAACATTAAAAGCAATATTTCTGTCATGAGGCCTTCTCAGAGCTGTGAAACTAACCTGCTTGTATTTTTTTTTTTCTACAGCCCCATAAAAGGGCTCGCAGCCAGAAAGTACAAATCCCATAGGCTGCTATTATGCTGATGACAGTGAAGAAAGGGGGAAAATTGTTTCGTTGCTGAATTGCAGATATAATTATGACATTTTATATATTTTGCAGCCTGTACCAAAGAGTTGTATTAATATCTACTATGCCCTATAGCAGGAGAGAAGTTAGCACCTTAATGCAGGGCACTCAAGGTTCTGATTTTGCTCAGATTGAATCCCCTGGGCTATTTACTAATATGAATTTTGTGGTTAAAGGGAAATTCACAAGCAGGTGATAATGGCTGCATCTTTTGCAGGACCAGCTGATTCATACAAATCATTCGTCCCGGCGCAGGGAGTGAAGCTAATTGCGCTTGGACAATGTGTCTTTCACTGCCAAGATCCGCAGCCGAAGAAGTCTGCTTACTTCAGCCAAAGATGGATACAATGGAGAAAAAAATTTAAATACGTAGCCAGAGCTCACGAGAGAAAGGTTTGGGGGTCAATTTGTTGGGCTTGCAAATCAATGCAATTATGACGGAAGAAGCCGAAACTTCTGTGAGTAAGGTCACCTCGTAGCCAAGTGCTTGTCTGTCGAAGACGGGTGTAAGAAGGAAAACCAGAACCCGAACCAGAACATCCATCGTCACGTTCCAGCGTGGCTCAGACCGCCAAGGCTGGGGTTGGTGATCCAGTCCATACCTTATATTGAAAATTAAGTATTCCTGGTGAACAGTGAGCCAATAAATATACAAACAACATTTTGGGAGATGCAGAATAGACAGGGAAATAAAATGTATAGTAATGAAATATTCATAACCTTGCATTTTATGGACCTCAAACACTGGTTCCATGATTTACACTATTTCTGTATGTAGTAGTATGGGATCTGCCGAACAATAATAAAGATAACATTAGGATGCTACCGCCTTGGTGTCACGGAGAAGGGAGAATTAATCGGCGTCGCACGATCGCTGTAAACTCGAGGAAATGGAAGCACATATAGGTGGTTGCTTCCCTGCACACTTCACGCTTGGCCCATGGAAATGGAGGAGATGAGAAATACAGTAATTATGAAAATGACGTGTGTCAGCACCCAGCTCCATACAAATACCCACATTACTCTCCCAGCTGGGGGTTGCTCAGGGGCGCTGGTACAGACCAGCTGCTCCCAAGAAAAATGTGGCGGTGATGACTTCGCCCGGAGAATTACCTTTCGAGGACATCTCGGCCCACCGGGCCCCCACGCTCACCACGCTGCATGGAGCTTGGTGGTCTCCTTGCATAGGAAGGGGTGACCTGGGGTCTTGGCTCTGGCTCTTGCCCTGGCGCCCTGGCCCAGCCCGGGTTGGGAGGGCCGCGGAGGCGCAGAGGAAAACCCGGGAGGGGCAGGTGGACAGCCCCCCGTCCTGCTTCAGAGGCCCCGTCAAACCTGCCTGCCCTCTCTCTGCGCCTCCATCTGAGAGCCAGCCTCCACTCTGGTTTCTCCTGTCCCAGGTGTCACGGCCACAGCTGCAGGCGCCGGGTCCTCCAGGCCGGGCCCATTCCCGCGCATCTTCACGGAGGCCCCGATCCCAGCGCCCTGGGCCCAGATGCAGCTACAGTAACGGGCGGTGCTCCGAGAGCACCAGCGAGTCATCTCCGCGCTTCTCCCACGTCTCCCACACTCGCTAGGGCCCCATTCGTCACCGGGACCCTGGTCCCACCCCTCCCACTTTTTAAATGAACAAAATCCATTAGCCGTCAACTTGCCTCTAAAGTATGAACCCAATACTCAGACTACACCCGCTACTAAAATTCCTATAGGGCAAGCGTGAATCATTCTCATTAACATTTCAGCATTTATCTTTTGTCACTTACCTTGTCATGGTAAGTCACCATCCCTGCCATGTTTCTTAATGAGACCACACAGTAAGCCACATTTCCTTCGGTTATATATTAGACTTTTGATGAAAATGACTCCACCTGCTTCTAGTTCTTTTGAGACTTATGGCGCATACTCGTTTCCCACACAATGACAAAACTTTTTGAGTGAATAAATGATCCATTACAGAGAGTCAGACGTTATACCCATACTGGTGACAAATACACACAACCAACAGATTAAGTAGAAATCTTGGGGGATAAATTGCTTTTCCTCTTTGCTCAAGCCTCTATTTCAATTGCTCACACCTGGGAGTATAGTGATGCACGAAGGGTCACAATAGTATATCCTCAGGAAGTGTTGAAGAAGCGAGTCAATGAATTTCAAGGTCCCAGTGAATTTTTCTTGCTTCTATGTGGGATGAGGGCAGCTGTCATGCTGTTCCAAAGGAATTAAATCAAGTCAAGAGTGGCTTAGTAGGAACACTGAGCTTAATTAAAATACAGTGTCTTATTCGATCTCCTAGAAGTATACTTTCTCCTAGGACTCTCTCTTTCTTAAATCAGAGGGAGAGGGACAGGCAGACACTGCACTGAGCATAGGGCCTGATGTGGGGCTTGATCCCGTGACCCTGAGATCGTGATCTGAGTCAAATGAAGAGTCGGATGCTCAACCAAGCTACCCAGGCACCTCCAGAACTTGTTAAGAGGAGAAAATCTTAGAATATTTTGGGCCCGATAATTCCAAAGTGTTTTATAGATACTGACAACATCCAAAGATTAAAAATGATGAAGGGTAAATCAATCATTGAAGGCAACTGTAGAAATCATCACCTACCTTGGGAAACCAGTGAAATGAGTTATTTCATTACTTAATGAAAAGCAACCATTCGTGGATCATGAGTCTCACCTAAAATACAGAGACTCTCCGTTGGGGCTGCAGAATTGGTTCTACACCCATCAAGTTAGATGGATGCCTCCAGCCACCCTGTCCTGCTACCCTGTCCATTGAGGGCCTCTACATTCCCTGAACATATTCCCTAAGACAGTCCTCAAGCGGGATGTACTTTATTCCAGAAAGGTAATAACAGTAGATCCTGGAATAAAGTTTTAAGGATAATAAGTTGCAAACTGTACCCTGTCCTTTGGTTTCCCCTCCTGCTGGCATCCTTATAAATGTCTCACTCTATAACATTTTGGTCTAAGTTGGATAAAACATACCTTCCTAGGGTTCTCTATTTGCTAATAGAAAAAGAGCTGAATTGTTGCCACTGAACTCGCTGTGAAGTGCTTTGACTTCAGGTGAGCTCACAATCAGCTTATCACTGCAGTGCTGTGATTTGGGTCATAATTAAAAGATTTTACTACAGAAAATGACTGTGCTGTTTGTACATTCCTTTCATGTCCTTGAGGAAGAACACCATCAATCACTTATTTGCCTTTTATATGAGTTTTTAAAGGCAGCACAGTGAAAGAGAGAAAGCTAGAGCCATAAAAGAGAGGCCTTCGTTTCAAATCCTGGTTCTGGCAATTAGGAACTTTGTGAACTTGGGCAAATTACTTAACACTGTTGAGTCTTGGTTTGTTCAACAGTGAAATGGACCATAGCATCAGCCTTTCAGGGTTTCCTGTGGATTAAATGAAATAATACATGGAAAGCATTGGATTTATAGGACTGTGTTTAATGCTGTCTATTATTATTTTATCTTCTATTCTTTCCTTCTGCAGTTCCGTGTCTTTTAATATTATATCCCTCTGTGAAGTGATGGGATCCTGCCAGGCCCTAAGTTATGCAATAAGAAGTTATGAGAATTCACGACATCAGTGAGCTCACTTTCTTTTCACTCATGCAATGGTGCAAGGATGCCCCATCCACGAAGCATCTTCCATTTCTCCATGAAAATCCCTCTTCCCCATAACCCATTCTATCGCTTTGCTTCTTTCCCTATTTGAGCTGTAATTTAACCAAATACTGTGTTACAGTCTGTGCATTAGATGGCATTCTCCAGGGGATCTGAAGCTCCCTGAGGGAGGCCCAGTTTGGTCCCTCCGTTACCGTACTATCATATTTGGGGTCCCCAAAATATTTATTGACTTGGACAGGGAATGCAATAAGATGTTCTCATGGACTTGGAAGAGTAAAGAAAATTCATCCTCTTTCACCCTTCAGTTCATTACTCAGTTGGAGAATCAATCTAAAGATATAATCTTTGGGCAGCCCAGGTGACTCAGCGGTTTAGTGCTGCCTTCAGTCCAGGGCCTGATCCTGGAGACCCAGGATCGAGTCTCACGTCGGGCTGTCAGGCTCCCTGCATGGAGCCTGCTTCTCCCTCTGCCTGTGTCTCTGCCTCTCCCTCCCTCCCTCTCTCTCTCTCTCTCTGTGTGTGTGTCTTTCATGAATAAATAAAATCTTAAACAAACAAACAAACAAAGATATAATCTTCACCATGCAACTTCAAGAAAAAATGGTCTGCATCCTTCTGTTCCCATTGGGAGGCATCTCAGGGAAATTCCCTGGGTTTCCTTACTTATTCATCTCCTTGAGGATGCCAGAGGGGATGTGCTTCATGATTCCTTCCTTCCCACCCTAAATACTACCTTTAGTACAACCAGAAAAAAAGATAAAGCCATGGTTCTCCATCTCATTATAGGTTTTATAAGATTCATATGTGGCCTTTGAAGGGCTGGTGAAGAAAAGCATGTGCCATCACAAACTATGATGAAGATATGACACAATCAGGCTGTGTTCTTTCAAAGACCTTTGTAAAATGACCTTGAAGATATAATTGTGCAGTGATGCTCTCTTCATAGACGATGAGAATGATTGCAGTCTTCATTTTTGGTGAAACTGGGAAATCAGGCTCCCTGACTACATAGGCTGCCCAGCCACCCTCCTTTCAGGGATAGGATCAAACTAAATACATTTTGAACACTGTGAGAGCTTTGGGTGGCTTATTCACTCCTTTAACACACCTTTTACCAACAAATATGGGTCACTGTTGCAGAGGTGCCAAGACAATGGGCTTTGGAAGCCCTGCCTGGTCTGAACTTTGCCTTAGCCACTTGCTAACTGGGTGACCTGGGGAAAGCTGTTTTACCTTTTAAAGTTGTTTTATGGTTTCCTCATTTATAGAGTAGGGAAAATGACAGAGCCCACCTCACAGGGTTGTTGTGGGGATTAAATGTGTTATCACAGGCAAAACATTTCTATAAATGTCCTGGCACATAGTAGACACTATACATTTAGCTAAAAAGCAATAACAAACCCCCCAAAACCTCAGTTTACAAGATACATGCGTTTGGGTGGCAGGTATTAAAATGAATGGGAGTTTACTGGGCTCAGAACCCTCATTCCAGTAGGAAGAAAGATACGTAAGCAAAAAATTATGGTTGAATTTGATCTGCATTTTCAAAGGAATACAGGGGCAACTTTATAGAGAGGGTAAGCCGGGCTTTCAGAGAGTAGTGAGTGTTCTCTCAGCAGAGAAGGGGACACTGGGCAAGAGTGGTTCCATGAAGAAGGAATGGCATGAGGGAAGCCTGAATGGATGAAGGGATGTTGTATTCTGTAGTGGCAGCTGCTTGGACATGGCCTGAGAAGAGGCAGGGTGTTTAGGGCAGCGATAAATGATGGGACCAGACAGGTTAGGCCAGGGATAGGTGGCAAAGCTCGCATAGGTCATGCTCGAGATCATCACTGACTGGCTTCCAGAAGAGGTGCTCAAGCCAAGGGAGGTCACGATCACGTAATGAAGCATTCATTTCTTACTGCATTCATGTTTAACACTCAGGGAGAAGTCATAATAACTAAGAATTATAACTAACACAGACATGGTTAATTTGCAGTCAAATTCCCCTTGTACTACTGATAATTATCCTGTTGCCCTGAGCCAATCGCTTAAAGTCTCCGATGTTCATTTTCATCAGGGTTGTTGGGAGGTTTGAGTGAGATAATATATGCTAGTACTTTGTGAAATGTAAAGGAACAGGGAACCACGCCATATTAAACAATAAGTGCATTTTAAATTCTTTTGGAATGAAGAAGGCATAAATTCAATTGAGTGTCATGGCCCCTCTTAGCAGCCCGCCAACAAAGTAGTACATCCTCCAGAGGACTAGGAGGGCCAATGCTTAATACCCTCAAGCAGAAAGGAAATGGGACCAGGACAGGGACAAAGCTGAAGGACTCTAAAATGTAATGGGCTTGCCTTCTGGGGAAGTGAAATTTTTCTCTTACTTCTATTCATTCATCTTTATTTAGAGAGGACACCTACCAACCACTTGGGTGCTATTATGAGGACCGGAGATGATTTATATACCAGTCAGTGTTGGACAACTACCAAGAGGGCAGTCTTTAGGGTGAGACGTGTCGTTTTGACCTTTTGCTTATTTTTAAATATCCCTTGCAATTTAGCTAATCTAAGCCTTAACTTGCTTATCTGTAAAGAGGAGTTTAATAATAATAGTAATAATAATAATAATAATAATTTCATCAGATTGTTTTCAAGATTGCACATGGTAACACAGTAAAGAGCTCAGCATAGTGCCCTGTTCATAATGAGCAGCTAGTCAATCTGTTGTCTTTACAAATTAAAAAAATAAAATTCAAATTGCTAGTGAATTACGTACCCCTGATGCCCAACTAGTAAAAGGCACACTTGGATTTTAAATTTAAAATATATGTGGCTCCAAAGCTCCTATTTTTTCACCTATATCATGCTGCCTCTCCAGATATGTCAGAGACCCCAACACAAAAGCACAGCACTGGTATAAAGATGAGGAATTGAAAGTGAGTAGAGATGATATTTCTAGATTGTCTGTCAAGTTTAGCAAAACATGTAAAAGTAAACAAGCAAGACCTGAAGGTGAGTTGCATATTTAAAATTCTTCCTTTTTAATAATCTAAGCTGTTATTATCATTGGATAAGAAAACACTAATTTTAAAAAACCGTATATGATTTTTTTTTACCCTGATGCATTTTTACCTCTAATGCAATGTACATAGTATAAATAAGTAATGTAATCAAGTTTACCTTTGGAAGAAAAAAGTTAATAATCTTACTGGAGAGTTGGAAATAAATGGTGCTCTTATTGCATTTATTACAAATCACGCAAATCAAACCAGCCCAACCTGAAACTCTATCATTTACATATTTTGAATCCCTTTGGGACTGTTCTCACTCTCCTCTGGACCTGCAGGCAGTGCATGATGCAGAGAAGCTGCATGGCATGGCGTTGAGAGCAAGTAGGAACTTCCACATCTGCCCGGTGACTTCCAAGGGCACTGGTATCCCTGCACTTGCAGCATGGCAGCTGGAGACCCCCAGGTGGCTGGACTGGCCTTCAGGGCTCCAGAATGAATTGTATCAATCAGGTCAGTGGGGGCAAACGGCTGACTCACACAAATGGATGATGGAAGGAAATCCACTGGGTTTGTGAGACCAAATAGTGACCTATGGGTAAGAGAGCAGAGAGGAAACAGGCATGGGTCAGAGTGTATGGGACAAATATCATAAAGAAGGGTAGAGAGGAAAAAAGAGGCAATTTGGGGCCCCAAGGGCCCTCTGCCGAGTCCTGCTACTGGGCGAGTTTCTGCAGGTCATGACCAGGTGCCTGTACAATGTGGCTCGAGGACTCCAATGAGACACCCACAGCCCTTATTCTCTGGTTTCTGTGCCTTCTTTTCACGCTGGGAATCTAGAGTTGCTAAATTAAAGGGATCTGGAGGGGCCCTTTTAGTCCTGTGCCCCAGCGCCTTGTCAACACTGCTATTGCTTATTCTGAACGTGGACTAAGCTCTTTCCACCGCTCCAAGTTGCTCCTCCTCCTGCCTTCTCTTTTCACCCATCATCCTTCTTCTTTCCAGCACGTTTTTTTTTTTTTTTTAGATTTTATTTATTTATTCATGAGAGACACAGTGAGAGAGAGGCACAGAAGAGGGAGAAGCAGGCTCCCTGTGAGGAGCCTGATGTGGAACTCGATCCCAGGATCCTGGGATCATGCCTTGAGCCACCCAGGTGTGCCTCCAGCACTTTCAATGTCTCTATCAGCAGTGCTCCCACCAAACCCAAACCAAACTGAAAACACTCTCCTTCAAGTCTGCCCTAACGCCCTCACATGGCCACCAGTGGTCCTTGGGGAATGTTCTGAGACACCCCTTTCCTGTCCCCCAGAGGCTCCCAACTCCTTCCCTCCTTGTGTCCCCTCTATAGGCTGTATGTCTGCCTATCACAGCATTTCCATGGAGTGGCATCCCAGGCTGCCTTCCCTTCCCTCCTCTCTCCTGGTGGTGGTGTTCCATGAGTTACTTCAGGGATGGGTATGCATTTCTCCTCTTTACAGTCCTGTGTCTGTTGCTGGGCCTGGGGTTGGATATGCTCAGGGTGCTGCAAGTTTTGTTGCATATTTGTTATATTAGGATTCTGCACAGAATCAATCACGGAGACCGAGTGGTCCTGAGGTCTACAGTCAGTAAGCCGGAGAGTCGGGAGAGGCTGATGATATGGTTCCGGTCCAAGTCCAGGGGCCAGAGAACCAGGAGAGCTGGTGGTGTAAGGTTCCAGACCAAGTCTGAGTCCAAAGGCAGGAGAAGATCGATGTTCCAGCTTGAAAACAGTCAGGCAGAGAGTTTCCTCCTATTCAGCCTTTTCATTCAGCTCAGGCCTTCAGAGGATGGATGGGGCCCACTCACACTGGGGAGGGCACTCTGCTCTACTGAGTCTATGGCTCAAATGCTGAGTCAATGGAAGCACTCTCAGAGACAGACCCAAAATAATGTTTAACCAAATCCCGGGCATCTTGTGGTCCAGTCGAGCTGACACGTAAAAGGAACTATCACACGCATCCACCATATTCAATCCCCACTGGAGGTTCCATCTCCTTTGGAAAAGCGTTAGCATCACAGCTCTTAGAAATTGCTCCCTTTTGCTTCCTCCAACACGTATTATCTGTACTATGTGACAGAAGACCTGATTGTGGCTCACATCTATTGCGCTGTATCTCATGAATTCTTTACTAGAATTCTTTACTAACATTGCAAGCTCCTTGAGGGTAATTAATTACTACATGACACACTTTTATCACACCCTTCATAGTTCTTGACTTGAAGCTTACACTTTAGTAAAGAACTCTGCTTGCTCATGGGACCAGAACAACAGGGGGAAGCTGTAGCTGGGTCTTGGATCATGTAGTGCAGACAAGAAGCACCAGTGGAAACTGGAGAAGGGAGGGACCCTCCATGTGTTCTGGGGCTAAAGTTTTTCCAGCTTCCTTTGCAGCTAGGGGTGATCGTGTGGATGCGCTCTGGCCACCGAGACGTAGGTGGACTGTTGTGTGGGATTTCCAGGGATGCCTTTTAAAGGGAGGTGACTCCACTGGATGCTGTGCAGGTTTTCCTTTCCCCTTTCCTCTTCTGATTGCCAGGATCCCAGACTGGATGCTGGAACCCTAGTAGCCAGCTTGAGGATGGACGCTACGTGCTAAGAATGGCAAAGCAGGGAGATAGAAGGGGCCTTGAGTCTTTGTAGTGCTGCCCTACCAGCCCTGGATGGCTCATTTCTGGACGTCTTTCACATGAAAGAATAGAACATTGTGGTTTTTAAACCTCTTTTATTTTGGTTTTCTATTTTATGCCGTTGAACATAATCCTCGCTGAAACAGATACAAATTAACACTTGCAAAAGGATCGGAGGGAAGCACTGCCTGAAATAAAGGCAAATATTCTTTCAGTTTTTTTTTAAACTGGCATTTTTAGTCATATCTGAGAAACAAGTGAACTGCTATCATCAGATATCTTTGGTATTACTAATATAAAAGATGTCCCTTTTATTCATTTCGCCCCCATCACGATGGATCCCTCAGTGATGTGGGGCTTTAGCTTGTCTTTCCACGCAAGGACGATTTTTCTGTAAATTAGAGCAAAAGGAAAAAAGCCTTGTAAATCATCTTTCTCACTTAACTTGCCCATTGTCCTCTCTCTGCAGGAAACCCAGAGGTTGCAGAGGAAAGTGGCTGGTGGAGATGCAGTCGGAAGAATAACTCAGTTTAGAAATGAGGTGAGAATAAGTGAAATTAATGTAACAGCAGATCTTACTTTTCTTCTCTCCCTTCACAAGCTTAAAATTGGGGAGATCATCGAGAGGACTCTTTGTTTTAAATGAGTGCAAAACAAGGACATGTCTTTCCGAGGATCACACTAAAGGAGGTGGTAAAAGGAGCGGACTCAGAGGATGAATAAGAAAAAAATCCCACCGGCTTCTGTCTCCCCTGAACAACACGTCAGGCCAACACAAGGCATCCTTTTGCAGTCCCAGGTCTGTGGGAATTTTAAAGAAATGCTCAACTCTTTAAGTCTTTGATAATTTCAGAAAGGTGTTCAGAATGTGGGCATCAAAGTATTGTCTTGCGTTTCTCAAGTTCTGCTATTTTCCCCTCAAGAATAGCCACAATGAAAGAACAAAATTGAATCTTTTGCAATGAGACAAATTCTAGAGCTTAAACTAGTGTGATTTAGGAAACAAATAGTCCTGCTGTATAATAAAACAAAATGGCGCAGACCAAAGACAGACCTTATCATGAGTAGTCAGGATGCAGATGAAACAGTATGTTAGCATCATGAGGAAATGATCACGATAAACTCTGCAGGACTCACTTTCTGGATGCTCCCTTCACATAGCTGGCAAATCAGTGCTGGCCATTGTCTGGAAACCCAACTAGACTGGGGGCTGGAGGCTTTGGTTTTTCTGCGGGCCATTGCCGGGAAGCTCAACTGGACTGGAGGCTGGAAGCTTTGGTTTCTCTGATGGCCACTGTCTGGAAGCTCAAGTGGGTTGGAAGCTTTGGTTTCCCTCCATAAGGGACTCTCTGTGGCTGCTTCAGAGCATAGAGGCTGGCTTCCAGAGGGTGGTGTTCCAAGAGGGTGAAGCAGAAGCGCATGGCCTTTTGATGCTCTAGCCTCAGAAGTCATGTAGCTCTTCATTTACCATACTTTGTATTTAAAACATTCACAAAGATCCACCCAGCCCAGACTCAAGAGAAGGTGGCCCAGACCCCACCAATTTTGTGAGAGTAATGTCAAGGTCACACTGTAAGAAAAACAAGTGGGATGGGAGAGGTTGCGGTCCCCATCTTGGGAAAATATGGACAGCCGCAATAGGAAAAACAAGTTCACAGTAGGGAAAGTGGGAGTCCTTCCATCACCCAATCAGCCTGAAAACTGACCTACCCTGTTACCAGCTCTTACACCATCTGGGAAGAGCCCAGAAGGAGACAAGATTCCAACCCCGCAGCCCATTAGCACCATGAGCAGTCCAGAAGTCACTGGGTGCACCAAAGTATGAAATTCAGAGTCATAAATGAATTTCCAGGCACTACCACTTTCAATAAACACCCCACAGTTATTGTGCTTTTACTAAAAATGAGGTGGTTTGGAAAGAAATGGTTCTCTTCTGTATACTGCCCACTGAGAGGAAGGACAGATCCAAAGCCAGGTTGCCAAGTGGGCCTCCATCTCAGGGCCTCCAGTCACGGCCACCCTAGGACCCAGGGAGGCAGGCAGTGCTCGCTGGGGTGGCCACGGTCTGGCCTCCTGCCGGGGACATGTGTGTTATTACTGTAACAGTGACCCAAGCTCTCCAGCCTGTGGATGCAAATGAGGCCACAGGCACAGTAATGAATCACATCTCATTGGCTAGTATCCTCTCCTGGTATCTCATCTCAGAGAGCATTTGGGGGGTACGCAGGGGTTATCTCCTGTATGGCTTGCCCTTTAAGCTTTTGCTCCTGGCCCTTCTGGCAGATGTTTCCTGCCTATGAAGTCATTCAAAGGTGGGCATCTCCTCACTGTTGCTGCAGCCAGTCAGGGACCTGATGCCTGCATTAAAGGGCCAAGGCGGACCTAGGGACTTGGCAATCCTCTGGGAGCTAAGACAGGCTGTGTTTAGAGCAGAAGGGTTGGTGGGGGGAGGTGTTCCTGCCCCAGAACCAGCCCGTCCCAGCCCCTGGCTCAGAGCCTCACTGTTATCTGGGTACCCGAGTAGCATTGCTGGAGCCCTTGCATCTCACAGAGCCCCTTGTGACAACAGTCTCCTCAACATCCACAGACATCCTCTCTCCGTGGGGCTCAGATGAGAATCCAGGGAAACCAACATCTCAAAAATAGATGCCAGTAGGCTGCCTGCCCCACCAAGTCATTGGACATTTCCAGACATGCCTGATTCCCAGCTGAGAACACAAATTAGGCTCAAACTTGAATCCCCTGCTACTCACTCAATGAGGACAGCACATCACAGCGCATTCTCCTGCACTTACTGTGAGGCAGGTAGAGCAGATATTATTATGGCTTTCATTCTTCTTTTTTTTTTTCTTAAAGATTTTATTTATTTATTTGAGAGAGAGAGAGAGAGAGCGAGCAAGCAGGGGGGAGGGCCAGAAGGAGAGAATCTTCAAGCACATTCCCTGCTGATCATGGAGCCTGAGCTGGGGCTCGATCCCACAACCCCAAGAGATCATGTTCTGAGCTGAAATCGAGAGTTTGGTGCTTAAAAGACTGAGCCACTCTGGCGCCCCTGTCTTCCATTTTTCATATGCAGAAATTACTTCTTAGTGGGAAAAAGCAAGGAGCCTAAGGTGAAATAATAAAGATTCAGGTTGAACATTTGTGGAGCACCTGTGTGGCTCAGTCAGGAAAAGTGTCGGTCTCTTAATCTCAGCTCAGGTCTTGATCACAGAGTCTTGAGGTCAGGCCTCTTACTGGGCTCCATGCTGGGTGTGGAAACTACTTAAAAAAAAAAAAAAAAGATTCAGATTCAACATTTGAATAGAGGTCTTTGAACAGCAAATCTGGAACTCTCCTTGGAGTCACTTCTTAATGACAGGTCACCAAGCTTGGCCTGGATGCTCTAGGCAGTTAGACACATTTTCCTGTCTGTGCTCACAGCACCGTTGGTCTGTTGTCACATTTATTGCATTTTATGGCACCACTTTAAATGTCATTCTTCCCCACTAAATGCCTCTTGTGCCAGCAGAGTGCCTGGCATGGAGAAGGCACTTGATAAACATTTCTTGGTGGAATGAATATGAGTCTCTTAATGTTTCTCAAGTGGAGGTGCATCCTCCCAGCCCAGAGAGTGTTTGGGAGTGTGGGAGCATTTGTGGTTGTCACAACACTGCGTAGTGATGTTCCTAGCCTGTAGTGACCAGGGCCAGGAATATGGAATGTCTTGCAATCTGTCAGACAGTCCTACACAAAGAAGGGCTCTATCCCAAATGCTAGTCGCTCCTCTGTTGAGAATAATTGCAAGGTAGCTGAAATGCAAGGTCTCTCAAGACTTCAGGCTTAGCCTAGGAGCACCTTATTGCCTGTGACCCTGCTATTTGAGCTCTGGAGTTCAAAGCTCTGGGTCATTTCTTTCTTTATTTAACAGGTGTAAAATGATACTAATGAAAGTTAACTGCTATCTCCCCGACCCCAGTTACGGTTTACTGAAATAACATATGCAAAGTGCCCAGTAGAGTGGTGGGCCAGTAATAGTTTGGCTCCTTTCTAGCTGCCTTTGGGTAATGGGAACACTTGCTTGTCAGTGGATCAATCTGGTCTATGGTATGACTCAACAGAAAGGGATTTTGCAATGCAGGCCTTGTGTCCCAGAATCTGCCCTTGTGAAATGTAGAAAGTATTACAGTCGGCACATTGCCAGATTGTTATGAGGATTCAGTGACATGAATATGTAAAATTTCAAAGGATTGGCGCCTGGCACTTCGTGGTCTCTTGATAAACTGTTGCCACGATGAGCGATGAGCGGACGGTAGAGATTCAAGAAAAGCAGCGCACTCCCTGAGACATGAAGGCAGCTGATCAAATCATATTCTCTCTTCTTAACAAAATCAAGTAAGATTTCTTCAGCAAATTTCCCCTTATCCTCTGTTTCCTGCAAATTAAACAGATTTCCCACAGAGGACACGCTTCTTGACTTCACTTTCCATTCCCACCACTGCAGGCTAAGGGATGCTCGGGGCAAAAACATATATGATTCACCTGCTTTACTCAGTCCCTTTGTATCCTTCCAATTCCCACTGGTGAGTGCATTTACTTTCCACCTGTTTCTTATTAGAGAACATATGTCATAGCAACATTAAAAAAAATGTTGATAAAAATAGAAAAACCATAATCCCAACCTATCACAACTCTGTAAAAATTGCCTTCCAATGCTTTTCTGTAAGAATGCTTTTATAGCGTTGCTATCACAATGCACACAGTATTTTGATTTCTACCATATCCAATTTGTATTGTATATTTGCTACGTTTATATGTAGGTTGCGTAATTATTTTGTCTGATGGCAGCACAATTTTTCATTGCTTTAATACGCCATCCCATCTTGCTGGATATGGAGGTTGTCCTCAGAAGGTACTGCTGCCATAAACACTTACAAACAGTTTTTTAGTACTGCTAAAATATTGCACAGAACTAATTCCTCGTACTTTAGATACAGAGTCAAAACAGTGTGAACATTATGATTCTTGTTCTGTATTTTCTTACTACTTTCTGAAAAGGCCATACCAATCTGCAATGCCTTTAGAAGTATACAAGGATCTAATTTCACTGAAGCCTCGGACTGGATCATTTATAAAAAAATTTAACAGGTGTAAAATGATACAAATTAAAGTTAATTTGCATTTATTTGATTATTATCAAGCATGATTATTTTCCATATGTTTTATTTTCTCTTTTTCTTTTCTTTTTTGTGAATATTCACATAATCAACCTTGTCTCCAAACACAGCCACATGTAGTAGAAGAAACGAGCACAGGATTAGTTGCAGGACCTCTAACAGCATCGTCTTCTAACTCAACTTCTTTCTGTCCAGCACACCTCTTTCTCTGAAGGAGGCTAACTTCTAACTCTCAATCTAAATGGTTCTAAGTACTCTGCGTGAAACAGATGAAACTCAGCTATATGTAGTATCATACAGCATTATACTGTAGTTAGCATAGGTAAATATCTGGAATTTAACATGGGAATATCTAGAAATCCCAATGAATTCTAGGGTTTTCCATGATTTCTGAGAATCAGGTAAAGGTAAATAGGGAAAATTCTTCATTCATTCATTTACTCATTTATTCAACAGATATTTAGAGAGAGGGCCTAGAATACACTGGACTCCATAATAGATAGTTGGCCTATAAGAACGAAGACAATGTACTCCTAGGGGAGCTATGGTCAAGTGGAGGAGAGAGTTGAGCAGAGTAATTATAATGGACTGTAGTAATGGCTACAGTGGAAAGAATGGGGAGTGTTCTTTTCTTTTCTTTCTTTTCTTTTCTTCTCTTTTCTTTTCTTTTTTTTTTAAGTGAGCTCTAGGCACAACATGGGCCTTAGACTCATGATCTTGAGATTAAGAGTCATGTGCTCTACCGACTGAGCCAGCCAGGTGCCCCAGGGAGTGCTCATTTTGGAAGGCTTCACAGAGGAGGAGACATTTGAGCCCATACTTGAAAGATGAGTAAGGTTTTGCTAAAAGGAGGATGGAGGAGTAGATGTAGAGAGGAAATTCTGGATGTAACAGAAGAACATGTAACAGGCACGAAACTCAGGAAGGACAACATGATAATAGTGAGAAGTTAAGCTTTTGGAATACATGGTATGTTGAGCAGAAACAGCTGGACAGATAAATTGGAATTAGACTTTTGCCAAGCCAAGGAGTCTGTTTTTTATCTTCTTGGAAGTTTGGGTACCAAAGGGAGTCAGTGGAGGGTAATAAGCAAGAGGGTGACATGACCGGGGTTATTCTACTATTACTCATCTCAAAGCTAGAGATGATTGTGTGAACTTGGGGATTCTGGATTTTGAGGCCTTAATTGTTTTGCATTTCCCCCACTGTTGAGCTCTGCCTCTATTTGCCTCTGCCTGGTGTCTGAAAATTTAGGAAACCTAGAATATACTCATTTTTAAACAGTATGATAATTTTGTTTTCAAATGATGTTTTCCTTCAAAATCCAACATCTTTTCAGGTGAAGTTCCTCTATGTGTAAAACAATGAGGTTCAACTGTGAATTTGAAACAAAGTCCAATAAACACAGTGTCCTGGCTTGGGTAATAAGTGAGATTGTCTCATGGTCTAAGTTGAGCTATCACAGATCTTGTGGCGAAGGAAAAGAAAACATGGTGGGACCATGCATGGCTCCTATGGCTTCGGCTCAGACACAGCACATGTTGCTTCTGCTTGTTTTGCATTGGTTAGAGCAAGTCATGCACTTGCATTCTGAGTTCAGTATGCTTCCTCCAGAGGGAAGGTGCTGGAAGTCACATGGACAAGCAGCCTGCATGGAGAGAGACTATGCTTATGCAGTATATAACACCAGTATCTATATCTAGATACATACCACAATTATTAAGATGGTTCTTAACTCGTTTTTGAGCACTGAAATCAGGGGAGAGCCCTTTCCACTTCCTCTTGGCTACATTCCCTCAACTTGCCAACCCTGCTCTGCATTTCAGGGTTCTGATCCTTGCAAACGATGCTTCTTGGGCTTCCATGATTTTGTTCAGGTTTGCTCAAGGGGAGACTCTGGCAGAAGAGTGGAGGATGAGTGGAGGGGAGAAGCCAAAGTATTTCTCCCCTTCTCTCTCTTGCATCTTGCTTCTGGTAGCATCCTCAGGCATGGCTGTACCCCTTCTGGAGCTCCAGCAGGTTAACCTCTAGGCCTCTTTCCCTGTGGGTCCCCCCCACTGCCTGTGAGTGGATTCTACCTGCAGGCTCCTCTATTTGTCCATCCAGCCCCAGGGATGAGACTGGTTTCCAACAGTTCCCAATTTCCAGTCGCTTCACTGCTTGCTCCTTTGGCTCTTTAAATGCCTTTGTAGACAGTTCCTCATTTTAAATCCCCTCCACTGAATGACCTGGTGTGGGTTCTGTTTGCCTGATTGAACCCTGCATAATTCAGACTCCATTCTGTTCTACAAATTAGTTACCCTTCTCAAACCTGTCTAGTGGCTAGAAGCTTCAGTCATCTTTACTCCAAAGGTAAATTTAATAGAGTTGGCTGTGGATACTTTAGAAAATGTGGTTAAACTCCTTTAAACCTTATATCCCAAGATATCCCAAGACGAGGCCCCTAGCTTTTTGTTCTAGGCCCAACAGAGAGAACAGTGTGGGCACAAATGAATATTTTAAATATTTACAAAATAAATATTTAAAAATACTTACAAGTTCTCATCTTTAAAAACATGCAGAGAGAATAAGATAGGTGGAATTAATGTGATAGCAAATGAGCAAGTGATCGGCCCAGGTTCCATTCCTCAAAAGCAGGATACACTTTTTGTGTGTGACTAGGGTATAGATCTCTATGTGGATATTGGCATTTACTGTGCAGGTGTGTATATATATATACACACACACACACACATTTAGCATTTATAAATCTATACATATATATGTACACATATATATAATACGACTGTTTTTAAAGGACTATGGTTATACAGAGTCTTCAAGCAGTTTATTTAAAGATATTTAGAAGGTAATGATCAAAGCCAAAGGATGATTCATTTAAAAGCTCTTATGTTTTGTGTCGAATTTTTATTGATGTCTTTGATACAATAATGGAAGCAAATTTCAAATTTGGAAGGGAGGAGACAGAGACACTGAGGAAAAAAGATTTGATGGCATCCAGACAGAAGGATTTTTTTTTTTTTTTTTTTTTGCCAATATGTAGTGAGTGAATGGGCAAATGACAGCCCTGGAGACGGTGGCATCACATGATGCTTCCCCTGAATTAACGAGGGGATTTGGCTTCAAGATCTACAAGGGAGAGAAGCAGCAAGAGTTGGTTTCTAGGGAACAGTTTGCTCATCCTGCTGGTCTGAAACACCAGCAGGCATGGCTGTTGCTGGGGAGGCATGACGGCCAGAGCATTGCTGAGTGTTTTGTCATGGTCCAGAGGGAACCCCTGAGGAACTCCTCCCTGGGGACTGTCATCACCCGGCAGACCAGGACCGCACACAGCAGCTGGGTGGTCATTAGGGTTTTCTGAGTCCAAATGATAGCAGGTTCCTGTGAGGGATATTTGCAGAGAAGAACCATAGTGGCTCTGAGTCCCTCATGTGCCTTTGTGCGAACTTCAGAGACAGATTGACCTGAATTCAAATCCCGACTCAGCCACTAACTGGCTACATGAGCTTGTTCATGTTATGCAATGTTTTGAATCACTATCTCTGCCTTCATAAAAATGGGCAGGAATATATATATATATATATATATATATATATATATATATATATAAAATGAGGTTTAGAGGAGCTTAACCACATTTTCTAAAGTATCCACAGCCAACTCTGCTATATATATATACATACACATACATATATATGCATTCAGTGATGAATCATTTTTATTACCAATAATAATAGCTGTTATTCACATGGTCATATTTGCAAAATGCTCACAGCCACTTTACAAGACAATCACATGCCTCTGATTCTCTCTGATGCTACAGGGCCACTTCAATCAGGTTTTCTTACTATACAGACTGAGATCCTGAAGCCCAAAGAGGACAGGCACCCTAGGCAGCTAGTGAGGAGGACACCCAGAACCATAAGCCTGTGTCTTGATCCCCAACCCGCGGCCCTTTCTACTTCACCAGGAAGGCCAACAGACAACACGCTCTCCCTGCCCACGCCCTTCACGCAGACGTGCCCAACAGCAGTGGCAAAGCGCATCAAGACAAATCTTTCTCTTTCTTTCATTTACCCCTGCCTCTTGCCATCTCTTGTTTTCATACCAGAGGCTTGATTCTCTCCTCTCTTGAATCTCATTCTCTGCTCATCTTCCTTCAAGTGCTCTGACATTCTGTGCCTCCTGGTTACTTTATTTTTTTAATTCACTCGACAAATGTTTATGGAGCCCTCTCAAGGAGTCAGACTCTGGGGAACAAATGTTTTATGGGAAATTCAAGGGGCTCACAACCCTGGCAGCAATGAATCTGCAAACAGGAATTACAGTGCCAGTGCTCAAGAGGGGAACAGAAGACCAGGGGACCCCTCGAATCTCCCACCCCATGGCGAGCAGTCCAGCTCACCGGCTCTGGAGTCCTGGGCCCGGGCTGTGAATCTCCACTCTCTCCATTCATGCCCTTGGGGGAACTGTAAAGACTCAAAAGGCGAATTGTATATCCCTCCTTTGTAAAGGAGGAGTCCTAACAGCACCTGCCTCGGAGGGCGTGTGGGACTTCACTGAGAAAACTTTTAAAGATTAAATACTTAAACGTGGTTACAGGTTGTCATCTCCCTTTAAATACAGAGCTGATCGGAATAAGGGCAGGAATCCATCTGGGAGCCCAGAGCATTCAATCAAAGCGATTTCTTATTTCCTTGAGAGGGAGAGTAAACAGATTACTCATTACTGAATAGCTGGGGTGGAGATCATTGATGAGACGGGATCAGGATCTTTCCTGTTTCTGCAGCCCAAAGCAAAAATCTCGCCGTGCTGCTCCAAACCCGAACGGTTCCCCCATCAGGAGAGGCTGAAGAACTGGCCCCTGGGGGTGGTTGCTGATCGGCTGATCTGGAGGGTGGCCTGCCCGAGCCGATGGGGATGAGCGAAGCCTGCGCAAATCCTGCATCTTACAACCTGTGTGGTCCAGCTGTGGGCTGAACAAAGAGCGGCGAGTGTGGGGGGAGAGCTTTGAACGGAGCCGGGACTGCAAGCTTCTGGGTGCGGGGAGACGGTTCGCTCGGTGAATACTCGATTTCTTTCCAGCATCCATTCCTCCCAAGGAGCCTAGGTCTGAAACCATGGGCAGATCCCCCTGTGTGCTGGCTCTGTTTCCTGGGCAAGAGGAGCTTATCACTTTCCATTCAGCTCCCCGCTAATAGAGAAGTTCCCGAAGCAAAAGCAAACACACACTGAGAAGGAAAAAAAGAAAAGAGGAAAGAAAAACGTGGTAGCCAGAACAAAACACAAATGTTCTCAGCCCTGCTCTAGGGTTTGGAAAAAAAACGAACTCTCTGGAAAAGGGATGCTGAATTAATTCTTCAACAGGCAGCACACTTGTGGGTTTTAGCCTAGGGGAATCTAAACTCTGTTAATCCGTGTGAATCTTGCAGTCCTTTGTGAGTTATACATGCATGTGTGTGCATGCTTATGTGTGTTCACATGCACTCGTGTGTGTGTGTGTGTGTGTGTGTGTGTGTTTGGGGATTGGTTTAAAGGAGACGGCTGTAGCTCCAACAGGGTGGGAACTCATTTTCATTTGGAATCAAATGCATTCAGAGCTGGATAAAATGAAAAACTTTATTCAGCATTTTCTGAAAGAAGCCATCCGAGGTCTCCTTTCTCAGAATCTAGGACCACAAATGCCACTGAAGTCACACAGCCTGTGTATGCGCACACACATATGTAATTTTTAATGTCCCCCACATGACCAGAATGGATTTGTTCCATTCAGTGGGAAGCCACAACATTTATTACATCTCTTTCTCAAATAAACCTCAAAGCGAGCATTTCATCTTTCCTCATGTAATCATCATAAGGTAGGAAATGAAATTTTCCCAAACCTAAAAGCATGTTGCTAAGAGCTCCAGGGCACTGCATGTCACTTCTTACTTTGATGTGTTTATGGGGGGGTGGGTGGGGGAATGACAAAAAAGAGAGAGAGAGGAAGGAAAGAAAGAGAAAGAAGGATGCATTGCATTTTCCTTGAGAATTTCAGAAAGCTTTTTTTTTTTTTTTTTTTTTTAACTCTTTGTGTAGTGACAAGATGGAGCTGATTAAAACAAGACAAGGAAAGTCTTGGTGCCAGACCACTTCAGAAATGAAGCATTCCAGAAAGACGTGTAGGAACTCCTGTCAGAAACAGGGATGATTTCACGGCCCCTCTTGCATATTAATGAACTACACGTAACCTCAGTTTAGTGGTGCAGATGCAACATTTCAGGAGCTGAGCCAGGATCCAGCGATAAATGCCAACTCCAGGGGAAATACATTTCATGATAGAATTAGGAGATCAGCCATCTGAGACGTCCATAGAAATCGCCCACCCCCCACCTTAAAATGCAAGGGGGCTTCTGGGGAGCAGGGCGCTGGTGGCTGGGGGAATGTGGGGTGTACGGGATCATTCATCCCAACCTGGTTCCCGTACATTCGCTGAACCTCCAACTCCTCTTGATGCTGTGTGTTTCCTCAAGCAACACATCCACCCGCCCAAAGGTTGGGCTCAGGTGAATTGATTATTTTTGCTGCCTATTTTTCTGGTGTGATTTAAAAAAAAAAAAAAAAAACTGTTTAAATGGATACTCCTTGCTTTGGAAGCAAAACATCTCTTTCTGCCTCTTCCCTTCGCCTCTGCGACTGGCTGCCAGGTGTTTCTGCTTCTCAACTTCTTGCAGCCTGTGGTCACATTTTCAGACAAGCTCCCTGCAATGCCCCCCTCTTCCGGGGCTCCTCCAGACCCTGCCTGCTCCTCGCCCTTGCTCACTCGTTCCCCTTTGCCCCAAACGCGTCGTACAGCCGTCACTGTCGTCTGTGCTCACCATCTGTTTCTAAAATTCCTATGATACAGAAATCACATGACAGTGTGAGGTGCAGCCATTTCAATATTGCGAGGTTTCGCTTGGCAGGATCGGGAAGTGACGGCTGCTTGGTTCGGCCTGCGAGGCTGACCGGCTAACGTGGTGTCATAGGTAGCTAGCCTTCTAGAAAGATCTTCCGAAGGGGGCTGCTGACTCTCTGATGCTTTGGGGAACTTGAAAACGGGGAAGAAAGCTGCAGCCTTCACTTTCGGCGGAGGCCCAGGCCGGATTGCAGCCGGGAGGGCAAGAAAAGACGGGCAGAGTGATGCTCTGTGCTGCCACGTGAGAGAACAGTGCAAGCCAGGCCTGACTCAGTTGCCCTCAGTCAGGTAGGGCCACGGTCATGCTACCTATGACAGCACTCTGAGACTCGACAGCTTAACGCCATCAGGACTCATTCTTGCTCACGGCCTGGTCCACTCCATGTGTCTGTCATCCTCCTGGATCAGTGGACTGACTACCTGGTTTATGTTCATACGGTGATGGCAGGTGTGCAAGAGGAGAGATCCAGCCGTGCTTGTGTCACGTATGCTGACACTCCATGGCCAGCACAACTCATGGGACCATGCTCCATGTCCAGGGAAGGAAAGGATGAGTCACATGCTAAGTTAAGCCCGGGTTCAGTGGGGATCAGAAAATATACTCCCCCCATGGAGACAGGAAAGGGGTGGAAATAATGAAGTGGTATCATAGCATCTATCATACGTGCTTGGTAGGCATCCGGGTGCCCTCCCAAGTTCCCATCCATTCCTTCTTTTGGTAATCTGATTTT
The DNA here is from genome assembly GCF_053574225.1 of Canis aureus. Lineage (NCBI taxonomy): Eukaryota > Metazoa > Chordata > Mammalia > Carnivora > Canidae > Canis > Canis aureus. The sequence continues at coordinate 91,323,272 of NC_135611.1, read as the reverse complement.
TGTCCGGCCTATTTAGTCAGCAGTTAGACCTTTTGGAGAAGCTGATGCCCCACCAGGTTCTAGAGAGAGTAGGTATACGCATCAGGCTTATGTTACCAGCCTAATCCTATCCACTGGCCCACAAGTACTGGTTTGTAAATAAACACGTGATCCTATTTGGACCACTGAGAATGAAAGAGACATTTGCTAGGAATTCCTGGAAAGGGAGGTTGCTTTTCATGCTGCGAGAACTCCTAGGAGATACACTCGAAGTAGCGCGGTACAGAGCTGTGCATTTTGCAGCTGCTGAGGTGTGATGAGGAAGCTGGCACCCAGAGAACATAGGTGAGAGCGCTGCAGGAAAAGCAGTCTGTCCCCGGATCAACCCTAACCTGATGCTCACACTGGCTATTAAACTACTTTGTGATTTATTGAGTTTTTAAATTACAATCAACACTATTTTAGTGAATTCACTCTCTGTGTGACTTTGGGATATTGATGTGTGTGTCTGTGTGTGTCTAAGTCTGTGTAGTGTGAGATTTAATTCCTTTGGGCTTCAGATTCTCAGTATGGGAATAAGTGTTGTATTGCAATATTGTGATAATGTACATCAAGGAACTACCACACAGCAGGCAGAACCACCCTGCACAGGTCTGCAGGTTGCTCCCCAGAGGAGGGAAGGAGGGAAGGAGGGAGGGAGGAAAGAAGGGAAGGAGGGAGGGAGGACTGAAGGTAGAGCCCATTCACCAAGCCTTGTGCTTATGGAGTTGCCTCCAGCGAGACAAGACATCTGCTTCTCACTTTCTCCACACTCATGGGCTAGCAGAGGTCCCGACAGAAGGCACGGAACAAACACCAGTCCCATCTCCCCGGCAGTCGTCAGCACACCTGTCGATAGTTAACAAAAAACAGGACTCCTTTTTGCTCAGCCATAGGACTCTTAACAATATCTTTGAGTTTCACTCTTGAATGAAAGCAATTTCCCCTCTATTTTGTGGTCACTTCTTTTCCCCATTCCTTTCCTGAAGCTTGTTTTCTTTGTTTTCTCCTTCTCACATTTCTCCTCTAGCTTCCCCTTTCTGCCCCCTTTCCTTTCTTCTCTCTCCTTGGCCTCTCGCTCCAGGAAGGGACTCCTGAGGACTCGGCCTGTTCAGCCTCTGGGTCTCTCCAAGTGAGGGCTGATTCACAGTCTCTAAGAGCGGTTTCTGGACTGAGGTGGAAGTGAACACTGATCCTGGTTCTCTGACCTTGGACAGTCTGAGTTCTCTGGGCCTCGCTCCTCCCTTCAGCGGGACTGACTCACCCACCTGGAGGCCCCTAGTGGAGGGTTAAATAAAATAACGTGTGTCAGGTATCTGAGACTCATAATGGATCAATGACCTCTAGCCTCTTCTCCCCTCTAGCTTCTCTGAATACAGTCAGAGAGTCAATGACCAGCAGAGCTTAACCACCAGACATTTAGAGTGGGTGTCATTTGCCATGGATCTAAATAGAATGCTTACTGATGCCAGCATCTTCCTGTCTTCATCTTCTTTCCTGTAAACAAGTCTTTACCTAATTGTGTGAGGAGCCGAAACATCTCTCGTCTAACCATGGACAGAGAACATAGAGGCGAACTCTTTAGTTCGTGGCCACTGAGCGAATTCTGGGAACGCTTCCTGCATGCCCTCAGGCAGATGGCTGGCCCACATATATTTCATATTTCAACAACACAAATTAATGTAAAACATATTCATGTATGTATTAATTAATGCTAATGTATTCACAAGAGATTCAGATAATGGACAGTCCATTCTGACACCTCCCTTCTAATTCATTCACCCTAAAGAGACTGAATCTTGCTTAATTTTAGGCTCAAACAAATAGATCTATTGTGATTTGAGGGCTCCCTTTCTTCCATGCTCCCAATGGCCGCCTGCTGCTCCCTAAGATTTCTTCCAACTGATGGAAAAGACTTCCGTAATGTAATCAGACCAGGGGAGAGATGGTGTCCGTGCAGATACTGGGCTGCGGTAGTGCTTGAGTATGAATGAATTTCTCAGAGAACTCAGACGGAAGTAGGTAGAAGAGTAAAATGGTAGTACTTGAAGAGGAGGCTGAAGATGAAGAAGTCACTTGCGGTAGGAGGAGGGCCCAGAAATGGAAGCCAGGGTGAAATAGCCCATCACAAAGAGGCTGTAAATGGCCCAGAGTTGGATGTTTGTGTCTTGAAACAGGAGCTATCTTCTGAGGAAGTATTTTTTTTTTCTTTTTTTGTGGAGTAGCATGACATAATGTTGGCAAGGTTGAATTTTAAGGTTGTTTTGTCACTGCTGCTTTTTTTTTTTTTTTTTTTTTTTTTTACCCAGTTCCTTTAATAGATGAGCATTTTCCCCAGGGAACTATTTAATGGTGGAGCTTGAATCCAGAGTTATGAGACAATGAAGGTCTCTACCTTGGAGGATCTTATAATCACATTTGGATAAGTGTGCAATGATGTAAGACAAGTCTCGAATACTGACCCCTTCCTGCACAACGTACCCATTCTGTTGCCCTTGCCCTCATCTCTGCTAGATGTGCAGGTCTTTGGGGACCGGGTTATCAGAACTTCGGTTACTGGGATGTAAACAATTACAAAGAAAGCTCTTCCTGAATCTGGAGGAGCTGGCACTCTGTTTTCTTCCTGGTGTTATTTCTCTGTGCAAACAGGAAGGCTTTCACTTTAAACAAACAAACAAACAAACAAACAAACCAAGAAACATTACCCATGCATGAGAGACAAATCATTAATTCAAGGGAATGGGAAGAATGCAGACCAGATCTGGAATGAACACCAAGGGACTGTGTCCATGAGAAAAGCAAAATAAGCTCCCACATTTTTCTTGTGCTGGGTAGTTTCCAAAGCCCTTTCAGACATACCATCACAACCATCCTCTGAGGGGCCCAAGGTGAGTAGTAGAGTCTAGGTTTATAATTCAGGGGGGTTTCTGCTTCTGAAAATAGGGAGTTTGGGAGAAATGGCTATTGTGGTAGCACCTCCAAGATGGCTCCCCAATGTTCATGCCCTTGCAGTATTCATCCTCTCCTCCTTGATGGTATGCTAGTGAGAGATATTCTGGTGTGCTAGAGAGATCTAGTGACTCCTAATAATTGGAATATGGCAGAAATGATGGGACATCACTTCTGAGATTAGGTTATAAAAAGGCTTTGGCTTCTAAAAAGGCTTTGGCTTCTGTCTTAAGGACTCTCTCTTGTTTTCTCTCCTTCTTGGGATATTCTCACTCTAAAGAAAGAAAGTTGCCCTTTTGTTGAAGAACTGATGTCTCCAGTCATCAAGCTGGTAAGGATCTGAGGCTGGCCAACAGCCATTTGACGGAGTCTGGATGCAGATCTTCTAGTCAAGCCAGAGACTGACTGCGGCACTATAGTCACATTGACCCCATCTTTTGGGAGACTCCTAGCCAGAGGCACTCAACTAAGCTGCCCCATGACTCCTAACCCACAGAAACTGTGAGACAATAAACATTTGTGGTTTTCAGCTCCTAAATGTTACGGTAATTTTTCATGCAGCAATAAATAACTAATACAAATGTCTTTTTATGCCTTGTTTTTGCTTGTAAAACTGAAATATGCTTATTATTAAAACAGAAACACAAAGAAAACAAAAACTACTCCAAAAGTTGTAACCAAGAGGTTACCAATATTCTCCAGATGCACAGAATGAACCATTCAAAATGTGAATCATATCAAACAATCCCTTCTTCAAAACCATTCAGTGGCATCCCCTTATGTTTGGAATATAATCCAAAATTCCTATTGTGGCCTCCAATCCCCGCTGTCCCTCTGATTACACGTGTCTACACTTCCCCCTCACTCACTGAGCTCCAGCCATCATGGCCTCTTGCTAATCATCAAGTCTATCCCACATGCTCTCTCTTTGTTTTGACAAATAGAAATTGTATACATTTATAAACATTTAAAGTGTACCATGTGATATTTTGATTTATATATACACTTTGAAATGCATAATAAACACATTCATCACCTCCCATGGTTATCATTTTCTCATTTGGGTGTAGGGAGAACACCTGAACTCTACTCTTATGTGTTACAGTATCATTAACTTTAGTTATGATATTGTGGGTTAGGTCTCCAAAACTTATCTTTCAAGGAAAGTCTGTGCCCTTTGATCAGTATCTCCCCTTTTTCCTTATGTCTAGCTGCCAGTAACCACAATTCTATTCTCTGTTACTATGAGTTTGATTTTTTCAAAGAGTTTGTTTGTTTTAAGATTCCACACTTCTGTGAGATCATCGATATTTGTCTTTCTGTGTCCGGCTCATTTCACTTAGCACCATGTCCTTCAAGTCCATCCAGGTTGTCTCAAATATCTGATAAGGGGTTTGATATCCCAGATATATAAGGAATTTGTGCAACTTACTTGCAAAAACATGAGTAACCAGATTTTAAAAATGGGCAAAAGACTTGAACAGATATTTTTCCAAAGAAGATCAATAAGTGACCAACAGATAGATGAAAAGATGCTCAACATCATTCATTGTCAGGGAAGTAGAAATCGAAACCACAGTGAGGTATCACTTCATACCTGTTAGGATTAATATTATCAAAAAGTCAAGAGATACTATGTGTGGCAAGTATGGGAGATAAAAGGGAACCCTTGTGCCCTACTGGTGGGGAATGTAAATTGGCATAGCCATCATGGGAAGCAGTATGCAGACCCCTCAAAAAATGAAAAATAGAAATCCCATATGATCCAGCAGGCTGACTTCTGAGTATTTACTCAAAGGAAATAAAATTGCTATCTTGAAGATATATTTGCACTCCACATTCACTGCAGCATTATTCACAGTAGCCAAGATATGGAAACAATCTAAGTGTCCATCAACCAATGTATATATATATATATATATTTTTTTTTTTTTGCATATGTATGTGTGTCCATCAACTGATGAATGATTATATATGTGTAAATATATATAAATATATATTTGTGGGGTGCCTGTGTGGCTCAGTGGTTGAGTGTCTGCCTTCGGCTCAGGTTGTGATCCTGGGGTCCTGGGATCTAGTCCCGTATCAGGCTCCCTACAGGGAGCCTGCTTTTTCTTCTGCCTATGTCTCTGCCTCTCTCTGTGTGTCTCTCATGAATAAATAAATAAAATCTAAATATATATGTAAATATACATGCATATATATATTTGTATATGTGTGTTCAACAGATAAACGAATATATATGTTCTATATATTTGTATATATACAGTAGAACATTATTTAGCCTTCAGAAAAGAAGGAAATGCCGTCATTTGTGACAAAGTGACCTGCACGCTCACCTCACGGTCATGCCCTTGCTCTTTCATAGTCCACTCCTTCTCAACATTCATCTCTCACATGTGACCTCTTCTGGTCTCTGTCCAAATTTTACTCTACAGAGGCACCTTCAATGAATAACCTCATGTAAAATAACCCCTTTCTTATATATCCTTGGAGTAAATACCCAGTAGTGCAATTGCTGGCTCATAGGATAGCTCTATTTTCAACTTTTTGAGGAATCTCCAAACTGTTTTCCAGAGGTACACACACACACACACACACACACACACACACTGGAATACTACTCACACATGAAAAAAAGAGACATCTTGGGGGAGCCTGGGTGGCTCAGGGGTTGAGCATCTGCCTTTGGCTCAGGGCATAATCCTGGAGTCCTGGGATTGAGTTCTGCATCGGGTTCCTTGCATGAAGCCTGCTTTTCCTCCCTCTGCCTATGTCTCTGCCTTTCTCTGTGTCTCTCACGAATAAATAAATAAAATCTTTTAAAAAAAATGAAATCTTGCCATATGGAATGATGTGGATGGAACTAGAGGATATTGTGCTAAGCGAAATAAGCCAATCAGAGAAATACAATAATCATATGATCTCACTCATATGTGGAATTTAAGAAACAAAACAGAAGATCGTAGGGGAAGAGAGGAAAAAATAAAATAAGACAAAATCGGAGAGGGAGACAAACCATATGAGACTTTTAATCACTGGAAACAAACTTAGGGTCACTGGAGGGGTAGGGGTTTTGGGAATGAGGTAACTGGGTGATGGGCATTAAGGAGGGCACATGATGTCACGAACACTGGGTGTTATATAAGACGATGATTCACTGAACTCTACTTCTAGAAACAATAATGCATTATATGTTAATTAACTTAATTAAAATAAAAATTTAAAAAATAATCCACTTTACCTACTATCCTTACACTGCATTCCAGAGCTGAGCCCACAGCAGAGGCCTCACACTTCACTCCAGAGCTGAGCCCACAGCAGAGAACACATTTTATATGATGTTCTCCTTCCCTCCCTTACTCTGCTTATTCCTCCATTCTTGCCTCCTATGATCACTTTGCATGTGAACCCCCATCCCGCAGGTCCTTGATGGCTTCTGCTTTTGGGGAAACACAAACTTTAGATAGCCATTGATATTCAGGATTTATCAATTACAACTACCAGAGTTCTTTTTTTTTTTTTTTTTTTTTTTTACCAGAGTTCTTTAAATAAAATACGTAATACTGTTTAGTGGGATGCTGAGTTATAAATAACAGTGACACATGGGGCACTGATGTAGAGGTCAGAACAGGGTGGTGAAGAAACAGATATTGGAGGCTGAAGAAAAGATATTTTATAGAGTGACAAAACACTGGGTAAAACTGTTTTCTATGGTGGCCTACAAGACAGACTAGGAGTTATTGAGACTGACTTGAGGGGAAGTGGTTGCCCAAACCAGAGTGATGGAATTTGTTGGCTTTTATTTTCTACTTTTAGCATATTATTGCAAAAAAAGAAAATCCTGGATGAATGGATAAGCAAAGGATGGTCTATGCATATAATGGAACACCAGTCATCCTCAAAAAGGAAAGGACTTTTGACACATGACATAACATGAAGCTTGAAGACATTATGCTATATGACAAAAGCCAGACATAAAAGGACAAATACTATATGATTCTGCATGTATGAGGGACCTGGAGCCATCAGACTGGTTTACAGAAAGTAAATGGTCATTGCCAAGGGCTGGGAGGAAAGTGGAGAGTGAGTGTTGAATGGGATGGAGTTTTAGCTGGGGAAGATGACAAGGATCATGTGGGTGGTGGTGGTGGTTGCCCAAGAATCAAAGAATGGTCCATTGACAAATAAGATGGTAAACTTTATGCTACGGATATTTGGCTATTACAAGAAAAAAGGAGATAACCTCAGGATAGAATTGACAAGTTTGCTAGTGGGATGAAATGGATTACAGAGCCCAGAAATTTAGAGCACCAAAGATTGGAAAAACTGTTTGCTCTTAAGCCCCGCATAGTAAGAGACAAGCATGGAACAGGATTTGTGCACAAAGGCCCAGTCATGTTCAGCTCTGTGGTGCACGCCAGCAGAGGGCATGGCCTTACCAGATGCATCAGAATTCTAGAAAGCTTCAAGAAAGTCATCCCTGAGGTGAGAAAGGCATGGCGGGGGGGTGTTGGGGTGTGGTAGAGTAGGGGTGGAAACAATGCAAAGCAATAAGTTAGGCCTGACAGAAATGCTTAGGAAAGAACTTTGAGTATAGCTAGTGATACATGGAACTAAATGAAGGCAAATATGCCAGAAGCGACTATGTCTTTTAGGGCATGGGGATTGCCAACCAAACCACAAGCCTGGAATGAAAATCCCTCTAACTATTTGAGGCTTAAAACAACTTTCAGGCCCCCAAATTTATAATGGCTTGAAGTGTGCTGTGAAAACTGTACAGCTCCCAGGGAGGCTTTCTTTTTTCTTCACTTAGTAACTTTGAAAATGGACAATAAGGAATTTCTCAAGAGGCAGAACCAGAGGCCAGGAACCATGAGCGAGAGCTGCTCCCCGAGAGGAAAAACAGGGTTTAAACAAAGCCAGCTCTCTTGGCTAGGGCAGACAACCTCAGAATGCCAGCCTGGCAGGATCACGGTGTTGCCAGATACCAGAGTTTGCGGCATGTGGCCCTATCTCTCCACTGCCTGCTTGGGAATTCATATTACTTTTATCCTCTCCCTCTCCCAGAACTGAGTGGATGGGTATATTGGGATAAGATGCATGGAAAGTTACCTGCTTTTTAATTTAAAGTCTGTTGGACCACAAGGAGCCACATCTGGACAGATGGTATGGACTGTGCTTCCTCTGGAAATGTAGGGCTTTGAGACGGGTGCTGGGCGAGCTGGAACTTCTGAATTGTCTTCCAAGTTGTCTCTGGGGAAGGGCAAATGTGTTCTGTGTGTGAGAATCAGAGTAAATGGCTATTTAGTAACCAGAGGAGCAGATTGTGGCCAAGACTTTGATGTGTTAGCCAGCACTCATTTTTCTACACGATGGGAGCACAACTAGACTGCATGTCCCAGCTTCTCTTGCAACTAAGTGTGTCCAAATGACTGAGATTTGGCCTACAGGGAGGTGGAGAAAAGTGATGTAGGTGACTCCCAGGCACCACCCATACAATCCTCCCAGCGGGACATCTTTTCTCTTTCTGGAATGCAGGAATGGGCACAACTCCCAGAAAGACCTTAGGGGTCACCTGTTGAAATGGAAGAACCACAAATTAAAGAGGGTCTGGGTCCCCAGAGATGAATATGGATAATAAAAATATTTCATCTTCCTGGGAAAAAAGCAGAAACAGAAATAAAGAATAATTGAATACAAGGCCACACCCTTGCTGCAGGCTGCAGGCTCCACCTCACAACACATGAATACAATCCAAATGGATTCTTGAGTTTATAGGCTAAATGGGAAGGGATGACCTTCAAGCCTTTTTATAACCTAAATTCTCCATTCTAGAATTCCTAATATGACTTCATTTCTCCATTAAGTGAAGTGCATACCCAAGCAATTTTTTTTAAAGGAAAGTCCTTGTAAATCTGAGGACTTTTCTTCTTTAAAGACAGAAATCATTTGGGAAAAAATGTGTAGGTCACAACCTTTTCATGCTCCCATGAATTCCTACATATGTTTCAGAAAAATGTGAGGTCAACGTGATATCTTTCCCCTTTGATGATTCCTATATTTTATTTCCCTTATAGTTAAAGAATTTTTTTCTTTATATTTGAGATTGAGATATTTTGCCAGGGTTTGTATAAATTTGGTTTGTCAGTTCTTAGAAAATGTGACACCGTAGGCTCTCTCAATTGGCACATTTGTCTTGTTCTCTTTAGGTAGGTTCCTTCAATTATCTTAATCTTAATTAACTGTGTGTGGCTGCCTCATTCCAGTGGCCTCTTTAAAATAGAGACTATGTCTTTGGGACGTTTGTATCTTCAGCCCTTGGTACATAGTAGACACACAGTGACAGATTATTCAAGTGAAGTTTAGACTTTTCTGGAAAGATCTCTACTAAAGAACCCATCTGTTGATAGATGATGCTTTATGCATTGGATTTCATGTGATCTCTTAGATCTATATGGACAAAAATAGGTTTTTCTTTAACCTATTAGTCTTTGGCTAGGTGATCTGGTTTAGGTAGAAGACCTTAGTAAATATGATGCCAGCAGAAACTGGAAGAGTACTTGCACACTGGGTCATGTTCTCTTTCAATGCTGAAGGAGCCCTGAGACTGCCATGTGAAGGAGGGAAGCTAGTGTATTAGAGGATTCGATGCCATGCAGATAAATGATAAGCTGCTCAACTTAGGTGCCACCCCTGCAACCTTGAGACCAATTAGTCTACCAACTGCCAGACATCTGAGCGAGACTATCTTTGTATATTCAGCTTTACATAAACTCAGCCAGGCCAGAAGTACTTCCCATTGACTCACAAAAGTGCAAAGGAAATCCAGATATTTGTTTTTTGTGGCCACTGAGTTTTTGGGTTGATTTGTTATGCAGAAGTTAACAGGAAGATAAAAGAAGCTGCTGAATTATTCTAATTAGAAGGATAACATTAGCTGACTTACATTTTAAAAAGATAACTCTGGCTTTCTGTGGGTAATAGTTTGGGGAGGTGGTGCCAAGAGTGGAAACAGAGCAGTTGGGGAGGCCATATTGCAATAACCCAGTTGAAAGTCTTAGTGGGTCTATTCTAAGGTGACGGCAGAACTGTCTAGGGTGGGAGAAGGGAATATACTTAGGATAGAGTTTGAGGAAGAATTGATTTCAAGGCTAGGTTTTTTTGTTTGTTTGTTTGCTTTGTTTTGTTTTCCAGAGAGAAGAGCAGTTAAAAACTCTGGAATAAAAACCAGCCTTGTAATGGACCTCTCAAGAGGTATAAAGAATTCTAGAAGACAACAGAGCCAGGCCTTTCAATTTTAAGTGAAAACTATTTCAAACCAAGAATTCTGTACTTAACCTATCAATCAAATGTGAAGACAAAATCCAGATATTTCCAATATGCAAAGATTCAGAAATGTTTACCATGTGGTCATATCTTCTGAAGAATTAGTTGAGGGATTAGAGGTTTTATTTTTTAAAAAAAATAAATAAGAATGTGGAAAATATAAGCCATAAAAATGATAGAACTAATCCAAAAGTCTGTTTCAGATACTGTCTGTTGGCACTCAGCTCCACAATAGTCTTCTGTACTTTCCTCTCTACTTCTAGCTCTGACAGTCTGAAACTATCTTTTTGAAACTCCATTGCCAGCTGGTTCTGTTTTACTTTTTTTTTTGGCCAATGGTCAAATTTCGAATGAAATTAGGAAGTAGGAGGGAGGTAGAAGTACTTTTGACTATGTTTCAGTATCTGCAACACAATAGCACCAGTCCATTGGTAGAACTTCCAACAACACTCATGGAGCATGTGTTCCTGGAGCATCAAGGGGCTGGAAGCTTGTAAGCTTCTCCTTGGTGGCAGAAAAGACTATGGTCTCAGGAGTTCCAGCAAGGGTGGTGGTTAGAGGCTTACTGGAGTCACTGTTCCCGTGTAACAGCATCTTTTCTCTTTTGCTCTTCCAGTCTTTACAACACTTTAGTAATGAACTATCTCAAGGTCTAATTCATCTCCCCCTGTGTTAATTATCTAGAGTAGTTTCTGTTTTTTTGCCCTGGGCATTGAATGATACAGAGTCCAATGAAATGAAATCATAGGCTGAGACATTTAGATAGGATTTGAAAGCAACTGATTTATTTTATATTAGGAAGTCAACAAACTCTAAGAATGTCTCCAAGAAGAAGAATGGAATGATTTCAAGGCATTAGAAAGGAAAGTCTGGGGCTCCTGGGTGGCTCAGTCCATTGAGAGTCAGTCTCTTGGTTTTGGCTCATGTCATGGTCTCTTGGGTCACAGGGTAAAACCTCACGTCAGGCTTCTGCTCATGCAGAGCTGGCTTGGGATTCCTTCCCTGTCCCTCTGCCTCTGTTCCTCCCTGGCTCATGTATATGCACACATACATTCTCTCTCTCTCTCAAATAAAATCTTGAAAAAAAAAAAAAAAGGAAAGTCTGAAAAACATGATAAAGAAATCATGCACCAAAAAAAAAAAAAAAAAAAAAAAAAAAGAAATCATGCACCACTTCTCTGAAGAAAATATAACTAACACCAGGAGAAATAAAATCCTAATAGGAAAGTCATGGTCAAAATATGAAGCAAACTAAAAGGTAGCATGATTTTGAGACTGATGAAGTAGATGAGTCTACTTTTTCCATTTGACCTAGATTCTAGGATCATCCTCTTGGTGGGTACAGTGGTCATCTCAGCCTCACAGAGAAAGGCATTGTAACCTTAGAACATACTTGGCTTTACGTGGGCAAGTAATAATCAACACTGTTCATTTCAGCTCTAAAAATCAATCTATCAAAAAAAAATAAAGACTTATTATAATTATGGCTATAGACTGTAATGCAAATTTAAGGATCTGAGGACAGGAATTGGGCTTTGGAAGGGCAGAGATTCAGGCAGAGATATCCTTATCTTACGCATAGAGAATCAAGAAACACTGGATAAAATTAATGAAATATGACCTACAATGTCCTAGCACATCATTTAATGCTACAAAGTACTACTGGAAGCAGTGGTAACAATATTATAAAATTTATCTGTGCAAAAAGGGTATTTGAAGTGAGCTAAATCCTTATCTTTCTTAATGAAGAAGTCAATGAAAAATCGCTAAAATCAATAAATCAAGGAATCCAGTTACTTACTACTATTTAGAATTACACATTTAGAGAAATGGTCTTCTCAGTAACAGAACCGGGGCCAGGCAAGGATGGAATGGGTATTCTATTATATTTTGTTAATACTTATTAATTTTTATTCTATACTATTTTTAATGTTACAAGTATTATTTTGAAAAAAGACTTTTTTGTTTTGTTTTGTTTTTTAAAGAACACTGCATTATGGAAGGAGGGTAGTCTGATGAAACATCCCTACTTACGTATCTTATAACTGAGCTTGTCTTCATCTATAGGATGAAGGAGTCTGGTTAGATAATCTGCAATGCCTCCATCTATAAAATACTCAGTATTTCTGGAGAATGGAATGCACTTTTCCTCCTGGAATGAGATTGGAAACCTCCTTTACATTCCTACATCTTTTATCCTATCTGAGGACCACACTTGAGACAGTGATTCAAAATACTGAGTTTTAATATGGGCGGGCAAAAAGAGTATAGTTAATGCAACAGATATTTATGATAGGCTTCTGAGAGTACTGGGCTCCGGAACTGTCATTTGCTAGATTAGAAAAAATCCAAATAAGCATCATAATGATTCATAACATATAATTAGAGATAGGCGAAGCCCAAGTATGCACTTTAAAAAGAGCAAGTCTATACTGACATGGCCATAAAACAAAACAAAGTATCGTGAGTGGAGTTGTGCTTCCTGAAGTTTGAAGTGACAGAAGGAAACATTTTTTTTCTCCTCAAATGCCTTTGTAGGAAACGCTGATAAGGTTTGTATATTTTGTCAAAAAATGATGCATGTATAAAATACTAAAAAGGGCTGATGTCCATTACTCAATCACTTTTTTTCAAGTTCATTAGACATAAAATTATCCCCCAAATTAAAATTTGCACTCTATTATTTTTTCCATGCCCTCTTAGAGATTACTCTGGTAGAGGCCTGCCAAGTTATCTGAAGCCATTCGGCTCATTGGCAAGGCAGCTTTGTCCATTCATTGAACCCTGCAGGCCAAGAACCTATTCCCGTTCCTTCCATCTGCCACATCCACTTTGAATCCGGTGGGTAGTAACCATCCCTTCCAGAATGAAAGCCACCCCCCTTCAATCTGTAAGTCATCATTATGTCCTTTTCCATAATATTATGTTCTCACCAACACGGGTGCTTAACTGATACAACATAGAACAGCAGCAAAATCTATAAAAGGATTTCCTATCAACTTAGGTGCAGTCAGCTTGGGCCAGAAGGCATCCACTGACCAGATGGCCCACTGAATGCTTGCTTGCAGTATCCCGGAGAACTCCAAACTCCAATCATCTTAATCATTTTTGACTTAAAATATGGTGGGTGGTTGTACTTACTATCTGATCCTTATAAGAATCTATGTTTCTGCAAGGGACTCTTACCCTAGTGTTGTATACTCTCCATGCTGAGAAATTATTTCTTTCCATGCTGGGAAGATTGCTTTTTCTTTAAGTATGTGTTATCCTTCTTGTATATATGCACATATGTTGGTGCATCTATACATGTGATGTTCTGCAAATTCAGGGCAGCATTTGTTTGGGTCAAGTGCATTGTACCTCAGGGTGGTGTGTGTCTCATGCAAGGCCTCCTTTTCAATGCCTTCTTTTAGTTTCTAAGTGCTGAGAAGAAAATGAATTATTCTAATGTATGGCTCTGCTGGAAGATGAGCTGATCCCTGGACTTGGCTTAATTTTTCATTTGCCCACATAGAGCAAGATAAGTTAGTAAATGGTTGGTAATTCTCTGCCTACAAAGCTTCTTAGATGTCACATTTCTTGTTTGGGGTTGGTGTGTTTCTTATAACAAGATTGCTACAGAAAATGTTGCTATTAACTTTGCAGGTGAACCCTGCAGGGGCGACTGAGGGAGTAGGCACTTAACTCCATAGTTTCTGTCAATGAGGCATCTCTGCTCGAGATCCCTGTTGAGGCTTCACAGTCCATCCTAACCTCCCACATTCAACATATGTCTCAATTTTCTTACCCTTTCCCAGCACCTCTGCTGCCACTTCAGGTCCTCACCCAGGAGCCATCAGCATCACCAGATCCATGCTGTTCAGTGATCATGCAGGCACCCGAAGTTTCCACATCCTCAGTGGGTGACCAGCATAAATAGCAACATCCAGGAATGACAAGCCTGCAGACACCTTCAGCTGGAAGTGAGACTCCTGCAGCTTCAGGGAAGCATCAAGGTGACATGATCTGCAGTTCCCAAATAATACAAATTAGTCATTACTTCCCTTACCAGCAGATCTCATAATAACGCGAATGCAAACCCAACTCTGGCATGGAGGGACAGCTGGGGTATGAATTAGGGAGGCTTGGTCCAATGAGATGCTCAGCCACCTAATGACTCACATGCAAATTTTCTGGGGGGCTTTGAGGAATTACGTAGCAGAAAAGACAAAAGCCGAGTGCCCTTTCTAGGCAGAAGTTTCCTCCCTTTCCCCCTGGCCTCACAGAATGTTAGCCCTGGAAGGGATTTTAGATCTCACATAGGTCAGGGCTATGCTTTGACAGAGGGTAGTAAAGTGAAGAGAGGAGACAGAAGTCATGCCTTTCTGAAGCCACTGAACCAAAACTCAAACTCGGGCATCGGGGCTCCTATGCTGCAGCTGTCTCTACACCACTTTGCCTCTCTCACCGTTCTTTCCTATCCCTCAGTATGTGGAGCAATAAGTGACCCATTTCCAAAAGCTGACAAGTCCTTTTTTTTTTTTTTTTTTCCACAATTAACAGTAGAATAGTGGCTTCCATAAAAGAATCTCTATTTTTAAAATTGGCTAGTTTTTGTACTTTCATCGAAAGAGTCTCATTTGGCCACTTTAAATTGAAATGCAAAAATGGCATCTGTCTTCAGGGGGTTCTTGACAGATATCCTTCTTCTCTGTGGGTATTTGACAAAAGCAAGTTGATGGTTTAACTGAGTTCAAGAAGATGAGCTAGATGTTCATGTAAGCTCTAGCCAAATTGTAGTGTTTGCCAATGGGTCATTCTGACTTGAGAGTAAGGCTTTGATGAAGACAGGAATGTTAGCCTTCTGAAGACTTGAGTAGGAAATATAAGAGCTCCAGGATCCAGCTCTATCACCTTGGTTCCCCCTGGACCCTATCTATTGAATTTAAACTGAAGACACCTGGCAAGGTCCCAGCCACATGAGGACATGTGACATGGAGATGCCACTATATTATGTTTGTCACAGTCTTCAGTCTCATCATAGGGCTACAAAACTGGATTTTCATCCACTGAAAGTGGGTACATTGTTCAGGGGCAGACTTACCCTAGCCAAGCTAGCAGATATTGATATTTAAAACCAGAAAATTACAATCTTTATTTATTAACTTATATTTGGAAGTCTTTTTGTGCTGTGAACTCTAATATTTATATTAGCACATCTCTCCCTTGTATGAAGATACCCATGGGCAGCCAGATAATCAAGAAATTAGCTGTTGGGGATTTTTAAAAAATAATTTATTTATTTATTTATTCATGAGTGACACACAGAGAGAGGCAGAGGCATAGGCAGAAGGAGAAGCAGGCTCCCCTGTGGGGAGCCCATTGTGGGACTCAATACCAGGACACCAGGATCACGACTTGAGCCAAAGGCCGATACTCAACCACTGAGCCACCCAGGCATCCTGGCTGTTGGGGATCTTATCAGGATAATGGGGGATAGGTGATTTTTAACATAAATGGCATAGGGTAAATTAGCTTGATGTCTTTATTTCTATACAGAAATATACCAGCAAAATCCTGATATTGAAGCCCCACTGGACAAGACTCCTCCCCTGGTCATGTTTGGTTTGGCAACTTAACAGTTGATACTGTAACTCTTTTGGTCTATACTTTCATTTCAGACCATTTCTTCTCTTGATTGACAGCATTTCTCAGGATCTGTTAGTATCTTTATTCTCCTACTAGCTTAGTTTTATTGGCATGGAACCATTCCCTTATTAACGTGCCTTATTAACTGGCCTATATTGGCTCTAATCCACCGTGTAGACATTGTACTCTGTCTGTAATACAATGCCATTACTTTCAAATTCTTGAGGTATAACACTGCCAACTCCACTCCCAAAGTAGGTACCAACAATAGTGTCCACATGTAGAAATTTGTTCTTTGTGATATGGTGAATGGTTGCAGTATAGCAAACCATTGTTTCATTAGAAACAATATCCCAGAGCAGTAATCCAAACCTTAATGTCTGCATTATCAGAGCTATTAATGATTTCCATCACTTTTGTTGTGGCAATTTAGTAGCATAAAGTTTTCTCCAGCACTTTGGGGACCAAGTTAAGAGACAACAGAATGCAGCTTTGTTGAGGCCACTCAATGGGAACTTAATTAGAAAAACATACAGCTACGCTCTATACCAAGAGAGAGGAATAATGCTATCTTCCCCCTCCTACTAACAAAGCCAAGGACTCCAGATGTATCCTATTAGTGATTAGATCATTTTTTTTCAACCAAGTGCCATTTCTTGGTAATCTTTTTCAGCAGATTATTTTCCAAGAATACACTCCAGAATAGTGTGAGTTTACTCATGGGGTGAAGAGTATTTGTAATAGAAAAGAAAAAGAAAAGCACAGGACAGGGAGTCAGAGCACAGACACAGCATCTAACGATGACCAAAAGTTAGAATTTTCTCCAAACACCCTAGAAGCACTTAATTGAAACAGCTGTTTCACAGGGTTCTCATCCAGGAATGTCAGTGTTGCTTCATGACTGGAGAGAGTAATGAAAGTGATATACAGCTTAGGTTGTGTGAGATCCTTTTGGCTAAGTGGGAGACAAATTGAGATAAAACTAAGTCCAGTGAATAGAAAGCTAAGCTGGGAATAAGACAATCAAAATTATAGAGCTGGGAATTGGGAGAAGTCTATATTTACCACTCTCAGCCTCAGTTTCAATCTTAAAAGTGTGGGCACATATTAGTACTTTATCCAAAGCTAGTTCCTGCCAGATATCTCTCCATGAGCAAATCATTTTCCTTCCTTGAGCCTCTGTTTACCCATTTTTAGGCAGCTGAGGTGTCTGACTTTATATTTAGTGATCTGAATGTTCAGAACTCTTCTCTACGAGCTGAGTTCCAAAACATAATTCTCAGACTCTAATGCCCACCCGCCCCAGCAGGAAATCCAGTCCACCTCTATACTCATCAGTAATGACTTTGGTTGCAAGTAACAGAAGCTCTAAGAGTGACTTGAAGACTTAAGTGTTTATTTTCTTGCATAATTTGAATTCTAGGGATAGGCAGCTGCTGGCTTTTGTTCAGCGGCTCAGTTATATCAGGACTGCTGCGTTGGCAGCTTTCCTATCTTTTTGCCTTTGGTGGTGAGTTGACCACCACAGCTATGGCAGCAAATCCTCTTTCAAGGCTGCATTAAAAGCAGGGGATGGGGAGAAAAAGGGAGAGGGCGTAGGTGGCAGCAGCCACATCTGCCCCTTTTTTAGAAGAACAAAAGCTTTCTCTCAACCTCCCTGGCAGATTCAGGCAGATTCAGGCTTAGGTCTGATTGGTCAGAACTGTGTCAGATACCAATCCCAGGCTCAAGAGATGCTGGGGAAGTGAATGCAGTAGAACTCAGCCATCACATGGATTAGTGAGGTCCAAAATATAACTGCATAAAATTCAGGACTGCATTGCTTTGAGGTTAACAAAATTATAATTTTTTGGTCTAGTTGTACTGTTTTACAGCAACATTGAAATATTCCCGTACTTAGCTCACCATCCACTGACCTGAGAAAATCCTGGTCACTTCCTAGCCCCATTCCTTCTCCTGAAGAAGAAAGGAACTTTGATCCACAGACAGAAGCTGGGCAGAACATGGGAGCCAGTACCCAGCTGTGATTGTGTTACTGTGGCTGCGTCTTGGTACCACACGATTTTACTCTACAGAGTTTAGCTTCACTGTGGAGGCAAGCACAGGTAGAATGGAAGGGATATCGAGATTATTATTCAGATAGTAAGATTACGGTTACCTTATTCACAGTATCTATCATAATGTCCCATTAAATTTCCCTACGTATGTGTGCAGATATTAATTTATGGATATGTATACATTACATACATTATGTATGCTTTACATGTAAAGTATATATGTTATATATATTCTTTATATAATATACCTGTACATACATAAAGTATATATAAAGCATAAATTATAAAGTATATATAATAAAAATAAAAATAATAAAAAAGAAAACTGCCGCTAATACTCCTAAAGAAAGACAGTGGTAGGTTATGATAAATACAAAGTTTAGGTCATGTTAATTCAAAGGGAAGGCAGGAGGGTGGAATGGGGAACAGCATGTTGGTAAAAACAAGTTACTGATTGTGTTAGCTTGCCAGGGCTATTGTAACATAGGACCATAAACCAGGAGCCTTAGACAGTAGCCTCACAGATCTGGAGGCTAGAAGTCCAAGATGAAGGCTGGTTCCTGTGCAGGCTGTGAGGGAAGCTCTGTCCCTGGCTTGCAGATGGCCGTTTTCTCCCCGTCCCTTCACATCCTCTTGCCACTATGTGTGTCTGCCTCTGGGTGAACGTCTCCCCTTTTTTATAAGGACACCACACAGGATTAGAGCCCACCCGAATAACCTCATCTTCACTTACGAATTATATCTGGAATGGTCCTATTTCCAAATAAGGTCATGTTCTGAGGTAGTGGTGGTAAGGACTTCAAGATGTGAAGGTAGGAGGATGCAATTCAATCTGTGATACTGATATTAGGTTATAGTTCCTGTTGGAGGTGAAAGATAATGAGTAGTCATTATATTTTAAAAATAATTAGAAGAGAATGCTTGGGATAACAGTTGTCATGAACCAAGGATCACAATTCATCCAAATCTGTGGACCTGAGTTCCATAAGAAAAAACAAGAAAGAAAACCAGCTCAAACAGATCAGAGAGTCATTCTTAATGACACGTCCTGGGCCCACGGTATGACTAGATCCAGAGCTTCAAACTCTGTTAACAAAGTTAGCTTCCTGCCATCTCTGATCTGTGCTCTGCCGAAATTCTCAGGCACCATGTGGTTGGCCCCCATCAGGGTTCTCCGCAGGAGGCAATCTTCCTCCCCAGGGTTACATTGACTCAGAGGACTGGTCAGGGTTCTCGACACTCCGCTGATTGATTCTAATTCATTTTCCCAACGAAAAGCTTGTCGCCTGGAGGGCAGAGAACAGGTAACATGCAGTACTGCCACCAGCTCACAGGCACAGAGACTCAGTCCCCACACTGCTTCACACCAACCTTATAGAAAAGCCCACCCTCAGAGGCACTGCAACTCTATAGCATCATTGCCCTTCCTACTTTGGGGGCTTTGTCAGAATTACTTGGTCTATCTGGACAGGTTTCCTTCGCTTTTGGGGATAAGGATTTTGGTTTTGATGTCTCTTCTCCAGATTTCTTTTGGGATCTCTAGGAAATATGGGTACCACCCTCCCCGAGCTCTACACAGCAAGAGATACTGGGACAGGAGGTCTTTGAGGAAACACATACACAAAATACACATTTTTTTTTTTTCTGGGGCTGTGGTTACCTACCTGCCTTACATTTATGAATCAAGGTGGGCCTCTCAGGAACCTTTTTCTATAATCAAGTAAACCTTTCTTAAAGTGGTAATCTGTCTAGTGGATGGTATAATTTCTTTTTTGTAAAGTTTGCTTCATCAGGTACACTGAAATACAGGTCAAATGATAAGAGTAGGAAAATAATCTCAAAGTTCTCTACTTTATAGGTTATTCTATTTTCTCTCATGAAACAATAGGTAATTTGTACCTATTGTGCAACCTTCATATCTGCTACCAAAATAAAATATTCTTATCATTTTTCTGAGTTTTTAGGCTGCCTGGGATTTTTAAATTGCTAAAGCCTCAACTGATAAGTTCCTATGATTCTTGCCTCCTTGTACTCACAACATTGTGTTGTACCCCTCCTATACTGTATTAGAGTTGGTGTGTGTGTGACCAATACCTAAAGCAGAAGTGATGTTAGTCCCAAGCCTAGACCGTGGAAGACCTCATGAATTTCACCTTGCTCTTTCTTGATAACTCACTCTGGGGGAAGCCAGCTGCCATGATGCAGCTCTGTGGAAAATCCACATGGCAAGAAATGGAGATTTCCTGCCAAGAACCCCAAAGGAAATGAGATTTCCTGCCAGTGGCCATGTGAGAGAGCCCTCTTGGAAGCGGGTTTCCCAATCCCAGTCAATCCCTCAGATGATGCAGCCCCAGCTTCAGAGAGCCTTGAACTATCAGCTAAGCAGCTCCCACATACCTGACCCACAGAAACTGTGAGATAATAAATGTTCAGTGTTTTAAACTGTTAAGTTTTAGGGTAATTCATTATGCAGCAACGGATAACTAATACAAATCCTGACATTGAACAAAAGAACTCTGCAGAAGTGAGGTGCATACACTGGAATTATATTCTGGACCAGGAAGTGTTAAAGTCAGCTTAGTCTTTGCTCTGCTTCAGTGGGAGAATAACTGTCTAACTTCAGCAAATGGCTGTCCTCTGACTGTGATACTCCCTAGTAAAACAGCATGCCTTACTCATCCTTCCACTGCTAGCTCTATCACAGCACTTGACCTGAAAGAGGGATGTGACAAATTCTGGTTGAATGACTCACTAAAGAAAGAATGAGTGCTTATGATTCTTCTCTCAGAAAAAGGTGAGGACTCACTGCTGTTCCATGTTCTTCTTCAAGATTTGGTCCAATTACATTAGAGGATACAAGATAGATGTTTTGATCTATTAGACAAGAATCTTCAGAGACACCATCACCTCCACAAAGACACCCAGTGGTAGGTAGACTATCAGGATTGCTACACTTTAATAATAGGGAACCTGTTAAATACACTTTGGTAAAATTACATAAGGGAAGATCATGCAGCCATTTGAAACAATGCTGTAGAACTTTATTCTGTAATTTGGAAAAGATATTTTATGATATTTTGATTAGAATAGATCTTGACACACATTTGTTGAATAAATGGATGAATGATGATTCAGAAAAGTATATTATATTTTAAAAATAAAAATTTAATATATGCAGATATGTAGTGAGATGGAGAAAACCACATCTGAGATAATATTTCTCATAAATACTGTGTTTCAGGAATCTTTTAGGATGGCAGTAGTATACAGATAGAAGGTGAGACCCCCGAATGCTATGCTAGACAAAACATTTATGACTGGTAAATTATTGTCTAAGGAGCCTGGTTAATTGAATGCTTTTTTTGTTTGGCTGAGCAATAAGATAATGAATATATGCAAAATCTGAGGCAGAGCTGAATTGCTCTATAAAACATACCTGGCCTTATACGACAAAGAAGGAAAGAGGTCATAAGATGTTTAAGTTATTTTTAATATCCCCTGCCATGAGGGATTTTATATAAGAAAAATCTCTGATCCAGGAGTTCTACCCTCATCTTATGGACTATCCATGCTCATTAATTAATAGAGCTTTAGCTAAGATTCATCTCCTCTCTGGGCCTTAGTTACCTCATTTATAGAATAGGGGCATGTAATTTTAGAGATCCTCAAGCATAGTTTGAAGTGCATACTAATTTTTGTGGAAAAGACCAAAGGAATGATTGATGAGCATAAAGTACACTGGGTATAATTTTGTAAAGTGGGTATTATACTCCATTTCACATTTTAGAGTGTTCTAGGTGAGGGGTCATAGTGATTATTTGTGTTAATTTTTTTTACTTGCCAAGATAATAAACTGTCATCTGGAGTCTCCAATTCAAGAGCTTCTCCATTTTAGAAGAAGACTATATAGTTGCTTGTATATTTTTTGAACAAGAAGGAGAAATGTCTTTTATTTCAATCCTCATTCTTTTTTTTTTTTTTTTTTTTTTTTTTTTTTTTAATTTTTATTTATTTATGATGGTCGCACAGAGAGAGGAGAGAGGCTGAGACACAGGCAGAGAGAGAAGCAGGCTCCATGCACCGGGAGCCCGACGTGGGATTCGATCCTGGGTCTCCAGGATCGCGCCCTGGGCCAAAGGCAGGCACCAAACCGCTGTGCCACCCAGGGATCCCTCAATCCTCATTCTTAAGTGAGGAGAATGTCAGCCTTTTTAGGATTGTCATAGTTTCCTGATATGTCTTAGAGGAGGGAAGATTACAAAGAAAGCTACTTAGCACTTATCTTGCTGTCTCTTCCAAAGTAATGCTTCTCACATTAAAAGGAGGCGAGTCTCAGAAAATATAGGTACATTCTACTTTTTAAAATGCACATACTCCATTTTAAAATTTTGGCATTTTCTAGAAGAGCCTACTCCCAAATCCTACAAGGAACTTAGTCTCATGTTTTTATACTGACATCTCTGTTTTGGCCAATAACTTTATTACTCAGGCTGACTTCCCAGTGTTTCTTGATCTGAATGTTTTCACTCCTGGTAATTCCAGAAAAGTCAACTGGATCCATAAAAGGAAAGATTAGGATGATTAGATATTAAAAGAATTCAGTGTCAACCTTTAAGGCACTTTTAAGAGTCTGACAAACATTTCTTCAAATGTTATCATTCTTGAACAGGGAGGTCACCTACTCTGTTTGCTGCTAGACTGGGAACCCAACCAATGCCTGGGAATGAATGACTGGATGAAGGAAGGAATGGGAACTTTGATAGAGACAATGTTCATTTAGATTCAGGGTGTGATACATATACAATACATAACAAATGTACTGTTTATGTATTATATATTTGTTATATATTTACATCTGTTTTCAGATATTTATTTATATATTCTATTAATCATGTATTATTTATATATTTTATGTTGTGTCATTTCTATAAAATATTTGTATGCATTTAAGGATGCTATCTTAGCATGTTTGTAAAGAATTCACTCATAATTCCTTTTAGTGTACCCTTGCAGATTACCATATACCCCACCTGTTCAATACCCCTTTAGATGCTCTTTCTTGGCCTCATCTGTTAGAGGTTCAGATGTCTGTGAGGTGACCAGCTCCGTATGCTCCAACCAGCTGCACACAGGTGCTGTCTGGGAGCCTCCTGGCTCCAGCAACAAGGCTTCCTGGTCGACGTCCAGATGTGGACCCCTGCAGTACTGTGCTTGGCACCCAGGCATCTATAGCTGGAATTATGGGGGAAGAGTTATGCCCCCACAGGGCCAGTTCTGATCTGAGAGAGATAGGAAGTGGTGAATACATTTATCTTGGTCCCCCCACAAGATGGAAGGTGCCGAGATGGACTGTATTCAGCTTCAGATGGGATGGTCCAGTGAAAGTGGGCAATTAGTCACATTTAGAGGTGGTTGGCTCCACAGTGGCTTGTACTAGCCCTCTTGCTTCTCTATTCCACTCCCCTGCCCCTCACTCTAGCTTCCTGGGAGCACCCTTTTTCCTGTTAGCTGCACAAGCCTCTGCCTCAGGCTCTGCTTTCCGGAACACCCTGGCTAAGGTTAAATTCCTACGGTTTGATTCAAGAAGCAGATTCTGTATCCAGTTTTTCTTTTCTACTCCCATATGTCTGGAACTCAACCATCTACTCTATTCTTTTAAAGATTTTTTTTTATTATTATTTACACATGAGAGACACAGAGAGAAAGGCAGAGACACAGGCAGAGGGAGAAGCAGGCTCCCTGCAGGGAGCCCACTGTGGGATTGACCCCGGGGCCGGGATTACGCCCTGGGCCGAAGGCCAGTGCTAAACTGCTGAGTCACCAAGGGATCCCCCACTTTATTCTTTCTTTAAAAGGATCAGGTGTTCTAGAAATAATAAAATAATCAATCTGTAGCAGGGCACTATTCTGAGATGTTAACTTGTATTCTTCCTCCACTCTCAACCCAAACCTGCATAGAGAATTTTCTGACAAGAGAAGAAGATACTTGGAAGACTTTGCCTTTTCTATCATTTATTTTCAAAAGTCAAAATGTTTTGGAGAGGTGCTAAGTATTCTTAGGATAGCTGGAGGAGAGAGCCATTGTTTGAGGATAATTGGGAGAAGAGAGACCTCTAAAAAAAGATGTTAGAGGTCAGACTGAGTTAGAAGCACTAGCTGAAGTAATATGAGAGGAGCCCAGGACTCACATTCTTTGTTGCCGACCCCAGAGCAGGCTACAAGGCAGTGATGTGCATTGGGAGGCTGGTTCTCTGGGGTGCCAGCCGTTGGCAAAGACTCTGATACTTCATGTATGTATGGCCGTTGGGACCAAAGGCTTCAAGGGTATGAAACTGGGACAATGGGCATCCTGGTGGTATCCGGCATGGATCCATACCAGGAAGAACCTTCCTGATATCTTGACCCTAAGTAAGACCTTAATACTCTAGGGCAATCCTCAGGTGCATTCCAATAATGAATGCACTAAATTTCTTGCCAGGCCATGGGGATTTAAGAAAGTAAGGAAATGGATGTTAATCACATGTCTTGTTTCTGTGGACTGGCATTCATACCTGCAACAACCTTTTTTTTTTTTTCTCTCTCTCTATAGTTGGTTCATTTTTTAACATGGACTAGCTGCCCTGGATCTGTATAAAGGCCTTGGTCAAACTTTCCTTCTAGCTTTATCTGAAAAGGTGGGGGGATTTCATGAAGTGTTACCCAGCTCATCACCACAGCCTCAGAAAAAGCTACTTGAGCTATTGAACTGTTTGCATTCTGATTGCAAGGATTAAAGGTCAGCTTCGGAAAGTAAAGGTAAAAAAGGATTAGCCAAAGCTAGTGACAGCCCAGCGAGGCAATGAACATGGCTGAGTTAATATTGTGTTGCTGCCACTGGCGGCTGCAGGTGAGTTTTCAGAGGCTATCCCGTTGAAGGTCATTCTGGGCAGAAGAACTGGCATTTGGTTGATTTTGTTTGCAATGAATTATTTCTCAGAGAATGGCTTTATGCCACCACTTGCTATTATTTTGATGAACAAAAGCCTGGGCTGATGAAGGGCAGTGTGTATGGTGTAGTGTGTGCACGTGTGCATGCATTCTGGCTTGTTATAAACAAAAGCCAGTAATTTCTCAAGGGACATAGGGTATCCTAAGTGCACTGCTGAAATAGGCTTATATTTCTAAAGATAGTGGGTCCCATGAAGAAACAATGGAACTAGATTTGCCGGCTTTTCTGGCTCTAGTTGTTTATCAGCGAACCTAAGGCATTACATTGCTGTAGCATGTGTTAAAATTCTAAATGATGAAGCCAATTGCCAAATCAACTTGGATACCTGCCCCTTCTCTTTGGCAAGGGTGACCCTGTTTTTGACAAAAATCTTATGACTCTTGGAAACCATGCTAGTGCAGAAAGTCACTGTTGACCATCACTCTGAAGGGAAGAAATCCGAGGATACTAACTTTTCACATGCATTCCATATTGTGCCTGTAATGATGCCAGGATTTTTGCATATATTATTTTACCTAATCTTCATTAAAACTCAGAGAGAAGGAGCATATTCAATCCTCTTTGGGTAGATGAACAAACTACAGTTACAAAGCTGCACAGCGAATCAGTCAATATTGCATCAGTCAAGTACAAAAGCAAGTACAAACCCACAGCGGCATACAATAATAGGCATCTCTCTTATTTGTCAGTGAGGAAGCTAGGGTGGCCTTGTTCCAAGCATCTCATTCTGAATCTCAGACTGGAGGTGATGCTACCGGAAGCATTTCTTCTCATGCTAATGACGTAAGTATAAGCGAGCAAACCCAGTTGTACGAGCATATTTCAGGTCTCTGCTTATATCACAATCACTAAAACTCATTGGAAAAGGCAAGACACATGGCCAAGCCCAAGGGAGTGAAGAAATACACCCCTCTTATCACAGGACCAATAAATACAGGTCAGTGAAGAATTAGAACCCAAAATCTAATCACCATAGTGAATATCAGACACCATAGTCCAATATAGTGTATCTCATTCTTAGGCCCAAGCTCTTTTGGTCATGCTGGGATGATGAGGGATGTACTTCTGTCCAACGCAAGTTCTCCTGGTACAGGATGAGAATGATGTAGTAGGCCGTGCGCAGCATTGAAAGGCCATGTGTGCAATGCCTCAGGGCTATCTTTAGAACTGCCCTGGCTTCTCCATACTCATTCTTTTGGTGATCTCATTTAGTCCCAAGGCTTTAAATACCATCTGTGTGCTGATGGCTATTATCATTTTTATCTCGAGCATGGACTTCTCTTTGCACTTCACATATGTTGGTCACCTCCACTTGGATGTCCAATAGGCCTTTGTCCTTAACATGGCCAAACCTGAACTCCTGATCATTTCCCTAGAGTGGGCTACCCTCATTGAGGTTCTTTTCCTTATCTCTGTAAATGGAAGACCTATGCTTTCCGTTGCTCAGACTGAAATCCTTGGTTCCTCATTTCCTCTCATAATCTATATCCCATCTACAAGCAAATCCTGTTAGCTCTACCTGAAAAATATTTCTGGAATCTACTACTTCTCCACATTTCTATTACTATTGACTTGTCCCAAGTCCCCATCGTTTGGTGCCTGGCATACATTAATAGTCTTTTAACTGTGCTTCCTGCTCCTGTCCTTTCCCTGTATACCTATTTCTAATAGCCATCAGATGATCCTTTAAAAAGTGAGTCCATCTTGTTACTCTTCTACTCATATTCTCCATTGCCTCACAGCTTACTGAGCGTGTAGGACAAAGTCATTATAATGTTCTATAATCTGCCCCTCCCTTCTGCTTCTCTCACCTCATTTCCTACTGGATTCACCATCTCTCACTCCTTTCTAAGCACATGGGCTTCCCAGTTATTAGATGAATTTCAAGGCAGAGGGACACTTAGAGTTTAGCGAATTGAGGCACACATGCCTTATGTTGCCAGTCAAAGGGAAATGTAGCAGACACCATAGGGTATTGTACAAATTCTCTTTCAATACTGAGGCCATCATTCCTCCAGCTGTTATGAGGGTTTGATGCTGAGGACTCATAGCTGAATTCTTCTCCAGGCATAGCTTCTATCCAAAGGGAGATGAATCACCCAAGTTGATAACTCCTCTTTGGAGGCAGCTGGCATTTGCTGACTAGTCGATCCAGGGATAGAAAGACCTGGCCCTTGTACCTCTATAAGGGGCAACTCTGAAGGCTGTCTCAGCTTTAGAGCTTATAGGAACCACATCACAGTTGAACTTCTTCCTCTGTGTAGTCCTACTTCAATCACTCCCTGGTAAAACTCCTGCCTGAAAATCTCCATCTCAGAGTACGTTTCCAGGGAACCCAACTAAAGACAGTGATTCCTTATGTTCTTAGCTATTCACTCAAGCAATGTTCTTTAAATATGTATCAGATAGGTTCTGAGGGGTACAATGTTGACTCTGATAGGCCTAGGGGGGCTTATCGCCTGGGAGGTAAAATACTTGGGAAGAGGCAAACACAGTGTGGGGTGGTAAGGACAGGAATGGAGTGGGCTGACAGGTTGCCCATTACGGCAAATAATTAAGTAGGATTGAAGCAGAGAATATGCAGGCCATGATGAGTAGTCTGGTACGTGCCTAGGGAGATAGGAGGGAATCTACTCAAAGATGAACTTGTGCAGCATATTAAGGATTTGGACATAATCAGAGGATAAGAGGGAGACTCAAAAGTGATGAGACATTTTCAATGAGACATGATCAGATTATTTCTCAGAAATTGTCTTGATGATAGTCACTGTAGAGATTAGGTCAGTAAGATCTATTGATAACATAAAATTCTTGAGGGCTTCTGGTTATTCTCACAAGGCTATTGGTCAGATTGTTATTTCTTTTACGAAGACTCATTTTTCTCTTTTAGTGCATTCTCTTCCATCAAGTCTGGACCGATGTCCATTTTGATCTAATTTCATTCTCCTTTAAGGTAACATAACTGGAGAAATATCTTTGTAATATATGAAAAGAAACAAGAAGATTGTATGAGTGTCTTGCAGATGGAAGCAGGAGTAGGTAGTGAGTATATTGTGGGATTTGTTTCAGTTGATTCTCCAGAGTATCCTGGATCTTAATCCACATCTTATGGACCAATCACTGAATACATTTTATTGCAGTAATTTCGATGTATATCCTATCATCTTTATTTAATTCTAGGTTCCTAGAGAGCAGGGTTTGTGTCTTACACGTCTCTCACTTCACTCTGCACTGTGCAGGATCAACACTTCACTAGGTGTTCGGCTGATAGAATGACTGTGTGTGTCTATTTGGTGGCAATGGCAGGGAGACACTTGCAAAGCAGATGGCACGGGGAGTAAAGCCAGGTGATCAACAATAGCTGATGGCTCTCCCAGTGCTGGTTTGCTCTATGTTCACAATCCACCCAGAGAAGCTGTGATGGGGAGAAAATAGAAAATGGTGCCTATTATTTATAGCTTTCCTCCTTCTGCCTTCTGCCATGATAGGGATTTTTTTAGATTTAGGGGAGGAAGAGAGAAAAAATATTTAGGAGGAGTAAGCAGCAACAGTAATGAATGGGACTTTGGGGAGAAAGACAGGTAAAGAGAATCACTGGGATCTTTCTGTGTCATAAAATGTAATATCTTCTCTGGTGCTTCTGAGAGATTTCAGTAAATATTTAAATTACTTTTCAGTGCTTATTTGAATGTCAGTTTTTATCTTTTGCAGGACACTATGCTGAGATGGGCATTGATAAGACTCAGTTTAAGTCATGCGTTATACCAGGAAGCAGACGGTTCTGTGAGATTCTCTAGAAAGGGCTCTCTCATATAAAGAATGAGACAGACCCTAGTTCTTGGGCTTGTTCGCCACATAAACAAACTTTCTGGGCTTTAAGATAAAACAGATGACAGTGGATGGCACCAAAGCTCATGCTCTCAAATCCTTTGGGAGGTATGTCTGGTCTGATTACCATAACTTTCAATGAACCAGAACTGGATTCTTTCAGAACATTTCTCTCTTCCCAGTAGGGACTCCTTTTCTCCCCTTCTGCTTCTCCCATCCTTTTGATAATTCTAGGAACTATCATTGTCAGAACATAGGAGGCTTCTGCTCTATATGTTAGAACATGGAGCCATACAGGCTGCTTATCTGCCTCAGACCTTTTATCTCTATTCTTACAATAAGGTTTCTGGCTTGTCCAGAGACCATTTGTCTTATGCGCTGCACTGAACTCAGGAACTCTACTTTACCCTTAAGGTCTGAGATCCCATCTCAGTAATCCATCAGGAGACCCTTCTTGTGTTTGGATGGTCCTCATACAACTCTGGAGGTTTGTCTTGACCCTATGCTCATAGCCTGATCACCGGGTACCACCTGACCAAAATCCCTAATGCAAGTGTCTAGTTCTAAAGCGCTGTTCCTGGATTATCTGTCCCTGAAGCATAGCCTACAAGGGCTCTGGAGAAAAGGGGTCTTGAGTTCAAATGCTGGACACGGTTCTTCATCTCTTGGAGCAACAACTCCGTTATCAGGAAAGTGAGACTATCACTGCCACCTTGAAGAATTGTGACAAGAAATAAAATCACGTGTGAAGTCCTCATGGACTCACTACTATGTTGCTGCTGATTGTACTCTCATGACTGCCCCTTTGAACACAGCTGGACTCCCACTATTATTAATAATCACCTGGAATGCCTTTTTTAGGTCTTGGCCCTTCTCAGGCCATCCGGAACCATTGCAGTTCACCAGGTTATGCCGAGCATATACTGAAATATGACAGCTGGAAATTTAAGTTCTTGGCAAATCTGAGCATGTTTGTTTAGGCACAGAGCACTGTGTTTTAGGGAATAAGAGGATAGACAACTTCAGCACCCCCTTATTTGATGGTCTTAGTCCCTTTGGTCTATATTTGCTTTAGGTTCTCACCAGAGTGGTGCCTCCATGCTACGGTCAAATATTTATCACACAACCCAGCCGGGCACCAAGGGGGTTACCAGGGTTAATAAGAAAAGAACTAACACTTATTCAGCATCTGCTATGCAACCGCCATTGTCTCATTTACATCCTTATCTAATTTAATCATCAGAAAACCTAGCAAGACAGATATTATCCCCACTCTATAGATGAGCAATCATGGGTTTTGTTGGAAACAGAACAGGAGACTTTAGTATGCACAAGTTAGCTGACTTAACAAACAGAAAGAGTATAACAGTAACTAAGTTTTCCTTCACTAATTATTTGGATCAGTTCTTATTTTGTCAACATTAGCAGAAAGAAAATGTCCAATCTCCAAGATAATGTTTTCTACAATTTCTTCAAACCAAGGTTGTAGACACCATACCCAGAGAGGTTGAGATGACTAGCTCATTGACTGTAACAGAGCAGGAAGACTGAAACCTAGGCCTCTTGTTTTCAGATCACGGATTTAAAAGAGAGAGAGAGAGAAGAGAGAGAAGAGAGAGGAGAGAGAGAAAGAGAGAGAACGAAAGAAAGAAAAGCCTATACTATTAAGAGACCAATTAAAGTAAAATCCTTTTCTAGCATTACATATTCCTATTTTTCCAATTCTGTCCCTGGATCTACTTTTCTTTGCTTACATTTCTATTTTTTCTCCATGACAGAGTGCTTTCATGCCTATCATACTGTGCAAAGGGTAGAGTTGCTGCTCTTGACCCTTTGAAAATGGTCCTGGGGGGTTTGGGGGCTTTCTTCCATTGCTGCTTTGTTTTAAATGCTTATGAGCAAGCGTCTCTCACCCTTGAGTTTCTGTTTTCAAATCTCACAATCAGTTTGCCACTGGGGAGTCACGGGGGCCCTGATGCAATGTAGAGAGTGCAGAAGGGAGCACGAGTCTGTGTGCCCGCAGGGGCCTGCTGCAAGCTGGCTCACTCAGTGGACCATGAGCCCATCTGTCTGACCATGAGTGGACTGGCACAGAATATCCACCAGGCCTGCAGAGCTGGCCAGGTTCACCCTCAGCTTCCTGCCTTCTCCTTATCAAAAGAGGGATGGACTATGATAAGATGTCAGGAAGTCTTCCTCACCCCCAAGGCTTGCTTATCAGGTATCAAGTATTGACATCCTTTAAGACTTCCATTCCTGCGGTGGAAAGGTGTGTGAAGCTCTGATCATTAGCGAATGGCATGGACTGCTTTCTTGAGGGATCTCAGAAGAGCAGGTCTGGGAATTGCAGACCAAGAGGAAAGACTGCCTTCCCAGTTTTTGTATATTTGTAAGAGAGTGTACTCTTCCTCACAGCTTACATCCTGTAATGGTTAAATTGTGTTCCCTTCAACATTCATATGCTTATGTTCTAACCCCAAAGTACCTCAGCATGTAAGTGTTTGGTGATAAGGTCTCTAAAGTGATGATTAAATTAAAATGAGGTTTCTAAGTAGGCTGTGAATCAATCTGAAATTTGGACACAGAAAGAGACACCAGAAACATGCATGCACAGAGGAAAGACCATGTGAGGATCCAGAAAGATGGCAGCCATATGCAAGCCAACAGAAGAGGCCTCTGACGAACCAAACTTGCTGACTCCTTGATCTTGGATTTCTAGCCTCCAGAACTGTGAGAAAATAAATTTCTGTTGTTTAAGTCCTCTAGTCTGTGGTGTTTTGTTGTGATAGCCCAACCAAAATAATACACGTTTCTTTCTGCTACCAGAGTCTCAGAGCCAAAGACATTGGGTTAATATTCATATATTGTCTGAAAATTGGAATTTTCTGGAAAACCAACAGGGGAGACAATACATGAATGGTCTAAACTTTTCATGGCTTCTTTTGGTCCTTCTAGCACTCAAGACATTATATGAAAGAGCCAAGAGCAGGTATTATCTGAAAGGCCCCTCAGTGGTGGCTGGAACACCAAATTATCTCAGGGGATAATACACTGTACCCAGATATTTTAAAGTGTCAATATTGCTATGTGGGTGCATGAGAGAGAAGGGTACATGGTACAGAAGGACAGAGGACCTGGATGCTAATTACAAAATAATAAAGTGGGAAGAGAAAAAAAAGCAAAATTTGGGTTGGCTGTGTATAAGAAATATTAATTACAGTCATTTATGTGAGCTGCTGACCATTGATAGCTAATTATCATGCAACATGAAAACAATTACGTATATCATTAAATATGTATCAGATTAGTTTTATTTTATTCGAATAATAAACTCCAGAAACAGAACATTGGGATTGGGTGGGACCTTAGAGATGAACATTCAGATCTAACCCCTCATTTTACAGATGAGGACACTGTGGCTAGTCTGTGTCAGCTGTTGATGGCAATGCTGGGACTGGGGCATACGCTTCTGGCTTTCCAACTTTGCTCGCCATGAGAAACCTGCTGAAGGTCAGTACCAGAAATCCACAAAGACCGCATCCTTCTTGACTGTTGTGTTTAAGAAGTACCCAGTCGAGGCACTACCCTACCACGTTGCTCTGCTGTTTCCCTCACATTACCTACCAGTGGCTGAGCTTATCTTGTGTATTTATTTGTTTGCTTTTTCACAGCTGTAGCCCTAGTGCAGAGTAGGTGCTCAATAAATATTTCCCAAGTAGAATTAATGAACAAATGATGCGCCAGGAGAAAGACTCTAGCAGAAGCATCACATGGGCAACATGGGGGCCAGGATAGGACCACACCTGAGGCTAGTGCTGAGGTTTTCTGAGCCCAGGTTTTCTGTCTTCCTGCTTTCCATGATAGATCTGAAGGATCTTTGGAGACACCTGTTAAATATACAGATTCCCAGGCCCTTCCCCTGGAAATTCAGATCTGACGGGTCTAGATAGGGTTCCAGGAACTTGTATTTTTCTTTTAACAAGTATTCTAGGAATTCATTATGCTCAGGATACTTGGAAAGCACTGATTATTATTGTTGTCTCATTTCAAGACCATAGCTATCAAAACACAATCTAAAAGAAAGAGATAAAACCTTAATTTTTTGTAGTTCTGTGGAGAAAATTCCATGCTATGAGACCACTGGATAGTTTAAACAATCTATTGGTGGTAGCACAACAGGTAGCAGCTGAGAAACAGGAGCATGGTGCAATCTTTCAGCAAATTATTCCATGCCGTGCCATGTCAGTGCTAGGGGTCAATGACATGGGACACGGAATCCCTGCATGCAGAGAACGCACTGTCTAATGGGGGGACTGATGAGACACTAGGCAACTCTTTCCAGTCTTTTCTGAGGTATGATTTGCAGAGAGTAAAATTTACCTTTTAAGTGTATAGCTCTGGGATATTTGCAAAGCACAGTCCCATCCTCCTAAAAATCCCTCTGTCCAGGTCCAGGGGGACCGGCTGTCTCAGTTTGCCTGGGACTGAGGTATTTCCAGAAAGGGAGACATTATAAGCTAACACTGGGACAGTCTCAAGCAAACCAGGACTTTTGGTCACACTTTTCAGTGAACCTCTCTCTCTGCCCCAACTCCAAGAAACCATTGCTTTTTATGTCTGACCGCCCTCACTTTGAATAATGAGTCAGAGATTCGCTCCTGGAGTTGTGTGCCTCAGCACCTTATTCATCTTGATTGCTGAGTAGCATTCCGCTGTGTGGATGTGCCACAGATGTCTATCCATTTTCCAGGCAATTTTAATCTATTGTGAAGTCATTGTTAGGGGTTGAGTGACTGCCACAGGGATGTCCTGCCCCTGATATTCCCCTCTATCTTCTAAGATGACTCTCTGGTCCTGTGGGAATAATGAAGCTTGTCCGTAGGAATGCTCACTGCTGCCTCTCAATCTGCCATCTTGATGTGCGAGTATACCATAAAGGAGCAGGAGGGTGGGCAGGGAGAGACGGGAGGCGACACAGCTGTTGGCAGTGGTTTCTCCGAAGGATCCCAAAGCACTGCATACACTGAGCACAGATTCATTTTAGCCTAGATGCACGGCCCCAAAATAGCACATGGGCATCAGAGAGAGGAAGTCAGCTGGCACCTTGCAGGAGCCCAGCAAGCGAATGAAGGGAAGAGGAAAATTTAGATCCAAGGCATCAGAGAAATGCCTACTCTTATTAAAAAGTGCCTAGGTTAAGAAGATCAGATCTAGATTTTATAAAAGATCTAGGGAAAGCACCCCTCATCATCAACCACATAAAACTCATTTCATCTCCTTGAGAAGGTAGGAGCCGGAGTCACTCGCAGTTAATGAAAAACTTACGGTGGGCAAAGTAAAATGCTCTCGCCTCGACTCAGGAGGCTATCTTTAAACAGTGACAGCAAATCCAGAGTCTTTCCCCCTTTCTTTGCCTTTTCCAAGAATAGACTGAAAATCCCAACCAGATTTCAAAAGAATATGCATCTACAGCTCTCCCGGTCGTCTCCCAAGCTCCTGACATTTTCTCCAGGTCAGAGACACTGCATGCAAATACCTGTCTATCTATTCATGTTCTGCTACTCAGGCAGTGAGGCAAAAAATCTGGACTCAATCCTTGCCTTGGGATAATTGCTTAGCAAACAGGATGCACATAATCCATTTTCATTATTAATACTCCAGTTAGGAGCCAGGATCTGTGTTTGGTTTCTCATAATGAGAGGTGCCTTACAATGGAGGTGATGAAATCTGCCATTCAGCTCACAGCATCGAGAGAAGGCAAAGAAACCCCTCCTGTGGCAGATTTAGATTCCAGACATTTCTGCTCCCCATAAAGCAGGGAGCGAGATGGGCCCTCTATTGAAGAGCAGGACGTGTTGATTTTCCTGCCTGGGTGATTTTGGGAAAATGTCGTGCCTTCTCATTTGCTTCTTGTATACGATGCGTTCTTAATCTGGGTCCGATAGCTCCTTCGAAGGCGTCTGCCCCATACGATCACACACCCAGGGAGCAGAACTGCTGGCGTGAAGTAGGAACCGAGTTTGAGAGCGATTGTCAAGCAGGGCTAATTCAGATGTAACCAGCACAACCCTCATGGCTGGCTCAACCACGCAGCAGAAACCTGGTTAGTTTTTAAAGGTTATTTTTTGTAAAATGCTTGAACTAGAGGTGTTTCCTGAAGAGAGTTAAAGGACTTCTCGGTGCAATCTGTTCTCATTCTCCTGCAACTTCCATTCCATCTCAGTGGAAGGCGGTTTGCTATTAAAAGAAAAGATAATCCATTATCACTGTGAGTCTTGAACTGCCAGGGGGGAGCCTGTAGCTGACTGCAAGGGAAGGCTGATAACTTGCATTTAAAGAAAAAAAAATATCAATTGCCAGTCGGTGTCTTGCCATCAGTCAGAAATACACCATAAATTTGTCCACGGGCAGAGGAATGGGGTCCCTTGGAGAATTTGCAATGGGATTTGAAGGCTTCCTATTTCCCTCGAGGTGATTAGTCTGGGCCCAGGTCGGATCTGCAGTGACTGGGTTGGTTGTTTTTGTCAAGCTCTTTGGTGACAGGTGTCCGTGTTACAAGAAACAAATTGGCACTAATTGGGCACTCCTGTTGGCATCTTGGCAGGAGGGAGCAACGATGACTTGATCGGGAAACTGCATGTTAATGGGCAGGGGCATCTGTGCTGGACACACCCAATCTGCCTTGTTGTTGTTTAATGGTTGTTTGTTTGTTTGTTTCAGGAATTTGAGATGTGCCAATGTTGCGTGTGGTGGTTTCACCAGCATGCTCTCTGCCACCTATCCCCAGCACTTTACACACGCATGTGTGCATGCCCATTCATGAGTAGGCACGTGTGTGCACGCGCACACACACACACACACACACACACACACACGACCATGAGAGGATTTTTCAAAAGCCAGTATGCTGATGACAGTCCCATCACTCTGTTCACCCAAGATCCTCAATGAGAGATGCAGGCCAGTGACCCCACTACGATCAAAACACTAATTACCAGTGGGCAGCAGCATTATGGTTTTTGTTCTCTTGTGTGCTTGGCATCCGGTCTGGCACATAATAGATGCTGAATAAATATTTGTTAAATGAATATATATTTGTTGAGCATAATGACTGCTCACTCTCTCTTTCTCTCAGGACTATTACTGCCTAGTGATCGTCTCAAGTAGAATCTTGGACCTTTAGAGTGAGACCTTCACAACCTTCTGGAGATCCTGGTCTTGTTCAGACAAGAGACATCAGGGCTCGGGAGGTGAGTGACTGAGCTGAGAGCACAATGTCTGCCTTCTGAGCTCTGGTGCGCTGCCATCTCAATGCTCCTTCTGAGAAGACCCTTTTCAGAACCGACGCACTGCTGCTAATGAACAGCACAATGGACTATGAGCAGAGAAGCCTGATTTCTATATTGGGATTCTCTCCTGATTATGTGGTCTCAAAAAAATCACTCAGCATTATTGGGTTTCTGCTCCCTACAGTCTATTTGGGGAGATGGACAAGTAACTAGGCAATTACAATACAAAATGCCATGTCGGACTAGTGGGGAGACGACATGGAACACATAGGCAAAAAATGCTAATACCATTTGGGGGTAAATTATTTTTCAACTCTCAATAATCAGTACACTGAATTAGGACATATAAGACTCTTAAGAGGTGACCCCTGATTTAATAAGTCTTAGGAGCCCATGTGGCAATTCAGTGGCTGGCCCAGCATACAGTAATGATCCACCAGGGTGGGTAGAGGTCGAGTTGTTCTGTACCACAGGAGGTAGAGTGATTTGTGTTTTGTAATTAAGAGATGGTAGGATGGGGTGCGAGGGGTAGACTCAGGTAAATGCAAATGTGAGGTGTCTGAGTCTGGCTTACAGTATCTTCCCTATCGGTGGCATCAACACAGAATGACCCAAGCTTGGGTTCTCGTTAAGGACCTGAAAAAACTTTTGCAACCTTGTGCTTCTGGTCATTTTCTAGAAATAGAAGTCTAGAGAGAAAAGAAGAGGTGGGGTAGCTTGTTAGCTATAGATAGATTAAATATTCAGTCATTTATAGTAAGGGACACAGGAATAAGTGAAGCTCTCCAGGCACCCAGAAACTTTTCCATGTAGCCTTTCGCTACAATAAGTAGCCAGAATGATGAAGTTGATTGTACTTTTTTCTAATTCAGAGACTCACAAACTTCCATAGGATAGACAGAATGAAAACAGTAGAGGCGATGGAGTCTAATCAGGATGTGTACAATAATGATCTCACAGCACGCTCTTAGAGAAGCTTCAAGGAAAGGATCTGGTTCAGGCCACGTGGAACCACAGAGGAGACAGCCATGTTCAGAGACAGAAATTTCTGCCTATGGTGAGTTATTCTAGACCTGAGTTAGCAAGAATCTACCTTCCAATTTAAAGGTATTAGCAAAGACCAGAAAAGATTCTGTTTGACCTGGCTAAACTCACATATGTTAAAGAAGGAGATGGGACCCTAGCATTTCACTCCAGCCTCGGTAATGATTTCACCATTAGAAAGGCCTTCTTATTACTGTGAATGCACTGATTCTTATTGCAGATGGTGGCTACTGAGTAGCTGTGGCATTACAGAGCGACTTTGAGATGGAAGGTCACTTCATGATGCGAAGCTGGAAAGAAAGATAATGACCTGAGTGTAAACTCTAATCTTACGATAATAACACCGAACATCCATATAGTGTTTTTATGTGCTAGTCATTGTCTCTATATTAATTCATTAAACCTTCATAGTGCTGTGTATGGGACTTCTGTTATTTCTGACAGACGAAGAAACTGAGGCACAAAGCAATTAAGCAGCTTGTCAAGGTCATACAGCACGCCAAGTGCCAGGGCTCAAATGAGGGTCTAGCACTGGAGGTGCTCCCAAACAGCCTGTTATAAACTGTTGTAGGGCAAATATGCACAAGTTATTCTCACAAGAAAACAAAACAGCCATGGGAGGGGGTTGCTATGGTCATTTTGACCTTGACAATGAACATGACGAGAAGCTGACCGGCTATTCCTGTGTGGCAAGAGGTAGTGTGTTTTGACCAAGGGACACAGACACTGCTGCTTCGGGGCAAGTAGGCAGCTTGGCAAGGCTCTGTAAAAATGAGCCATCCTAGAAGACACCACGCAGTTATTGAGGATCAGCAACCTGTAAATGAGACCTGTGGCTTTATATTCTCTGTTTTTACTTCCTTTCTAATTATATCTTAGTATTTCAAAGGATTAGATTTTTAAAATAACAAGATTTTTTTTTTCATTTGGGTGAATGGAAAGCAAAACAAGTGTTTTCTTTTCCCTCGTACTTGAGATCCTGAAGTTGTACAGCAGGCACCATGGATGCTTCATCCCATATCCACTAGACCTACCTGGGTGCACTTGCTCCTAGAAGAGACAGGGCCTGGTATGTTGACTGCTTCTCATCACGGCTTCCTCCTTCCCTCTTCCTCTCTCCTGAGGCCTTTCTCTGACATCCAGAGGGCTTGCTCCGCTCAACCGGGTACAACCCAGATGACCAAAAGATTTAAATTTTCCAGGGGTAGCTTGGAGCAATGAGGGAGGAGAGTTGGTAGAAGAATCCCTCAGCCTCCTCAGTCTCTGGTGGGTGAACTCAGAGGTGTGGTTCAGTTTTCTAGAGGGTATCTAGCAGCTCTGAGCCCAAGGTGTCCTCAGCAGTAGCTTCCTCATCAACATACCCTTGCTTGGCTTTTCCCACAACCTTGTCTCACTTCCCAATCCCTCCCATATGCTCTCAGCGGTCACCTCCCAAAAGAACAACCACATCCAGGTCCTTACTCCAGGCTCTGCTTTTGGGAGAAGCCAAACTAGGACAAACTTTGAAAAAGGTGGCACCGTACCTCTGGTGCTGATGTGGTGGTAGCAGGGAGGCCTAGAAGCAGGGAAAATCAGGTGAGGATTC
The DNA here is from genome assembly GCF_053574225.1 of Canis aureus. NCBI lineage: Eukaryota > Metazoa > Chordata > Mammalia > Carnivora > Canidae > Canis > Canis aureus. The sequence continues at coordinate 91,284,557 of NC_135611.1, read as the reverse complement.
CCCCCCTCCCTGGAAGACTTTCCATCTAGAGCTTGGGCATTTTAGAAATCAAGGCGTTTTCCTTCATCAAAGGGAGCCATTCCTTTCCTTTGGCCCCACACATTTTATTTTGGTCTTATTAAAGGAATCCGTTCTGAGGCTGAGAGATCCCACAAACTGTATTTTAATCAAGTGGGTAACTGAAAAAAAGCAGCTTTCCTGAGTACAGATGTCTGCCCTTGGTACAGTGAGTCCAAGAAACAGAACAAGGAGATTGATAACCCACAGGGTAGAAAATGTCCTCAAAGCTCTAGTCCTTCATGGTTTGAAAAGTAAATGAAACTCCTTCATCCAGCCATCTGGAATCCAAAGGACTCTAGGCCCAGCCCCTAAAGGATAGAGGTGATGGAATGCGTTATGGTCGGCTCGTTCCCTTGTGTGGTTTTCATTAACGGGTGATCTTATTCATGGCTCTCCCATGTGCAGATCTCTCCAGCAGAGAACTCAAAGCCCTGTGGATGCCTTGCTTTCATGATCGGAAAGGGGCCTATTTGAAAGTGATGGGGCAAAGAGGAAGTTGGTGGTAACTCACTGGATTTGCAAAGGAGCAATATTCTGTGGGAGACTATTCAAGTAATATATGATGTGTGTATAAAATACTCAGGCTCTGTGACTCACATATGTAGTTATCGAGTTTTAGTGCCTGGAACACAGAAAACTTTTTACATTGTCAGTCCACACTTGGTTGTTTTGTTCAGTGCTGAGAAGCACACTTTGATAGGACTTTGACAAACTGGAGTATGTTCTAAAGGCTAGAAACTGACATAGACAGTATAAAGCAATTTGCTGGGGTGTTTCCCTCTCTGAGTGATAACTGCAGCTCTTCTCCATTCACACTGGGAAACAACTGAGAAATGCTGAGGAGCTCAGACGTTCATCTTTACTGCTGGCAAAACTGCATTCATAGATATGGTTTGGGACCTGCACCAAATAGATTTTAGGAGCTGTGCTTGCAAGGACTGAACTAATGGAACAGACATCCATGTCAAGGAGCATCTGTAGACAAGAGCATCTCATATCTGTTAAATACAGAGAGCAAGGATGGAGAAGATTCTCTAGCTGGGCCTCTAGAAGGCAGCACTGGGCTTTCATCCAGGTCTTCTTACCATACAGAAACAAGAGCAAGGTGAAATCACTAACAGGTTTGCCAAAAAGATGGCCAATCAGAGGCTTGGCCTCACATGTTCTGGACTTGTATCCATCTCCTCCGTTAGACATGGTTCTCCTCAGCTCTTGGGGAAAAACATGAAAGGGACAGGAAAAAGTCAAATAGTCTTCCTTAATACTTCTGGAGGGTGAAAATTACTACTTTAAGGGCCAGGACAGAATCATGGCAGATGTATAAAGTGGTTTTCTCAATAGAAGATGTTTATCTTGGAGGAAGAGAAGATGTAGAAAATGTGATATTTGTCTGTAAGTATCTGAAGGTCAGCCATGGCAAAGAGGGCTGAGCAGATCCAGTCTAATGCACAAAAGCAAAGAAAAAAGGAAACATTTTGCTGAGTCTCTTTACTAAAGTAACTCTACCTTTTCCTCCCCAAAAGGCTACCCTAGTCACTGAAAGTGTTCAAGAAAATATTAGGGGTATCTATAGAATATACATAAGTATTTATTTGGAATCTGGGAATATTTCCTATGATCCTTCTAAATCTGAGATTTTTTGATTCTGTGAAAGATGATGCAGGTCAGTATGAATCTGTCTTTTGTGTAGAAGGGGTAAAGATTGTTCTAAGCACAGACAACTCTTGAACATATATATGATGGAAACACAGAAAAAGAATAACAAGAGAATAGCTTAGGTAATAGAAAATGGCCCCTTCTATCTTCCTATCAAATCTTTATTTATATACATATGCCAGCCAATGAAATGATGGGAACTTCAAACCCTGCTGTGTTGTTCTCTTAATGCAAATGCTCTCAGGCAAGAAATAAGGCCAGCTAAGAATCCTGGATGATTCACATTCTGACAATCAGCCTAAAAGTAGGCGTAAAATAAATGTAAACAGAGACACCATTTCTATTTCACTCATCAACTCTCTGAAGAAAAATACCTAAATGGTTTACTACATTCATTTTCTAAAAAAAATTTAATTCCAGTGTGGCTAACATACAATGTTGTATTAGTATCAGGTATACAATGTAGCAACTCAGCAATTCCATATATTGCTCAGTGCTCACTGAGGTAAGTGGACTCTTAATCATCTATTTCACCCATCCTCGGACCCACCTCCCTAGTAACCCTTGTTTGTTCTCTATACTTAAGAATCTGTGTTTTAGTTTGTGTCTTTTTTTCTTTGTTCATTTGTTTTGTTTCTTAAATTCTACATATGAGTGAAATCATATGGCATTTGTCTTTCTCCAGCTGACTTATTTTGCTTAGCATTAAACCCTCTCAGTCCATCCATGCTGTTGTAGGTGCCAATATTTTGTTCTTTTTTATAGCTGAGTAATATTCTAGTGTGTGTGTGTGTGCATGTGCACGTGTGCGTGCATGTGTGTGTGTGTGTGTGTGTGTGTACCACATCTTCTTAGTCCATTCATTTCTCAATGGACACTTGGGCTGTTTCCATCATTTGGCTATTGTTGATAATGCTGCTATAAACATTGGAGTGCATGTATCCCTTCATATTAGTGTTTCTGTATTCTTTGGATAAACACCCAGTTGGCTTTCTGTATTCGTTAGCACATCTGCTATCTTAGGATAAAGAGCCTTAGGAATAAATGGACTATACTTAGGAATAAATTGAGGGACACCAGGAAAGTCCCCCAGATTGAAAGTAGCTCATATTTCCCATTGCTTACCAATTCATTCATTAGAATTTATCCATTAGAATTTATTTATTCATTAGAATTCTATTTATTCATTAGAATTTTCACATTTCAAATGGAAAATATCACTGAAAGAAAAAAAAAATTGGAACCCTAAGGGAGCTCTCCATTTCTAGGATTTAACTGTAAATGACCTTTGTAAAAGGACTCACAAGGGAATCGATGATATCTATATTATTATTATGCTAAAATTAAGCTCTAACAATGAATTAGGCCATAAGAACTGAAACCTGGAAGCTTCTGCCCAGGGACAAAATGTAAGTTTCTCTGTTATCATCTATGCTCACATTCTCTGTGAGGCGTCCATCTTCTGGTATGTCTAAGCAATATCCATCACTTACAAATTTCTTTCTTTTTTTCATTTCTCCCACATTGTATAGGTTTCTGACTGTGAGCTCATTGAAGGAAAGACCAAGTCTTCTGCTTCCATGCTTCTAAGAAGCTGATTAGCCAAGCAGAAGGACCATGAACTTTTAAGTTGGACCAAACTTGCTTTGAATCCCTCTTAGCCTTTATCTATCTATCTTTATTTATTTGTTCATGAGAAGCACGGAGAAAGAGGCAGAGATATATGCAGAGGGATAAGCAGGCTCCTTTCTGGGAGCCCGATGCAGGACTTGATCCTGCGACCCCGGGATTATGCCCTGAGCTGAAGGCAGATGCTCATCCACTGAGCCACCCAGATATCCCCCCACTTAGCCATTTTAAAGCTCAGTTTCCTCCTCTACAAGGACTTTTGTGGAACCATTATACCGAGATAAGTGGCACAGTGATTAGCACAGGGCTAGGAGTCTACTAGATTCTCCCTCCATAAGAGCATGCAGAAGGGTGGTCAACTCACTGGACAGTAACCAGGAATGGTCTGAGGCATTGGGAGAGGAACAGAAGAAAAAAGTAAAAAGCAGTGGAGTGGTAAGGGACAAGATGTCCCCTTCATTTGCCTTGTTTGCAACAGTTTGGCCTCACTTTCCAAGGGAAACAAAAGCAAAAATGAACTATTGGGATTTCATCAAGATGAAAAGCTTCTGCACAGTGAAGGAAACAATCAACAAAACTAAAAAACAACCTACAGAATGGGAAAAGATATTCACAAATGACATATAAGATAAAGGGCTAGTATCCAAGATCTGTAAAGAACTTCTCAAACTCAACTCCCAAGAAACAAACAATCCAGTCATGAAATGGGCAGAAGACATGAACAGACATTTCTCCAAAGACCTACACATGGCCAACAAGCACATGAAAAAATGCTCCACATCATTTGGCATCAGGGAAATACAGATCAAAACCACAGTGAGATACCACCTCACACCAGTGAGAATGGCTAAAATTAGCAAGACAGGAAACAATAAATGTTGGCGAGGATGTGGAGAAAGGGGAACCCTCTTGCACTGTTGGTGGGAATGCAAGCTGGTACAGCCACTCTGGAAAACAGTGTGGAGGTTCCTCAAGAAGTTAAAATAGAGCTACCTACCCTACAACCTAGCAATTGCACTACTGGGTATTTACCCCAAAGATACAGATGTAGTGAAACACCGGGACACCAGAACCCCAATGTTTATAGCAGCAATGTCCACAATAGCCAAACTGTGGAAGGAGCCAAGATATCCAACGACAGATGAATGGATAAAGAAGACGTGGTGTATATACAATGGGATATTACTCAGCACAACCAAATTGAGGGGACAGGTACCCAATGAGCATCTGCTAATTGGGCATTCAGTATCTGTCAAATGATAATGACTCTGGAAGCTCAGAGTCAAGGATGCCTGCCAACAAATTCAATCTACCCTAAAAATCATTAGGCTTTTGGAGGTGAATGACAGGGTTAGAGAAAGTGTGGATGGGGCTGCACAGATGGCTCCAATCAGAATGGAGATGGGCTGGCGATGAAAGGATCCTTGGGGCTGTCAGAATGCTCATGGTTTCCTGCCTGTGAACAGACAGCACGTGAAGGTCTGTCTCTCTGCAGGTTTTTCCTCCCTGGGGGATCCTCACCCTGTTCGAGTTTGGTCAAGTTGAAAGACCTCACTTTGATTTGCTGGAGTGTATTTTTCCCTTGCTCTGTGGACAACCTAAGGCATCTCAGACGAGCTTACTGGATCCTCTCATCTGTGGAAGAACTCAGTCCACTGCAGGCTGCTATCCAGAGTGCTCTGGGGTCCTTGGGCCAAACTCCTCTATTGTCTTGACCTGTGAGATCCTGCAGTCTGCTTCTCACTGTCAATCAGGCCAAATCATGTCAAATTATGCAGGGCTACCCTCAGCCACAAGAGCCGGATTGAGACCTACAAAGTCATTTTCACATGCAATTTAGGCCAAGATCTTTTTCTCAAGTCTGCAGGGGTACTGAAAAGAAAGAGGATGCTCAAGGCCAAACACATGGGATAGGAGGTTAAGTCTGTGCCGTTTCCCTCAAAGCCTGTAGTACCTGCACCCTGTGCTGCCCTGTCTAGTCCTGGTTTCCCTTGCTCTCAGGATAATAGTTGGAACTCTTATCCCCCAAAACCCATTCTCAGGAGTTGAAAAATAAAGTTTCATTGGTGGGTTTCTGTTTATTTTCTTTTTAACATGGTTATATATTATCTCAACATTTTTTAAAAGATTTTTTTATTTAAAAAATTTTTTTTGTTTTGAAGATTTTATTTATTTGAGAGAGAGAGAGAGTGAGAGAGAAAGAGAGAGAGAGAGAGAGATGTGCAAGAGAGAACAAGCACTAGGGGGAAGGGCAGAGGGAGAGGGAGAAGCAGTCTCATTGCTGAGCCGGAAGGATGACACAGGGCTCCATCTCAGGACCCCGGGATCATGACCTGAGCTGAAGGCAGATACTTAACTGACTGAGTCACTCAGGTGCCCCTGGATTTATTTATATATTTGAGAAAATGAGCACAAGCAGGAGGACCAGAGAGGGACAGAGAATCCAAAGCAGACTCCCTGCTGAGTGATGAGCCTGATTCGGGGCTCAATCCCATGACCCTAAGATCAGGACCTGGGCCAAAACCAAGAGTCAGATGCTTAATCGACTGCACCACACAGGTGCCCCTCTGTTTCAACATCTTTCTAGGGCTTGATTTAAGATCTAGGTTAACAGTATTTCTAGACTCTGTTAAATTCTCTGCAGGATTACAATTTTTAAAAACACCATTTGGGAAGGCAAGAGACAGTCTGGACAAATAGCAGAGGTATTAAGAAACACACCCAACAAAGTACCTGTGTGTTGAAATGTGTGGCAATATACTTTTATACATATAAATAGAATATATATACAGAGAATGTAAATTTTTTATATCTATAAAGATTGCTGTATCTAACTCAGAATGGAGAGGCAATAATAAGAAGGTGATGCTCAGGTGTTGAAAGTTTCCACACCTACATTTCTTGTGCCTGTTTACTATATACTGAGTTTGGGTTTGTTTTTTTGTTTGTGTTGAAGAGGTGGGGGTGCACTCGGAGGCAGAAGGAAGTAAAAAGGAAATTTAAGGGCTAAAGTAGCTTATTGCACACTGATTTATCCCCCAGAATTCTAAGTTCTTAAAATCGGGGTCCTTATTTTGGTTGTCCCCACAATAAATTCTAGATTCTGTTCTTTCTTGGAAATCAAGGAAGATACCACTCTGTCTTTGTGGCACCCCAATGTGGATTCCTTTGAGTAACTGAAATAAGGAGCTGATGACAATGTATTCTTAGTTCTCATTTCCTGCATGGTCAGAGGCTCCCTCTCCTTACAAAGTTCTCAGAGTCTTGGGATTTTGAGATTTTCACTAAGTTGTATGTAGTTTTCACATTTCTGACGCCAATATCAATGAGTGCTCATATTTACATAGTGCTTTATATATGCTTCTATACTCTCCTTAAGGATTTCTCTCCATTAACTCACCAGGTACATGCAATATTTATGTCCATCTTACAGATGTGCAAACAGAGGCACAGAAGGCTAAGTAACTCTTCAAGGTCTCACCCCTGGTAAGATATGTACCCAGAATCTGATAGTCTGGTTTGGAGTGCAAGCTTATAACTACTCTGCCATGATGTTCTCATTCTGTGGTCAGAGGCAATTTGGCGCTAGGTGTCCTCTACAGACTGACACTAGGGGCTCATATGAATGGAAAGCCATGGCACTCAAAAAAAAAAAAAAAAAAAGGCAACATTTGGATGTTCAGCTCACTCTCATTCTGCTTTGTACCATACTTGTGTGTCGGCTACAACTGAGGCATTCTGATGTGCAGACATCACAACATCTAACAGAACAACCAGAGACATTGCCTCTGGGCCCTTCCCAGTCACCCAGGGATACAAGCACAAGAGATGTCATAAAAGAGTAAGATCAGATTTTGTCCTCTAGGAGCCATATTACCCGTTACTCTGCTCCCAAAGTCTTCCTGTGAGTCAGCCCAACCCACTTTCCTACATCCCCTGAGCGTGTACCACCCTGCTTCTGAGTGCTCACTTACTTCCCCCCACAAATGGGGGCCCTCTTTTCTATCCTCTGTTTCTGAGGAAATCTTCTGTAGTCTTTAGTTCTTACTGAGAAGTTCGCCTCATCTACAGAGTCTTCCCCCTTTTTTTGCAGGGGGAGGGCAGAGACAGCACACACACATGCAGAGAGCAGGGGGAGAGGCAGAGGGAGAGGCAGAGGGAGAGGAGAGAGAGAATCTTAAGCAGGTCCCACACCCAGCACATGAGCCAGACACAGGGCTTGATCCCACCACAATGAGATCACGACCTGAGTCGAAATCAAGAGTGGATCATTAACCAACTGAGCCACCCAGGTGCCCCTGAGTACTCTCCCTTCTAAGACTGTTCACGAGGCCCACATCCAGGGATGTGTGATTAGCCATGACTGCTTATCTGTGGTCCAGGAGGTGGCATCTGGGTCAGGCCACAGGTTCAGGAATTGCGGTTTATGAGATGGCTCTGGGAACTGTCCCTGACCCGAAGCGTGTGTTCTGGGAAAGTCCAGTGAGGCTCATGATAGAGCCAGAGGGGCAAACAGTCAGGTGTGTTCAAGAAGAGCAGTTGTCAGAGGCAACAGTCTCATCTAGGGCTCATGAGCTACAGAATCTCTCTCTCCTTCAAATTTCACCAGCATACTGTCATTCACGTGCTATTTGATCATTTATACTCTCGTAATCCTACTACGTGTTTCCTATGTGTTGTATCTCCAATCTCCATGAGAACAAAAGATATATATATATATATATGTAAGTATTCTATTACATGTATACACATTATATATTTTAGCATCTCTTTAGTGCAGAGGGTTGTGCTCTGTATATCTGATAGCCATGCCAGGAATATCTACTGCACGAATGAATCTCAGCAATCCTGTCTGTTATGGGTTGAACAAGCATCCCTCAAAAAAAGATATGTCAGCCACCATTTTGCACCAAACGATTTTTTTTAAAGATTTGTTAGAGTCCTAACTCTAGGACCTCAGATTGTGACCTTGTTTGAAGTATAATTTTTACAGAGGTAAGCAAGTTACCTCCCTAAATAATTAGGGTGGACCCTAATCCAATATAATGGATGTTCTTATAAAAAAAGGAGGAAATTTGGACAGACACACATAGAGGGAGGACAGTGTGAAGGGACATAGGGGAAAGGCAGCCATTTATAAGCCAAGGAGAGAAGCCTGGGACAGATGCTTCCCTCACAGTCCTCAGAAGGAACCATCCCTGCAAACATCTTGGTCTTGGACTTTTGCCCTCCAGAACCATGAGACAAAAATTTGTCTTGTTTGAACCACCTGGTTTGTGACACTTCGTTATGGCAGCCCTAGCAAATGAATACACTATGACTTACTGAGCATGTATTCAGTGTAAAGCTCTATTCTAATCATTTGATAAGTATTAAGTCCTTTAGCTTAAGAAAATCTCCATGAGACGCTCATGATACCATTGTTCTACTAGAGGAAGAAACTAATACCCGGAGAAGTTAAGTAAGCTGCCCAAGATGCCTCAGATAGTAAGTGACAGGCCCAGGATCTGAACCCAGGCGGTCTGATTTCAGAATACATGCTCTTACTCAATACCGCACACGGCCTCAGTAGGCCCTCTTGATCTGAAAGATTGCAAACAGGTGGGCTTCAGACCATATTCACTTCACATGAGCTTTGTTTGATCTTGAGGCAGAGTGTATATTCCGAAGATGCATAAAACCGCATTTCTTACCCCACAAGTTCTTATGTGGCATGAACCTGCCACCACCCATCAAAGGATAGAACCCATTTCTCTGCCTCTGCTTTCATGAGATTAGGTAAGCACTGTGACTGCTTTGAAAATCAGGACAGGATAAGAGTGATGCTGTCAAAGCTTTGAGTGTGGTTCTTAACTGGCCTGGAAGCTTCTATCTTCCTCCTCTTGGAAGCTGCCTGCCATGTTAATGTATGGCTTTCTGAGACCACCGTGCTATGAGAAAGTCAAGCACATGCAGAGGCCCTGGAGGATGAGAGACCATTCAGAGAGATAGAGACACAGAGACAGTGAGAGACAGAGAGAGCGAGAGAAGCAAAGAAAATAGAGGCAGAGGTGCTAGATACATGGGAAAGTATTTATTATTTTGGAAGTAGATCCACCAGCCCCAGTTGCCTCAGCAGATGCAGAAGTAAATCGCTCAGTGGAGCCTTCTCAAATTCCTCAGCAAATAAGTCACAAGGGGGGAATAAAAAGGTCACTGTAAGCCACTGGTTTTGAGGTTGTTTGTTACTCAGCATAAATAACTGATACAAATCTTGACAGTGTTTTAAAATAACTTAATTCCTTAAATTGTATTTGTTATATTTATTGATTTAAATGTGTTGCCAATTGTTACAAAAGTGAGACAGGTTTCACACCCACACCAACCTTTCCCCACATAAGGATTTTCAGCTTTTCCTGAAGAATCAGAAGAGTTGTTAGCTCTTCCTGCTTAGCACCAGTTGCATAAGTCGGAGCAGAGCTACCCTTTAGATGGGGCCCATGCGCTCTGCAGTGTTCCTGGGAGTCCTTCAGACTCCCTGTCCTCCTTGATGCTATCTGACTGTCCCATCCAGCCACTTGAAATGTGCGGTGTAGCTTCAGCCGTCTCATGAAAGCCTCCAACACAGTTCCCACCTACTTAGCAACACTGCCTCCTCCTCCCGGTGGGCCCCCAGCTGCCCCAGGTGCAGGGACATCCAAGTCCCTGGCCCTAGGACCCCTTTCTCCAGCCTCTCCGCGTCCCACCTCCACTCTCAGGAGGATTGGGGTGCACAGCCAGGCTGTTGTGCCTTCTGAGGCTTTTCTTGTTTGCTTGGTCGCTACCGCAGGAGGGGTGCTTCTCCAAAATTGAAACTTCATACTGTGCCATTCCTTCATCTCATTTCCAGGCCCCCTGCTGCGTGACCGTGTGACACATAGTCATTCTGTGAGAATTGAGAAGGATATTGGCAGTTTGGGAGCTGTTGTTCCTGCTTATGTATGCAAAGAACATAATTGCTAAGTGCATCATCTGCTGTAATTTACACATCCACATATAGCACTGAGCAGGGCACTGTCTTCTTCCACGACACCCAGGGCTGAAGTCGCGTACACGCTCCAGCCGAGAGAGAAGCTGGCTATTTCCCAAGGCCTGAGGCAGACCAGTGGAAGACTCGAACAGCATGGTTTCTAAGACCTCCAAAATGGAACTGGAAGGATTTCCTCTTGGATTATTTAGAATTTTTGCAGGGGAGATGCAAGCGATAAATCTGGAGCATCTCACCTCTCTTGGCACGTTATCAAATGAGTCTCAGGTTCCTCCTAAGAGTTAGCTGTAATGATGGAAGGATTCACAGCTCCGTGCAAGTGGTGGGATTGAGCGAGGACTGGTCCTTGCCCTCAAGACACACACCTTAGAGCAGAGCAGCTACACATTTCTGGAGAGGATTTCACTAGGCAGAAAGCACTTGCTCATAGCAGATCTGTTCAGATGTGTCAAGTTTGACCAAATCTTAAAGGGGCTACTCTCGGGTTTGCACTTATTTCTAAGGAATATAGAACATTTATTTGCTGGACTGGGAAGTGAGAAGGGGTCTTTTGCCAGGACGCCCAGTGAGACCCCAGCATTTGGTCTAATTCTTTTTAACAGCACTGCTGAGACGCACCAGGTTGCATCCTAGAGCTCAGTTTCTTCCAGAATTGATGATACGACCAGCATAGCACCCAGAGTTGCGAAGGGTGGTACATAGCATAAAGGTATCAGTTCTGCTGTCCACAAAGTTGAATTTTAAGCTTACATTTTATTTTATTTTATTTCGATTTTATTCATTCATTCATGAGAGACACAGAGAAAGAGGCAGGGTCACAGGCAGTGGGAGAAGCAGGCTCCCTGCAGGGAGCCTGATGTGAGACTCAATACCAGGACCCTGAGATTATGGCCTGAGCCAAAGGCAAACTCTCAACCACTGAGCCACCCAGATGCCCCTTAAGCTTACGTTTTAAAACAGGAGACAAAAATCAATACACATGAAACAATTACTTTTGAGGTCTGGAAAAAGAGAATATTAGGAAACTCCAATCCAGGCATTATGATAACTAGACTTTGGTATCAGACTTCCTGGGTGTGAATCCTAGCCCTCTGACTCAGCGATGTGACCTGGGGTGGTTTACATGACCTCTCTTCCTCAGTTCCCTCATGTGTAACAGGAAAAGAGAGCACCTCCATCAGTGTCACTGTGGAAGGTAAAGGACTTCATGCATGAGAAGGGCTGAGCACACTGCCCTGGACTCAAAGAATGCTAGCACTTAGCGTTGTGCTCATCACTCTGTATCATTGAATGTTCTTTCTAGACCTTGTGATTTCCTTTACAGGTTCCCCATTAGATGTCAGAACGGTACCCCTAGTCACTAGGCCCCCTACCTACAATGGGCACTGAAGCAGAGCAGGCCTTTGAACTTGACAGAGTGGCACGACCATTTGTCAGTCACTTTACCTTGGGCCATAGGGTAAAAACTTTTCCAGACCTCGCTCTTTTTCTCTGGAGTAGAGACAACAGTTCCTATCAGAAAGGACTGTTAGGAGTTGAGTTGTTTACCCCCCACCCCCCAAAAGATGTACTGAAATCCTAATCCCTAGTACCTGTGGATGTGACCTTATTTAGAAATATAGATGTAATCACTTAAGAGGAGGTCATTAGAGCGGGCCTTAATCCAATACATCTGGTGTCCTTCTGAGAAAAGGGACATTGGGACACAGACAACACAGCGAGGGAAACACCACGTGAAGACAAAGATACGGAGGGAAGACAACTATGGAAAGATGGAGGAAAAGACTGGCATTATGCTGCTGTAAGTCAAGAAATGCGGGAGGCCAAGAGAAGCTGGAAGAGGCAAGGGAGGATCCTCCCCTATAGCCTGCAGAGAGAACATGGCCCTGCCAACACCTTGATTTTGGACTTCTAGCCTCCAGAACTAAAAAAGAATAAATTTCTGTTTGTTTGTTTGTTTGTTTTTTAAGATTTTATTTATTTATTCACGAGAGACACAAAGACATAGGCAGAGGGAAAAGCAGGCTCCCTGTGGGGACCCTGATGTGTGACTCAATCCCAGGACTCTGGGATCGTGCCCTGAGCTGAAGGCAGACGCTCAACCACTGAGCCACCCAGGTGCCCCAAATTTCTATTGTTTTTAAGTTATTCAGCTTGTGGTACTTTGTTATGCAACACTAATAAACTGATACGGAGATTGTATGTACACAATGGACTCATAACAGCGTGTTTATGTAGGGTGGGTACTCTAAAGTGGTTATTCTGAAGGCTACTGAGCAAGAGATACTGTGCCCTGCTATTGAGAAGATTGCTTAATTGGCCAAATGAGCAGAGGAGAAGGCTAAGTTCTTTAATATGCACATGGGATGCTTTAGATGCAAGTTTTCAAAGGGTAGCTCTTCTATTTATTCAGAGACCTTGGGGTTTCATACAAGGGAAAATGGAGCAGCCCATGTGGGCCTTCAACCACTAGAGGGCATTTGGAGGACATCAGATCAATAGGAGCTGACCTCCTGCGGTCAACCAAAGGCCATATATACTGTATGACCCACTGTGAGAAAGTAGGAAATAAATGACTGAAACAATGAATTTATTTATTGATTTCTTTTGGCTAGTAGCTAGTCAAGAGGTTGAATTAGGAATTCTGAACAAGTAGAGTGTAAACATCTCAGCGTGTGTCCTATCTGATTCAGAGTAGTAGCTATTTCCCCACTTGTGTATAAACAGGCAGGGACAAAGAACATTAGTGGTACAAAAATCATTTTTCAACAACCAAAGAGAATAATAAATGATGGATTTAAGCCCAGTTATACCCTCAATTAATAAAAACAAGCAAGGCTATTAAAAGAGGAAGCACTCAGATTGGACACTTACCACACGTACTGTGCAAAGGTACAAAGTAAGTAGAGTCTTAGACTAGAATCCCATTTAATGGAGTTCCCTATAATTCAAAATCTGGCAAGTGACTAGGGGATGAACGGGAAAGGCAAAGCCCACAGAGGCGAGAGCGGGGGATCAGAGATTTAATTCTGTCTCATTCTCAATGATTGACATTCCAGCTGACCCTGGACAATTCACTTAACCTGTCTGGGTCAATGTTTCCCAATGTATAAAACAAGATAATAGCAGTCATCAGATCAATTTTCTAGAGTTCATTGAGGTTCCCTAATGAAAGGCGCATTATAAACACAAATTGTAATTATACCTGAGAGTGCTTTTTCCTTGGAGGGAACCAGAGGGCTTTTCTGTCTTTGAAACTTCAATTATGAAAGTTAGAATCTTATGCATTTGTCAGTGGTGGATAAAAATTTATTCATAATATGAATCATATAAGAGCAGGTTAATGATGCTCAGAGTCTAAAAGTGGGACATTATGGACGTGAACAAATTACCTGGAGCCTGGAGACTTAGAGTCTGGTTCTCATTTTTTCACTAATTAACCCTGCGGCCTTGGGCAAGTCCTTTCACCCCCATGTGCCTTAGCCATAAGATGATGCAGTTGGATTTGCAAAGTGTTTTCCAAACTCAGTCACTCTCTCATGGCCTCTGCTGTATCCAAGGACCATCTATATTATTATTAACTTGTTAACATTTCTTTATTTTTTTCACGATTTCTTTAAATCCATTAATCTTTTATTTTTTTAAAGGTTTTATTTTTAAGTAATCTTTATGCCCAACATGGGGCTTGAGTGTCATGCTTTACTGGACTAAGCAAGCCAGGCTCCCCTATTAATCTTTTATTTTATTTTATTTTTTTTCCCTATTAATCTTTTAAACTCAAATGAGTACTGCCCACTATAGCCTTGACCTAAACAATAATATTCATAATATTTCAGGTTTATTGTGCTAGATCTACAGTTACAGTTAGAGATACATTGATAAATAGGTATATGTGTGTAAATCATTTTTGATTCCTCATTAAAGGAAAAATATAGTTATTAGAAAACTATTAACTACTAGAAAATGCATTTAAAACAAATCTGACTATTAGAAAATGTAATTACTAGGAAAAAAGTCCTAAAACTCCTCTTATGAATCAGATCAGCATATGTACCAATTTGGAAAAAAATATTGGCCTGGATTATCTTGAAGGATTCTTCTCAAGCTATGAGCCTCTGAAAGAAATTAGCATAAGTATAAAACAAATAGAAGAGTAGCTGATGGTTTTGACAAAATTTGGATCTAAACAGGAGAGAAGCTATCAATTTTTTACACTAACAGTGTTTTCTCTACCAGATAAATGTATTAAAACCTGATACTGCTAAGTCAGAAAAAAGATTGGCAACGGTAGCATCAGATGGATATTGACAGGAGAAAGTTGAGAGAAAATGTCCTTTAAAAAATATTAACTGAAAGGACAGATCCTCAAAGCAGGAGAGGAACTCGTCCCACAAAGCCAGGATTTGTGTGACCCTGGCTCTGAATGTTGGTAGAAAACAGAGGTAAACTTAGAAACAAAGTGTTGATGTCAAATATTTCACTACTTCTCTCTCATTAGTAGGTGGGCAGCTACCAACAGCTCTGTGTTTGTTGGTTTGTCAACTAGCAATGTTGCTTGAGTGCTGACACCATTCCAGGCCCTGTTCTTGGCATTGGCAACACACCCGTGGACATGGCCCTTTTGCTCAAAGGGCTTGCTCTGCAGGAGGCTGTGGTACCCGGGGTGACCTCAGACACCATCAGGCTGCAGCTGATGGCCTCCGGACCTAGAGTTAAAGGATATGTGTTCAAGGAACACCTCTGTATTCACAGCTTGGTAGACATCAAGTCCTTTTACTTTTCTGAGTTTTCACTTCCTCACCTTTAAGTGGGTGAAGAGTATTTCCCAGAAAAGGCTGAATTGATAGAAGATCCGTGAACTGACCTGGCATGGCACAAACAGGAAGTGCTACTTGAATGTTAGCTGAATTTGAATCTGAGAATCACAGCATTAGAAAGGAATTTAGGGATAATCTAGCCTGTTCTTTCCCAGAAATAGAGCTGGAAGCCACAAGAAATTTAAGCTGAGGGACAAAATATGGAGGCTTGGCTTGTTGCCTTGTTGCTCCAGGGTGAAATTTTTATTGTTTGGTTATGTGATCTCATTTTGAATAAAGCAATTCTACATGCAGAGCTACAATTCAATGATAATATATAGTCATCTAAATATATAATCTATAAATAAATAGTATATATAGACATATAATGCTTTAGTAATAATCATTCACATTGCTCATCAGTCCCACCTCTCTTTGGCTTTAGGGTAAAAAAAATCTGTATTGCCTGCCATTGTGGGGTTTTGTTTTTGGTTTTGTTTTTGCTTTTTTTTTCAATTTGATATGTGTGCCACCTTTGTGATACTGTTCAACACATGGCATGACCGGGATAATGTTTGAACAATTACATTTCCACTTTTTTTTATTACTAGTATACAATTCAACCTAAGACCTGGGCCCAGTCGTTTGGAGGCCCTTTCTTCAGTTCTCCCTTAGCTGCATTGCTCACCTTGCGGTGAGCAGTCCAGAGGCTAAGAGGTAATGCTACTGGACCCTTAGCCTCTCCTTTTCGAGCATACTTCTGGTACCTGGACCTTAGAGTTTCCTGTCCACATGGTTCCAGCATATGAAGGTCTTTTGTTAGGATTCTGTATCAGGTCTCTCTGCTTTAGGGTAGACAATGCCACTGGCATGCATAAATCTAAGCAAGAGACACAATGAAGGGGGTGGGGGTGGAAAATGTGATGGTGGACAGAGCTTGGAAGTGCAAGTTAGGGTGCACATACTTGTCAGGGGAAGTGGGAAGGAAACTGGGGTTGGGCTATGGGTTATTTCTATTCTCACCCCAGTTAAATATTGTGGTTGGACTTGAGTTTGCTTTTGGCAGATGTCTGATTTGTTTCTTCTCCCTTCCTCCTGAAGGCTTTTATTTATTTATTTATTTATTTATTTATTTATTTATTTATTTTTAATTTTTTTTTTTTTATTTATGATAGTCACACAGAGAGAGAGAGAGAGAGAGGCAGAGACATAGGCAGAGGGAGAAGCAGGCTCCATGCACCAGGAGCCCGATGTGGGATTCGATCCCGGGTCTCCAGGATCGCGCCCTGGGCCAAAGGCAGGCACCAAACCGCTGCGCCACCCAGGGATCCCCTCTCCTGATGGCTTTCTACTGCCCATTCACTATACACTGACACATCTTCGAGGGCTGATCAGGGCAGAGAGTACAGAGAGTAGAGGTTAAACTCAGATCAGATCATTCTTCTGGTTTTTGAGTAACTAAGGATCTTTACAAATTGTGAGCAGCCCTGACAAAGTGTTCCTTAGAATCATAACATCTGAAAATCTGAAGGGATCTCAGGGATCATTTCTCAAGCCCATGAGGATAAGGAAAATGAAAGCTGGAAGACAAAGACAGATAGCTAAATAAATACACAATTAATCTAAAATTTCATCTTCACCTATTCTTACGATCTTGTTAGCCTTCAAGGTATGTGATCATTAGCCAATGGTAAAGAAACATGGTTTGTTCTTAGACCAAGGGTATTTGCAGCTATGTGTTTCTGGAGTTGTATTTCCTGTCACTGTGTAGGAAAGAAGCTTCATGACTATTTTGTACCCTACAGACTATTCTACTAGAGGCATTATAATTCTTGGTCAAATTCATGGGACTCTAGAGCACTTGCCATACTCTATTTTGTTCATTTGACTAATAATATTTTAAAGTGCTCACAACTACCCCCTTCCCTCTAAAAATCTTAACTGTCTTATGTCTTACTTCTTCTGTGCCTTGCTCTGTGCCTAGGCTACATGATATGCTCACCTAGGATATAATGCCAGCGGCCAAGAAAAACTTAAAGGTTTTCCGCTCAGGTAACATTTAAAGACCTCCCTTCCAGATATAAACCAAGAAAGTTAGTATTTTTGAATTTCCAGATAGAAGATCAGATCTGGAAAAGGAGATGACAATGTCACCCTAAAGCTTTTGGAATTATGTCAGCCACAGAAGCAGCCCAGACGAAAATGTTTTGGATGGCAAATAAAAATCAACCCTTTGGCACCTGGCAGAAAACAAACAAAGCCAGAAGATGCAGACTGAACTGCACTGTATTGGGTCAGTTATCCACACAGGAGTAAGTAGAACTGAATGCAAAGTCCAGGAAGAGCAGAGAATGTGATGAGATAAAGGGAAATCGACAGAGGAACTTCTGCAAGAGCGATCGATGGTAACACTAATGGCTACAGTCAGGGTAGATGCATCACAGAAATTATATTCAGTCACAAGGACAGTGCAGAGTGCATGGGCTCTCTGTGGATGGAGAAGAAACAAGCTGGTGAGGAAGAGAAGATGAGGTACAGAGGGAAGAATGAGGTATCTCCATCTCAGTAATGGAGCCCTTCAAGCATAGATCTCTTCTGTGCAGAAGGAAAAACAATTGCATCTCAATATCGGGACCTAGCACACGAATTCTTGAACTTTTCTCTGCAATATACACGGTGGATGATGTTCCCAGGCAGGGCCTGCTCTGATGGGGATGCCAGGGATGAAGCACGATTGCTGAGGCCCTGCTACTTCCTTTCTGCCTTCTCAGAAAGCATGTTAGAATCAAGGAAGAGCAGTGTTCATTCACATATGGAAGGGAGGATCCCCTTCTCCTGGGGAATAGCACTTACCATAGGTAGAGGCAACAAAACGCAGCATTTACTGGTGCACCTCAAGGCTAGGCAAGTTCCAGAGATGTTCAGTATCATACTAAGGCCCAACTTGGGTGTGTGAAATGCGTGTTCTGTACAAATAGCCAATCTGTCATCCACTCAACCTCTATCATACACACATACACACACTCTCCCTGAGAGAGCACAAGGAAACAACTGATGATCCATGCTGGTTGAAGGGAAGAGAAGAGGAAGACAAAAGTCTGTATGTCATGTGAATGTTTGGCCGAAGAGGAGAGAGAGCTCTCTAATGGGGAGAGTTCTCTCTAGAGTGATCATGAGAGAAGCAGCCACGTGGGAAAGCCCCAAATGCCCAGAGTGCAGCATCTATGTCTGTGGAACAGATGGGTGAGCACAACCCCTGATGCACTGTGGAATTTTTCATAAATTAGAAGCTATGAATCAAAGTTGAAGGCAAGATTTTTAAATAAAATTCCTCTGAATTATCATGGTGTGCTTGACTTGTCCATAGTAAGGTTGGTTGCTACTGTACTTGGCCTCCCCTCTATTCCGATGCACTTAATGCTGGATTACATAGGGATGATCTTAAATCTACATTACTTCCTATTTGAAAAGTAAATCATCAACATAGGCATTTGTTTTTGTAATTACATTACCTGTGACCCATCTCACAAGAATACTTCCGGCATGTCATGCTGCTGAGTTCGGCAGATTAAGATGGAGGCATTTTCTCTGACTGGCATTAAGGTTAAGAAAAGATAATAACCAGAAGTTGTCATTATGTGTGTGTATGTGTGTGCACACATGGCACATACACACACACATGTGCATGGCACGCTGCATCATGGGATACTGTGGGGGAAACTGTTGGGCAGCCAGCCCCTCTTACTACTGAATTAGAATGCTGTCCATTACATGAGTGGTTGTAAGAAGCAAAAAAAGTTATATGGACACTCCTTCCATGACCCAAAGCTTTTCAAAACAGACAAGTATTCTTATCTGAGCTTTAAAAGGTCAGTCCTGGTATTTCCAACTGAAGCAGGGCAGCAGAAAGCTAGATCAAATTGTACTCAATAGTTTGAGCTGAATCTTGTTTGAGTGAAAATGAAGTTGTTGTGATATCAGAGCCACAAATAAAGAATGATGTGGGAGTTATTTATGGGAAATGCACATTTTACTGGGCCTAAGTGTCTAATTACATCATTAATGTTAAGGACATCAGACTATGGAAAACACAAAGTATGAGCCAAGGGTCCCAGGAACTTTGAGGCCAGTTACATTCAAGTCATGGTATCCAGGAGGGAGAGTCAACGAGAAGAGTGGAAAAAGGCTGGTTATATCTGAATCCAAGAGCTGGAGCTTGGATAGTCATGTGACTGAATCTCTAGGCAACTTGCTTGGGCAATAGATGCTTTGCAAAGTGATTTCATTAAAAACAACAACAACAACAACAACAATTTTATAATAGTTGTAGATTTGTAGAACTGTTATGAAGACAGCACAGAAAAATGCCATACATTTCATGTCTAGTCTACTCTATTTTTAACTCCTTACATTAGAATAGTATATTTGTCATCAAACCAATACTGATACATTATTGTTGCCTAAAGTCTATACTTTGTTTAGATTTCCTTAGTTTTTACATAATGTCCCTTTTCTGTTTCAGAATGCCATCCCCAATACCATATTACACTTGGTTACTATGTCTCCTTAGACTTCTCTTGGCTGTGACCATTCCTCGAACTTTCCTTTTTAATGACCTTGACAGTTTTGAGAAGTACTGGTTAGATAATTTGCAGAATGTCTCTCAAGTGTGGTTTGTCTGACATTTTTCTCATGATTAGAATGGGAGAATGGGAGGAGACCACAAAGGTCAGTTTCATCTCATCTACCCATGATACAGGCTATCACTATGACTTGCCACTGTTGATGTTGACCCTGATCAGCTGGATGAGGTCATGTTTGTCTGGTTTCTCCACTGTGAAGTCATTTTTTCAATACTGTACTCTTCGGAGGGAAGTCACTATGCACAATCCACGGTTAGGAAGTAAGGGGTTATACTCCATTTCTTTCAGGATGAACTACCCATATAATTTATTTGGAATTCTTCCATATAGGAAATTTACATCCCCTCCCCCATTTATTATTTACTCACTCATTTATTTTCATCAGTATGATGGACTCATGGATATTTATTTTATACCTTTGGTTATAATCTAATACTGCCTTATTTATTTTTTTGTGCAAATTATTCCAGCTTTGGCTATTGGGAGCTCTTTTAGATGCTTCCTGTATCTCTTTGACATTCCCCACTGTGTGTGGGGTTTTGTTGCTTTGTTTTTTTTTTTTTTTTTTTTTAGCACTTTCTTACTTTCTGGAACTACAGGATGCTTCAGGCTTATCCTGTATATTTACTGCCCCAGTCCTAGACTCAGTCATTTTTCCAAAAAATTCTTGTTCCTTTTACAGAATAATGGTATCAGAAACCAAGATCTGAGTACTGGGCAGTGTGGCATTTTTACGGTTCCAAGCTGCCCACTGCACAGCACACCTATCAGTGTGACCCAGTACACTAGGCATGCTGCAATTATAAGTAAGATTTGAGTTATCCTGACAGGTCAAAGAATCCATATAAAAATTCAGAAGACTACAATATTGCAGACTGTGCCCTTCACTGGGGTGAGGACTGCTCCAGCCTCTGAGTCACTTGTATGTTTTGCAGAAATCCACCTCCATCACACTGCCCAGAAGCTGGACCTGTATAAGCTTTGGATGACATTTATGAAAGAGTCAATCATCCACATATTAGCTGACTTCAAAGAATTTTGCGAAAGTAGATTCTAGGATCATGGCTAGTGTTTGGCTCTGTCAAACTCATGACTCAGCCTTCAGTAGAAGCAGTAAAAGTAATCGCAGTTGAGTGTATTGGCTCTAGAGCCATCCAGCCTCATTCCAAAGACCAGCTTCAACCCTTATTACCCTTAAGGACCCTTTTGTGCTTCAATCTCCTCGTCTATATGGTGAGGACAATAATAGCACCTACTTTAAACCTGTACTTTTAATGATTATATGGGTTAACATATGCAAATAGATTAAGGCAGTCACTGACATATACTTAGTGCTAATATGTAAAAACATGTTATAAAAATTCCAACATCTAACCTCAAAGAGCCAAGGCAACCTTGAAAACGAAAAACGAGCCTGTGTCTCTGCCTCTCTCTCTCTCTCTGTCTCTCATGAATAAATAAATAAATCTTAAAAGAAAAAGGGAACAAAGAACAGAGCTGGAGGTATCATAATCCCTGATTTCAAAACAGACTATAAAACTGTAGTAATCAAAACAGTATGATAGTGGCACAAACATAGCCATGGATCAAATGGAACAGGATAGAGAGCTCAGAAATAAATCCACAATTATATGGGCAATAAATCTTTGACAAAGGAATCCAAGGCAAGAATATCCAATGGGGAAAAGCCAGTCTCTTCAACGTATGGTGTTGGGAAAACTGGACAGCTACATACAAAAGAATGAAAACAGACCACTTTCTTATACCATACACAAAAATAAACTTGAAATATATTAAAGACCAATACATATGACTGAAATCATAAAAAGTCCTGTAAGAGAGCACAGGCAGTAATTTCTCTGCCATTAAGCAGTAGTAACTTCTTTCTAGATATGTCCCCTGAGGAAAGGGAAACAAAAGCAAAAGTAAACTACTGGGGCTGATGAATGGATAAAGATGTGGTATCCATACAATGGCATATCACTCAGCCATAAAAAAGAATAAAATCCTGCCATTTGCAACAACATCGATGGATCTGGAGGGTAAAATGCTAAGTGAGATAAGTCAGAGAAAGACAAATATCATATAATTTTACTCACATGTGGAACTTAAGAAACAGAACAAAGAAAGGGAGAGACAAAGAAAAACCAAACTTTTAACTACAGAGAACAAACTGACAGTTACCAAAGGGGATGGGTGAAATAGGTGATGAGGATGAAGGAGTGCATTTGTTGTGATGAGCACCGGGTAATGGATAGAATTGTTGAATCACTATATTGTATAACTGAAACTAATATGACACTGTATGTTAATTATACTAGAATAAAATAAATAAAATTCCAACATCTCTCTGTATATCCATAGCTTCATTATCAGCATGCCACAATAATGACCCCGAGTGAACAAGAGATGGAAATAAGTTTCATCTAATCTTCAAAATGATATGGAAGTCTCTAGCATATTTTTAAAGATTTTAAAATTCAGAAATACCTCAAAGGATCATAAGGAGCCAGGGCTTACAGGGTTAACAACAAGTCATCGGGGAAAAATGCAGCAATTCAGAAAGCCTTTCCCCAGGGTTATGGATGGCTGTGTCCTCACTGTACGCTAGGTTTAATAGGAAGATTTTATATTTTGGATTGTTAAAGTTTACTGTGGTCGATGGTAAAATCTTAGGGTCACCGTGACTGAGTCAAGGAGGCCAGGCCAGGGCCAGGGCCAGCAGCAGTGGCTGACTGGCAGTGGAGGGGCGAGGAGAAGAAATCCATTATTTTCCTCCCAGAAAATAAAGTTTTGAAGTGTTTGCATTTGTTGTGTGTGTATCAATATGACTGCAAACATGTGTATCAGTCGACAACAAAATTACGCACACTAAGTAGCTTCAACAGCAGAAATGGATTTGCTCAGAGTTCTGCAGGCTGGAAAGGCCAACATTAAGAAGCTGTCGGGGGTTGGCTTCTGGAAAGTTCTCTCTTCCTGGCTTCTGGAGAGCAGCCTACTCACTATGTTCTCCTGTGGCCTTTACTCTGTGAGGAGAAGAGATCCCTGGGGTCTCTTCCTTTTCTTATAAAACACCAATCCTACAGATTTAGGGCTCCACCCTTATTACCTAATTCAACTTAATTACTCCTAAAGACCTTATTCCCAGTGGGGGTTAGGGCTTCAATAGAGGAATCTGGGTGGGATGAGGGGTACACAGTTCAGTCCATAATACTGTGTGCAGGATTTTAGGATTGATTGCTTCGGGCATTTGGGCAGAATTTTTGTGTCAGTCATTATAATCTTTATATTCCTAAAAGGCAAACTGATTGTGGATCAGCCTTTCAGAATTAGCTCTTCTGATAGGTATGAGGGGGAAAATGGCATAAGAAAAGGAAAGATCCTAATAGAATAAGCTGTAAAAGAAAAATATCTTAAACTGGACTTTTTAGGACTTAAAGCCTCATTGAATGAGATGTGCTGATCTCTGAAGTGACTGAGTATTCCTTACATAATCCCATTGGAAATACACTTGCACAGAGTTTAATTCATAGATGCATTCAGACAAGGAATGTGCCACTTGCCACTGCTTTCCTGGACAAGGAATACATAAAAATCAGGAAAGTGGCCTCAAAAAAAAATTAATTCCACCTCGTGTTGCTGGTCTGTTTTTGTTAGGGTTATATAAACAGTCATTCTTTGGAGCAGGGACCAAATATATTTAGCTGAATTTCAAGATATTTAGAGACCCTGAAAGAGCAGCATTAAAATTATGCTTAGTGAACTGTAAACATTTTAAAATACTTCAAGGTGTTTTTATATCTCTTTCAAAAGCTATGCTATAAAGAAGCCAAACTTTCAGTCTGAATTTTTATATATTGTCCATCCACCACCAAAAGGCACTACAGCCAGGCTAGAGGTCATGGCCAGTTAAACTGCATTTGATATATTTAGAAGTTTATGTTCTGTGTTGTTTTTTAGTCAAACAAAGTTTACTATATTCAAGGAACAACAACAGACACTGTATAAGGATTTTGTAAGAGTCTTTTACTCCAGTAGCCAAAATCTATTTGAGGCGATGGCACCTATACACAAACAGTGGTAATAATAAATAAATAGCTAACATCTAGTACATCTCACATGTGAGGCATTTTCCATACTTGATTTCACTTAACCTAATTCTCAGCAATGTCTAGGAGATGCGTACCCTCATTAACATATTATAGAAATGAAACTCAGGCAGATTCCATAACACCCCAAAGTTATATGGAAGGGATCAGAGAAACTAGGATTTCAACCTGTTCCATTGCAAAAGCCTAATGTTTCAACCACCAGGCTCTGGTGAAAAGTACCTGGGGTCTGGCATTAATGGAAAAAGATTTGGATTTTAGGGGGAAAAATGTGATCAGGTGGCAAAATAGAGCAAGACTTTGGGCTGGAAATATCGAAATGTTGAGTATATTCTCAAAAGATAGAAATGGGTACAGGGAAGGAGTGTTGACAGTGCATGAAGGCAGGAAATTGCAAGTCCAGTTCAGGAGATGAATCTTTAGTGGATCATGGAATCATGCTAAGAGGGTTGATTGGATCCAGATGATGGGTCAGCAGAAGTTAAGCTAATGAATTTGAAAATTATCTCATAGGTGCTAATGAATTAAAGCTTTTGAGTGGGTGTGTATGAAGAGAGAACATTCTAGAATCATTATCTCACATGCAAAAAAAAAAGATTGAAGAGGGGGAGAAATGGAAGGTTAGCTGGTAGTTCCCAGTCCTGGCCACATATTAGAAACCCCTGGGGAGTTTTGTTTAGTTTTTTTTTTCAAATGTCAATGTTGGGCCCCACCCCATCCAATTTAATCAGACTCCCTGAGGTTGGGACCAGACAAGTTTTGTTTTTTTTTTAAAGCTCCCCCAGGTGATTCTAATGTGCAACCAGGGAAGAGACTCACTGAGTTAGATTATTGCAATCATGCAGCATATAATAAGTTTTTGAGCTAGGATGATAGCAGGGGAAATGCCCGAGTGCAGCAGACACTGGAGGTAGGGGAGGAAGCAAGAGCTAGATTTGGGGAGAAATTATCACAGGTAGGGAGGATGTTACAAAGATGTTACATCAGTGACTCTGATAATATTATAAGAGAATGAATTCAGGAGAATGGATCACATAGGGTAGCCACGTTTTCCATCTTAGGTATGTTAAGTTTCCAACAAAAGCAAGACGTTCCAGAGAGTCCGATGTTCAGGAAGAGACATGAGAAGAGACATGATCTCACAGACAGGCAGAATTAAAAGAAAAGGGGGCAGAGAGACTTGGAAGGTGCGCCTGTGGAGGAGCAGCACAGGGGAAAGTGAAGCAAACAGAGAGAAACAGAATGCAATTGCAAAATGAAGGACCATGGAAAGGAATGGCTGGCAGTGGACGGTGCTACCAAATGGGGTGACACAACCTGCCTAGCCCCGTGCCCTCAATATGCAAGAACCACAAGGCCGCTGCAGCTCTTAGTGTCTTCCTCTCTGCGGCTCTGGAGCACGCAATATTGCTCGCTGTGAATGCAATCTGGTCTCTTCGCTTGATGAGAAAAGAAAAACACTTTAAGTATGTGCCTCCATGGAGGAGCTTATTAAATCGGCTGAAGGTCTCTGGGATAGGTTGGAAGAAATAATACAGGAAGGAAGCCAAGAAAGGGGAGGTTTTTTTTTTTTTTTTTTTAAGAGGCAGAAGGGAATTAAAATTGCTATCAACAAGTTGGCAAGTAAAAAACAGTGACACAGAGAAGAAACAGACCAGGGGGAAGGACAGCATTTCAAGGCAGAGGAGAGAGGAACCTTGATGATTTTAAACGGGAAACGGTTCTGTTTGGGGTCCATCACTCTGTGGTAAGGAAGATTCAGTTTCTACTGGGTTAAAGGAATTCTGGAGAAACTATGGTCCAAATGCATAAAAGGTCTACTGCAGAAGGAGCAGGCCAGGAGGATGGTCATCAAGCTCTAAAAACATCTGAGACTAGCCTTTTAGATGTTTTCAAATTCTTCAAAAAAAATCAATAAATGAAAGGAAAAGAAAAGCAGCTGTCACAAGGATGTAACATGAGTTCTCCAGGGACATGTTGAAAAATTAAATTTTATTTCCTTTTCTGATAAGTTACTTGGCTTGTTGATTAGGGCAGTGACAGAGAAATGTATATCTGAAAACGTCTTTCACTTATGTTTTATGACCAACACGAGGCAATGTTAGATGATAGGACATTAAGTGGATTCATAGCTGCTTAAATGGTTATAAAGATCAGTGGGGAAGCAATCAAACACGCAGGTGCTGGTCGGATTCCATCACTTAGTAACTTATCTGAAGGGAGCTTTCATGCTCTCTGAGCTTCAGATTCTTCATCTCTAAAATGGGTTCAATTACAGCTGCCTACTGTAGCACATGGGATGAGTGCATCATTATATGGGTCCAGGCTCTGTAATTTGAAAGGTCTAATGGCATCAGGGAACCATTACCTTTGATGCTGATGGTGGGCAGAAACCCTAAGCCCCAGAACTTGTGGGTCTGTTATCTGCCCCAGTAAGGGGGAGTGAAGGTTACAGATGGAAGGAAGGTTGTGAATCATGTGACTTTAAAGGACATTATCCTGGATTATTCAGGATCCAATGAAATTATAAGAAGGAGGCAAAAGAATCGGAACCAGAGAGATGGCATTACGACCCGACCAGCTATTGCTGGCTGTGAAGCAAAAAGTCAAGGGATGCAGGCAGCCTCCAGACACTGGAAAAAATCGAGAAAATGGGTTCTCTCCTAAAGCTGCCAGAGAGAGAATGCAGCCCTGCAACATGTCAATTTTAGCCTTAGTGAGACCCATTTTGGACTTCTGACCTCCAGAATTATAATCAATTTGTTTTTTATGAAGCCACCCAGTTTGTGGCAATTTGTTACAGCAGCAATGTGAAACTAATGCCATGCCTTTGTGCAAACCTTTCACTAATAGTTCCAGAATCCTGTGCTCTTGGTCCTAACCTATACAAAATTCCTATTAACAATTTATATGAAGTCATAGAAAGCATGCTTCTATAATTTGCATGTAATACAAAACTGAGAAGGATGGCACAGCGACTACTTAAACTCCTGATGAATCTAAAAGATCTCTGTGAATCAAATTAAGTACAATATCAAAAGGAAATATGCACTTTTCCTTTTAGGTTCAAAATATAAAGTGCACAAGTACAGGATGAGTAGACCAAAAGTTGTTTATGCAAAAACAACAGATGAATTTTAAATTTACCACAAAGTCATAATAAATCAACAGAGACTGATAAATAGCCCATGCAATCCCCAGGCTGCATTGATAGAATCTGGGTAAAGAAATGATCAACGGGGGTGCCTGGGTGGCTCAGTGGTTGAGCGTTTGCCTTTGGCTCAGGGCATGATTCTAGGGTCCTGGGATCGAGTCCCCCATTGGGCTCCCTGCAGGAAGCCTGCTTCTTCCTCTGCCTATGTCTCTGCCTCTCCCTCTGTGTCTCTCATGAATAAATAAATAATTTTTTTTAAAAAAAAGAAATGATTAACAGTTTTGTTGGACTCTAACAGGTGAATACACTTCCTTTTGGAACATCATGTAGCTGATTAAAGGCATATGTGCAAAGCAGAGAGACCAATAAGACAAAACCTTTGATATAAATGCCAGGATTGACTAGTGATGTAAGAATCATCTGTTTAAAAATAGAGATTGGTGGCCACTATTCTTGACCTACTAAATCTGAATCTCTGAAGATGGATCCAAGAATATGTATTTTGTGTTCTGCGGAAGTGCCCCAGGTGATTGGGATGTGTAGGATGTGTCTGATGTATGGACCCCAGGTCACAGAAGAAAATGGTGAAGTCATTGGGATAAAACATCAGTATGGATTGTGGATCTCAAATTTAGGGAAGGCTTCATAATTGTCTTCAAAAATTTGAAGGACTATCAAATGACTCTCCTTTAGATCTATACAGAATAAACAAAAGGGTATAAGTTAGAGGCAGTAGGTACTTCTCGGTAACTGAATTACGTATATATCTCACATTACCCCAGGCTCCTCCCACCCGTGGGTTAAAAATGGGTCCAAGTAACTGTAACAAAAAACAGTATTTCAATGGATGCATCCCAACCCCATGGATGAGGACTCCAAGCCTTTCTCTCCCAAATGTTTCTGGGAGACTCCAAGGAGTAACACATGTGTCTTTGAGAACCAGCTCTTGGTCTCTAGGATTCCATAATATATCTATTATTTTCTGTCTTGGGCTGACTACTGCACATCACCAAAGATACCACCATAGCCTCATCAGCCAAAGAACAATCCATGGAGGTCTCCACCATAGAGACTCGCCATGTTTTCCTCAGTTACTTCCTGGTTTCTGACGACTATGGTTTCTCTCATGCTCAGCCTGCTGGGTCCCCTTGAGAATAATTGTGGTTTAACAATTACTACAATTAGGGAAGGTTCATGGTTAATTTATGCCATTCTCTGTGGCACAGACTTGTGCTCTCAGTACTTTATAGACAACTTTCCTTTCCTTCCTCCCTTCATCCTCCCTTCTTTTTTTTTTTTTTCTCCCTTCTTTCCTTCCATTAACTCTGTAGTCCCTCTCCTCAGGAATTAAACAAATGACCAACATTAACTCCAGTGAGCTTAAGGAGAAAATGAGAAACTTATAGTAGATACAGGGGTAGTCCAAGAGGAGATATTCAAGCTTTATAAGGGATTACAACTAGGAAATCCAACAGTGTCAGGAACCAAGGCAGAAACTCTCTGGGGCCACAGGCTTTTTTCTTAATAGTTTGCTTCATGCATTTTGAGGCCAGCTTTCACTGCCTCTCTGTGTCCAGGGGAGAGAATGCCTGCCCCAATTGACACTAACTTTCTGAGTATTCAACAAAGATTAACCAGAGTCTCTGGGTGCTACTTAAAATTTCCCATGGGAGAGAACCTAATGGGCCCATTTGGGGTCAGGTGGTCACCCATCATCCAATTAGTAGTAATCATAGATCATACGGTCCATTGCCTTTTAGCAGATATGGATGTGGAATTTCTAAGAAGTGGTATGAACAGTGTTTTCTGTGCAGAACATTGTCTTAGGGGCATGAGATGGGCAGGCATCACACGGGGTATTTATGTCACTAACTTTGAACCAAATTTGCATTCCTCTACTTTCCTCCCTTTGAATGAGTTTTTCCCACAAGACCCTTTGTGCATAGACTTCTGTGGGGCTGCCCAACTAGTCTCTACAAGATGCCCTTGGCCATATCTGCTTCCCAACATAAACAGAGCCTTCATTCTCCATCTAAGATCTCTTTTACAAATAATTATACAAGATGAGCTTCCTATACCAGGAAGCACTAAAAGCAAGAACCACCTATAATAAAATTGTAGGAAAAATACGCTCCTTGGCATAATAGCATAGACAAGATGGTTTTAAAACTCACCAGTAACCTAAGTCTATAGGTAATATAGACTTACCAGCCAAATGAAAGTTAAATTTTCATATTCTCATCTAAATTGTCTAAAGGCTTGAGAACCTACAAAATAAACCTACTCTCAGAATTGGATATATATATATATATACATATATACATATATATGTATATATATATATAACTAATCCTACTATGACTACAAATCCATTTACTTTGCCAAGAGAAGAAGGAATATGTGGGGTTAACAGTTGTGAATTAGGTATTTATCAGTTGGAGAGGTTTTCTTGTGCTCTTTTTACCAAATGTTGTACGGATTTTAAGAGTAGTTTTCCAAGTCATCAAACTAATTACTTTCAGTATTTCTTAAAGAACAGAGGTGGTAAGAAAGACTAGCTAAGATGGTGCGACTGAGGGACTAGCCACCTTGAATACAAAGCAGATGCCCAGCCATGTATTTGGGGCAGCTGATGCTGTGTTTGCTAAGTGGGCACCATTGTGATTTCAGGCCCATTTGGCAACTTCATTTTTTGTTGTTGGCAACTCCATTTTAATTGTGTTTAACAATGAACAGAGAAGTCTTGAGTCTTGATTTTCTAGGTGTTTTTTCTTTTAATAAATAAACTGTGTCCTCAGTGTTTCACAGCTTTTTCCTTCCTTTTTTTTCCTCTTGTTTTATAGAGTGTGAACATTTATGTTATTATACAGAGAGAGCAAGTGGTGCCAGTAGCTTGAGAACTGTTGGTCTGCAGGTCTCTCAGCTGCTTGTTCATGCAGGAGATTCCTGAGTTCTCACATCACTGCACTTTAATCCCATGGAGCACTGGGAACAGTATAAGGTCATCTTTCTTGCTATGCAAATCATTAGAGCAAAAACACAGGCCTTCCCCATAAAACTCCCTTTTTTTATCCCAGTGGGGGGAAAAAACTTAACTATCTAATAACTAAAGGGACAGACAAGGAGGCAACATAGTATACTAGAAAGAGCATGGGTCTTCCCAAAACACAGACATGGGTTTGGGTACTAATTTAATCCTTTGCCCTTTTGGCCTTGTTAAAATGGGAATAATAGTGTTGACTCCATGGAGGTGTTAGAAAAATTAAATGTAAATATGTAAGCATCATATATGCTCAACAAATGTTCTTTCTCTTCTTCCACTGCCTCAAAGGTTGTGGAGAGGATTAATGGGGACAAGTATGCCAATGGTGTTTGTACATTATTGAGTCAAGGAGTCCTATGAGATTTTCACAAAAGCTATGGACTTTCTCCTGGGGAAAGGATGAACCCACATAGATGGGGAAAATGAATAATTAGGGTTCAATTTGAGGAAATTCGTGGACCTTCTGAACATATCAACGGATCTACAGAATAAGAGCTTCTGTCACCAAATAAGGGATTAATGATGCTAATTGTCATTTCCCTACCTGCTGCTCTGTTCTGAACTAAATACTTAGGACTGATGTCAACATACAGGACCAATGTGATGCTAAAAACTCCAGCAAAGAGAGCTTGTTCTTTCTACATCTAAGAATCTGAATTTAAGGCTGAGGTCATTGTTCAAAGACTAAAGTTTGGTAACTAAATTCTGAATTTTGTCTCAAGGTCAGATGGCAGACAAAGAGATCCTGAGGGCCTGAATGGAGACAGAAGGAAGGAAAGCAAGCGATCCCCAATAGCTTGGGGAAAGGATTGCAGAACCAGAGGCTGGAGTTCTTAGGTTTTTCTCAACCACTTTACAATTTTAATCAGGTATTTGTCTTAGTACATGCATAGTCTACAATTCTCATTTAAATATGTGTTACATTTTAAAAAATCAAAGTAAAACACTCAATTTTTAAAAAATGGAATAGCACAGATAGCTTATAACAGAAACCTAAAACACTTGTCTACCATCCCACCCACCCCTACCTAGTCAACATTTCTTTCCCAAGAGAAAAACCTGATTGGTTTGAATTCTATTATTTTTCTCCTTTATACATTTTATGAACCTTCAACTATAAGAAGTTAGGGTTTAACTTCCTCACCTATTTAGTGGGGAAAGAGAGAAAGTGAGAGAGAAGTGGGGGAAGGGAGAGAGGGAAGAAGGAGGGAGGGAAGAGGAGACGGAGGGAGGGGGGGCAGAGGGAGAATACATCTAGGGTAGCCATTTCAGTTGGAAGAATCCCATATCTCTCTTTAGGTCAGAAAATGTTTATCTTACTATTTCTTTTTTTAAATTTTTATTTATTTATGATAGTCAGAGAGAGAGAGAGAGAGAGAGAGGCAGAGACATAGGCAGAGGGAGAAGCAGGCTCCATGCACCGGGAGCCCGACGTGGGATTCGATCCCGGGTCTCCAGGATCGCGCCCTGGGCCAAAGGCAGGCGCCAAACCGCTGCGCCACCCAGGGATCCCGTATCTTACTATTTCTATGGACATGTGCAGCCCTTCATTTTCTCAGTTCTCTTTCTTTCTGGTGATTCTTCCAATCAGACTCTGTTTCTCCTCTTTAATTTTCTTTTTCTCTTTCCAGTATGTTCTGGGAGAGTATCTTTCCTTTATTTTCCACCCTCTCCTTTGAATCTGTTTTTTTTTTTTGCTAATTATACATATTTTTTAAATTTCTGAGAGCTATTTCTTGTTCTCTGACAGTCTC
This sequence comes from Canis aureus, assembly GCF_053574225.1. NCBI lineage: Eukaryota > Metazoa > Chordata > Mammalia > Carnivora > Canidae > Canis > Canis aureus. Next base: position 91,252,707 of record NC_135611.1, on the reverse strand, counting down.
TTTTTTTCATAGCCTCCTGTTCTTGGTTTATGGATATATTTTTTCAAATTTTTCTTAAGAAAAGAGATGTCTGTGTGTGTCTTTCTTAAGTTCTTTTTTGTTCCTTACATTATCTCTGTTTTGCCTCAATCAGTTTTTGTTGTTGTTTGTTTGTTTAATTCGGTCTTTTCATTCATGCTAGAAGTTTTGATGAAATGATTGAAAGCTCTGGGCTGCCAGTTTATGTTATGAATGAGGGAATGCTGACAGCAAGCTCTGTGGATACAGGAATGGAGTTTGTCGATTGACACCATGGCTACAGTGTGAAGAGTGGAGGGTCAGCCACTCATCCTGTGGGCAGTGTGTGTCTGGCAGGGGGCATTCCAGAAGCCGAAAAGAAGTCTTTATTAGGAATACCAGCAACCATACTAACTTGTCTAATTTTTCACTAGATGGTGTACATGTTCAATTTCTTCAGAAGGGGGAACTCTGGGATTTTATTGTCGTTGTTTTGTTTAGGGCCAAATACTTGATTGGCTGCAGCCTCTGCCAGGGAATGAGAGGGTGTGTTTTATATTAGGACCCATTTGTTTTTGGTCCCTCTCCATTTCCACCAGCTCTGTCATATCTGCTGTTGCGAGGTCAGCAGTCTTGTGGAGATTCTTCTGAGAAGGAAAATGTCCTCCTGGGCTCTGTCCCTCTGTGAGACTCTTAGGGTACAGTTTTCTCTACTTTTTTCAGTCATGATCATTTTTCTATTTGCTTTTCACATTGGAGAAATTTGTTGAAATATGTTTTCTGACAATGACCCCTTATGTACCTACCGTACTCTATGGAAATCACTGTTATGATTTATCTGGGGTGCCAGGAATGAGGGGAGGCAAATGAAGGAGGAGACTAAGCCATCATGATATGGAAGTCATAGCAACTCTTCTCTAAGTCTTTATCCTCTCTTATTGTCCGAGAACCCTGATATTTTTAAGGCAATCTTAAGCACTAATCTGAAAGAATGGTCAGTCTCCCATCCATGCTGCCCTAGCGCAGGATCTTAACTACCCAGTTCCCCTTTCTTCTTGCTACCTACGTATACCACATATGTCTTCTGACATGTCACATCTCTCTACTCAAAATGGTCCACCGTGACTAAGTCTATATTTCATCCAAGTCTACATTTTTCTTAAGAATATTTTTTTTTCTTCTGAAAACAGGTGAAAGAGAAAGAGTATAAGCATTTACCTAGCACTGTCCAAATTCTGTGTTCTAGGGCCTGGGGGGTGGGGAAGGCTGTTAATTACTATTTTTGATGGTTGTTAACTCATCAGAAATGAGAGAATGAATTTCTCTAGGGCAATAAAACAGTAAGGTCAAGTCTTTTTTCTTTACAGAGAATAAAGCCAAATAGTAGGGCTATGAAAGACGGGAGGAAGAAGAGAGAGCACCTGCTCAAGAAGCAGTTTTTCATGTAGGAATTGGTATTCTTTGTATTCACAAAATTAAGTCACAGATAAAACTTTTCACAGAGAGGATGACTGAATAAAGCCTTTGTTTACATTTTGTGAATAGCATTGCACTCTGTTAACTCAAACTGCTGAAATGACTTTTGAATTTTACTCAAAGTCATGGAGATATATATCCACTCTGGTTGTCTGCCCCACCACAGTCATAAATACCATGAGTGAAGGCCAGTAAATCTGCCATTTCATAGCAAAAACAACACCATGACAATCTAACTAATGATTCCCTCACACCACTTTTATTATACAAAGAAAGGTTTCTCTTTTTGACAGAGAAAGACATCCTTCATGGATTCCTTCACAGAAGGGCAGAAATGTGTGTCTCAGTGATACAGAACATTACACTGAAGTACAGAAATAAAGTAAAGGAAGAAGGCTGCCCCCTCTTAATGCTTTCTAAGATTACTTTCTCTCACTCTCTTACTTTTTCAGATTCTTTCTAAATATAGTTTATAAGAGGATACCTTAACAGGAGAGTGGACTGAGTTGGTGCCAAGCATTCGATGGACCTCATAGTATGGCTCTAGTCAGGGCCTCTTTTATCCCTTACCCCTTTTTTCTAGTCAAACTATTCGAGTCACTGTCTCTGAAACATGCCCTATGCCTTCCTACTGTGATGCTACTGGATACATTGCTTTCCTTGCCTGAAAAGTTCTCCTCCCATTTATATGTCTAAAAGTCCCACACCTCCTTTGAGGTCCAGATTCTACCTGCTGGTAGAAGTCTGTTCTAGCCTGGACTCCTCCTCTTGGAAGTATTCTCTCCCTGCTCCAAATTTCTATCACTTGAATTGTCTCTTTTTTGTTATGGCTCTGGTGTAGACACTGCATCTCTATTGTCTCTCTGACTGCAGCGAGATCATTCAAACTCTCAACTTTTGTGAGAGTGAGGGTGTTTGCCCATTAGGGCATTTCATGAAAAAAGAAAAGTAAGTACCAATTATAGAAGATTTTTTCAAAGATTTATAATTTTTTAACTTAAAAGAAACATTTTAAAATAAAAAATAATGGTTATTTCAAACCTGAGGGAAGGAAAATATTGTTGAAATATTTCATCAAAATATCTAGAGCCAGCTAAAACACAAATAGCTCAATTCAAAGGTCAGTTTTTTCTTCCATTCATTTCCTCCCTTATTCTCTAAGACTGTTAAGGTTGGAAATTCTTGTGCACAGTTTATGGTTTTAATTTTTTTTTAATTTTTTTTTAATTTATTTATGATAGTCACAGAGAGAGAGAGAGAGGCAGAGACACAGGCAGAGGGAGAAGCAGGCTCCATGCACCGGGAGCCCGATGTGGGATTCGATCCCGGGTCTCCAGGATCGCGCCCTGGGCCAAAGGCAGGCGCCAAACCGCTGTGCCACCCAGGGATCCCAGTTTATGGTTTTAATAGATAGTTATTACACTTGAACACAGACCAGAAATGTTGGGGTAGATTTCTCACTACAGGCTAATTACAGTATTCCTCTTCACTCTAAGTTGATGAGCACATTGACTGCAAATTTGGAGAGTGAGGGATTTATATTGGGGGAGAAATCAAGGATTCCTAACCCACCATTTGGTTGCACTGGTTTTGGACAAGTATTTCTCCATATTCTATGGATGCTTGTGTATATGGGTTTAAAGTATATACAATGATAGGTTACAGATTCTTTTCATAGATGATTAAAATAAAGCATTAAGGATTGAGAAAGAGTCAAAATCATGGTGACTGAGCTTTTCCAACCACAAGTATAACTTCCTAAGAAATTTTATAGGTTCACTGAAGTTCACGGTGTTTCGCTTTAAAATGACCATGCATGATATAATACTAAGTGTTAAAATATCTAATGTTTATTGCATGATGACTATATGCCAGGCAGCATAAGGATTTATATGGATTATCCCATGTGATCCTTAGGACAATTCTTTGAGGTAGGTACTATTCTCAACCTTATTCATTGATAATGAAATTGTGTCACAGGGGTTTGAAATGACTTGTCTAAGATCCCATAGGTTGTGAATAGCCCAGCTGGGTTCTAAACCCAGGAAACCTGACTCTGGAACTCACTAAAGTCTTAGCCACTATGCTTTCATTCTGGATTACACCTAAGAAAGACACTTACAGAAACAATTGTGGCCAGAAATAATAACCTCATTAAGATGTTTTAATCCCACATTTATTATTTAATAAAAATTCACACAAGCACCATTTCCCTTCACTGCAAGTGTTCTTGTGTATGAAAAAACATTTTTCATGGTTGCCACTTTCTCTGCCAAAAGAAGCTGAAGAGACAATCAATAGTTGCAATTTGGTTGTATTTAAAATGTCCTTATTTTCCTCAAAACTGAAATAATGTTACCAGTAAGGTAGTTGACCATCACTTGTATTCTGTGAATAAAGTACTCTGTGGTCAGGGGCAACCTTTCTCCTGCTCTTCCTCTCTACACATATAACTGGTGTAACATTCAATAATTACTCCACGGCAACCTGCATCACACTACATACAGTGATCATTCACCAAACAAACAAAAATCTTCCATGGCACACATTTTCATTAATAAACAAATGAGAAGTTATCCAGCAGTTATTTCTTATACAGTTGATCGCTGAAGAACAGTGGGGGAGGAGGGAGGATTGGGGTGCTGACCTCCTTGCACAAAATTCTGTGTATGACTTTTAACTCCCCCAAAACTAAACTATTAATTGCCTACCATTGACCAGGACCCATACCGATAACAAAACGGTCAATTAATACATATTTTGTATGTTATCTGATCAGTTACTGTACTCTTACAATAAAGTAAGTTAGAGGAAAGAAAACCTTATGAAGTAAATAAAGAAGAGAAAATGTCTTTCAGTACTATAATGTATTTATTGAAAAAAATCCACGCATCAGTGCACCCGTGCAGTTCAAATCTGTGTCACTCAAGGGTCAACTGTATATGTATTGCTTGTATGCCAAATGGAGTTTAGTTAAATTTTAAAGCAAAATATTGGCAAAGAGCACATGATATTAACTGCTGTTTTGTAGAGTGTGATACTGAAATTCCAAAATCTTCTCTTACTGATGAATCTTACTAATAGCTTAGTTTCTGTCATAGTTTAAAACTATGTCCACAAGTTTTTTGACACTTCTGTCTTCTAATGGTCAATATTAGTTCCCCTCACCTTGGGCATATTCTGGACTTAGTAGCTCATCTCTAAACAACAACACGGCAAATAGTGTGTAGCTTCTGAGAGTAGGTCATACAGAAGCATTGGGCTTCCTCCTTGGATCACTTTCTCTACAGCAGCCTTACTGACCTTTTGTGAGAACACTAAGACAACTCCATTGACAGGTCTAAGTATCAGGGAAATGATTTCTTCCAACAACTGTAAAAGAAGTGAGGTTTCCTGCTAACCATCATGAAAATAAGCCATCTTGGAAGCAGATCCTACAACCACAGTCAAGCCTTCTAGTGACTGCAGGTCTGACTGAATCTTGACTACTTTCTTCTTCAGAGATCCTAAGCCAGAATCACCCAGATGAGCTGCTGCTAAACTCCCAACTCACAGAAATTATATGATAATAAACGCAACTTGTTTTAAGCTTATAGTTTTTTTGTTAGTTTATTTTACTGCATTAGATAACTAATATACTTAGTTTCTCTTCTGTACACACTGTTCATCATTAACTTTATGACTTCTTTTATTTTTTTTCTGCAATAACTTGATATACCTATTTTCACTTGGTGTACCTTAAATATGTTTTACTTCATCTCTCTCTTTAGCAGCAAGATTCATCATTTTTAACTGAAAAGGTGTAAGTTTGCACTTGCAGTGGAAAAACTCATTTGGGTTATTAGCAAGATCACTGTGCCCTGCTTAAATTCTGATGGTTCATGCCACTATTTTGAAAAAAATTATAACAATGAATTAGAGGGTAAGAGAAGATTGATCTCCAGTCCACTGAAAAACAAGTTTAAGATAAAAATCATCGTATTTACTATTTGCACTTCATTTTAACTACTTTAAATATCATGATACTTGTAAATTCATTTATTATAGCACGTTCAATAGTTCATCCTCCATATTTTCACAAACTATTAATTACTTAACCTTATAATTTTTCCCTCAATGGTAAGATTTACATGAAAATTTCCAGCAATAGTTTTAAGAATATATGTACTACTTTTTAAACCACTGAGCCATTTTGGGAAATAGCGTGTAATGTGACATAATACTAATGAAAATTTGCAATTTGATATATATACATAAAAAGACAAATAGTACATGTCTGTCTGCCAAGCATTGTTGAAAGTATCAATAAATTTTGAATGTATAGCTAGACTGATACAAATTACTCATATCATAAATGAAAGAGGAAATGTCATTATAAAACCTACAGATATTAAAAGTATGAAAAGTGAAAATTATGGACAATTTTAGGCAATAAGTTCAACAACACAGATGAAATGAAAAATTCTTTGAAAGACTAAAGCTGCCAAAGTAGACTTAAGAAGACATGAGTAACCTGATTAGCTCTGTCTAGCAAGGAAATTGAAACTATAGATAAAAACTGTCCCAGTGGGGATCCCTGGGTGGCTCAGCAGTTTATTGCCTGCCTTTGGCCCAGGGTATAATCCTGGAGTCCCGGGATCGAGTCCCACATCAGGCTCCCTGCATGGAGCCTGCTTCTCCCTCTGCTTGTGTCTCTGACTCTGTGTGTGTGTGTGTGTGTGTGTGTGTGTCTCATGAATAAATAAATAAAACCTTAAAAAAAAGTGTCCCAGAAAAACTATAGGAGCATATGATTCCAGTAATCAATTGTACCAAAATTTTGATAAAGAAATAATATCAATTCTACCACATTTTTTCCAGAATATAGAAAAGGAATAAAAACTTCCTAACTCATTTTATGATGCCATAATTACCTTGATACCAAAATTAGACAAAGATATTACAAGAAAATAAAACTAAAGTCCAACATTTCTCATAAACATAGACTCAAAATCCTTAAAATATTTTAACAAATCCTCAATAAAATTTTAGCAAGTCATATTGAGCCACATATTAAAAGGATAATACAACATGAGCAAGTGGTTTATCCTAGAAATGCAATTTTGATATAACAGTTAAAAGACAATTGATATGATTCATCATATTAATAAACTAAAAATGAACCATATGATATCTTATTAGATTCAGGAAAAGCATTTGCTAAAATTCAACATCCATCATGATAAAAACTAGGAATACAGGTAATTTTATCAACTGATAAAAGGAAGCTCCAAAAACTTAGAGCTAACATTATACTTAGTGGTAAAGGACTAAAATACCATGCCCCTAAAATGGGAACAGATGGGATATCCACTCTTATCACTTCTATTCAGCACTGTACTCAAGTTACCAACCAGTTTACTAATGCAAGAAAAATAAACCAAAGGCATATAATTTGGAAAGAAGAAAGAAAACTGTTAATTCAAAAACAACATGAATGTCTGTCCAAAAAACTTTACGGAGTCTCTAATCTAGCCTAAGGCTACTAGAACTAATAAGTAAAATTTGTGGCAGATATATTTTACATAGTATGTAAGATTGATAGGGAAAATTCAACTGTATTTCTATATACTAAAAATAAACAACTGGAAATGGAAATTAATAAAATATATTTATAATAATATTAAAGAATGAAATAGGAATCAATGTAACAAAGTGTGTTATATATAATACCTGTATATTGAAAACTATAAAATATTGCTTAGAGAATTTAAAGAGAACTAAGTAAATGAAGAGATATACCATGTTATCAGTTGGGAGACTAATGTTGTCCAGATTTTAATTCTCCCTGAAATTATCTATACATTCAATGCAATTCTAGTTAAAGTCTCAGTAGGAATTTTTTTGTAGTAATTGACAAGCTAAGTCTAAAATTTATACATATATGAAGGATCCAGAATAAACAAAACACATGAGAAAAAGAACCAAGTTTGAAGACTTACATTACCTGATTCCAAGATGTAATATAAAGCTATAGTAATCAGGATAGTGTGTTATTGCCATAAGAACAGGCATGTAGAAAAATGTAGCAGAAGAGGGTCTAGAAATGGAATCAGCCATAAAAGGTCAATTGCTTTTCTGACAAAGATACCAAGAAAGAAGGACAGTCTTTTCAACATATAGCACTGAAATTGGATGCTCATAATTTTAAAAAAATGAATCTCAAGTTTTATCTCACAACATATATAAACATTAACTTGAAACAGATAACAGGTCTACATGTAAGATAAAACGATAAAACTCTAGATAAAAACACATGAGGAAATCTTTGAGTCCCTGAGATGAACATAGAATTCTTAAGTAGGGCATAAAATTCACCAAAAATTTAAAAATGGATAAATTGAACATCATCCCAAACAAAATTTTCACATTTGAGAGTAATTGTTAAGAAAATTAAAAGGTAAACCACGGACTGGGAGAAAAATATATGCAAAATACATATTTGGCAGAAACTTTTAGCTAAGCATACAAAGAACACTTATTACTCAATAATAAGAAAAGATATCAATTAAAGACAAGCAATATATTTAAACAGAAACTTCACCAAAGAAGATAGCAAATAAACACATGAAATGATGTTGAACTTCCTTAGTCATTAGGGAAATGCAAATAAAAACCACGAGAAAGCTCTATACACTTGTTATTTTGACTAAAATTGAAATGGCAGACAATACTGTATGTGTAAGTGTATGGGACAAGTGGAATTCTCATCACTGGTGGGAATGCAAAATAATAGAGACACTTCAGAAAACAGGTGGGAATTATTTTATAAAATAAGCATACACTTGCATGGCACTACATACACTAACAATAACACTCTCAGATATTTACTAAAGAGAAATCAAAATATATGTCCACATAAAGATGTGATCATGAATGTTCATAGAAACCTCATTGCAGTGTCATCACCATGGTGGCTAAGAGCCTATACTTCAAAGCAGGTTACACAGAAGCTAATTGTAGCCTCAGGATAAAAAGATCTTAATCTCCATAAACCGGTAAATGAATAAACCAATATAATGGTACATCCATACAATGGAATACTACTCAGTGATAAAAAGGAATGAATTAGAGATGCATGTGCCTGTGGATGCATCACAAAGTCATTATGCTATTAATTAAGCTATTATTAATGCATCACAAAGTCATTATGCTATTAATTAAGCCAAGCCCCAAAGACTGTATGACTCCATTTATATGATCTAGAAAAGGCAAAGTTGTAGTGATAGAGAATCAATCAGTAGTTGTCAGAACCTGGAAAGTAGAGAGAAAATGGACTGCAAAGGAGTCTGAGGGCACTATGCCGGGTGATAAAAATGTCCTGTTTCTTGATGGTAGTGCTTGTGGTTACTAGACTGTACATGCTTGTCAAAATTAATCAAACTTTGTATTTAAAACTGGCAAATTTTATATTATGTAAATTACATTTTAACAAAACTTATTAAAAAAAGAAAAAAAAACTGATAGGGAAAAAAATTACTCTGGCCAAGATAATGAACACCACCTGTTAAGAAAGCGATGACATTTAAAAGCACAATAGGATGTTATGAACAAATTATAATTTACCTTATGTTTCAGATCTGTGAAAAATATGTAATAACATTGTTTTCTTGATTTTTCTTTCTTCTTTTTTTTCGGAAATTAACAAGTCACTTTGTAGACCAAACTTTGTGATGCTGTAACCTAAAACAGAGCTTTAGGTGTGACTTCACCCTGACTTACACTAGTAAGAGTTTAGTTTCCTTCACCCCGGGTCGCAGAACAGCCCATACAAGCAACCTCCAGTCAACTTGAAGACCCAAGAGCGTGAGAATCAATACAATAAGCTGCTGGGTCTGGGGATAATTTGCTATGCAGCATTACTGTTGGCATCTTCCTGTCCCTTATCAGTTCTTCTCTTATTTTTTTCTCAGGACTTTTAGCACAAGAGATGATCCACTCTCCTTGCAATAATTGTCACCTACAAGGGAAAAGACCATTAAATCTGCCTCGAGCTTGGCCTCTCTTCTGAGCTCCATTCCCCACATGATGTTTACAGAGTAAGACCTAACTTGATATATGAAGGAAAGGAAAAATGAAATTATATCAATTAGTTGCTTGCTAGAAATTTATATGCTTTTTGCATAAGTTGAATTCAGTGAATATTTTGATTACTTAATGGAAGTATTATTGGCATAATTTAAATTGGAGAGAAGATTACTTGAAATTACTGGCCTTCAGCAAGATATAACTGGGAGCTTGTTTGTTCTATTGTATGTTCTCACTTGGAAAGGATCCGTTAAAGAAACAAGGGGGTGGTGATGGGTGAAATAGATAAAGGGAATGAAGAGTATACTTATTGTGATGAGCACTGAGTAATGTACAAAATTGCTGAATCATTATACTGTACACCTGAAACTAATATAACACTGTATGTTAATTGTTCTTCGATAAAAATAGCAATGGTCCTAAGATTCCAATTAATGGATTTAAAATTATTTTTGGTCCAATTTTTAAGAATTGTTTAAACAGTGTAGTTATTTATATTGCTGTAATATGGAGCTGATGTTACATAAAATAGCTTATTCCTTCACCACAATATGGAGTTCATATTTTTATAGGAAGAAGTATAAATGCACTGGGGTTCATTTATTGAGGTAACTTTTTCTTTGTTTTTTTTTGGGGGGGGTTATTTATTTTTTATTGGTGATCAATTTGCCAACATATAGAATAACACCCAGTGCTCATCCCATCAAGTGCCCCCCTCAGTGCCCGTCACCCAGTCACCCCCACCCCCCGCCCACCTCCCCTTCCATCACCCCTAGTTCGTTTCCCAGAGTTAGGAGTCTCTCATGTTCTGTCTCCCTTTCTGATATTTCCCACTCATTTTTTTCTCCTTTCCCCTTTATTTCCTTTCACTATTTTTTATAGTCCCCAAATGAATGAGACCATATAATGTTTGTCCTTCTCCGATTGACTTATTTCACTATTGAGGTAACTTAAAAAAAAAAAAAAGACTTTTATTTATTTATTTGACACAGAGAGAGCGAGCACAAGCAGGGGGAGAGGGAGAAACAGACTCTGCTGAGCAGGAAGCCTGATAAGGTGCTTGATCCCAGGACAGGATCATGGCCTGATCTAAAGGCAGGTGCTTAACTAACTGAGCTACCCAGGTGCCCCTACTGTAGTAGCTTTTTAAAGGTTTTTGTTATTGGCTTTGAGAGGGTATTAAGGTGGTATCTAAATGTAATATAATCTTATCACTGCAATGGGTTAACTAAGTAAGCAAGGGGATGACTGCATTGTCAGGTGTTTGGAAATTCATGTGCCTGAGAAAATTATTTTGGGATATAAAAGCCAAATCACTTTCTGAAATATTTCCAGGGGGATGACTGAAATAAGATACTTTTTTTCCTTGGTTAAATTTTATTAAAACATACTGTTTTCTATAACAGTTATAAATTTACAGAAAGTTTGGGAGGACAGAAGAAAGACTTCCCATATACTCTCCTTCATGTAGTCTCCCCCATTACTAACTTATTAGTTATGATTAATGAACCAACACTGAAACATTATTGTTAAATAAAGTCCATAGTTTATCCAGATTTCATTATTATTATTATTATTATTATTTTACTTAATGTCTTTTTCTATTTCAGGATCCCACGCAGATTAGCCATATCTCCTTGGGCTTTGTTTTGTTCATTTCTTTTTCTTTTTGGCTGTGACAGTTTCTCAGACTTTCCTTGTTTTTGATTAACTTGACAGTTTTGATAAATACTGGTCAAGTATTTTGTGGAAGGCCCCTCTAATGGAATTTGCCTGATGTTTGTCTCATGACTAGAATAGAATGACAGCTTTTGGGGAAGAAGACAACCAGAGGTAAAATGACATAAAGTGGTATTTTTACCACATCCTACCAAGGGTATATACCATCCACCTGATTTATCACTGGTATTGACCTTAATCATCTGGCTGAGGTCGTGTGTAAATTTATTTTCCATAAAGTCACCCTTCCTCTGGCCTGTCATACTGTACTCCTTGGAAGTCACCAAGTACAGCCCATACTTATAGAGTGTGGAGTTAAGCTCCTCCTTTGTGAGGATGGTACAGCTACGTAAATTACTTTGAAATTCTTCCCAGATTTATCTCTTCTTCTTCACTTATTTATTCATTCATTTATATCAGTATGGACTAAAGGATATTTATGATATACTTTGGATTATAGTCCAATAGTACTTTGTTTCTTTTGCTGCTCAAATTGTTCTAGTTCTGGCCATTAGTTCTTTCCACTGGACTGAACTGGTCTATGTCCCTTTAGCAAAATCCATCAAGGTAGGTTTTTGTTTTGTGTTGTTCTGGTTTTTGGCATTTCCTTACATTCTGTCACTATCTGGGGCTCCAGTCTCCATCTTATATACATCTTATTCTAGTCCCTGAATCAACTATTTCTCCAAAGAGCAGCCCTGCTTCCTTCTTTTTTGGAAAATGGTATTAGACATCAAGCTGTAGCTGCTCAGTACAAATGCTGAGACTGAAATTTTGTTGTTCTTAGGGTCTCTCAATGAATAGAACCAGGACAACATGTGCATATATGAACTCACCTATAGATATGCAACTATGGATATTTTCATATGTAACCTTATGTATCTGTATGAAGTTAAATACGAGTGCATACTAATGCCTCCAACTCTAATCCATGGCTACATGGAACATTTTAGCTTCTTCTGTAGATTCCCATTATAACAGTGAGAAACTTGGCCCCCACCATCTGCCATACATTTACTTAATGTTTAAGTTCTAGTACACAAGCGGAGCCATATCAGAATTGCTAAGCCATACCCCCAAGGGAAACAACTTAATTAACTAGAGTGTAGTGTGTGAAAGTGTGTGTGTGTGTGTGTGTGTGTGTGTGCAGTTCCTTCTGCCTTTAGTCTTACAGATTCTACTCATTTCTGGTTCCTTAGGTCAGCAACATCCCCCCCTCATTCAGTGAGGTAGTTTCCTTCATTTGTAATACAGTATGATTCTCCTGTCTCAGGCTGCGTTCCTTCCTGAGATCCCTGATCTCCTAAATGATTTGTTCAAAGTTTCATGATTAAAGTTCTCTTTATGTAGGCAAAGCTCTGTGGGTTTTGACAAATGCATGATGTCAGGTATCTGCCATCATGGTAGTGCGCAGAACAGAGGTACCACCCTAAAAATCTCATGTACTTCACCTACTTGATCCTCTCCTGTTTCCCCCAAATTCCTGGCAACTATAGATCTTTCACTGTCTTTATAGTTTTTTCACTTCCATAATGTCATATGGCTGGAGTCATAAAATGTATAGCCTTTTCAGACTGATCGTTCAAGTGTAATATATATTTTTTAAAGATTTATTTATTTATATTTACAGAAAAAGATAGAGAACAGGAGTTGAGGGGGCAATGGGGAGAGAGAGAGAGAGAGGGAGAGAGAGAAACTCAAGCAGACTCCATGCAGAGCAATGATCCCTATGTGGGACCCAATCTCATAAACTCAAAACCATAGCCTGAGCCAAAACCAAGGGTTAGATGCTCAATTGATTGCACCACCCAGACGTCTCAAGTACAACATGTATTTTAGGTTCATCATGCTTTTTTCATGGCCTGATAGCTTATTTGTTTTTTATTGCTGAATAATATTCCACTGAATGGATATATAACAATTTGTTAATCCATTCATCTATTGTAGGGAATCTTGGGTACTTTCACATTTTTGGCAAATACATTCCCACAATCAATGTATGTAACCTCAGCAATAATTGTCTCCTGAAAAACACAGAAAATTAAGTAAACACATACATACAAGATTTTGAGACCCCCAGCCATCTTCCAAAATTCTTGTACCAGATCTTTTGCCTCCAGACAGGATACTGAAAGCCTTGTCTCTGGGGGATCTAAAAAGGAGCCAAGGGGAATGATGTAATATTAAGGATTTTTCAACAAAATGGCCCAGTCAGGTCACCTTTGGTGAAACTCACAGTCCACAAATCCCACCAAAGTGTCTGTAATCCCAGTGAGTTTTTCGTCTCTCACTCACATGTAAAGAGACAAAGACCACAAAAATTCAGAAGAAAGCCTCTAACACGAAAGGCAGATAGCAATCAAATAGCAAAAGGCAACTTGGAAATGAGAAGGAAACTTAAATCTCTTTTTCCTTTAATAACCTCAGGGGGAGAAAATATTGCTACCACAGAAAGAGAATAGCAGATTGAATGGAGGGGCTAGAAACAGCCTAATATGGCCAAGGCAAGGCTGTTTGTTCATGCAGCTGATGAGGCAACTTTCCATACTATCCCCGCACTGCCCTGCAGCCCTGACATATGCCTCGAGCACCGAAGGGAGGCTTCTAGGACTCTCTTTCAGCCCAGGGCAGCTAGAAGTCATTCCTGAGCCCGTCAAAATATATGTTATACTGTGTGATGTTTTCTAATAGTAAGCTCTTCTTACAAATAAGTCAGAAAACTGTTTTGAGACAGAACCATCTATCATTTCTGTTTATCTATACTCTCCCTCTTCTGTGCTCAAGCATGTATCACAGCTGGTCTGTGAACATCACCTCAAGGAAAGTGTGTGTGCGTGTGTGTGTGTGTGTGTGTGTGTGTACATGCAGAAGTGTCACTGTACATGTATAAGGGGTAATTCTTACATGGCATAGAAGTAACCTATAAGAGTCTTTGCAGATATAATTAGTTAATTTATGTGGGTCCTAATCCAAAGATTTGCATTCTTCTAAGAAGAGAAAATAGAGACAAAATTTAGAGGGAAGGGGGATCCCTGGGTGGCGCAGCGGTTTAGCACATGCCTTTGGCCCAGGGCACGATCCTGGAGACCCGGGATCGAATCCCACGTCGGGCTTCTGGTGCATGGAGCCTGCTTCTCCCTCTGCCTGTGTCTCTGCCTCTCTCTCTCTCTCTCTCTCTCTCTCTCTCTCTGTGACTATCATAAATAAATAAAAATTAAAAAAAAATTTAGAGGGAAGACAGCTATGTAGAGACAAAGGCAGGAATGGGAGCAATGTAGTTGTGAGCCAGAGAGCAAGTGTCGCCAGCAGCCACCACAAGCTGGAAGAGGTGAAGACAGATCCTCCCCTGAAGAGAATGTGGCCCTTCTGACCTCTGGTTTCAGATCCCTAGCTTCCCCACCTGTGAGGAATCATTGCAGTCATTTTGAGCTAGCCGGTTTGTGGTACTTTGTTAGAGCAGCCCTCAGGAACTAATGCATGGGGATACTTGTAAGTACATAGTCATGGCAGCCAAAGGTTTGACAGATGTAGGGACCAAAGGCTGGGCAAAGAGAGGCAAAGAATGAGCAGAGTGAAAAGCAGAGAGAGCTGTGCCCTTATATTAATTAGGTTTTCCAGAAAAACAGAACAAAAAGAATTTGGTGGAGGGAGGGATAGATAGATGATATAGACTGCTTTATTATAAGGTAATTATCTCACATAATTATGGAGGCTGACAAACTGGAGGCCCAGGAGAGCTGTGGGTGTAGTTCTATTCCAAGTGCTCATCAATGAAAGATCCAGAAGAGCTGATGTTTCAGTTCAAGCCCAAAGGCAGGAAAAAAACTGATATCCTACTGGACAGACAGGTGGAATCCACCTTATTCCCAGAAGGGTCTTCTTTTTCTTCTACTCAGGCCTTCAGCTGAATGGATGGGGGAGGAGGGCTCTTAGCCACATTAGAGAGGGCAATCTGCTTTACTCCACCTACCAATTCCAATATTAGTCTCTCCAGAAACATCCTCACTTACACACCCCCAGTCATTATGTTTGACCAAATGTCAGGGCGTTTCATGGCCCTGTCAAGGTGACACAACAAAGTAGCCATCACAGTCCTGCTTCCTGGCAGGACCAGAGGCAGCAAGCCCCTGGGGAGCAAAGCCCATCAGTGAATGAAGAAGATCCATGGGCCCTACATGCAAGCATGGCTGGGAAGGCACAGGAAGCTGTCACCCTGAAGGGGCCCACATGGATCTGGTTTGTATGGTTCAGCCACAACTGGAGCAAACCAAGGACATGACATGATCAACAAGGACATTCCACTTTTCTTGTGAAAAACTTTGGAAATACATGAACCTCTAAAACTTGACTTGATGCTAAATGAAGTTAAGTTTCTCACAAGCCCAAAAAATGAGAGCTGAAACAGATAAGTCAGTTCCTAGAATATAAAGAGATGAGATCTCACACACATGTGTTACCTACCTGGGGTTCATACTCTCTCCATAAAGCAACCTCTGGCAATATAAGATGGCACAGAACAACCCAAAAAACCCTTGGGAGCAATTAAAGGTCCTGTCACTTAGAGCCATGTTTTAGTGAAGTTTAGTCTAGAAATGGACATTCAGCTCTTCAATTCTTGAGAAATAGAAGTTTCCCAGCACAAGCCACCCCTGTGATTTGACAGGGTTACTGCTGGCATCTCCAGATCTGTGGTCTGACACCTAAGGAGAGGGATTTCTTGTGCTCTGTGAAGGCTTCTGCTTGCCATTGTCAAGACCACCTAAGAAGAATGGTAGGTTTCACTCTTGGGACAGGCACACATGATAGTATAACCCCCAAGCGCTAAGTACACCAAACTCACTATACTGTGATGAAGCCTCTTTGTCATGATTTTCCAGGAAATCAACTTATCTCAAATGTAAAATGTAGAAAAATGTTGAATCACAGCCTCATATTGGAATGACCATAGAATGCTGGCACAAAAAAGATGCCGAGGCTATCAGGCTATGCTGATGCATGAGAGTGTGGTGCCTTTCAGGAACCCTGAAGGCAGAAAGGGAGCTTTAAGTGAGAGGCTGCTTTTCTGGATAATTTTTGTCCCTGGCAGTGGTGTGAGGACCCTGCAAAAGGATACACTTTGGTGTCAGAAAGGCTGAGGTTTGAATTCTAACCCTGCCACTTACTGGGATGTTAGGCAAATTACTTAACCTCTTGGTTCTTAAAAATAATGTTGTTTTTTTTTTTCCTGTATCTTGCTCTTCAGCTTGATTCAGAACATACATTTCTCTTTTAAAATATTTTATTTATTCGACAGAGAGAGAGAGAGAGAGAGAGCACAGCAGAGAGAGGGAGAAGCAGACCCCTGCTGAGTGGGGAGCCCGAAGTAGGGCTTGATCCCAGCCAAAGGTAATGATTAACCGACTGAGCCACCCAGGTTCCTCCAGAACTTACATTTCTAATTACAACTTTATATCCTGGCAAGAGAAAGCCACTTTGGGGGGCATTTTCCTACAATGACATAGTTCTCTAACCAATCAGCAATTACTGAATAACCATTATTCAAACAGCAAATAGCTGTTTAGAAAGAATTATTATTATTTTTAGATTTTATTTAATTGAGAGAGAAAGAGAGCGGGCATGATTGGGGGAGAGGCAGAGGGTGAGTGAGAGGGAGAAGCAGACTCCCCACTGAGCAGGGAGTCAATGCAGGGCTCAATTCCAGAACCCCAAGATCATGACCCGAGCCAAAGTCAGATGCTCAACCAACTGAGCCACTCAGGCACTCTTCTTTAGAAAGAATTATTAATGAAGCAATTGCTTCATAAGCCAACCAATAGATAAATAGAAGAGAAGGATGTGGACAGATGAGAGAAAGCATATGAAAGAACATAAAGAAGCATTTAGTGCCCCTCAAGCGAGATTCTTGAATGCAGAGGGTCAACTAACTGCCTGTGGCTTCTGAGGCCATAAATTGTGGTCACTTCTAATCTTGAAAGGCCATTGCAAATATGATCCTGTCACTGCAGTGGCTGGGGTTACCTGGGGAAATCATACCTCTGCAGTGCAAATGAAAGAAACTAGTTAGACAGATAAGGGACTAATGAATGGCAGGTTCTCAGCCAATCAGCCGGGCCTGCAGAAGACCCAGCTTTTCAGAACAAGCCTGTCTGGTCCTTAGCAACTACCTGATAAGGCCACCTGCAGGCCATAAAGCATAGGTCTTGACTCCTCCAGGTTAGGCAAATCTTTGATGCTGACTCCTCATGATACTGAAGGGAAGGTCCCGGTGATGCCACCAACATCATCATCACGTCCTGACACATGCATGAGGGCTCATTTATCCTCTGACTTAGGAAAGATCAGTGAGAAACCTCAGAGAGCGTCTGACCTAGCCTTTTTGTGTTCTAGATGAAGGGACTGAAGGTCTGAATGGAGATGGTGATTTTTCTCAAGGTGACTTGTATTTTCTCATTTTTTCATTGACAAGCCGGACCCAGCTTCCACCTAACCACTATCCATAAGTGTCAGCACTCAGATGGTCATGGGGAGACAACACTGGATGATCAGGATGGAAACATCAAAGTTAGGTGGAGACCAAGGTACCTCTTGGCTTTGTTGTGTATTCCTAGTTCTTTGAGGAAGGGTATCTACTGAGGGACTTCAACACTTTGTTTCTGACTCTTTAAACCCAGATTAAGAGGAAAGTAAGAAAGAAAGACCTGGTTGTTTGGTATTTATAAAGAGTTTTCACATACACCATGGGGTCGGGACTTCGTCTGGACACTGTGTGGTAGGTAAGACACATAGGTTTCCATTTTATAGAAGATGCAGCTCTGGGAAGGCCTCGGTCAGGTATCATTTTCAGACTCAGGTGAATCATCTGCTTGTATCTCTGGCTTTCTTGAGGAAATCCATGGAAACCAAGGAGCAATCTGAAGATCTCTATTTTCCCCCTCATTTTCTTACACTTCCTAGGACTACGCAGTCCCCTGTTACCTTTCTGTTATCATAGAACATACAGCATCTCCCAAACAAAAGGCACACCCCAAGCTCATACTGCTTGTACATCACATACACTTTTGATTGCCCCTGGCTCTTGTAAATCCTTTCTTAGAAAATAGAGGATTAACAAAAGTGAAAAAAAAAAAACAAAAGAAGTAATGCAAGGACACCTGGGTGGCTCAGTTGGTGAAGCGTCTGCCTTCAGCTCAGGTCATGATCCTGGGGTCCTGGGAGGGAGCCTTGCATTTGGGCTCCCTGCTCAGCAGGGAATCTGCTTCTCCCTCTGCCTCTGCCTCTGCCCCGTGCAGCACCGGTCCCGCTCATGCTTGCTCTTGCACTCTGTCTCTCAAGTAAATATATAAATCTTTAAAAAAAATGGGTAACCAGATATAAAAACAATCACCTTCTGTTTTCATTTGTGTAGCATTCCCAAAGTCTTTCCAGAAAAATACCTGTAATTAAGTGGTGTTGGAAAAAAAAAGGCACTGGATTGCAATTTACTACCACTATTACTATTTTTAACTCCTAATTATATAGCATTTTAAGCAAACATGCCTTTTTTTCCCTATTACTCCCATTTCATAGATGTGGAAATTGAGCTTTAATGAGTTTAGGTGAATTGGATTTCCCATGTATCCCTATCAGCACTTTGCAAGGTGCTCCATAAGTATTTGCTGAATTGAAGAGCATTCACTTCTATATCTCTTTTTGCACTTAATATTCAAATTAATGGCTGAACCAGTTGTTTTTTTTTCTCAGAAGTGCACGCCATGGGAAGGTGCCTCTGGGAATGCAAATAGCCCACTCGATGTATTAGGCAACTATAAACAAATGGAGATTTGCACAGATGTAATTAAGAATAGAAAATACAAACCTATGTGCAGAACCATGATTTACAGTCAAATTCACCTGCCTTGAAAGCTCATATTAGATTGCTCCTCGTTTGATTACCAAGCTGGTGTTTCAATGCAAAGCATATGCTTGTGGGCCTCCAGGTTTGCTGGGCTTATGAATTAGCTAATAACTTTGAAACAAACCTTTTAAGAGAGGATTGCTTTATGCCTCAGCAATGCAAACATGGGCAAGTGAAAATATATGCATCTCGATGGGTTATTTCTGTATGGAGGACAAATGTGTAAAAATATGTTTACCAGGAAAAAAATTTCTGGTTTTGACTGTTTGCCAAATGTTACACAGATAATTAGTGATGCTGTTAAATGTTCAGAAGTTCTTCCAAGCCTTCTTTTTTTTTGGCACCAGATATGTTCATTCTCTAGTATATGGGCTTATAGAATATTATAGAATATTCATAGAACATAGCTTCTGGCTCAACTTACAAAACGGGCTGCTAATGTCCTGGCCCTCTAATTTATCCTTTTTGGGTTTTCTCTCATATCTGAGAATATGAAAAGAGATGAATGTTTTTTTTGGTCAAATGTCTAACTTAATTTTTCCAAATTATAAGTAAAATATCCTACAACCGTTGTTCAGTTTGTTCACACTCTCATCTCCATTGCATATTCTCTTCTCTCTAGGATATTTGGAGGGTAAAATTTTCTAATTCAAAGTCAGAAAGCAGAAATTGGAGGACTAGAACACCATAACTTGGCTTTATCCCCCACCTTATTCTCTGCACCACTCCCTACAACTTCTTGAAAAGCTGAAATGACCTCAAAGAAAGTCTCTTCAGCTCTACTTTGTAGACTCAGTGGATGTTGTTAATATATATAAACTATTATCCCGATGGTAAACTTTGGGTCTTTACCACCATGCAAACTCAGAACATCTGTCATTACTTTTTGGTGATTTGAACAAAACGCAGCAGCTTTAAGATATCAGTAAAGTAAGAGCCACACCGTCTAACTGCAGACCCACCAGGGTCCGTGGTAATGCAGCATGATGCATTAGTTGGTTTGTCCTGCTAGAAGTCTACACCAGGGTCTTTTCACTATGGGGGAGCCTGGCCATCAAAGGGCCTCAGAGAAGTCATCTTGATAAGTGTGTTGTGCTGGAGTCAAATGGAGGCACTGTATATGATATCTCTATACCAGAAAAAAATATATATATGTCAGGGATGAAGAATCCTACTCGAGGCAAAAGACCAACCATGAGACAGAATGACAAGTCAAAAATGGGCATGATTGTGATGTACCAATGGAGGTCAAAATCTGAAACAATGAGAGAATATGTCAGAGGAGAAGAAAACAAGAATAAGGAACTACCAAAATGGCAGGTGGTCTGGATGTGTCCCAGAGCAGAGCACCATGGCCAAGCAAAAAGAGGTGGAGTATATCAGCTGCCTTCTGAAGAGCAGTGAGACCTCCCCATTTTGCATATCTAGAACCTGACTTGGTGCAAGGAAGTCAACCACACCACACAGAGTCCACCCAGCTGGACTCTGGACCTACAAAGGTCCTACAAAGAGTGATTCACGCTTCATGATCTCACTGTGCAGGCTCTAAAAGTCCTGATTCTAGCTGGAGAAACATCCCATGGACCCTCCTCCACACCACCCACCTCTCATAAGACCTGGGAAAATAGTGAGACACGGAATCACGCAAGAAAAGAGAAAAGGAGAAAAGCAAAGGGGGCTGGATAACATACAAGTTGAGACACCTACCATCAGAAAATAAATATATCCCATGTGCTGATGGAAATTTAAAAAATGCGTGATCCAAGAGAAAACTCTTCATATCAGAATCTAGAAAAAAATAGCCATGCAAATAAAGGCCCATTATTTCCCCCTCTGCACGGAATAGCTGGCTTTGAGTTTTAACATGGGAGGAAAAGCCAGATGGCGGCAGACGGCCTTATTATAGAAAGTCCACTTGTACTGAAGTTTTCTCAACGCGCTCCATCACTGCTGAGTGAGGTTTTGTTTTGTTTCCTTCTTAAGTGTAGGGCAGGCAAGTACCAAAATTTGTATAAAATCTGAAACCTTTTCATGAAAATGTTCTATTCAATACCTCTGATACATGATATATGATGCCACCGCAGGAAAACTAGTGTTGCTACAGACGTTAATCATAATTATGAAAATTTTTAATTTAAATGTAGGTCTGAACACACAAAATACAGTGCATGGCCATCTGTTAGTTTTCCATCTGGGCTCATTTGCAAAATACATTCTGTTTCGCTCCCCCCTCCCCCCTCTATTTATAATCTTCCCTGGAAAACAAATATGCCTAATCTATGGCATGCCAGAGCTGAAGTTAGCTATTTACAAGTGGCTTTTAATAGACATGGCTACAGTTGAAAGCAGTAACTGAAACTTCAAGGTTTTTTTTTTGTTGTTTTGTTTTGTGTGTGTGTGCGAGGGTGTGTGTGTGTGTGTGTGTGTGTGTGTGCATGAGACACCTCCTTAGATTTTGTCAGTAGATTTCTCCTTTAAGCATGCTCTGTCTCCATGTCAAGCTGGCTTTACAGGTTATCTGTAAAGAATAACGACAAATGGAATACTGTTCTACTTATCCCTTGGAATCATGCTGAGAACAATCTCTAAAACTTTAAAGCTTTCATATCAGCATTTTTCATAATCGCCAAAAAAGTAGGAATACAAATGTCTATCAACAGAGGAGTGGATAAACAGAAGGCAGTATATCCATAAACAGAATATTATTCGGCCATAAAAATGAAGGCCCAATACACACTACATTGTGGCTAAACCTTGAAAATGTTAGGTTAAGTGAAAGGAGCCAGACACTAAAGGCCACATGATGTCTGATCTCATTTATATGAAATCTCCCAAACAGGCAAATATGTAGGGAAAGAAAGCAGAAGAGCAGTTAGTTGCCTGGGGCTGGAGGGTGAGATTGGGGGAAGCAGGGAGTGACTGTTAACAGATCCCTTTTAAGATTTACAACTGTGTTCTAAAATTGGATGAAAATGGTTGTGCTTAATTCTTTGAATATACTTAAAAAATACTGGACTGTATACTTTTAAGTAGGTAAACTTTCCAATGTCTATCAATTGTATCTTGATAAAGGTATTTAAGAAAAAAACTGTAGACCTGGACAGAGATGTAGAAATCGCTTAGACTATTTTTCACATTTTAAAGAAGGTACAGTGAGGTCTTGGGGAATGAAAGTGACTGTCACCCAGTTGGTTAGCACCTGGGTTTCTAGGCCTCCATTCAAGGGCTCTCCCTCATCCGAAGTGCTGAATGAAGATGCTAAAAAACTCACCTCATGGCATGAACAGACTAGGTTGAAGAAGAAGAGAAAGACTTATTTAAAAAATACTGCAGTGAAACCAAATCAAGGCAAGAAGGGCCTTCAGAGATGCCAGTGGTAGGAAGGATAGGGCAGTTCATGTGGCTGCAGGAGATCCCTTGGAGGTAAATGCTTTGTGGCTTGGTATCTGACTGCTGATGAGGGGAAGCAGAGGGGAAAGAGTCCTGGGTGAGGAAGGTGGCCATGATCAAGAAGCCTCGAGAAAGGAGGAACTACAGAAGGAAGGGGGATTTAATTCTTAACCATGAGCTTGAGTCATGCAGAGGACACAGCATGCAGATACTAAACAGGAAACGGGCATGGAAGAGCTCGAAGTTTGTCCTGGAGCTCAGGGCCAGAGATAGAGAAGGGAGCCATCTGGTGAGCATGGGCCAGGGCAGCGTTGGATGGTGCAGCTGCCTCGGAGTCCAGACAGAGGAGAGCCGGGCCTGGGGTGGTACATAGGGGCTCCCACTTATAAGGGTGCCGAGGAAGGGTAAGAGGAAGCTCAAGAAAGACTCCAAAGGGGTAAGAGGAAGCCCAATAAAGACTCCAAAATAAAGGTGGGAAATCAGGACAGGTTAGCAAAAAACAAGGCAGCAGATCTAATTTAAGCCAGCCATAGGCTCGAGGATGGATTTTGGAATTTATCATCTGAGGCCCCATCCTTTGGGGAGAGCTTTTTGTTGGCTTAGGCAGCTAGTGGAAATGCATTCAGGAACTTGAATCCAACAAAAGCTCTGGCTCTGGAGATATCGGCAGGACGAGGAAAAATCTATAAGAATCAAACTGATGAGATGAGGAAAAAGTAGTGAATAGCATTAAAATACGGACGGAGGCAGCTGGAAAATTTGAGAACGAGGCTATCACGACCAACTGTGTGGTGAAAAGGAAACTATAGTTCCCGGAAGATCTACTGTCACAATGAGGGCGCAAATATACAAGTAAGCTTTCTCTGCACTTGTGCCAGAGTGGAGTGTGGGGACACAGGCCCTAACCTGGACCTTGGCGGAGGGGAAGGAGGTGTAGCAGACTTTTCCCACCATTAGGAGGTTAACCAAATTCTGTACTTCCCACTTCGGACATATTGAAGTTGACAGTAAGGTAAGACAAAGGCTTCTGGAAATAAAATCCAGTTGCACAGATTCCCACTAGGAGACCAGAAAACCCAGAGGCGCAGGTGTTTCCACCTTTAGGACACTGCTATTAAAAAAAAAAAAAAAAACATGTATTGAGCATTTGTTTATTTGCCAGGATGAAGGGTAGGTCCTAGGAATTCACAGAAAAGGATGAAGACATCTTGACTTGTCCTTAAGGAGATCACAGGTAAGTCACGGGCAGGCAGACCAACTGTTTCCAAACCATGAGATCAGTGCTACGAGAGAGGCCTGGGTATGCAGAGAAATGCATGTCCCACCCTACAAGGGACCAGCAGAGTGGGGTAGAGGAGGGTTTTCACAGCAGAGGTCATGCCTGGATTGAATCCTGAGGCAAAATAGTACTTCTAAGGGCAGACTGAGGGTGGAATGGGTGTGGGGACTCTTCTCGCCATGTGCAGGGCACAGTGAAGGACCTATGGTATGAGCAGCTGGCTAGGGCCCAAGTGCTGATGCTCATGAGAAGCAGGAGAGGCATCTGGAGGGACCAAATCATGGGGGGTCATTCTGCATCCTGCCTGACTCTGTTTCTCTGTCCCCATAAGCAGACTCTGAGAGAAATACTGGGCGCAGGTAGTTTATGAAGCATGGAGAAGAAATCAGAAGGAAGAGAAGACCTTGAAGGCTGAGTGAACCAGTGGGTTACCTCTGTGAGCACTTGGGACTCAATCCCACTGGAATCTCCTGGGAGAGCAAAGAGGCCCATACCGCAGAATCACCAAGTTGAGGGCAGGGGGTGGGCACTTGTCCAATTCCCATCTCCTGAGGGTCGAGGATTGCTCTGGGTGTGTTCAGCCTACACACACACACACACACACACACACACACACACGGTTCTACATTTTCAGATCGAACCTTCCACCTGCTTGCCACCTAACACCTTTCCTGGTATCAGGCAGAGAAGCAAAGAGAACAGAACTTGAAGCTGGTATCTCCCTGTAAGAAGCTGTCTCCCCCAAATGTGGGTGAACTCAGGGGGGCCATGGGAAGAAAGAACATCAGTGGTGTCTGCTAAGCAACTCAAAGCAGGCCACATGTCTCCTTCCAACCATATTAGTTCACATCCACCTCCACAGCTTTGCTCAGGGACCTTCACCTTTCCCGAGCCCTACACTTCTGACACTGTTCCACTCCTCCTAAGTCAGAACACCTCCCTCTGCTGTAGCACATGTACAGTATGTACTGTATCCTTTTTGTCTTTGTAGTCTCTGAACATCTCATCCCATTTAAATTGTCGGTGTCTGCATTTTCCACAGGGCCCAGGACATATGAGCACTGATGGGCACTTCTTTGCTCAGGCAAAGGAGACTATTTTATGAGCTTTAAGGAAACCACACCCCTCCAATAATCCACGCCAATCCAATGCCACCTCAAAAACCATGTTCTTGGGGGACTGCCTGGTGGGCTCAGTCAGTAGAACATGTGACCCTTGATCTCAGGGTTGAGTTCAAGCCCCATACTGGGTGTAGAGATTACTTAAAAATCTTAGAGGTGCCTGGGTAGCTCAGTTGGCTAAGTGTCTGCCTTCTGCTCAGGTCATGATCTCAGGATCCTGGGATTGAGCCCCTAAGTCAAGTTGGGCTCCTGCTCAGCACGGAGTCTGCTTCTCCCTCTGCCTGCTGTTACCTCTGCTTGTGCTCTCTCTCTGTCAAATACATAAATAAAATATTCTAAAAAATCTTTTTAAAAAGGTGTATCGTTAATACTGAGGCAACAAAGTAAGCCATTTTGGAGGAGAATAAATGTGCTGTCCTATAACATGAACCGAATTAGCCTAATACAGAGTTTTGACTTCTTGATAGCCTTCTGTCAAAAATAAATGAACTGGTAGGAGTCAGAACATAGTTATATATTTGAAACCAAACTGAAGAATCAGAGCAGATGCAAGACATAAAAAGAGAGAGAACACACTGGCTTTAAATACATATAAAACATCAACGTCTGCTTCATAACATTTATTCAAAATTTTTTGCCCTTTGCATCACCTTAATTTTGAATACCACTATTCCCTATGGGCATCATGGAGAATTGTACATTTAAAAAAATCTTTATTTATTTTGGTATATATTTTCTGACAGGTCAACTAGCATGGAAATCCTGGGCCTTGGGAGGTCTGAGTCTCATTTTTATATTTACCCAGTGAACGTGCTGTTTCTCACTAAAGTCACTTGAACTATATGGGCCAGTTTCTCTTGTCAGCTTCTTAGAAGCTTTGAACTAGAAAAAGAAATACACAGCAGGGTCATCTAGCCCTTTGAAATTTGGGACAACTAGGAAAGATGTACTGCGGTATTGATTTGTAATAGGCTTTGTTCAGACGACATCAGTCTATAATATGATGAGGATTCTTGGATTAAGATGTCCAGCGGTTATAAATGAAAAGCTGGTCTCTTTTTTGGGGAGAGAAGGGTGCCGAGGTGGTGTAAGTATGTGGTTTTCAGTTATTTCCTTTGTGGGACTTTGGGCATTTGAAAAAAAACACCGTGTCCTTTCATTAGTGGCACAAAAGGCAGTGTACAAGGATGTGTCGGTTTAGAAGTTAATACATCACAGTTTTTCTCACACAGAGTTGAAGACGCTGAAGAAGCCACTCTCCTGGGCTTTTTATACAGATACTTCTTGTTTATATACTTCTAATACACTGGTCAAGGTGCTGGTGCCTCAGAGCTGGACATTCATCATCTTGCCAGCACTTGAGAAGCTTGTGTCCATTGATATGTTGCGCTGATGTGCAAACTGAGGCTGGGGACAGGAGGGGCCTGGCCAAGCTCAGAGCTGCTGGACAGTGACACTGAGGGAGGAACTGGTTTGTGTTCATCTCCAAAGGACAGGCATTAAACAGTGACCCTACATGGCCTGCCTTCATTCCAAGAAACCTTCCCTGGCCAGCGGTTTCAGTTAACCTGCTGGGTGTTTACAGACGTCACCTCCTCCTTGGTAGACGAGAGGTGAGTCAGAGAATTCCTTCGAGCAGAAATCATTTAAACTATTTGATTTCTAAACCTAACCTCTTTTCCAAGGGCTTCATTCTAAATATTCACTCACTCTGGCTCCATATAAGGTGTGCCTGGAAATCACTGGAATGGGTTTTTGTTTGGTTATTCCCAATTAGGCAAGTAGTCTCGATGAGAATTGCAGGAGTCTCAAGGAATTCCAAGTTATTTTTACATACTCATATTTTGGTGGGTGCAATTAATTCTTTTCTACTATTCAAAACTTAAATCTAAACTATTTGAATCTTGGTATCTTTTTTAAAAAAATATTTTATTTATTTATTCATGAGAGACAGAGAGAGAGAGAGAGAGAGAGAGAGAGGCAGGGACACAGGCAGAGGGAGAAGCAGGCCCCATGCAGAGAGCCCAATATGGGACTTGTCCTGGGCCGAAGGCAGGCACTAAACCGCTGAGCCACCCAGGGATCCCTGAATCTTGGTATCTGTTCCTTAGTGATACTTGCCATTAAAATTTTGAAATAATGCTACTTTCTTTTAGAAAGCAGTCAGGTCATGTCACTCCCCGATTTATAGCCCTTTCGGTATATTTTTCTGTTTTGATTCCTATGTCCTAGTTTCCTGTGAGTTTGAACATATTATATTTATTAGTTATTTGTATTTTTTTCGAGAATCAGTTAGGACCTCAGTCTAATTGCACAGAGCCTCCTGAAGGAGCCTTTGAATGGAGTGAAGCCCCTATGTGTACCCCCCATAATTTTACAATATCTGGATAAGGGTCTCATAGAGGGATTAGGGAAGACAGAAGAGGGTAAGGACATCTCTTAGGTTCAATTTCTACTCCTTCTAACAGAATTCAATGCCTTCCTTTTTTTACAGATTGAATCATACATCCCTCCAAAAGACCTGGAAGTCCTCACTCCCAGTATCTATGGATGAAATCTTATTTGGAAATAAAGGTCTTTGCAGATGGTCAAGTCAGATGAGGTCATTAGGCTGTATAATATTTACTATGATGGTTTCCTTACATAAAGGAGAAATTTGGAAACAGACAGAGATACAGGGACAACACCATGTAAATATTAGAGTCTTATTGCCACAAATCCGAAAATACCAAAATTTTCTAGAAAACCAGTGAAATATAAGAGATGGAATTCCACATGGAATGGGTTTTCCCTCACATCCTGAGGAAGAACCAACCCCGCTGGCACCTTAATTTTGGATGTCTAGCCTCCAGAACTGTGAGACAATTAATCTCTGTTGTTTGAGCCACCCATCCATGTGGTTCCAGCAGTCCTAGGGAATGAACACAGACTTCATCCCAGGGCTAAGCTTACTCCTTGATCCCCTCCTTGCTTCCTCACACACAGATCCATTTTCCTCACATCTCTTCAGATTACTTTAAGCAGGACTTTGTCCCATAAATATCCTGCCTAGAAAGACCCAAACTCAAAGCCAAGATGTCCATGAGAGTGGTTCTGAGGCCTCTGTTCAGAGGGACTTCAAGTACAGAGGGTGCAAAAGATGACCTTCAACTCACCCTTTTTAATGAAATACCATACTGGCTATTACATGATCCAAATACCAGAAGGATGATGATGCCATACTTCTGTTCTGGTACTGAAATCAATAGTCCAAATTTTCTCTATCCTGCCATTTCTCTTTTTATTCAAGCATGCCATTGTAGGGATTTAGTATTTCTGGAAATAAAGGAGCTAACTTACAGAGGATACACTGTAGGTGGGGAATATTCATTCAATATTCAGACAGGCAAATAAGAAAACACGTGGGGTACCCCCCATGTAGGAGTGCCCTCCATGAATGGGCTTCTTACTGCTTCTTTTTGGATTGGGGTGCACAGATGAACACGCAGCTTAACGTCTCTGAGTCCCTGTGGGAGAGAGATCTTTGCTTCATGGATATGTTCTCCCTCTGTCCTCCCTTTGACTTTCAAAGGTAAGTTATTAATTCTAATTATCCAAAAGAAAAGTTATGTAACACTTTGCTTTAGCATTATTCCAACTCTGAACTATACTTTCTTACGTATCTGTAAATACAATAATAATAATTTTGCTCTCTCCTATTAGCATCTTTTTCACATTTGGAAACGTCTAAGTAAAAAGATGCTGGGTAGAGGCATGGCTACTGAGAGTAGGAAGGGGTCTGTAGTTTACTGTGGAAAAAAGCTTCAATCTGTTGTCTCATTCTCTACTAATTGGTTTCAGAATATCAGGGCTTTGAGGGGAGACAGGAGGACAGGTGTCAGATCTGGAAGCAGCTCATTCCTTCTTGGTACCCAGGACACCTTGTCCATTTCAAGTTTTGATTGCCTTTCTGTTTGTTTGTTTGTTTGTTTGTTTGCTTCCTACAGTGGCAGGGTCTCTAGTCACTAGAACTGTGTGCATAGGATGACAATGATTCCCTTAACGCCTAACAGCTAAGCACCAAAGGGAAATGTTCACCAACCTGCAGAGTGAGCTAGAAAGTAACAGGGGTTGCAGGTACTGTTTCTTTGTAATGACTTAGGTGGAAAAGAGCTGCTTTCTAATACTTTTGGCAGAGGACCTGACATAAACAAAGCAGTTAAATCCTCCTTCCTATCTAAGGGAGGTCTCAGTTGTCTCAAAGTCTCATCTTCCCAGTGATGCTGTGTGATGTCTTCATTTCTCCTTCTTTGTTCAACAAATACTTATTGAGGGCTCTCTATGTGCCAGGTGCTGTGCTAGCCTCTGGGGTATTATAGTGAATAAAACAGTGCCCCTGCCTGCAGTGGAAGAGGCCAAGTGATCTATATTTATATAAAGAGATAATAAGTGCTAAGAAAAATATAAAATAAGTTAAGTCTATAAAGAGAGCCAGTGTGAGAGACAGCTGTTCTTTCGGACGGGGTGGTCAGGGAGGCTTCTTGGATACAGTACATGAGAGCAAAGATGAGTGGGCAGTGAGGAAGCAGACCATGGTGATATCTGGGCACAGACTTCTCAGGTAGTGGGAAAGTGAAATAGGGAAGCAAAAAGAGTGGCCTCAAGCCAATAACTGACTGATGAGGGAGTATATAGGGGACAAACTCAGGTAAAACTTAAATCCCCATGTTCCCTGAGGGATCAGGCTGAGAGTAGGACACTGCCTGAAATCACATGCTTCCTGGTTTCTCCCCCTTCCATGCCCAGTTCTCCCTGCTACTTTGATGGACTCCTCTCCAAACATTTCTTTTTTTTTTAAGATATTATTTATTCATGAGAGACACAGAGAAAGAGGCAGAGACACAGGCAGAGGGAGAAGCAGGCTCCTTGGTGGGGAGCCCGATGCAGGACTCGATCCCAGGACCCCAGGATCATGACCTGAGCCAAAGGCAGATGCTCAATCACTGAGCCACCCAGCCGCCCCCAAACATTTCTTTAATAAGTCATGTGACAAAAATCCTCAACTCAGGTCTGTTTCTAACATAGTAGCCATTGAAGAGTTTCATGCAAATGAGTGCTATGGTCTGACTTACTCTTTATAAGGATCACACTAGCTGCTGTGTGGAGAAGCAAGGAAAGTAAGTCACAGTGGGACCAGGGAGACTCCACAGGAGGTTTCTGCAATACTGCAGAAAATGATGGTGCCTGAGACCAGGACAGTAGTAGTGAGAAGGTGAGAAGTGATGTGAGTCTGAAATACTTTGACAGTTGATAGGGTACAGTTGACAGGATTTGATGATGTTTTAGGAGACAGAAGAATCAGAAACTGAAAGGAGGGAATTGCACACACTGTGTTGCGAAGGCAGAAGAATTTCCACATTTCAAGGAGAAGACAGGAGTTCAGTTTCTGACATGATGAGTTTGGGATATCAGCCGAATATGCAAGCGTAGACATCAACCGGGCATTGGACAGACATATCAGCCTAGAGTTCACTGGAGAGGTCTGGGATAGAGTGCTGGGAGTATCCAGCAGAAATGCCAATAAAATGCAACCACCAGAGGAGTGAAGCTAGACACAGAGGAGGCCCCAGGAGTGAGCCCTGGGATATTCTACACCAGGAGGTTGGGGAGGGAGGGAGGAATCAGCAAGGACGTCTGAGAAAGAGTGGCCAGTCAAACGAGAGAAAACAGTGAGAATGGTGCCTTGGCAGGCAATGAAACAGAGGGCAACTTGTAGAGGGAGTGAGCAGGGCACAGTGCTGAGGAGATGGAGTGTGATAAGACCTAAGAACTTTCCAATGGATTTGGCAGCAAGGGCCTTGGGCTGTCTGGACAGCAGTTGTTTGGGAGTTATGGGTAAAGACAGTCTTGGTTTGGGGAGGAGGTTGTCAAGGGAAAAATGGGACAAGAGGAAGTAATGACATTAAATACAATAAACTTTTCTGAGAAGTTTTGTTTTAAAGGGGAGCAGAGAAATGCTTGCGGGCAGAAGGGAGGGTTCTGAGAAGATGCAGATGTTACCAAATGTTTCCTAGTCACGCAAACGATTTTGTAGAGAGATAAAGTAAAAATGCAGGAGAAAAGGGGCAACAGCTAGAGCAATGTCCTTGCGTGGGTGGAAAAAATAAGACCTGGCAAGTGAGTGAAGGGATGGTTCTTAGGTAGGATGTATACATTTCTTTCCTCTTCACAGAAGGCAGGTAATACAGCCGCAGACACCGGGAAATGGCCGGTGAGGTGGTTAGCACGTGAGTGGTCTTTTCTGATTGCCTATATTTTTTAGACATCTCGGATTCATGGTCATAGGCTGTGCTCAGATACCTCATCAGCTACTATATATCCATTTTCACAATCGTGATGATATAGGCATTGATTCCTCCAGCCATTAAAACGTAATAGAGGTCTACAAAGAGCTAGAGCTGCATACATATCTTTGATTCCCAGATTGAAGTTTATGTATAGGGATTATTAATAAATCAAGCTGTTAATTAATCAAATCAATGTATATGATTTTAAGAAAAATTAAATTCATCCCAAAGGGCTGATTATTTTATAGGCAACTTTTCACTAGCAAAATACTGTTTTAGTTTTAAGTTTGCTCATCTCTGCCTACACAAATTAAGGACGGCATACCATCCTTCCCTTTCTAGTCCCCTGGTTTTTGCCACTCTGACCAACCCATAGTATTATTTAAACATTTTTCTCTTTTTATTATAAAAATGTCAGCCTGCAGATTAATGAAAACTTGTCCTTTTTGTGTAATTTATCCTTTGAAGCTGACGGAAAACCTTCAGGGGGAATATAAAAGCAATCAGGCATCCATTTAGAAAAAAAAGCCGTGATTATTTTTTGTATGTGGTTTTATATCATTTCACTTTTTCAATATGTCTATTTCACATAATTTATTACTTGACACTTTTTATTTTCAATCATTTTCGGTTGCTTATAAATAAACATGCATTAATGTCAAGAGAATTAGCATTCCATTATAAACTTTATACAAGCTCAAAAAATGGCTTCAGTGAAGTTGCCTCCTTATTTGGGACATGCATATACATTCCATGGTGCC
This sequence comes from Canis aureus, assembly GCF_053574225.1. NCBI lineage: Eukaryota > Metazoa > Chordata > Mammalia > Carnivora > Canidae > Canis > Canis aureus. The sequence continues at coordinate 91,220,677 of NC_135611.1, read as the reverse complement.
TGTCTAGAGAATTAAACACTGGCACATTTTTTATCTTTGCTAAATAGAAGCAGTTGTGAAATGGAGACAGTGATTTCCAGAGCAACATTATGCAGGTGAAGATTATGCATTTTAATGTTGTTCTGTTTGGAAGTTAATCTTAAGATAATTTAAATGGTAGCTTAAATAATGATCCTTTGCACCTTCCCAGAAAGAATCCCAGTCCACACTATGACCATATGTGTTTAAATATAGTCAAATATGATGATATGATTTAATATTTCTTAATGTCATAGTTAAAATGTTATTGGAATAATTTTAAATAAAGCATTTCTCCAATAGTCATCAAAGCATATCAAGTTTGAGTTTCTCTATGTAAATCTAGGAAGAAACCAGATTTTTTTCCTCTAGTTTTGAGAGGAAGGCTATTGAATCAGGGTCTGGACAGCAGAAGGGGGTGGAATCTGAGTGCAGGGGAAGAAATCATTATATAATTTTTAGTTATTTCTTGGAAAGTATAACATACAACATTTAAATACAAATTGCAAAAATAATAGAAGGAAACTACAAACAAATAAATTTATACACAAAATAAATTGATCTCAACAAATAGTACAGTTTTCTCTTCTCTTTAGATTATACAATTATTAATTAAAATGTTAATAGAGAATACAGTGGCAAAAATAACCAATACCTAGTACTAAATGGATTTACATTTAAATATTCTTTTTTCAAAGTGTATAAATTTTAGCTACACCACAGGTAAACTTTTATTATCAGTTTTGTACAAAACTAAGATATGTCTGCCTGAGGCCATAGGATAAGTGGTACTGACTGAATGGACCTCCTCACTTTCCATAAATGTGTTCGTGATTGTTGGCTTTACTACTTATTGCTAAAAATGTTAGCCTTCTCGTGTCTGAAGACCTTCAAGGCATCTCATTTGAAACAGCTGCCTTGCAGGGGGATAATAAGAGAGAAAATCCTCAAGTCAACTCCCCACTGAGTATGGAGCCCAGTGTAGAGCTCCATTCCAGGACGCTGAGAACACTATCTGACCTGAAACCGAGAGTTGGACTCTTAACCAACTCAGCCACCAAAGCACTCCTATTAATTCTTCCAAAGACCTACCTTTACCACTTTGTGTTGCTTCCAGATTCATAATCTGAGATAAATCCCTAGAGATTACACAGAGTTATAAAACCTAACTCTAGAAGAAGTAGCATATCCTATTGAAAGAAGATTTTTGCCTTTTATATTGGCAGAGCCTAGAGAATGTATAGGGAAATGGATTTTAAGAGTTTAAACAAGGGAAATATAAATGTAAAGTGTATCAATATATTTTTGCTTTCAATGTGTTATTTCAATATGCTAGAATTTAATAATTTACTTAAGAGACAATAAGACTCAACATTATCCTACTTTCTGTGATGACTGAATTGTTAGAACTTTCCTGGTAAAGGAAGGACTTCAAAGACTTAAGAATGATAAAGTTGATTTAGCATATCAATTCCCGCATACAGCATCATCCCCACTAGGCTCTCAGGATGGCTAGGACGGTACACTTTTTTTCTAAGGTATTGAGAAATGACTTGTTAAGAATAACACTAGCACCCCTAAAAACATTTGTAGTCACTTTTCCCTGTAGGCCAAGAATGATAGAAAGGGGTGCAACCACAGAAGAAGATTCTTTGATTTCACTGGAGGATGAAGGCATCCTGCAGTGGGAGATGACCACATGCCTATGATAAAATCCATGTTACCATTGGAATCGTTGTCAGGTCTGCAACTAAATTCAGAATGATTTGATTTAGCCTGAAGAAATGAGTCTATGGCAGTGACCATCCTGTCCTTATGACTAAAATAGCTGAATAGGTTTGTAAGGATATACTTAATTGATATAAGTGCAGGGAAAAATCCCCTCTCATCTTGATAAATCCATTTCTGACTTCAGACACCAAAAGAGAAAGTTATGATTCTTTATTCAATCCCCAAGCCATATAGACAGAATTTCTTGAATGAAGGGTAAATATGGATTACTTGAAGTAGAACCCTACAAGTTTGCCAAAGTATGACCTATGTGTTTTCCTCAAAGCATTTCCCTTAAGTGGCTATATCAGGGTGACTATATATTGGGTAAACTGAAATAACTAGACTTTTCAGAAGTTATAGTATATCACTTAAAAACTAATGCAAACACTAGTCTTTATGTATCTGATGTATCAGAGTCAGGACTTAACTCATTCAGTTGATAAATAAACTTTAAGCTTGAGTGCATTTATAAGAAGATCAGTAGATCTACAACCCCATTCTGTAGTTATTTCTCTAGTTCCTAGATGCATAGCAAGGGAAGACATATACAAACATTGAATACTCTGGTTAACACTTCATCAATGCAGTGAGGGCTATTGTGGTAGGAAGAGCCAAATGAAACCACCTGGAATACATTTTCTATCAAAATGGTAAATTTAAAATTTTAATGTTTTCATTGGGGAAATGCAGGGATTAGTTCCACCATCAAAACCTTGGAGGATGCAGGTGCTGATTTCTATTAATTCTCCTTTGCCTCCTTATTTAATTTGTGCAAAATATAGACTGCTTATAGAGAATGAAAGTGTATTACCACAAACATAATCAAGTGGTGACACAATTGCATTTATTGTTCCAAATGTGGTCTCTTTTGGGGGGGCATACCCAACATAAGTCTTGCAAACTGATATGCAGACATTAATAGGACATCTTTCTTCTCTATAGGAATCAATAGGATCACCAGAAGAGGATCCTATAGAGGATTCATGGAAGAAATAGCTCTATAGCATCAGTAATCTCCTTCTGGGATGTGTCAACTCTCTGGTTCTCCCATAGAAACTGATCTCTTTCTACTTAAGGTGTGATTACCATCACCTGGGCAATTGTTAGAACTGCAGGAACTCAGGGTCCCACTTGAGATGTACTAAATGAAAATCTGCATTTTAACAAAATCCTCAGGTGATTTGGAGGCTATTAGGAGTTTGAAAAGAACTGATCTTGTCCAAAGGGACCTTGATCACGTCACCATCACAGAGAGCACCATACTGGTCCATCACAATGATGACGACACTGATTGGACCTGAAAGGAGAAAGTATTTAAGGTGAATTTGTATGCGTGTGAGAGGGTGGGAAATAAGCCCTATGGAAATTCAGGAGCCTGCTACTTCAGTGAGATTTCCTGGAGTTTAGCAGTGATCTGGGAAATGTTTAGATATCCTATTTATAGAAGAAGACAATTTGATGTATCTTGTACCCTCCACTGCTAAGATAGAGCCACAAAGACTGGTGAAGATGTTTGCATTTTGGAAACCAGAGACACAACATATAAAGGTTATTCCATCCATTTTCTGTGTATCTATCTAGGTGGGCAGCAGTGCCAGGTGTGACTGGAGCCCAGCACAAGAAGAGATTTTGCAACATGTCCAGGCTGCAGTGTAAACTGATTTGCCATTGTAGCCATATGACTCACCAGATATGATTGTAATCTAATTATCTGTAATTCATCTGGTTTTGATATGGTATCTTTGACAATCCTTTTTTTTATTTTTTTTTACCTTTGACAATCCTAATAATGGAATCACAGAGTATAATTCTAGAATTTGGATAGAAGGGCATGTCCTGTTTTTCAGAGAAATAGTCTCATTTTGAAAATGCAGTACCTGACTTGTTACAGGGCCCTACTGGACATTGAACAACTGGCCAAAAATCTCCCTATGTCTCTGCCCCCCACCCTGTGTCTCTTCTAAATAAATAAAATCTTTAAAAAAAAGAAAGAAGCACTATGTACCAAATGGCGATAACACCCTTGCCTGATTATCAAGGAGAAATGGTGGTGGGGGGGGGGTAGTTTTATGATGTTATACAGTGGGGCATGAGGAATATATCACAAAGTAGACTATTCTTTTGTGAGACTTAGAATTTACACATACAAGAGTAAAGGTTATTGGGAGACTATGGCAGTACAATATTGGAAGGACCACTAATGGCTCTAGAAATTAAATTCTGGGTCAGAATAGCTGCAATCCTGGCTGAAGTAAATGGTATACAGAATATGCCATGGAAAAGAAAAATAATCATGACCAGTTTTAGAAATGAGGACTATAGCAAATAATCCTATTTTGCTTCTAGTTTTGTTCTATATTTTCAAGTATATTAGCCAATAATTTCTTCCTTAATGAGTTACAGAATATAAAATGGGGCTCACTGATAAAAGAATGAGAATTACTCAGAATAGTATAGAGTGACTTACACAATTTTTGTTTTCCACTTTCACAGACAAAGTGAACACATCTTTGGTTATACATAGAGTTGGATATGTTAGGCATAAGCATGATGTTATATGAAGTCTTAAATATGGGCAGAGAGGTGTGTTTAAATGCAAAGTTGATAAAGAGGTAGACTGTGTCAAACTTCCATTGTCAAGTAGGCACCACTCACAATCCCTTCTACATTTTGTTTCACATTGTAGGGAGAACGTCTGGATCTGCATTTCACAGAATCCCTTTCTTTACATGGTTCTGAGAGACTTCCTGGGATAGAAGCAGTTGTGAAAGATTTGAGAGTGGAAGAGAAGTCATTAATCCAGCAGCAGCTCTAACCAGGCAGCTGAGGGGATCTGTAATACTTTCCCTTGGCTTCTTGGCAGTTTCCTAAAATCAGGCATTTATGGGGCTTCCCATGGAGGCCAGTGAGTCTTCTGAGACTCACCCCTGAAGTACTGCAGACAGCTGAAATCACCAGAACTGGTTTCTGTGGGGCCCCCAACTCCTGAGAATCATATGTCAGTGCTGCACACAGTTGAGATCATTGTTGACAGGTTCCCCATGATTCTTATACTTCCTGATTTCCCTCAAAGAGGTCTTCCTGATTTGTACTCCTCCAGCCATTCCTACCACAATGCTTACCATTGTGTAAGATTCTAATTCCCTATAATAAATCTTTTCCTATTTGAAATCCTAAGAGTGATATAGTCACTTACCAGAACAGACCAACTATTTAGGAGCAAAGAAAGACCCCTAACCAACTTAAATATATATAAAAAAGACCAAGTACATTTTATTCACAGTACAACTTCTCATACTTACTTAGAATCTGTCCAATTATTTGCACATAATCCTAATAAGCTTGGCCATATATTCCCAAGGAAGGAACAGAAGCAGTAGAGTGGAAAAAAGAGTCAGGTGACTTTGTAATTCTGATAGCACCAATAAGTAAAACCATTAGCAGGATAGTTTTTACTGACTCTTTTACATAATAGTAAATATAGAAACTTAAAAAGTTTAGGAATCTGGGGTCACTTAGTGTAAGATCCAGCATTAAAAAAAATATCCATCATTTCATATAACAAAAGACCCAAAAGGTATGGTGATATCATACCCTAGCATGAAAAACAATATTGAAAATGAAACTTGAGAAATCAAGAAAAATGTACAGCATACTGAGAATGCTTTAAGAAACAAGATGTGCAATGCATTCAAGAGAGTTTGTTTCCATCAAACATATTTAAAATTGAATAAATAGACAATTTTTTGTGGCTCCATACAAATTTTAGGATTTTTTGTTCTAGCTCTGTGGAAAATGCTGTTGGCATGTTAATTGGGATTGTACTGAATCTCCAGACTGCTTTGGGTAGTATGGACATTTTTTAAATATTGGTTTTTCCAATCCATGAGCATAGAATATCTTTCCATTTCTGTGTGTCAACTTCAATTACTATCAAAGGTGTTTATAGTTTTCAAAGTACAGGTCTTTCACCCTTTTGGTTAGGTGTATTTCTAAGTATCTTAATTGGTTTTGGTACTATTGTAATTGACTCATTTTTTTTTTTTTTACTGCTTCACTACTAGTATATAGAAATGCAACAGATTTCTGTATGTTTTGTATCCTGTGACTTTACTGAATTCATTTATCAGTTCTAGCAATTTTTTGGTAGAGTATTTCAGGTTTTCTATATATATATCATCATATCATCTGCAAATAGTGAAAGTCTCATTTCTTTCTTGCCGATTTGGATGCCTTTTATTTCTTTTTGTTGTCTGATTGCTGTGGTGAGGACTTCCAGTTTTATGTTAAATAAAAGTGGTGAGAGTGGACTAAAATTTGTATGGAACCACAAAAGGCCCCGAATAGCCAAAGCAACATTTAAAAACAAAAAACAAACAAACAAACAAACAAAAAAAAAACAAAAATGGAGGCATCACAATTCCAGACTTTGAGTTATATTACAAAGCTTTAGCAATCAAAACAGTATGATACTGGCACAAAAACAGACATACAGGTCAACAAAATAGAATAGAAAACCCAGAAAGGAACTCACAACTATATGATCAATTAATCTTTGACAAAACAGGAAAGAATATCCAGTGGGGAAAAGACAGTCTTTTTTAACAAATGGTGTTGGAAAAACTAGACAGAAACATGCAAACGAGTGAAACTGGACCACTTTCTTATGCCATACACAAAAATAAATTCAAAATGGATTAAAAACCTAACTGTGGAATGTGAAACCATAAAAATCCTAGAAGAGAACAAAGGGCCATAGCACCTTTTCATGGGCCATAGCACCTTCTTACTACATATGTCTCTCCTGAGGCAAGGGAAACAAAACCAAAAATAAACCACTGGGACTTGAACAAAACAAAAAGCTTCTGTGCAGCAAAATAAAGAGTCAACAAAACTAAAAGGCAACCTATGGAATGGAAGAGGATATTTGCAAATGACATAGCTGATAAAGGGTTAGCATCCAAAATCTATAAAGAACTTATAAAACTCAACCCCCCAAAATGAATAATCCAATTAAAAAATGAGAAGACATGAAAAGCATTTTCCTGAAAAAGATATACAGATGGCCAACAGACACATGAAAAAATGCTCAATATCACTGATCATCGGGGAAATGCAAATCAAAACTACGATCCCACCTACCACCTGTCAGAATGGCTAAAACCAACAGCACAAGAAACAACAGGTGTTGGCAAGGATGTGGAGAAAGGGGACCCTCTTGCATTTGGAGGGGAATACAAACTGCTGCATGGAAAGCAGTATGGAGGTTCTTCAAAAAGTTAAAAATAGAACTTCCCTATGATCCAGTAATTGCACTATGAGGTATTTACCTGAAGAATACAGAAACACAATTCAAAAGAGTACATGCACCCCAATGCTTACAGCAACATTATCTACAATTGCCAAATTATGGAAAGAGCCCAAGCATCTACCAACTGATGAAAAGAAGATATGATATATATATACACAATGGAATATTACTGAACTGTAAAAAAGAATGAAATCTTGCCATTTGCAATGACATGGGTGGAGCTAGAGAGTTTTATGCTAAATGAAATAAGCCAGTCAGTGAAAGACAGATACCATATGATTTCACTTACATGTGGAATTTAAGAAACAAAACAAATGAGCAAATGAACGCAAAAAAGAGAGGGGCAAACCAAGAAACAGACTCTTAACTACAGAGAAAAAACTGATGGTTACTGGAAGGGAGGTGGGTAGGATGGGGAAAATAGGTGATGGGGATTAAAGAGGACACTTGTGATGAGCCTTGGGTGTTTCATGTAAGTGATGAATCACTATATTGTACACCTGAAACTAGTATTACACTGTACAATAACTAACTGGAATTTAAATAAAAAGTTAAAAAAATAAAAATGAATAACTAGAAAACTATCCCAGTGTTTTATCACTTCTCTTGAATAGACACTTAATCTAGGCTAGCCAAGTTTGTAAAAGTTCTCCCCATGGAATTAAGAAGTAAGGCTTCAATTACTGAATAATGATAGTTAGCATTTATATAGTACTTAGTATGTACCGGGGATGATCTTAAGTGCCTTGCATATATTAAATGAATTAAGCTAATTTTCACAACAAACCTATGAGATTTCATATTTATATTTCTTTTCATTTATTTGATTTTATATTAAATAGTAGTATTTAATATTACTATATTTCTATCTTGCAGATGAAGGAACCAAGCCAAAATCACCCCTACTTGTCAATCATCATCTAAACTCAACTGAAGGGATGCCTGGGTGGCTCAGGGGTTGAGTGTCCCTGCCTTTGGCTCAGAGCATGATCTTGGGATCCAGGATTGAATCTGGATCGGGCTCCTTGGGGGAAGCCTGCTTCTCTGTCTGCCTATTTCTCTGTGTCTTTCATGAATAAATAAACAAAATCTTTAAAAAATAATAAATAAACTCAATTGAAGTCAGAGAGGCCTTTTTTTTCAGGTAACTGCTATATTATACTTTTTCATACTTGGGTGCAGTGACTGTTATACCTTAACACCAACTCCTGGAGAAAGCAGCCTGGGCTACTGAGACATACTATTTACTAACTGTACTGTGTCTCAACTCTCTTTAATTTTGGGGATCCCTGGGTGGCGCAGCGGTTTGGCGCCTGCCTTTGGCCCAGGGCGCGATCCTGGAGATCCGGGATCGAGTCCCACGTCGGGCTCCTGGTGCATGGAGCCTGCTTCTCCCTCTGCCTGTGTCTCTGCCTCTCTCTCTCTCTCTGTGTGACTATCATAAATAAATAAAAATTAAAAAAAAAAAAAAAAACTCTCTTTAATTTTTACATTCTTGTCTCTTTGCAACTCTAAACATATTCACCAGACATTTTTGAGACCTGTTTGATGACTTCCTATCCATCATTACACCTCCCAGCGAATTCCCCAACCTTCTATGTGATCACCTGGATCCCCGATTCCTTATTCTTCTGCTGTATCTGATTTACCTCTCAATCCCCAAATACCAGCACAGAGTTTGACACCTATTATTTTCTTGGTAGATGTTTGCTGAATAGAGTCTTGGAATCTGACTCATAGTGATCTGTAGGTTTCTCATTCCTTTCTGCCCCTCGAACCCCTAAACTATGGTACTCAAATGGCAGCTGGAGCCAAAAGTTAAACTCATGGGCTGTTCACTTCACTAAGACTGGAGGACCAGAGGTATAGGAACCAGCTGATGAATTCCAATCCAAAGAGAATATTGAACAGGAAAGAGGTGTTTTCCTTTGAGACAAGGTGGTGATGAGGGAGGACAGAAATGAGGAATGGTGAAGGTAAGGACCTGGAAAAGAGGGGACTGGATTGATGGTACAAATTCCTGAGTCAAATTTGGGCCAAATGGTTGGCCCATTTTTATATTTCTAAAGTTGTAGTATCCAGTCTCCAAGATGGCCCATAATAATCCCCACCTCATGGTACTACACCTTTGTGTAGTAGTACCATTATTCTGGGGTGGTTTATATGACCACCAGGATTAGGCAGGAATGATGCTATATAACCTGAAACTCAGTCATCAAAGGCATTGTGGCTTCTGCCTTGATCTTTATCTTAGATCACTCACTCTGGGGGAAGCCAGCTGCTATATTGTGAGGACACTAAGGTGGCCAAAGGAGAGGCCCATATGGAGAGGAACAGAGGCTTCCAGCCAACATCCAAATCAGTGAGCCTTGAAGTGACTGCTCCCCCCAACCAACGGCTTGACTATAACCTGTGAGAGATTCTGATTCAGAACCAGCTGGGATACCTGGGTGCCTCAATGGTTGAGCCTCTGCCTTTGGCTCAGGGTGTGATCCTGGGGTCCTGGGATCGAGTCCCACATCGGGCTTCCTGCAGGAAACCTGCTTCCCCTTCTGCCTGTGTCTCTGCCTTCTCTCTCTGTGTCTCTCACGAATGAATAAATAAATAAAATCTTAAAAAAAAAAAAAAAAAAGAACCAGCCAGCTAAGCTACCTCTGGATTTCTGACCTTCAGAAACTATGGGGAATAAATGTTCATTGTCTTAAGCTGCTAAATTTGGGGGTCATTTGTTTCATAGCAAGAGAAAACTAATACAAAAGCTTAAATTATAGGTTGCAAATTGAGGGCTTAGAGTGCCATTTCTGGCCTGCTGACATGGTTTTGTTTCATGGTGGAGGATTAGATGATGGTTTGAAAAATTCAATTGTCAATTTTTAAAAACTTGTTAGTTTCTTTAAAAAGCAAAAGATTTTTTAACACAGCCCTGTCATTATGGCTCTGTAGCCTTAGACTTGATCTGTCTCATTCATTTAAACATTAACAGGCATTTGACTTTGCTACTATTAGCCCAGGCTCCCATCTATTGGGAAATGATTCCATTCATCTCATAATGTCCTTGTTTTAGCGAGAACTGTCTTTCTATATATTGAATGTCTTTTATTGTTATTGTTGTCTTTCAAACATTTCACTGGATGAGTTTTGCTGCTAAAATTATACAATACAACTCCCATGATTCCTAAATCTGTCAGCTCATCAGAAATATTTGGAAAATTCTAAAATGTAAAGATTTCCAGTCATGGATTATTGCAAACATGGTCATTTTGTGACCATATGTTTATATTTCAAAAGAGGGTCAAATTCTCTCTTCCCCTTCTGGAGATGGAATAGGACTGAGTAGGTATCAGTGTGGAAGGGGAGTTTAGTCCAAGGAGCATATCAGATTGAACATCTCTCAAAGGTGATTCACAGTGGGATAATTCCAGAAGAGCAGATCTGAACCAGGTCCTTTGTTTGGGGGGAGGGGATGGAGTAGAGCATTAAACCAGGAAGAGCAAACAGCATTGCCAAGTCAAGGCAGGCAATGGTGGGATCAAGAATAAGAAATGGAGCCAAGAGGACAAAGAATTGAAAGCAAGAGGTCAGGACAAAGCAGGAGGGGTCTAGGATGATTACCACAGAAAGCTTTGGTGTTTCTGCAGTTCTTTCTTAATCCATGGATGCATGAGACATGATAATGATGTGGCAATGGGTCTTTAGGAACTCTGCCAAATAAAGGACTGCTTTGAAAATTTATCATAAAGACTATCCACATGATATGGCTGGTTTCTGGCAATCCAGCCTTTCTAGGTAGAGAAAATCCCATTGATTACTTCCAATTATTTTGTTCTCTCTTTTGAAATACCCTAGTACTTCAAATGCATAGGGCAGTGATGAGCAGGCTTACTTGGGAGAAATGGGAAAATATTGAGGCCAGGTGATATGATGGTTTCTTCTGACATCAACGTGATATATTTAGGTGAAAGACGATACTTTAACATTTGTGCACATCTCATTGAAAGAAATTATATTCACATGCAGATCATATATTTGGCTCATTTCATAAACACACGTTTTATGCCATGCATCCGAGAAATGTGAAATCAAGCCAAGTTTTACATAGCCCACATCATTTTACACATTTGGGAAGGTTAATAGTAAAAATTCTAGGCAACTGATTTAGGTGCTTTTTAAAATTTGGAGATTCTACAGCTGATTATAGATTTAGAGGAAGTTGGAAAACCTCAACAAATTTCTTCTTTTCTTTAGTTACCAGAGAAGGGTACAGAAAAGAATTGCTAAGCAGGAAAGAATGGTTTTGCTAGTTTCCACAATTCCTTTTCACCACCATCCTCCTTCAGGCAAAAGTTAGCCTGTATTTTTAAGTGTCTGGGTATAAACATGCCTGTATTAAAACATTCTCCTTGTTTATAATTTTATGATTTATCTATATATCTTTATTTTTGGCTACTGTGGCTTTTACAGCTTTCTAATTTATATAGCCATTTGTTTAGGCTGTCAAAACATTTTTAATTTTAATTACTGTGTATCATGCCTGAGGCTGTAAAACTGTCAGATAAATCTGAGACTCTGCATAAACATGTGGAGAAGTGCATGTGTTATCACTCAACAATTGCTAGTGGGCAGTTAGCAAACGTCTTTCTAGGGGGTGGGTTGGTTGGCTTCTTTTTCCCTCCCATGGTGGCTGGATGAGGTTGTCAGGCTGGAGTCTGGACACTTCATTACACGCCACATGTTGGTGACCTTGGCACAAAAAGGGCAAGAGTGTGTGATGGACCAGTCACAGGCTGGGCAGCCTGCAGACGGCTGATGGGAGAGCACTTAATGTTTAAGTTTGTAAGACTGGGCAACTAGATAATCAACCTGGCATTCATTTAAAAACATAACTTGGGAAGAGGAGTCAGACTTATTAAAAAGTAAGATACTGTATTTGACCAGCAAAATGTGATCAGGGATTTGGCTCTTTTTTCTTTCTCATAAAGTCCTGGTAGTACATATGTACGCATGCAAATATTCATCCAACCATCCAATCATCCATCAAGCTACTTTAAATCCCAAAGTCTTGAATTTGAGGTCAGAAGACTTGAACTTGAATCTAGGTAATGTCCCTTCCCAGCTATGGTAACCTTGAACACATTCTTTAATTGCAGATTTATATTACAATGAGCTGAAAAGCTTTTAGAGATAATCTAGCACATTATCCAATATAACATCTAGATCTATGATGAGATATGGTTCTAGATTATGCCTGTATTTATTCTGATAATGTAATATAATTACAAAGTTATTACTTTTTATGTCAATCTTAGGGAAAATTCAATGCCTAGGGAAAGTTGCCTTCACTCCGTGCCCACTTCCCATAGCCCTAGCCATTGAAGAACTGGAAAGAGAATGGCACAGGGAAAATGATGATAGAGACCCCTTTCTGCAAATTGCTTTTTCTGATCTTTTCTACCTTTTACCCTTGACATGCTAAATGCACATTAATGAGGCAAGATGTCTCTAAATAAATGTCAACTAATTGAGTTGTTGGATGTGCAGCATTGAGTTTTTCAAAGGGCTTCTTGTCTTTAGTCTAGAATCTCAACCAGGTAGAGGCATTTATAATACAGAGCTAAAATGATTATTGGTATGAAATCTTTCAGACAAGAAGCCCTAATAGAAAAATGAAGAATCTTATACTTTCAAATATTAAGGTTTAGTGACTTATAGACTATTAATTGACTGTAGAAGTCACATGAATTAGAAAAATATCCCTTATGTACATTTGACTCTTTGGTGGAAAGGTGCTTAACTCAAGAGAAGATTTTTTAAAAAACATTTTATCATCTTCAATATAGGAAAAACACTTTTTAAAAGATTTTATTTATTTATTAATGAGAGAACAGAGACAGAGAGAGAGAAAGACACAGGCAGAGGGAGAAACAGGCTTCATGCAGGGAGCCCAACCTGGGACTCGATCCCAGGACTCCAGGATCACACCCTGGGCTGAAGGCAGTGTTAAACCACTGAGCCACCTGGGCTGCCCTGGGAAAAACACTGTTAAATTAGCCCTTCAGAACTCTATTTTTCCTTGAAAAAGTAATGCTTTTGCCCTCCTAATTTTCCAATATAACACATTTCTCTTTTCTACCCCGAGATTTAATAGTTCCCTGTTGGAGTCATTTGCCTCCTTATCAAAACATATCTCACTCAGGGCTTATTAATGCTATTTAAGTTACTACTATGTACCAGACACTGAGTAAGGGGCAGGAGATTTAGTAGAAATGGGCCACAAACAAGAAATCAGAACTGGGCTATATTTCTGACAGGACGGTTATTGACAGTTGTTTATCCCTGCCAACTATGTAGACTTGACTATAGATTATATCTCAGTTAAACGAAGTTTGATTTTTTCTTCTCTCAATACCAAGCACATAGGAATAATTAAAAATGATTCCAAATTAATAGATATATAAATGCAGAGTGAGTGTTTCTCTTTTTCTCTCTTTCAGATTTTGTTAATTTCACCTTGCAATCTATACTAAGAAATAAAATTAAGAAAAAAATATAACACCCATAATGTTACTATTATTCAATTATAATTTGCCTTTGCTAAGGAAAGACAAAAATGAAAAGGAAGTATATATGCCCGTCACTTGATTATTTGCTTCAGCACAGGAGATCAAAGGAAGGCAACTTCATTTGTAGCTGCGCTGTTCACAACAGCCAAGAGGTAGAAGAAACCTGTATGTCCACTAATGAATGATTACATAAACAATATGCAGAATATACATACAATGGAATATTAGGGAATCCTGTCACATGCTACAACATGCATGAACCTTGAGGATGTTGTTATGCTGAGTGAAATAACTCAGTCAAAAAAACACAAATAATGTACAGTATCATTTAGATGAGGTGTATGTAGTAATAAATTAAGAGAGACAGAAATTAGAATGGTGACTGCCAGGGGCTGGGGGCGTGGGAAGAGGAGTTGTTTAATGGGTGTAGAGTTTCAGATATGGCAGATAAAAAATTCTGAAAATGTGTTTCACAACAATGAAAATAGACCTAACACTATGGATTGTACACGTAAAAATGGCTAAGATGATAAATGTTATGTCATACAGTTTCTACCACAATTGCAAAATAAACGTAACTAATATTGAATAAATGCTATGTTCCAGAGAGTTTACATGGATTATGTTACTTAATCCTCTCTATTCCATCATTGGACAGGCAAAGAAACACAGTTCTCCAGGCTTTAGGATTCAGAAGCTGAGGACCTAGAATACGAATCCAAGTATTTATCTATTTTCCTCTTAGGAATGTCTTCCACAAAGCATAGATAAAAATGTCATAGACACTGAGTAGATATTACTAATACTTAAAATAACAGCAAAATAATACATGACCTTCAACTGTGGCTTTGCTACATGTCTTTTTCTGATGGCTTTACATATGACCTATTTAATCCTTGAAACTTATGACTTAAGTATTATTATTAACCTCAATTTACAGATAAAGAAAGTTAAGTAACTGCTCAAGGTCAAGGGGTCAGTAAGAGGCAGAGATCTGACTCTAGGTAGTCTGACTTTAGTGCCCTAACTCACATTACATGATCCAAGAATGAGTGTCTAGTTGGAAGGTGTTTCTTACCATTTTAAGCCTTTCTTCCCATACATTATCAATGTAAAGAATCAAGTGGAATTGTGAGGTTGGCAAACAGCCATCGTTAACTCTATTTTAAGGAAGACAATACAGAAGATCTGTTGGAGAAGTTAGGAATTTTGTCCAGGAACACATGGTGAGTAAATGATACAAGTAGTATTTGATTCCAGGTCTCCTGTCTTCTGGCCACATGCCCATCCTCCCCCATTACCTAGGTGAGGTCTACCCCAGAAATTCCCTAGCCCATCTAAGATATGGGAGCCTTGAGTGTGTCACGGACACTCCCTTACTTTCACATTCATTTTTCTGAACTCCCTGTGATTGCAGGTGGCCATAGGTCGGGTGGGGATTTGCCTATCAGGGCCTCTGATGACAGCCTTGGGGGCAGGCCACAGGGACAGCCTTGCCTGAGGGGCTCTCCTGGTCTGCTGAGGAGGCTTGGGCACCTCTGTGTCCTGCTCTTTCCTGACATGCCCTGAGAGAACAGGATTTTTATTGGACACTTGGTGACAGGCACAGAATGTGAGCAAAAGGAACCTCGGTTTAATATCTCATGAGATGGACAGCACATATTATGCTGCTAGTAACTCACCACTGATTTACTGCCCTGTATGACTGGTGTTTTCTGAAGGAGGGGGAGGAGGTAGGAGCAGAAACTGTTTTTTTTGTCCCAAGACTTCTTTTACTGCAGATGTTTGCAGCTGGCACTCCCTGCTATTCTTCCTCTGTGGGTGCATACGCATAACCCACATAATCATATTTCTGTCTTAATTACCTTTCTATTACTTAATTAAAAGACGTGATTCTGATGCCAGAAAAAGCTGGCAGATCTGTTAAAATCTGAACAGAGGGAGAGCTGGGCTGTACTTGAAGCAGTCAAAGCCTCCTTACCCTTGAAGTCTCTCAAATGAATGAAACCATAAATCTTAGACAACTTATTTTCCCTCTCTCTAAATAATTTTAATATCTTAGAAAATAACTGGCCCACAGTTCTAAAGTTGCATTTGGGTTCTCTCAGTTCCACGCACCCATCACTACATAACAAAGTACCCCAAAGCTTAATCCCTGAAACAGCAACCATTTTTCCCCCATAAGTCTATAGACAGGTTGGGTGACTGTGGATCTGGGTGGGGATTGTCACGCATGTTTTTGGGCTGACTTGTGGGGTCAGCTGGGGGTGAGCAGGTTCAGTGTGGGCTCTGCTCTGACCAACATGGTCTCTCATCCTCCAGGCTGCCCAGGCTTCTTCTCAGTGTGGTTGTAGGGTTCCCAGAGAGGAAGCAAAAATGTCTGCTGCTTTTTTTAAGCCTTTGCTTATGTCAAGTAGGCTAGCTTCCTATTGAGACTTCTCAATAGCTCCCCTATTCAGTCTTCTACTTCTTGGGGAGTAGCTCTCCCCCAAGAAATAGAGATAATGTTTTCTCTCCTTCTATGTAAGTGCTAGCTTAGGATGGTGCCTTGGATATGGAAGATGCTAAATGTCCTTGAAATGAATGGTTGCAGGGTGTCCTGACCAAGGGCCCAAGTCTCTCAATCATATCTCTTTTGGTTCAAGTAACAAGCATCTCTTTAAACTGGCTTCAACAAAAAAAGAAACTAACTTGTTTCATTGAACTCAAGGCCAGGAAATACAAACGGGTTTCTTGAGGGGCCAGGATCAGGGACTGAAAGTTATAAAGGGCTGAGTCCACTCCATGGGCCAGAGGCCACCCTTACTTCAATAAACTATGGGGAGGCAATGGCCCCAAGTGTCACACGGTACAAAACTTGGCTGCCTGCAGAGCTCTGGATGGAGCAGTATCCATTACAGACAACTGTAAGTAGAAGAGGTGTCTTAAAGAATTAAGAAATTCTTTAAGGTGTGGTAGATAGCTTCAAGATTCCAGTCCCCTGGTCAAACACTAGTCTAGTCACTGCTGTCAAGGGATATGGCAGATGGAATTAAGGTCCTAAATCAGTTAACCTTAAGATATGCTGGAGATTATATGGTTGGGTCTGACCTATGCATTGTTTTCTCCAACTGGTAGCAGAAAAGGAATTCAGAGATTCAAAGCATGAGGAGATCTGACATGCAACCTGACATGCTGTTCCTAGCTTTGAAGATTAAGGGCATGTGCAGAAGAATGTTTATAGCCTCTAGGAGCTGACAGCAGCCCCTAGGTTTCAGCCTGCAAGGAAATGGGAGACCTTAGTCCTGTGACCAAAAGAGCTGAATTCTACTAACCACCCCAATGAGTTTGAAGCATATGACTTCCTAGAGCCTCTGGAAGAGAGCCTGGCTGGCCAACACCTTGATTTTGGACTTATGATACTCTTAAGTAGAGAATCCAGATGAACCACACTGGACTACTGACCTTCAGAAACTGAGATAATAAACAGATGTTTTAAGTTTCTGAATTTATGATAACATGTTAAGAAGCAATCAAAAATTAATATATAGGATGATTACCACTTCCATTTTACTTCTTGAGAAAGTCAGTTAAGTGTCTGACTCTTGATTTTGGCTCAGGTCATGAGATCGAGCCCTGCATCAGGCTCCATGCTCAGTGAGGGGTCTGCTTAAGACTCTCTCCCTCTCACTTCAATGTCCATTGAAAGATGAATGGATAAAGAAGCTGTGGTCTATGTATATGATGGAATATTACTCAGCCATTAGAAATGACAAATACCCACCATTTGCTTCGACGTGGGTGCAACTGGAGGGTTTTATGCTGAGTGAAATAAGTCAATCGGAGGACAAACATTGTATGGTCTCATTCATTTGGGGAATATAAAAAATAGTGAAAGGGATTGTAGGGGAAAGGAAAGAAAATGAGTGGGAAATATCAGAGAGGGTGACAGAACATGAGAGACTCCTAACTCTGGGAAATGCACAAGGGATGGGGAAAGGGAGGTGGGTGGGGGATTGGGGTGACTGGGTGACAGGCACTGAGGGGGGCACTTGATGGGATGCGCACTGGGTGTTATGCTATATCTTGGCAAATCGAACTCCAATAAAAATATACAAAAAAACACTCTCTCCCTCTCTCTCTCTCTGCCCCCCCCATCTCTCAGATAAATAAATATAATCTTAAAAATTTGTTTTTAAGGTTCTGAGGGAAAAGGAACATGACCATTCGAAGGGCTAAGTTGTGAGAGAAAGAGAGAGAGAGAGAAAGAGAGAGAGAGAAGTTAAATTTTGAACTGAGGGAAGGTACAATGGCTTTTGTGGTTTGCACATTAGGCTTTCAAGGATATAGCACACAACTTTTAAGGCACTGGTAACCTGAGGGGTGAGTGTATGCACATGTGTGATAGATAGAGAAGATAGAGACAGAGAGACAGATAGACTGATAGGCAGACAGAAAAATATAGGAGAAAAAGAAATGAGGAAGGAAGAGATTTGTAAAAAGGTACTGAAAAGAAATGAAAAGCCTTCAATTTACCTCTACTTCTGCATATTCCATCTTCTTCTCAATTATATTAATATCATCAGCTCTCAGACTTGCTCTAGTAAATCTGATCTCAATCTACATATATGAATGAGAAAGACAGAAGGACAGAAGGAGAAAGAGAGGGAAAGAATATGAAAGAATATAAATGAAAATGAAAACCAGGGAATTCACCGATGCTGTATAGATTGGAATTTGATACTATTCCATAAATCTCCCAATTCTTCAGTAGAGTTACCAACTCAAAAATGCTGAGAGTGATTGGATTTTCTTATGGGAAGCAGTGAAGGTGCAGGAACTTTGATGAGCATTAGAATCAAGATGTGATGCAGTGCACCAGGGAACAACTTCTAAAGGGCAAATGCAAGGGATCAAATGGGATGAGATATAACCTTCTTCTGACCTCTGTGAATTTCCAGAGGATGTTTGGGATTACACAAATTTAGAAAACTTTTCATTCAATAAGCATTCTTTGAGTAGGTGCTACTCACAGGTGCTCAGATTGGTGTTATTGGGAATACAAGAGTATATGATGATGATGGTGATGATGGTCATGATTGAGATGATGATGGTGATGATGGTGGTGACAATGGTAGTGTTGAAAGTAATGGCCGTGATGATGGTGATGATTCTGGCGATGATGGTGATGGCAGTGACCATCTTGACAACAGTGGTGACTGTGGTGATGATGGTGACAATGGTGATGGCAGTGATGATTGTGATGACAGTGACAACGATGCTATGAGTTCACAAAGAATCATCTCTTTTCTCATTTGATCCTCACATCTAGCTAGGGAGATTAACAGGACAAGGACATATGGCCTTTTTTACAATAGAGTGAACAGGGCTCTGGTGACCATCCCAAAAGATGAAGACAGAGCTAGGACCTGACCCAATCTCTGAATTTGTGTGTTTTGTTTTTTTCCACTAACTTACTGTTTCCTGATTATGGTGCTATCTCTTCTGATAGTGGGCCTTATATTTTAGTAAGCATACAAGCAAACCTAGAAAAATAGCAGGCATTTATTTTAACACATTCTAGAAAAAGAAATAAAATTAGCACTGCAAAGACATAGTTTCAGTGATACTATTTCTTAGGATGAAACCCAAGCAGGTACAAATTAAGTTAAATACTAAAATAAGAATAGTACAGATAGGGAAGATGAAATATAAAAGATTAACATTGGGATACTTGAGTGGTTCAGCATTTGAGCGTCTGTCTTCGGCTCAGGGAGTGATCCCAGGATCCAGGATCGAATCCCAAATTGGGCTCTCTGTGAGGAGACTGCTTCTCCCTCTGCCTATGTCTCCGCCTCTCTCTCTCTCTGTGTTTCTTATGAATAAATAAATAAAATCTTTAACATTTATAAATAACACATTACACCACATTGTAGATGTTTATAATCCAGAAAATGGTTAGGACAAGTATGATACCTATAAAACCAGATACCAGTTATCATAACTGTGACTCCTGATGCTCTCCTTGAGTCACATCCTGGAGGAGGAGCCAGGACAGCTGGTTTTAATTACACTTTTGCCTCTCGTTGAAAATATGACTTTGGACAAATCATTCTGGAAGTGCTTTCCTTATGAAATGAAGGAACTGAAATTGTCTTTGCCAGGGCAAATACTTGGTGTTTGAGTAAACCCACTAAAGGCCTAGTAAAATGTATCACATGGTAGATTCTAGGGGTGGAATGCCCGAGCTCGAATTCTGGCTTTCCTACTTATTAGCAGTGTGAACTTAGACAAGACTCACCTCTCTGTTCCTCAGTTTCTTTATTCACAAAAGGGAGGTAATAACACAATTTCCACAGAGTGGCTGTGAGGATTCAGTGAGGTGATTAGAGGAAGACTGTCTAGTTTAATAAACACTATGGACATGTTTGCTATTATTACCTCAGGTCTTCCGAGGAAGGGTCTGTTGCTCTCATTCAAAAGGATGAAAAGAAGTTTCATGGAAAAGTAGCAACTAAGATGGGCCAAATAGGATATCAGCTTACCATCATGGAGCTTTCCAACCATACCAGGGAAAGAGGTAGAGCCGTGGCAGGAAGGTGAGGGTGAGCAGGCCAGGGAGGAAAGGAAGGTGAGTCTGTAGGTGAGTCTGTATAATTCTTTAGAGACTAAGCAGAAACCACCACTGCTCTAGGTTGCCTGGGTCTTCTTTCCTCTGTGTTCTGCTCACACTTTGGGACATCAACTATGTCTGAGGCTACCAGGCGAGCTTGGCTGATTTGTGGAAAGGTCATACAAGGTGCAGTGTGGTGAAGCAGTATCTAGCTACCTCCCAATGACTCCATCCCAGCAAGAGCAGCGGCTCTGGAGAAGATCACAGCAAGACCCCCAGAAGGAACCTATCAGTATTACTGAGGACTGGACTTCTGTTTTAGCCCCCTTATTCTAATGCTCTAAGAACAACCCACTCTTCTCTGTTTCAGGACGGTGGCTGCTCAACAGATCATATGCTACTCTGTTAACCAAACACAGTTACTCTCTCCACATGCTATTAAACACAGCTACATTAAAATAATGTGTAGGTTGAGACAAATACATACCATCACAGATAATTGGGAGTTAAGTCACTGTGACAAGCTGAATAACTAAATTAACCCTATTAAAACCTGTTTTCATGGGGTCAAAGGCTTTTCGGTGAAAGAAATCAGGTGTAAAAGAAAGCACTCATTTTTTTGAACACCTTGCAACACTTGCTGAAAAATAAACCAGTCACTGGAAGAAGCAAACAAACAATTTGACTTAGTTCAAGGAAAAGATGAAATGAGGTCACAGGTATTTTCTATTTTTAATTTAAATTCTATTAGATTATGAAGGGACACTATTTTTCCTTTTATTCCAGTAAAAGCATTTTATGATTAGTATTCCAATATGCTGAACGTGACTTGTCTTAACAGTAAATCACCAGAAATTAAAGAAATTTCAATTAAAACAACAATGTGGTTTAATAGTGAACCTATCAAATTTGGAGAACTTCACAAAATGATAAAAATTCCATGCTGGTGAGAATATGAGGAAACAGGCTTAAACATGGGAACATATATTCCTGGAGGACTATTTCAGAGCCAAAGAATGATCCAATGTATTATGTGCATTTCTAGGCAAGTCAAATATCTACTAGCTAAGGTAATAAAATGACTATACTTTATGCTACAGGAATATAAGCTCATTGAGAGCAGGAATTATTTTGGAATCATTCCAAACTCTACCCAGGACCTAGGACAACTGCTAGCACAGAAGGAGCAGTGTATATATATACACACACACACACACATATATACTCATATATATAACATATATATTCACACTATATAACATATATATACTCTCATATATAACATATATTCACATATGTATAACAAAAATATAGTAACAGATATGAATATAGTGTTTTTATATCAAAAGACACCTAACTGCTTATTCATAGGAATGGAGGAAATACAATATGATCCAACAATACAAAGGGATATAATACAGCTGTTAAAAATAATGCTGTAGAAAAAAAACTTCTATGAAACAAAAATGTGTTTTTGATCAATTGTCATTTGAAAATAGCTGATTTTAAACAATACATATACTATAATCTTAATTTTTCTATAAAGAGTATGTACGCAAAGACACAAAACTTCAGAGATATATACTACTAGAACATTAACATCCTGGTTGTAACCGGTTCTAGTTTACTGATAAGATTTTTCTCTTAATTTTGTAAAATAAGAAAAAAAAGTTGTAATGAGAATCACAGGAGATAAGGGACAAGGTTGAAATGATGAGTAAACTCCCTTGAAGTGAAAAGAAAATTTTTCTGAGTGTCTCTAGAGAGAAGATCCAAGACAATGGGAGAATGGTGCTAGGAAGCAGATATCGATTTGGCCCAAGAAATCAGAGCTGTTCAAAGACAAGGTGTGCCACAACGTAAAGTAGTTAACTCCTTGTCTCTAAAGCTATGCAAGCAGAGGCTAGGTGACTATCCAAGAAAGGTTAGTTAATACATTAGAAAAAATCTTGGACTAAATGAACTCTAAGTTCTATAAATCCAAAAATTGAAGATTCCATGAGACGACTGGCAGACATTCCTCTACAAAGTCTATTTGATATGATACAGAATTCTTCTTTTATTGACAAAGGATGGGTTTCTATTTATCCTTTTATTTCCTGTGGTATCTTCCCCTGCCTGTTGCTTCTTTGGTTTGTCAGGTCTCTCTGGAAGCTGTCCTTCTTTACTTGTTTACTACCTGTATGATCAGTTTCATACTTATCTATTTTGATGGCTTCTGGGTCTTCAAAAATACCCTACAGAGTGTCAAGTAATCTTTATAGTTATCATGAATCTTCTTAAAGTGAATTGGTTTTCAACAAGCTAAGCTTTCCCTTTATTAATGCCAAAGGATAGGTTCTAGAAAAGGGAGTCTAGGATGAGAGCCAAGAGCTTCTGAACAGAGAGGAGAGAGGGTTCTATACACCCACTTGATGGGTTTGATGAGGGCTGTTCCTAGGCAATTAAAGTGCCCATAAAAAAATCATTGTCTTTCTTGACCTATAATACATTGGTCAATATCTATTTGTAGCCTCAAATTTTTGTTTGACAGGAAACTACAGAATAATTTTGATTCTGAATTTGGACCTAATTTTAAATAGCTCAAAGGAGCACTGCTTAGATTCACACTATGAACAAACTCTGTATAAAACCAACTATATAACGTACACGAATCATGATTTTTGAAGTTCAATTTTGAAGGTAGTGCAGGGAACAAGGATATATTCTTATACAAAGAGAGCATCCTATCTTTGGTTTTTAGTAACTTGATGTTGGACAATATTTGACTCAACTCTCTCCTAAGCTTGGTCCCCCATGGTAGGTTAGAGTGGAAAATTTATTTGGTACAGATCCAAGTGCTCCATGAGGATAGCTTAAAGCAGATCCCAGAGCCTGCCGTGGAATTATTCTGGACCCAACTGCTCTTGCAAAAACTTACTTGGTCAGCCTTGCAGAGCAGTGAGGGGGTTTAGAACACATACTTATTTTTGTGATAAAACTACAAAACTTCTTAAGACATACTTGTTCGCTTTATAAAAGAACACAAAGTGCTTGCAAGGTGCCAAGTTCATCATTTGTGTGAACCATTTCTTGGAATACTTTGGAATAACCATGTGGGCTCTCTGGCAGGGAGTGAAGAAGAGAATGATAAAAGATTATAAAACCATTCCAAATGGTATCTTCCATGGTAACTGAAGCAATGTTTTCAGGGAAGACTGCTGAAACATCACACTTCTCCCATTGCCAAGAACTCCTGGAAAATCACGAGGTAAGCAGATTAGGCAGAAAGCATTTGGGATGCTTCATCAAGCCTGCTGAAGCGCCTTCGAGCAATATCCCATTTCATTAGCTATTCAATGGAATGGGAATAAGAGAACAGGGATGCAGTGCTGACCAACAAAACAGAAGGTCACTGTGAGATTTCCTACCCTGCTGCCCATTGCCAAGTGCCACTCTTAACACATTTCCAGTTGGAAAAGGCCCATCAGCAAGTTTCTAGGACAGGGAATTGGAATACACTCTTCTCCATTGCTCTCTAAAGTGTGTGGTCTCAGAACAGTACGGAAGCTAACTGGGACACATGGCACAGTGCCTGCAGACCTTCAAGCCTTTCTTGGACTCATCAAACCAATCCATGTGCTTTCTGCCATACCTTGAGCTTCAGATCTTCTGGAGATGCAGATAATAAGAGGGAAGAGGATATGCAGAATGTTGTAGGACAAGGTGACCTGCTCTTAGTTAAGAAAGTAAGCAAAGCTGTAGGCTTTTGAGAAGAAGCGAAGGTCAAAGAGGAGGTCTTACAACACCATGTCCACAGATACTCAGAGATGGAGTGATGAGAACAGTAATGAACATGATAAAGGCTGAAGAGCCACAGGGATATCAGACTGACCTCGTCCATGACACAGATATCTATATAAAGACTTTTAGATAATAATATTTTAATGCCAAGTTCTTTTCATTACTTTGGCTAAAACACAGGAGTGGACATTAACACATATTTGGCATGTGGGCCATCTCCGGTATACTCATTTCCTTTTGCTTAGTCATGTAGCCAGCAGCAGAGCTGATCTCAACTAAGGTGGTTGGTACTAATTGTTAGTTTCCAATTACTAGTTGTTCAAGGTTTATCAAGTATTGTGACTTTAATTAGGGCCCTAAGATGTAAACTGCAGTGTCTTTAACAGACACATTCCGATGGGGATAATTTGATGAGCCAGTTGCTGTTGTATAGTAATTGAAAACCAAAGAGAGATTCACATATGAATAGTAAATTAAGATGTGCAGTAGTAGCTGGGATTTATACCTGGACCGTTAGAGGCCTTAATGACCCCATAAAAGGGAATAAGGTCATTTGTTATTTAAAGGATCATAAGATATTGCATTTCATAAGGATATTGAGCATGCACAAGGTTAAAGCGCTCATGGGTGAGCCAGATTCCCCCTTTATTCCATTTATAAGCAGAACCAGAAGAGTTAGCACTTCTTTGTAATAAAGCTCTAAATTCCAGAATGACTTGCTGCTCTACGTCCCAAATCCCAAAGGGCAGCTGCTGCTGGGCTGGGCTTTGTAAAATGTTAGTTTCATCCTCAAACTCAGCACAAGCACGGAATCCTCCATTTTAGAACCAATTAAAGTGAACGGTTTTCCAATTTTCTGGGACAGATTGTCACAAGTGGCTGAATGGGGAGACCCAGAGGTCTGGAAAGGTGGCGGGGAAAAAGTCTAATCCTTGGTATTCTTTGGGTACAGCAGGTCTCATTTTAACTTGAATAAAAAATTAAAAGGACTTTGCTATATATATATATAGATGAGGGGGTTAATAGTGGAAATAGAACTCTCAGTTACCCATAGAAACAAAGGGAAAATCCAAAATAGCAGATTATCTAACATAATACGTGTTGGCATTTGGAATGTATGGTCAGCATTATGTTTCCATCCTTAATTATGTTTCTCTTAGGCTGCTGTTAGAGTTAGCTGTGTTCCCCTTACACACAAGCTAATAGCAGGAAAGGAAAGCCAGGGACTACATTTCAGGGTTCTAGCCTGGGATTAAAATCTGGTTGCAGATAAACCCTTCTGTAGATAATGGAGAAGTGACACCGATGTCTTTCCTATCTATGACACATTTTGTTTCCTTCCTTTTGTGGCAATAGACATGTCTGCGGACACATGCACAGACTTTTCCAGAGAGCCATGCAATCACTTCTGCTATCCTTATCATGCAGTCTACAGATGTTTTTTTGTAGCCAGGGTCTAACCAGGCACAGCAGAGGCCTATGAAAGGACAGGTTAGAAAATGAGGAAACAGTTTCTCCAGGTAAGTAATTAGAACAACAGGAGCAAATCAGAAGACTAAATGTTGTTATTTAAATGGAAATTCAGCCAGGTCCCCAACATGCTGCAAATTTTATCCATACAATGTTAAAAGGCCCAGGTGATGAGATTCTTAAGTGTGTGACTATGGGTTGTTGCATTCATGTGATGGGACTCCAGGAAATATTTTTGGTGTGGAAAGATGATCATACAATCACATGTGTGCACTGTTATTAAAATGATCAATTATGAACTATTTCGAACATGCAAGAAGGTACAGAAATAACAGGTACCCATATATCTACTTCTCAGAATCATAAAATTTTGACAATCTCTTTTCTTCAGATTAAAAAAATAGTTATAGATGTGGCTGTGGTCAATTACAAAATACACAGAGAAGTCATCTTCCATTTCTCCCTGTCAGCCTCCTCTAATGTGACTTTGTATTTCCTCTCATCAAGGGTAATGTCTTTATCTTATGCCTTGAAACTGGGCTAGCCTAGTGACTTGATTTAGCCAACAGAATGTGATTCATTGACTTGATGTGGTCAGTGTACACCAGTTCTGAGCCTAAGCATTGGAGAAACCCTGTCAGCTGCTTTGTGAACAGGACTGGACTGTTCTGCTGGGTGATGAGAGACATGTGACCCTGTCACTCCTGTCACCCAGTGACAGCCACCACCTACCCCTCCCCATCTGCCAGCTGACTGCAAATGCATGAGTGAACTCAGCTAAGAGCAGAAGAGAAACTTGAGTGGGTCCCAGCTCAAGTTGTTATCCATATGATCATGAGCAATAATAAGTGGTTGCTATTTGCAAGTCATTAAGCTCCAAGGTGGCTTGTTAGAGGACACTAGGCCATGGATACAATGGTAAAACCTACATTCCCCTTATATCTTCCCTCTCCACCTCCTCTTCTACCTTGAAATTTCCACTATTTTGGGGTCCATCCCTCCAACACATATAAAGATATCCTAGGTGTATATAAAATCAATAGGTGTGTCTAAAAAAATCAATATTAAATATTATTCGTAAAATGGTGTATAAGGTGCTATTTAAAAGAAAGATAAATTATACCATATTCTACATATCCTTTGCCTCTTGTCTTTTCCAATCTACTTGTTTTTATAAATATCCATGGTGACACATGTGGATGTCATTTATTTTAAGTACTGTATATTTTTTCAGTGTATGAATACACCACAGTTTATCCATTCCTTTACTGCCAGAGTAATGAGGAGCTGTGTTGAAACGTCTTTCAGCCTTACCATGCTATGATTCAAATAAATGCAAACAGGTAAAAACATTCTATAAAGAGTCAATCAGGATAAGAAAAAGATTCCTTAAGCCTTCATGTACCAAACACCTCTTAATTAATTGATGGTTTGGTTGTCCCTTGAACAACATAGGTTTGAACTGAGTGGGTTATTTAGATGCAGATTTTTTTAAGTAAATATAGTGCAGCACTATAAATGTATTTTCTCTTCCTGATGATTTTCTTAATAACATTTTCTTTTCTCTAGCTTACTTTAAGAATACAATATATAATTAACACATATTCTGGAAGTTATGTGTATTAATTGTTTATGATATTGATTAGGCTTGTGGCCAACAGCAGGCTATGAATAGTAAGGTTTTGGGGGAGTCAAAAGTTATATGTGGATAAAGAAGAGGTGAGATATATATATGTATGTATATATGTATACACACACACACAGAGGAGAATATTATTCAGCCATAAAAGGAATGAAATCTTACCATTTGCAACAATATAGATGGATCTGTGGGTATAATTTAGGTAAGTAAAATAAGTCAGTCAGAGAAAGACAAATACCAGCTGATTTCACTCATATGTGGAATTTAAGAAACAAAACAAAACAAAAAACAATGAAAAATAAAGAGAGAAACCAGTGAATGGACTCTTAACTTATAGAGAACAAACAGAAGATTTCCAGAGAGGTAGTGGATGGGGGGATGGGTGAAATGGGTGGAGGACATTAAGAGTACACTCATCTTGACAGTTACTGAGGAATGTGTAGAATTGTTGAGGCATTGGAGAAACCCTGTCAGCTAGATTGTACACTTGAGACTAATAGAACACAGTTAACTATACTGGCATTAAAGTTTAAACAATTTTTTAAAGTTATACATGGATTTTGAATTACACTGGGGTTGCCACCCCAATCCCTGTGTTGGGGGGCACCTGAATGAAGCAAAGAACATTTATTCCCAAGGTACAAAAATTTCTACATTTTTAGGTCAGGATTCAGAGAAATAAGCCCAGGAATATTTAATTTAATGTCAGTCACTTACCTTTAAGGGCTTTACACAAAACCACATAGTTTTACCTTGAGAAAAGGTTATTAAAGTGTTTTTTATGGTCTGCAAACTCATGGAGTTGTTTTGTAATGTATCTTTGTTAATATCCTTACAGGAACTGATCCCTCCATATAGCTGACAGGTAGAGGCTGAAAGTGCAACAGAGGGATGAGTGCTTTCATATCAGTATTTCCATGTGAGTTGTGGTGATTTGTCAGTGTGTGTGTGTGTGCATGTGCACTCACAGGGATGTCAACAGAGGGTGATAGCGGGAGTGACCACATGCGCAAATTTGCCTAGGACAGACAGTTCTGGTTTACACCTGTTGTTACCACATCATAATTAGTAGTGCCCCCTTTCATTCACAAAAGGAGTCCTGACTCGATGATTAGCGACATGGATACCGTGGTGCACATGGGGTATGCTGTCCAGATCCCTCTCATGAAGGACTTGTTACTGTTTGCTATGAACAAATGGCCTGTGGCTTTCTGCCCCTTCAGGGTTGGCCTCAGTGGTAGAGGCCTGCTTCAAAGTCACACTTCTTTCCAGGAGTTGTCCACATGCAATGACTTTCAGGAATTATAAAGACGTGGCTCTTAGCTCATCCAAAGGACTCTGGATTTCTGGCTCAGTATTCTAGAGTTCTGAGTGAGTACCACCACCCTACCAACTCCTTGTTCCTTCCCTCTCACAAGTGTTGACCTTAGGGCACTCCTAAGCAAACGTGCAAATTGCACTTTAGCATCTGTTTCTTAGGAATCCCAACCTACAACGATTGGTATGAGAAGAGGGCTTTTTGAGCTGGGCCAACGTGATGATCAGAAAACTGTGTGAAGATGCCTCAAAGAGTTAAAAATAGAGCTACCCTACAACCCAGCAATTGCACTGCTGGGGATTTACCCCAAAGATATAGATGCAGTGAAACGCCAGGACACCTGCACCCCAATGTTTATAGCAGGAGTGTCCACAATAGCCAAACTGTGGAAGGAGCCTCGGTGTCCATCGAAAGATGAATGGATAAAGAAGCTGTGGTCTATGTATACAATGGAATATTACTCAGCCGTTAGAAACAACAAATACCCACCATTTGCTTCAATGTGGTTGGAACTGGAAGGTATTATGCTGAAAGAAGTAAGTCAATCGGAGAAGGACAAACATTATATGGTTTCACTCATACAGGGAATATAAAAAATAGTGAAAGGGATTAAAGGGGAAAGGAGAGAAAATGAGTGGGAAATATCAGTGAGGGTGACAGAACATGAGAGACTCCTAACTCTGGGAAACGAACAAGGGGTGGTGGAAGGGGAGGTGGGTGGGGGATGGGGTGACTGGGTACTGAGGGGGGCACTTGATGAGATGAGCACTGGGTGTTATACTATATGTTGGCAAATCGAACTCTAATAAAAAATATACACATTTTTGTTTTTAATTTTTTTAATTAAAGAAAATATGAAGCTGAGGGAAATGACTCCTGTGAAAAGCTATGATCACTTGCCATTCCAAACTTGAGTCAGCTTTCCCAACAGGAATCCCCCGAATGAAGAAGTGACGGGGTCCCCTGGATAAGGATGCTGCAGTAACTGGCCCGTGTGATGGTAACAATGCCCCCCAGGTGTTCTGCAGAGGGACTGATGGTC
This sequence comes from Canis aureus, assembly GCF_053574225.1. Classification (NCBI taxonomy): domain Eukaryota; kingdom Metazoa; phylum Chordata; class Mammalia; order Carnivora; family Canidae; genus Canis; species Canis aureus. The sequence continues at coordinate 91,191,168 of NC_135611.1, read as the reverse complement.
ATTTATTTGAGTGAGTGCAAAGCAGAGAAAAGGGAATACATCAACGTCCCCAAAACTGCTGAACACAGAATCCAAGCTGACACTGGCGCCCAGAAATCCAAAGCACCATCACGACACCCTGTCACTGAGAGACGATGATAGCCAGCAGATGCAGCCATGGGTTAAGCTCTAGATCACAGTAGTAGGTCCATTAAGTCTACAGAACAATTTGGTAGTCATTTCTCTGGTCTGTGCTCATATAACCTAAGAACTTCGAAGAGGTAGTTGGTATCACCTTCTCTTTGAGTCCTTGGACTGTGGAGTAAGAGCAATCATGGGGGGCGTGGAGGCCACGTGGAGGCTCCCACAGCAAAAGGCAATGGAGAAAGGGCTGGCCAATGATGCCAAGAGTGCCAATACGCCAAATCTAGCACAACATTGCAACAGGATGTTGAAAACATTTCCTCTCCGGTGCTGCCTTTTGCCGCCAAACCCAGCAGAATGGAATCGGAAGGAAACATGTACAGTCTGATCAGGCCAACATGACTGAGGAGGTCTGCTTTGGGAAATGAGTGATGTGCTCTTTCAGACATTGACTTATTGCTTAGAAACAACAATTATTTACTTTAGCAGAGCTCCTTTTTATTAGAGTAAAATGTCCCAGTCAGCTTATTGGTCTCTTGCCTTTAATAGCTGTTCTCGAGGTAATCAATGACTTTTAACAGCCAGGCTCAGTTATCAATGTACACGAGTAAGTTTATTGATTTGACAGATACTTTTCTTCACTGGGCACCAATTATTGCTATCTGAATTGTGCCACATTAGGCTAGAAACACCATGTAATCTTGCTAGTTACTTAATGCATTCTGGTGATTGGCTTCAAGAAGCTTTATAATCACACTGTTGATTTGTGAGTTAACAATACTTTAAAATTCCACTGAGAGCTAAGAAGCAGAGTCTGCTTAAAAAAAGGTTAATAGAATAAGACATCTAATCTATTTCGTTTTTGTGAGGGTAAATGAATGGAAATTTTACAAGGCTATGTAAATCTTACATTTTGTGTTCCACTGGAAACTAGGATATTTCTAAAAGAGAAAAATCACCCAATATTGATACCTGTAGCTCCATTAAAATGCAGACTATTTGATTTCATAAACATTCCTAAAATTAGAAATCATTAAAACTATTAAAAAGACATGCCTCCATTTCTGATTAAAAATGGAGAAAAATCAAGATTCAGAATGTCATTAATATTATTAACCCAGGCACTAGCCTAGCTGCTTAATTAAAAAAAACAACAATATAAAAAACGGCAGTGAGGGCTCCAGCTAGCAGAGCAGCCTCAGGCTGGACAGAGGCTGTAGGAGGTCTGTGTAATGACATGTCCTTCCAGCCCAGAATTTAGCCCCTGAAGACATCTGACATTTCCTTGTTCTGTTGTTTGTACAGTAGAATTCATTATGGTTTCTACCATTGAGACCAACACTCTTTTCTGGTCTGAATCTTTCTTGCTCCGTCTTTCGTTCCATCACTTATTCAATAAGTAATTACCATGTTCTAACAACGTGCCTTGCCACAAATCAGGCCCCAGTGCTACAGTTGTGAGTAATGTAATGATGGAAATGGAAGTACTTCCTCCCTATACCCAGTTCTACCATTCGTAGTTCTTTTCAAATAAAAATAACTTGATTGCTGCTACAGGGAAATGATTGTGAATTTCAAGTGTACCTAGAATATCAAAAATAATGGATATTTGGGGCCAAATTCCCAGTGTGGCTTACCTTGAGTCTGTATTTTTTAAATCTTATTTGTCCAAATTCTGAAATATTAAAATTTCACATTTGAATGAATAATTAAACAGCACTGTAAAGTTCAGGATGCCCAGATAGAAACAAATTTAGTTAATATTATATTTTATCAGAAGAATATGCTTCATCTTGCCTTCTTGGGGGCCTACAGTCTTCACTAAAATGGTCAGATAGCAGTCTTCCAGTCCAGAAATCCATATGCAATGATACCAGGGTGGGTTCATGAAGTTGGGACTTCATATGGGAAATGACCAAAATATTTATTACAAGTGACTGGTGCCAAACTAGGTAATGAGGACTATACACACATTTGACTATAATTAATTCGGGTCTAAATTCATATAAACACCCTACCTGTACAGTGGGCTTCTGTTCCAAGTTCCAGTTTCTTTTTATTAAGAAAGTTCTTAGTCGTTGCTTCTTCAGATGTCCAAATGCATTGTGAATATATCCATATTTGTGAATTTTTAAGGAGATTTGCAAAGGGCTAGCTGTCTACTCAACTTGCTAATTCTGGAAAGCATTCTGCAGATCTACTGGCCTCTGAAGCTGTTTCTCTACTCTGAATACTTAATCCTGAACCTATGTTCTTTGTTATAATCACCATCCGTGTTTTATGGCTCTGGCAGTACATTTGGAATTATACTTCACAACTTTTTCCTACTGATTAGCTTTATGGAATATAGATGAGTTACCAGTTTCCTCACTTCCTTTCCTAGAAAAACGTGTCATATAAGACAGAACTTGAGCCACAGACGGGTGTAAGAAGTAGTGTAAGAAAACCTAGTTAGGGGTCCCTGGGTAGTTCAGCGGTTTAGCGCCATCTTCAGCCCAGGGCATGATCCTGGAGACCCGGGATGGAGTCCCACATCAGGCTCCCTGCATGGAGCCTGCTTCTCCCTCTGCCTGTCAGTCTGTCAGTCTGTCTGTCTGTCTGTCTCTTTCTCTCTCATGAATAAATAAATAAAATCTTTTAAAAAAAAATATCTAGTTAGGGTAGGCTAAGCTGCTGTAAGTGTCAACAAAACAAATTTAAGAATATGTGATGGCTCAAGTACAACGGAAATGTATTTCTTCTAACCTAAAGGTCCAAAGCAGGTATTCCTAGCTGGTGGTGGCAATCTTCGTATGCCTGTTTCCCCCATGAACCTGAGGGAGAGGCGGACCCACCCACGAAAAGAATGCACAGGAATGAATAAGGAACATGGGGAGAAGCTGCATTGGAGCAAGGATCTCTGATTTGTCCTTAATACATGGACAAGTGCAGACCTCAAGGCTCTAGTATGACCTCAAGGGAGTGAGAGAGGTTCCTGAAAAGTGACTGATATTGGGCTTTTTGTGAACCTTGCTGGACGAGGCCCAGAACCTAACTTTGAGTCAGAAAAACAAAGAAAACCGACTTGGAGTTTTGTGGAGGAATATATGCCACATTTATATAAACCACAGTGTATTCCATTGTTGCAATGTGAAGCTACCAATTCCAATTTTCTAAGTTTTGGTCATCTCCATTTCTGTCTCTAAGGATATGCTGGTCTTTCTGCAAAGATACTGGTGGTTACGTCTGTGCGTTCAGGAGACACTGGGTGGTGGTCCTCTCCATCCACCCCCTCCTCCCTCGTGACAGCTATGGTCATACCCCTCACCATTTCTACTAACTTTTCCCTTCTTCTCTCTGCTCTCCTTTTTGATTCTGCCAAGTTTTTCTCTCCCTCATCTGAAGATACCTAGTGCTCATCCTCTTCACCTACCATGGATCTTTCCACTTTCCTCTCAGAGCTTTGCTATCTTCAGACAAACTCCTCCTTCTCAAATGCTGCAGTGCCTCTTGAAAGAACCACCAGCTGACCGGCTCTTCCATTTACAGTTTACATAGAGGCCTAGTGGGATGCACATTCTACTTCAGGTCATATGAAGTCTCTTCCTGATTAGAATCCCAGTAAGAAAGAATCCATATAAACCATGAAAAAATGAGGTACTAAGCCATTACACATTGTCTCTTGCCTAAAACGACTCTCCTACCAAACCACTTACGGGATGTAGTGCACAGACTTCCACATATGATCGAATAATGCTCAGGAGCTGCATGGTGAAGACTCATGAAAAAAATGCAGGTCATATAAACCAACAGCTTAAGAGTCTTTTTTCCTGCCTGTATGGTATAGTTTGGAGAGAAATATCTTCATCTAATGATAGTTTGGAAAATTCATTTCCTGATTTTTTTCTGTGAACTAAATTCCAACAAGTCTTTTGCTATACTATATTTTCCAGAGATCATTTAATTTTACTATATTTAGGCCACAAGAGACAACACAGGCATCAAGGCACATCTCATGATAAGTAGCTTAGGTGTATCTTTCAGCTTTCAAGAATTTCTGAAAAATCTGATTTTTTTTCTTAATAAGATTTAGTATATTGCACACAAAAAAGAAAAAAATTTCAGCATGGGTTGAGGGGCATCACTAATGTTCAGATATGCACCAGAACCATTATATGAGAATATTCTAACAAAATAATCACAGCTGATCTAAATGGTTGATAGTAAAGTCAGAGTATATATATGTGATTAAATAACAGCAGCTACCATGAATCAAACACTAATGTGTCAAACCCTGTATCCTGTACTTTATATGCATTATTGATCCAATCCTTACAAAAATCCTGCACACATTAGCCCCATTCCACAGATAGTAAAATTGTGGTTCACAGATGTAAAATGACTTTCCCACTGTCTCACATCTAGGAAAGATCAAGCTGGAATTCAACTCAAGGTGTTTTTGTTCCAAATGCCACATGATTCATCATTTTACTACCTCCATGAACTTTGTACACCTTTGCATAATTTTCTCCTTTTTTTGGAGTTACATTTCTTTTTTGAATTAATTTTTTTAATTCAGGTATAAATAACATATAGTGTTACATTAGTTTCGAGTGTACAATATAATGATTCAGCAATTCTATACATGTCTCAGTGCTCATCAAGATAAGTGCACTCTTAATTACCTTTATCTCTTTCACCCATCCTCCCCACCCCCATTCACCTCCTCCTCACCAACCATCAGTTTGTTTTCTCTATTTAGGAGTCTGGGTTTTTTTGTCTCTCTTTTTTTTTCTTAGATAATTTGATTTGTTTCATCAACTTCGCATGAGTGAAATTACATGGTATTTGTCTTTCTCTAACTTACTTCACTTAGCATTATGCCTTCTAGGTCCATCTATGTTCTTGCAAAGATTTGATTCTCTTTTATGGCTAATACTCCATAAAAAATATAGATCACATCATCGTTATCCATTCATTTATTGATGGACACATGGAATGCTTCCATATTTTGGCTATCATAAATAATGCTGCAATAAACATAAAGGTGTATATATCTTTTCAAACTGTTGTTTTCATTTTCTTTGGGCAAATACCCAATAAAAGCATTGCTGGATCATATGGTAATTTCATTTTTAATATTTTAAGGAACGCCCACACTCTTTTCCACAGAGGCTACACCAATTTGTATTCTCATCAGCAGTGCCTGAGAATTCCTTTTTCTCCACATTGCCAACACCTGTTGCTTTTTGTTTTTTTTTTAAATTATTTTTATTTTTTAGCCATTTTGATAGGTGTGAGATGATATTTCATTGTGGTTTTAACTTGCATTTGCCTGGTGATTAGTGATGTTCAGCATCTTTTCACATATCTGTTGTCCATCTGGATGGCTTCTTTAGAAAAATGCTATTCAGGTCCTCTGCCCATTTCTTAATTGGATTATTTGTGGTTTTTTGGTATTGAGCTGTATCTATTCTTTTTATGTTTTGGATACTAGCCCCTTAGTGGATATATAATTTGCAAATATCTTATCCATTCAATAAATTCCTTTTTGTTTTGTTGGCAGTTTCCTTTGCTGTGTAAAAGTGGTTTGTTTTTTTTATTTTGGTGTAGTCCCAACAGTTTAATTTTGCTTTTGTTTCCCTTGCCAGAGGGTCATATCTTTAAAAAAAAAAAAAAATGTTTCTATGGCCAGTGTGTCAAAGGAATTGCTGCTTATGCTTTTCTCTAAGAATTTTATAGTTTCAGTTCTCAAATATAGATCTTTAATCCATTTTGAGTTTATTTTTGTATATGATGTAAGAAAGTATTTAACAAAGTACAACATCCATTCATGATTAAAAACTCTCAGCAAAGTACGGCTAGAGGGGACACACCTCAACATAATAGAGGCCTTATATGACAAACCTATAGCTAACATGAGACTTGGTGAAAAACTGAGAGCTTTTCCTCTAAGATCAAGAACAAGGCAAGGATGTCTGCTCTCATTGCTTTTATTCTATGTAGTACTGGAAGTCTTAGCCACAACAATAAGAAATAAAAGACATGACATCTAAAGTGGTTAAGAAGTAGTAAAACTGTCACTATTTGTAAATGACATTATACCATATATAAAAAACTCTATATATGAATCCACCAAAAAACTGCTAGAACTGATACATGAATTCAATAAAGTTGCAGGATATAAAATTAATATATAGCAAAAGAAAGAAAAATAAGAAAACAATCCCGTTTACAATTGCACCGAAAATAATCAAATAGCTAGGGATAAACTTAACTAAGGAGGTCAAACACATGTACTCATAACACTTTAAAAAACTGATGAAAGAAATCAAAGATGACACAAACAAATGGAAAGATAGCCCATGCTCCTGGATTAGAAGAACCAATATTGTTAAAATGTCCATACTATCCAAAGGAGTCCATAGTTAATGCAATCCCTATCAAAATACCAACAATATTTTACACAGAAGTAGACCAAATAATCCTAAAATTTGTATAGAACTGCTGAAGACCCTGAATAGCCAAAAATAATCTTGAAAAAGAACACAACAGGAGGTATCACAATTCCAGATTTTAAGATACCCTACAAAGCTGTAGTAATCAAAATAGTATGGTACTAGCACAAAAATAGAGACAAAGATCAATCGAACAGAATAGAGTCCAAAAATAGACACACAGATTTGTGGTCAATTAACCTAAAACTAAGAAGGCAAGAACAGGAAAAATGCTCTTCAACAAATAGTGTTGGGAATACTGGGCAGCTACATGCAAATGAATGAAACTGCACCACTTTCTCATACCATACACAAAATAAACTCAAGATGGAGTTGCAATTCAGATATCCACTAATGAGTAGTTTAATTTTTCTAATTGAGTCTACTGTCTTCTCCCTCTCTAGGTTTTTTTTTTTTTTTTTTTTTCTAACAATTCATAGTGATTGGTTTGGGGATGGTAGCATAACCTTTACAATTCATTTTTTTTAATATAAGGAAGTTAAAAATAATTTTGAAAATTTGGGGCATTTCATAAAACAACATAGACCAAAATATTATGTTGGATTTTCAAAGAGAATCTTTCTTGTTGTATATAAAGTTCTAAAAAGAAAGGTGAATCCCTGGCAGAAGCCAATGGTTAATGATTAAGGGCACTTAGTTCATGTTGATTGAAACGACTCAGGGTGGAGTTCAGTTGAATTTTAACAGGGTTTTGGGTGGTCCATCAATAGAGTGAGTGGGCTCTCATTTGCTTAGGATTAACCCACATTAGGTCCATTGTCCCTGCTTAAATGTTAATGATGTGCCTCTCTCAAAAATTATTTGATCTGAATGGTAATTTTATAGCCGTCCCTTCCATGAACAACCTCTCCCTGGATAAACATTAAGATCATCATTCTTCAGAGTATGGCACCCAAATGTGGCACATGAACCTCGCATTTCATTGGCAATCAAAGTGAGGTGCAGAGACCAAGAGGAATCGGCAGGGTTGTCAGCTGCCTGCACCTCTGATTGAGTTTGGGAAAACAGATCAGTTCAAAATCACTAGCTTCTCAGCAAAAACGGCAGGATGATCAATTCCAAATACCACATATCTCAGGGAGCAGACGTTATCTACACATTTGTTTCTTCACATCCTTCTCTCCACATGTTCCCGGCTCCTCACTCAAACAGCTATTAACAATAACTCTAAGAAGCAGTGGGAACTAATGACAAGTTTCATCCCCTCAGTTTAATAACCCAGTCCTAATTCTCCTGTATTCATTATCCCCCGGCACCAAACCATTTCCATTTGCACACCAAAGCAATCCTCCATATCTTTAGTGTTGATGTCAGCTTGATCTGCTCTGATCACTTTCATTAAGAATACGCATTTACTGAGTAATGTGATCCAAAAACAGATGCTTTCCAAATAAACCACTCATTGTATTGATGAAAAGACACTGACGTGAAGGTCAAAAGCCCTTGAGTTTTTCCATTTACCCAAGAGAAAATAGATAAAGAATGACTACCTCATAAATTCTGTTAGTCATTCAACAAACACACTTGCCACGTTAGTGGCATTGTGATCATTGGTAGGACACTAAGATGAACAACAGAACATAGGACAAATTCTTAAGGAGGCAGTTTCCCAGTGAGGGAGTATAAAGAATCCTACATCCAGAAAGGAGGGGATCTGGGGCATTTGCCCTGACTGGGGTCAGAAGAGGCTTGGTCTCTACTATATGGAAGGTCAGTGTTGGCACACTGGCTACAGAACATGGAAGATGGGAAGATGGGAGAGACAGAGAAGGCAGTTAACAGCTAAGTGGACAGTGGCATGGAATAAATCATCACAAGGGGATTGTATTAGTTTGCTCTGGCTGGTGTAAGAAGGTACCACACATAGACTGGTTTACCCCATAGAAATCTATTGTCTCACAATCCTAGAGGCTAATAGTCTGAAATCAAGATGTTGGCAGGGTTGGTTCCTTTTGAGAGCTGGGAGGTAGAACCTGTTCTAGTCTTATTAGATTAGGACCCACCCTAATGACCTCATCTTAATTTAACTAATTACATCTACAGTGACCTTGTTTTCAAATAAGGTCACACACTGAGGTAGAGGGGGTGAGAGGTGGGGGGCATGTAGTTATGACTTCAATAGATCAATTTTTGAGGGACACAATTCAGCCCCTAACAGAGCTACACAAAGAGGCAGGAATAAAGTAGCTAATAGGACAGAAACAGAACGTAGAGCAGGAGACTGACAGAGCCTAGGCAGAGTCCTGGAAGCACTGGCCTGGAGGGTTTTTATTTTTCATCTGGATTTCAGAAGCTCAAGGTGCTAAGGTGAAGAGTCCATTCTGGGAGAGATACAGACACTCCCCTGGGTGCTAAAGCAGAAGAGCTGTCCTGGGTGCCTAAGTGTCTGGTGTTCTGAGAACCCTAAAATGGTTCAGACTAGGTCACACCCAAGGCCCTTTCACCCTGTTCCTCCTTTTCACCTAATTCTCCAAGGGTCTGACGATATAGAAGTATAGCTACCCTCTCGTATTCAATTTTAACCATTCATAGGACACTAAACTTTTAGGATCTGCTTTTGGTCCTATAATTCACAAACACTTCAAACACTTTGAAAACCATTTGCTTTTATTTATTGATGTGAGAGGTAGATAAATTGTGTCCACACATGTTCTACCTATTGTGTGAAGGGCATTTTTTTTTTTTTTTTTGCTGCTTTTCTTTTAACCTCATTTGAGTTTCATGTGATCAATAGACCTTTTCCTAGAACTTCCTAGTATTTTATCTCATTCAAGTTTCATAGGGATACGCCTTGTCCTAATTTTTCCTAGCATTGGTAAATCAGCATGTCTCTTTAATGCTATCTCCAGACTATATTTCAAATCAGCCCACTTTGTTCCAAGGTCATTACCATAGTAGAGTTCAGTGGTTCTCAGAGTGTGGTCTCCAAATAGCAGCATCATTTTGAACTTGTTAGAAATGCAAATTCTCCACCCAACCTCTACCTCCATTATCACCAGACCTATACAATCAGAAACTCTAGGAGTGAAGCCCAGAAATCTGTGTTTTAACAGCTCTCCAGGTGATTGTGGTCACTAGGTCAATGTCATTTCTCACCTGGTCTGATGCCCTGGTCTCCTAATCAGTATCCCTACATAAGTCTATTTTCCATAGAAGAGCCACCATGATCTCATCATCAGATTGTTTCATTCCCCTGCTTACAACTTTTAAAGCAAAGGCTTCCCACTGCACTTAAAATAAAAGCAAAGTTCTCACCCTAACTTGCAAGACTTTGGGTGATTTGTCCCCTGGTATTCCACCTCTTACAATGCTATTTTCCCCTTTGACTACTAGACTCTGGGAATACTGGCATTTTAGTTAATGAAACATGCTAAATCAGCCCGGTTTGCTCTTATATCCTTAGCATTGGTGCATATATTTATTGAGTCAATCATTTAATTGGGAAAAGTGTCCCTTATCTGGCTTGTTTAGGATCTTATAAAATCCAAATTTGTCCCTTCTTAAGTTTTGACTGCTTATATTTTAAAGAGCCCTGTTCTTTTATTTGTCTGCTCCAGATATCTCCATCCTTTGGATCATTCCAATTAATCATTAGTAAACTCTAAAAAATTTAACAAAGCACCTGCTAGCACAATAAAATAAAACATGGGCTCATCTCCAGAAGTTCCTATGCTAGTAGAAAAGCAGACATATAAACACCTTCTTAAAAACAAAAACAACAACAAAAAACCTTTATGGTAGGTGATATAATACATGGTAAAGAAGGTAATATTTGAGCTGGGTCCAAGAGGAAAAGAAAGAATTCTCCAAGTAAAGAACTATGGAAGGATATTTCTGGCAGAGGAATAGCATGTGCAAAGGCACTGAGCTAAAAAGAAAACAGAAAACCAAGTTCAGAGTGGTTTGGTCTTGGGGAATAGAAGCTGCACGTGAGGCTGAGATATGAGGGTAGATTCTATGTAAAGGACCCCATAAGCAAGGGGGTTTAGATTTCACTCTAGAGAATGGGAAGCTCCATATTGTTTTCCAAAGTGGATACACCATTTTGCATTCCCACATTCCAACCAACACTTGTCTTTTATTTTTTGAGTAATAGCCATCCTAACAGATGTGGGGTGATCCCTCATTGTGGTTTTGATTTATATTTCCCTGATGATTAGTGACATTGAGCATCTCTTATGGAAGAAATCAAAGATTTTAATCTGGACAGGGGTAGGACCATATTTGAGTTTAGGGTCCCTCTGGTGGTAATATGGGGGATGAACTAGAAAGAAAAGAGACTAGAGGCATGAAGCTCATTCAGGAGGCTCTAATTTCTGTACCTTCTCTGCTTCTTTCCCTTGTTACTTATGCGGAAGACACGTGGACCTGTCCTCATCACCTTACACAAGGTGATGGTCATCAAAGTCTTTATTTTTCCTTCAGTTGCTCTAGGTATAGTTCAAATTGTTGTCAGTTTTGGAACTAGGTGAGCTCTGTGTAAAGCAACTTTCCTTTGAGCCCATTGTGTGCTCTGTTACCCGATGAATCTCCCCTGGAGCCCCTATTCCCCTCGCGGTATTTCTAGGCTTCTATACTTATAGTGTTCCCACTGACTGCAGGTTTGCATATTTACTACTCCTGCCATGTAAGACTTTACCAGCCTGTCTATCCATGACTTTTTCCCGGTACTTGTGAAGCCCCACCCTTTTATGCTGGAAGAGATGTTATTAACTATCTAATACATTCTACAAACACAGAAACAACGAGTGAAATAAATTATAGTTAATAATTTATGTGTATAAGTTATACACGTTGGTAGTGTAAGTGGTGGGACTTGACTCTTACACCACAAATTATTTGTTCCCTAAATGGTAACCTGTGGACACATGAAAGCCTGGGGTAACCATGCTTAATAACCACAATAATAACCCCCTTAGGACTACGTATGGTGATTTACAGCTTGCAAACTGATTATCATATCCATTATGTTATTTATTTTAAACTATAAGAGCTAAGTATCCTAATCATCCCCATTTTATTGTTCAATACACTAAAATTAGAGAGACTGAATGACTTGCTGAGATGCCCATAGACTGTGCTGGCTGAGAAGACCCCAAAATCCAAATACTTTGATTCCTAACCTATACATTTTCTATCACATTTCATAGCCTTGAGTGCATACTAGGCTATAAATGAACACTTGTATCTCCCTTTAGGGATGATCTTTAGGTATCCTGGGTTTATGTATCTTAACACAGTCTACGGGATGAGGATCTGACACTCTCCACACCCCCTCACTGTTTGACTCAGCACACTGACTTAAGTTAGGTAGATGAGCAACACCTTGATTAAAAAGAATTTGAAATCAGAGGCTTTGAATAAGTAAGATTTTGATAAATTATAACAAATCAGTAAAATAAGCAGAGGGGAATAAGAATGAGAAAAATATAATTAAGACAGAATTCCAAAATATTAGGTAAGAGAAGTTGCACAGATGCAGTGGAAATTCTCAGGAACATTCCCAGACCTCCCAATGCAACATGAAAGCAGCCAACATGAAAACCAAAGCATGATGGCTCTGGTGTTTAAGTGGATCTAACACAGAGATGTGTACATCACTGTCATCTCTCAAATCCGGGCAATGTAAAGTGTCTCTCAGAATGTCAACCCTGCTCTGTATTTGAAATTACATTATGCCTCTACAAAGTCTGCTAACTCACCATACAAGGACTTTATTTTTCCTAATGACAACATGTATTAACAGTGATACCTGCTATTTAGTGAATGTTTACTATCAATGAGCAGCAACCACAATAGGCACTTTATGTGAATTATCTCACTTGTACCCCCGTCACTATTAATGTTTCCATGTTTTAGGTGAAGAGATTGAAGCTCAGAGAGGTTAAGTAACTTGCTTAAAGTCACACAGTTAATAGGTGAAAAAGTCAGGATTTGAACCCAGAATTGTTGGAATCCAGAGTGTAGGCTTTTAGTCACTAGAATTTGGGGGGAAGCAATTTGCATAAGAACTCGTATACATTTCATTTGTAAATCAGTTTTTTTACAGAGTCATTCTCTCTGAAATGGCAGCAGCTAAAAGACAGAGCCTGGTTTTCTCTTCTATTCAATCAACAGGTATATGGAAAACGAGGGACCAAATTCCTTAGAGCAAAGCTACTAGTTTCTCTAACTGATTTTTAAAATAATCCTGTTACTTGTATTTCCTTACATCAAACTATTGACCGTATTTTTGTGTGTATATTTTTGTGTAGCAAATTGCCATCAAAGTGGTATATTTTATAGTAAATATCAACAATATATTGAAAATCTAAACATGATTTTTAAAAGTTACAAGCAGATGTATTTATTTTTTGTGCACATCCCACAACAGTACCAGAATTTTGGGTGCATTAACAGCTTGACCCATACATGTGGTCTGGCATATATTTCTATTTTATCAGGAACTCTGGCTTTGTGAAATGAATGAATGTCACAGGGATAAATGAGAATGATGATATGGGTTATTGATTCCTAGAAGTATCTAAGATGATTCACCATAAATCATGAGTTATATTTTATTCTTCCATTTTAATATTTTAATCATAACTCTCTAGTCTTAAGATGGTGTATCTTGCCCAAGAATTCCATAACCTCAATTCATTACAGAGTGTCCTTGAAGACAGCAGTCAGATAAAATAGTAATTCCCCTCTTAGGAATTGGACCAACTAGAGTATTTGTGACTTGCCTAAGGAAATGGAATGGAAGGTTCCAGAAAGCAGCTTCACCTCATTAGTAAGTCCCATCATGAAAACCAACACCAGCAGCCCCATAATCTAGTGCAGAAATCTTCAAACTGTGCCCCACAAGCCAAATGCCCTGCCACTTGATATTCTGGGTTCTGTGAGCCAAGGATGGTAACTATATTCTGAAGTGGGTGCAAAAAATCAAAAGAAGAATATTGTTTGGTAGGTGAAAATTACAAGAAATTGAAACCTCAGTGTCTTTAAAGAAAGTTTTCTTGAAATACAGCCATGCCCATTCATTTATATATTGTCCATGGATGCTTTTGTGGTACAAGGGTAGTTTCCACTGAGACTGTATGGACCATGAGCTCTAGGGAGTCACTCTTTGCCCTTTATAGAAGAAGTTTGCTGATCCCTGATCAGGAGCCTGACCCTCATGTCTTCAAATGGTGCTGGACACAAAAAAAGGTACATATGACAAGACAGTGCTCTCACTGAGTTGCACTGAAAAACCACAATCACTCGCTCTCAGATGTTTACGGAACATGTACTACGAGGTGGCCTCTGTGGAAGGCATGTGAAATGCAGAACTCAGTAGGATACTGCTGCTGCTTGTAAGGAGCGTGTGGTCTAAGAAGGATATAAAACACACCCAAAACACAAAAGCCAGAGGCTAGAACAAACAGAGGTATCAGGGCAGACTCATGTTTACAATGGGAACTAGTAAGGAGCCTTAGTAAGGTAAGTTTTGGACATAAATCCTCAAAAAGAAGAAAAGTTAGGAGTCAAGTTAATGATCCCATCTGTGTAGCCTGGAACTTATTGATACACGATTCGCCATCCAAGTACTCTTCAGTCTTCAAATGGCAAGCTAAAGAATCCTGAGGCTTTGCACACAGAAATAAATAAAAAATTAGCTATGCCTGAAGATGTATGTATTTGTCTTGAGTTGAGAGCTGCAGGGGGGCCTGGGAAAGATGAGGTCACAGTGGCCAGTTAACTGCATTTTTTGGAATCCTTCATAATGACCTCATTGTCGTAATTTCTCTTAGTGATTTCTTGCCATGACATAAATCTTGATGAACTCATCTCATATGAATATGGCTATCTTAAACCCTTTCTTTGGTGTTGCGTTGTATTTTCTGTCACTGTCACATCATTTCCAGAAGCAGCAACTCAAAGATAAGCCCATCTGAAAAAATGACTAATAGTGGCCTGTGGAGGCCAAGGCGGGTTGCCCTCCGCATGCACACCCTGTTAACTTGCCTCCCTTGAAAGTTTAACACTGGGTCTTTTATTTCCCAGCATTTTCAAATTCCACTTGCTCTATGATCATACTGCTGGTATTCCTTGCCCCCCCCCTTTTTTTTACAGATAGCAAAAAAGGAGGTAAACAGGACCAGTAAACATGCCTATATGTTATGCAGAATCAGCCATTAGAGAATCGTGAGTTCAGATTATAAGTATCAGCTGAGGGTGAGCAACCACTGTTTCCTTCTCCACCATACCCAAGATCTCAGGACTATGTTTGACACGTACTAGGTCTTCATCCGTATTTGATGACTCCATGGAATCACTGCCTACCCTTTTATCAGAAAGTTACTCGTCTTTCTCTTACCATTTTTACTTGGGTGTCTTTTCCAGATTGAGCTATTACCATTCTCAGCAACAAAAATGTATTAAGCAATGGCCACATGCCTTATACTGTTAGATATTATGAAGGATCAAAAAGAAGTAGCATGCTGCCCCCATTTCTTGGGGAACATGTGATCTTTTGCAGAAGTCAAAGAACCATCTAAGAAATCATTTGAAAAAAATCATAATGATTCAATCAAGCAATTTAAGTTTTAAATTCTCTCTAGGTGTATCTTCTGATAAGTGTATTAAAGATTGACATTAGATGCTAAGGAGAAAAATTCTTCCTTGTGGTTATGGATTGTCCTTCAGAGACCCTAAGTCCTGTTTTACTTCTTCCAAGAGCCCAGGAGACAACAGGAAATAAAGAAGGTGGAGTGATGTGACATTGAGTTCTAGTCCTGGTTCTGCAATTAATTCATTCTGTACAGATGAGATCTGCTCACTGAGCCTTGCTTTCTTCCTCTGGAGTAGGAGGGTAGAGCAGAGATGATGCTCTGGGTTGTTCCTGCACATATGCAGGAAGACCACAGCCCCAGCCCCCTTGTATCTAGATGACCCCGTGGGACTGAATTCTGGCCAGTGGAACGTGGGCCATTTCCAACCCTGGACATAAAATAGAATCCTATGTATCACCTTCCACCTTTTCCAAAGGACCCTAAAAATCTCTGAAATGGTGGAGAGCCTCACACCAGAAGAAGCCTGGATACCTAAGTTCACTGTGTGAATGTTTGCCAACTGGGAGCCTCCAGATCAATCAGACTTCGTGTAAATGAGAACAAATCCTTTTTCTGTTAAGGCACTGAGATTTTGAAATTGTGGAAGCATTTAGTCTACCCTCATGAGAACAGATATGTTGGTCTACAGTTATCTTCAAGGATCTAACATGAGAATTTACATTCTTTGGTAAACCTGCTACCTCCCTTCTTCTCTTTTGCAAAACATGAGTTGACAGGATTTGGACTCTGGTTTCCACTGTCTTCTCTTAACTGACACATGCACAAAGCGCCAATCTTCCTATGAGCGTTAGGCATCAGAGCTCGTAACAAAAGTGTTTGGTATCTGTTATGGACTGTTTTGTGTCCTCAAAATTCATATGGTGAAACTTTAACCTCCAATGTGATGGTATTTGGAGGTAGGACCTTGGGGAGGTGATTAGGTTTAGAAGAGCTCCTGGGTCATGAGGGTGCCCTCCCCATGGTGAGATTAGTGCCCTTATAAGAGGAGGAAGAGACACCAGAACTGCCTCTCTCTGTTATGCCAAGATAGAGCAAAAAGACAGCCATCTGCAAGCCTGGAAGACGGATCTCACGAGACAACAAATCTGCCAGCACTTTGATCTCAGACTTTCCAGCTTCCAGATGGTGAGAAATAAATATCCGTTGTTTAAACCACCCACTGATGGCATTTTGTTACAGCAGCCCAAGCTGACTAAGACAGTATCTAACTCAAGCAGTGATTCTTTTTCAATTGTAATCTTTTCACAAAACACCTAAAAGGAATTACTGGATTGTTTTGGGTTTTTATTTCTGCAAGAATATTTCAAAAAGTACAAGCCTGTGAAAGTTCTGTCGGTCTGCAAAAGGTGCATTGGTGCCACTCTCAAGCACCTATCCTCACTCCCTAGATTCTTCCCTCGCTCCCTTTAGTGGAAGACCCCTGGGGGCAAGATGGGCATGGGCTTTATCTATAGGCTGAGCCTGAAGAGCCAGAGGGCCAGAGAGATCAGACATCCTGGCATAAATGCAGTGCAATTTTCAGGAGCTCCAAAGAAGGGGCCGTGTGCTTGCAATGCTTCACTCCCCTGGTGACTCCCTTCCCCACCCTCTTCCATTTCTCCCCCTTCCTGCCTTTATTCCAGGTCTTGATCCTCTGAGCCAGTCCTTATTTATGTGCTTGTTTTTTATAAACCAAAAATGAAAAACATAATAGAGGAAAAGGGAAGTGAGACGAGCTAGGATGCAGCAATTGTCTGCCTTTGTGACAGATGATGTTTGCAGTCCAGGATCATTAACTGTACATAGAAATAGCGGTGGGTTGTTGTTGTTGTTGTTTTTTTAAATAAGTCATCCTCGATGTGTGAGTCTATGGCTGTTTAATTTATCATGATACGAGATTGCAGAGCACACCTGTGTGAGTACACACTTCTGGATATCGCTGTGCATAAATACAGCTAGCTGGATCCCAGTCTGTGCAGACCTGGCAATAGTCCAAAAAGGAAATTTTCATTGATCTTCCAGTTTAATTATATCTGTGGCGATATCTACTACCTTGTGAATCATCATGTGGGCTCGTTAGGCACCTGTTCTCTCTCCACTTGCAAGGAAAATGTTTCAATTAGAATAAAAAAATGATTAAAGATCTTTCCTCTTCATTTCTTGCCCTAGGTAACTGGGAGAAAATTGACATGAATATGCAGCTAGTCAGGCGGAGAGCAGGTCAAATCACAGACGGGAACTTATTAGCTCTGTTCCATTTCCCCCAATGCACTCCCACCTTTCTAACCCACACACGCAAATCAAGCATTCATTATATGGGTGTCACATACATATTTTTTACTCAAATGAAGGTTCCACAAAGCATTGTGAGTCAAGTTGTTATATTATTTTTTTGTTCCTCACAAGTCTGGGGCCAGGATTTGTGAGTGGGTGAAGTTGCAACCACTGGCGACTAAACACCATGGACTATACAGAGTGAAAGGATAACCGGTAAATATTTTGCGGGCTGGGCTCTATATTAGGTACCTCCGGGTAGCGTATCCAGCAAATCCTCATGCCAGTGCTGATAGGTATGGTTAGTTTCACTTCTTTATGGGACAATGGAGGCCAAGCAATATTCACAATTAGGGGGGTCTGGTTCCAATGTGTGCCCCAGACACAGAAACGTCGAAGCTCATTGTTGTGAGGCTCTGAGACTTTGTGGTTATCTGTCACGTGCAAAACTAACACAGGCAGCAAGGACGTGCCATGAGTCCCACTGTCTCACGTTGGCTTCTGAGGTGGAGAAAGCAGACAAAAGCTAGGAAACAGAAAGTATGAGCACTCTTCATCCTCAGTACATAGTCTCTTAGTCCTTCCCAGTTTGGGTAAGGAATAAATATGACACCTAAGTCAGTTTGATGGGCAGGCTGCTCTATACGAGCTATTTTTCAGTCCTCTTCAGAATCATATCAGCACTATGGTGGATGATGGATTAGGGAGAGTTCTGACAGCCGAGGTTTGGGTCATTAAGAAGATAGGAAATTAGGAATTCTACTTCACCTGGACAATCAGGAATCCAGATAGCAGAGTAATATCTGTGAGGGTGATGCTCCAGTCTGTTTATTCAATTTGTACACTCTCAATAGACCTAAAGAAGAGCCTAGAAGGTATCCACCCATTTTGACTATCACTTTCTTCACTAAAACAGGAAAACTCTGTAGGAGTAGCTGAATAGAGATGACTGAATGTAGTAATAAACCCCAGGTCCACAACACAGGCACCGACACATACTATGGGCTGAGACAATGTGACCTTCACCTTCTCCAATTTTTTTTCTTAAACTTTATTTGTTCATGAGAGACACAGAGAAAGAGAGAGAGAGAAAGAGAGAGAGAGAGAGAGGCAGAGACATAGGCAGAGGGAGAAGTAGGCTCCCTGCTGGCAGCCTGATGTGGTACTCAATCCCAGGACCCTGGGATCATAACTCTGAGCTAAGGGCAGATGCTCAACCACTGAGCCCCCCAGGTGTCCTCCTTCTGCACCTTTCATGGATACTTAATAAATACCTATTTTAGTTACTAGAATTGAAACCATAAACCAGGGGCATAACAGTCCAATGGATCAGAACCAGGTGGAGTCAGAAGCTGGTGACCTCCCAGTGATCACCTGTTGGGGTAGCCAGTGCTTAGGAATGAGGCAGCGGGGAGTCCCCATTCACTCCCCTCTTGTGTGCACGGAGGGGGCTTTCCTGCACCTCAACTGGGGGGGTTCCCAAAGAGCTGGCTTTGGCTAACAGAATGTGACTGAAGTTTTAGAAACCCACAACTGGGCTTGCTCTATAAGAACTTGCTTTACAAGTGAACCTTCTGGTCCAGGTTGAGGATGAGAGGCATGTTACACAGAGCCTCTTCACTTGAGCTGTCTCAGCACAGCCCAAGCAGAATCAGCCCACACTCACTGACCCCAGACATGAACTAAGTAAATGTTGGGTGTTGCAGATCTCTGAGACCTTATGATCACCTGCTATGTGGCAAACAAATACAGACCAGTATTCCCATCCCCTCCTGTTGGCAGCTGAGATGGAGAAAGTGGCCAATAGCTAAAAAACAGACAGACGGCACCAGCTTCAGCCTTAGGAAAGAGCCTATCCATTCCTTCCAGTTCAGATAAGAGCCCATCAATAACTACAGTCAAAACCATAACACTTTAGGCCTGGCAGATTGAGTGGCAATGATCACATTTTACAAATGAGAAATTGGAAGTGTCATGTCCGAAGCTGGTCTGAAGCTGCCCAGATGGTGGATCTGCAGTTTCATTTGTAGTTGCTGGATTTTCCGACTATGACCTTTCTAAGCAGAACAAATAAGCCTGGCAGAAATGGGGAATGTTGAACGAGAGATATCAGAGGAAGAAAGTGAAGTTTGGCTCAGGCCACACTACTGACAGAGTGAGGCCCATGTCTCGGCTTTCTAGAATATGCGTCATGCCACTGGAGCCCTTGTGACCCATGGTGGCAGGCAGGGAGGCTTTCAATTTTCTTCTTTACTCAGAGCACATCAGCATGATGGGTTTGCACCCTATAAAGCATATACCGTGAGTTTCCTCCTCTGGTGAGTTTCTTTTTATGTCTCTGGACTAGATCCATTCCCCAGCCCAGAGGAAGAGATTTCTAAGTCACTTTGTATCTATTCAGTAAACAGCTGTTTCTGGGGCACTATCTCCTATATGACCAGTTAATGGCCTTTCCAAAAGCAGTGAGCTCCAAAAACAAAGCCAGTCAGTCCCGTGTGCCCAGCCAAGTCTAAATGTTCAAAAATGAGCTTGTTGCACTTCGTTACTGGCATTTCCATTATCCCTTCACTAAGTTCTGGAGCTAAGCTGTATGTATGCTAACTAGGAGAGGACTATAAGTCACAGACAGCCTTCCTGGTCTAGGAAGCCATCTGTTCCTGTTTTGTTGATTCTCTAATGCCATCTATTAGAGGGTGTACCATAATTTAATAACCTATTTCCAGAAGTGGAGGGAAGCAACACTGCATTTATGTACAACTAGAAGTAAGATGCATGCCTCTTTCAGTGCCATTAAATTGTAAAAAAAAAAAAATAATAATAATAATGCAGCTCAGAATTGAAAAAGCACACATTCCTTAATGGATACAGATACCTCACCCCTGGCTTTTCCTTCTTATTCTTTTTTTTTTTTTTTTTTTTTTTTGCATAGTGGTTTGATTCTTGTTCCATTATCTCAACTGAGGAACTATGGCACTTTACCCAGGTGTCTTAACTGGGTCTCTTTTGTCCTGCCTTTTTCTGACACGAAAGCATCCTTTCCAAAGGAAGCCCTTTGTTCTCCCATTTTTATCTCAAGACTGTGATTCTATCCACTTGTTCTTAGAAATGCACGTGCAATTTCATTCTTCTGGGGAAGGCAGCTGGCAGCATGACACAGAAGTTAAGCATCTCTGAAGAAGAGCTACGGGTAAGGGAAGCAGATAGAAGTTTCCTCCTAACTTCAGAGGCTTGGTTCCCTGGGGACTGGGAGCTCAATGTTTATAGCAGTTGGCATCCTTAGTTAGCCATTCCTGCCTCTCATAAGAATAGGAATTTAGTAAAAGGATTTTAGGGTGCTCAGAGAATTGCTAGAAAGCCTGGAGAACCAAGTTCATAAACCAGGAAGGAAAAAAGGAGGCTAAGCAATAGCCAGAACCACAGCCAACATCGTGTCACAGAACTATTTGGTGAGACCACTACTAAGAAAGTGCCACCGGATACCCTGGACCACAGCTGGGGCTTGTTGCCACTGAGCAAGGATATGGTCCCTATGCCAAAGCTGCTGGTATCCCTGGTTGATGCTACTGTAACCACCACCTAATTTTCCTCTGCTTGAAACATCCTTCTTCCAGAAAGCCATGTGGCTTGTTCTCCATATGCTTTAAGTGTTTGCTCAAATATCACCCTTTCAGGGAGGCAGGCCTTCAAAAATCATACTATTTAAAATTTTACCCTTCACATCTGCCCCTCCTCCAGCATATTCTTATCCATTATGCTTGCTTTTAGTTTTCTGCCTATCAGTTACAAGCGTGTGCTATACCATATAGATCATTCATGGACTTGTTTATTTTCTTCTTCCTATAGAGTATCAGCTCTATGGGGGCAGTGATCTTTGTCTGCCTTATTTTCTGCTCTCTGTGCAATACCTGCAAAGGTACCTGGCATACAATAAGTGTTCAATACATATTTGTGAAATGAATGAGTGAATGAAGGCATGAATGCATGCACAGATTCTCAATTGCCCCTACCTCACTGAGTCACGTGTTCTCATTCAAAGTCTAGGATGGGGGGAGCTGTTTGGTTGAATCCAGGTCACATGCTCAGGCCCCAGCTACAAGGAAGGCTGGGAAAAATATTGTTTAACGATATTTGTTTCTGCTTCATGTTTTACCTGGGCTAATATCAGAATTCCCATTCTATTCTCATCTTTCTCCTATTTTATGATACTTTCACTAAGGTGCCTCTGCAGAACAGTTTACTTATGACAAAATTTACTGCATCGTCTACAGTTTTAAAGCCTCTCATGACCCCTTCCCCTCTAGGCCAAAGACCAAAGTATTTGCCATGGTGTAAAGGACCCTTCATGTTTGGTCACTGCCTACCTCCCCTCCTACTCTCTGGAATGCCCCCTCCCTCGTGTGTGCCCAGGGAGCCGTTACTCTTATCCCAGTACCAACCAAGCACATCTTCCTCTCAAACCCTTGCCCGCTGTGATTCACATCTGACTTCATTCCCGTTCTTCCTAGCCCTGGGGAAACTCTCAGGGACTATTGGCTTCCCCTGTAGCTTCATACACCACTGCAACTGCCCCTGTCACCAGCTGTTTCTTTTCTCACTTATTCACAGGCACTGTTCACCAGGAACATCCTATGTGGCATGTGCTGAGCCATGAGCTGGTAGTTCAATGCTGGCTGAGGCAGACCTGGCCACTGGCCTAACAGAGCTTACTATAAGTAAACCACCATGTGAACGATCCACGAACAAGTACCCTGGAACACAATGTAGAGTGCTTTGATAGCATCCAACATGGAACTAAACCTCCCTGAGACCTGAAGGTCTGAGGCTGAGGGTTGGGAGAGCTGAGGGTGGGAAGGGAGCATGTGCACAGTGAGGGAAGGGAGAGAGAAAGTTTCAGGGAGGGGGTTTAAATGTCAGGTCTGAGGTCTCTGAGTGAAGATGTTTTATGTATGCATGAAGCCAAAAGAAGGCCACAGCAGATGAAGTATGGTAACGGATTGGGAAGTGTGGTGGGAGATGGTGTTATAAAAATGGAAAGAGCTGGGTCACCCTGGGCTTTATAGGCCATATGGAGAATTTTGGATACCGTCCTAAGGACAACAGGAAGCCATCTAAGAGCTTTAGCGAGAGAGGCCCAAGGTCTGATTTGCATGTCGCATCTATCATTCTGGCTACAGTGTTAAATATGCTGAAGGAGGGACAAACCTGGAGATGCGAAACCACTGCTGCAGGCTTTGGGACAAGTGACTGTGGTAGACACGGACCAGCCTAGTGGCAGTGAGGATGGAGCTGGAAGGTAAATTTGGGAGGTATTTAGTAAGTGATTACTCTGGTTAATGAATGAGTGTGGAGTGTGAATGTGTGAAGCCAAGGAAAATGGCCAAAAGGGACTTATAGCAACTTCTTGCAAGATACATCCGTGAAGGCAAGGAAAACAAAAGTAAAAATGAACTACTGGGACTTCATCAAGATAAAAAGCTTCTGCACAGCAAAAGAAACAATCAACAAAACTAAAAGACAACCTACAGAATGGGAGAAGATATTTGCAGATGACCTATCACATAAGGGCTAGTATCCAAGATCTATAAAGAACTTATTAAACTCAACAGCAAAAAAACAAGCAATCCAATCATGAAATGGGCAAAAGACATGAACAGAAATTTCACCAAAGAAGACACAGACATGGCCAACAAGCACATGAGA
Source organism: Canis aureus (assembly GCF_053574225.1). Lineage (NCBI taxonomy): Eukaryota > Metazoa > Chordata > Mammalia > Carnivora > Canidae > Canis > Canis aureus. The sequence goes on along the minus strand of NC_135611.1, from coordinate 91,167,995 downwards.
AAATGCTCTGCATCACTTGCCATCAGGGAAATACAAATCAAAACCACAATGAGTTACCACCTCACACCAGTGAGAATGGGGAAAATTAACAAGACAGGAAACAACAAATGCTGGAGAGGATGTGGAGAAAGGGGAACCCTCTTGCACTGTTGGTGGGAATGTGAACTGGTGCAGCCACTCTGGAAAACTGTGTGGAGGTTCCTCAAAGAGTTAAAAATAGAACCACCCTATGACCCAGCAATTGCAGTGCTGGGAATTTACCCCAAAGATACAGATGCAGTGAAAAACTGAGACACCTGCACCCCGATGTTTCTAGCAGCAATGTCCACAATAGCCAGACTGTGGAAGGAGCCTCGGTGTCCATCGAAAGATCAATGGATAAAGAGGCTGTGGTCTATGTATACAATGGAATATTACTCAGTCATTAGAAATGACAAATACCCACCATTTGCTTCGAGGTGGATGGAACTGGAACTTCCAGTATTATGCTGAATGAAGTAAGTCAATCGGAAAAGGACAAACATTATATGGTCTTATTCATTTGGGGAATATAAAAAATAGTGAAGGGGATTAAAGGGGAAAAGAGAGAAAATGAGTGGGAAATATCAGTGAGGGAGACAGAACATGAGAGACCCCTAACTCTGGGAAACGAACAAGGGGTGGTGGAAAGGGAGGTGGGCGGGGGGTTGGGGTGACTGGGTGACGGCCACTGAGGGGGCACTTGACGGGATGAGTACTGGGTGTTATGCTATATGTTGGCAAATAGAACTCCAAGAAAAAAATATACAAAAAAAAAGGGGACTTAAAATTTCTAATATAAAAACTATGTCTAATTCTGAGCCTTTGCTACTCACAGTGTGGTCCACAGGCTAGGGACATAGAAAATGCGACAATGGTCTCAGCATCTGCATGTGAGCAATCTCCTAAGGTGATGATGCAAGGTACGTTCAAGTCAGAAGAACACTATTCTTGTAGACTTTGTCTTTATGATCCTGACACAGGGCACATACGCAGCACAGTGCAGAAATGCGGCAAATGAATGTATGTCTTCATATATATGCATATGTATGTGTGGACACACGCATTAAGTCTCATGCAAATAAAGTAAGCAATATGCAAATATTCCTAGAGACTGGAGCTTTGTAAATGGCCATAAAAGACAATTTGAAAAATGGTCAATTATCCTATTTTGAAAAAATACTGTCCCCAAGATCTAAAGGGAAGGCATCCATTTACCAGATAATCATAACCAGAATAACACAGATATAGCAGAAATAAAATAGTAAATAAGATGATTTTATGGATAAGGGTGTTTATCTGTGATAGCTGTGAGTGTGTCTGGACCTGTGGCCACATGAAGCTTCTCAGCTGACCAATATAAAAAATTGGATTCACTTTACTGTTTCCCTTGGATTATTCCTGCCTTGCTCAATGAAGGACTGCTTGAGAGAAATGAAGGCAAGCACAGAAACAGGATGGCCACATGTAGTTTATTAATAGCAGCACAGTCTGCTGGATGGCCTTTGCTGCCCTTTAGTTTTTACTGGAGAATGAGTTAAGTAGTAACTTAATTGAATGCTATGTGGTAAACATGCACACATCCACAAGGGTGTGGGGGTGGGAGGGTGGGGGAATGGGGGTGTGTTTAAGCTGATCACACTCAGGAGCTCTTGTCCCAGGAAGGCAAGGGAAAGGGGGGTGTTGAAACCATCCTCCCACTGGTTTCTGGGTCCTCGCTGGCCACCCTGGAACTGTGCCCAGGCTAACTTGCCGAGATGTGTCTGTCATTTTTGACTGGGTGTGATTATATCAGCCCAGTGACTTGTCAGGTCCCAAAGAAATTAAAAAAGGAAAAGTCCAGATGGTGACATTTGTGGTGAAAAAGAAAAGTGTCTTTTTCAGTCAAGCTGCCTTCCAATTATTTAAATTTATACAGAGTTTATTTATTTATTTGCCATTTTCTAGTCTAAAAAGAGAAAGTTCTAGGCCTGGAAGGGGGTTGCCTCTTGCCCATGGCATGGTTGCCCTTCATCTGCTCATGGCTAGGATGACTGGTTTAACATGGAGTGAAAGGAAGGCATGGAGGTTTGCCAGGAGGCAGCCCCCCATGGTGTGAAATGACTGTGTCCTGTCTGATTTAGGATCATCTCCAAACATTCCCCACAAAAGTTTAATTTTTTAATGGAATGATATTCAATGTTGTGAATGCTTTGAGAATTTGAGGGGGAAATGTATACCCTCTTTGCCTCTTTATTGAGTTTGGTACCAGGTGAGGCCCCATAAATGCTACGATTAATATCAAGTAACATTCAATGAAAGCTGAAATATTCTAAGCACTGTTTTAAATGCTTTACATGCATTATTTCATTTGATCCTCCTAACAACCTGATGATGTATGTATCCATTATCGTTCCCATTTCTTTCAGATAATAAAATGAGAAAATGAAGCCTCAGTAAATAGTTCAGGGTCACATACTAGCAGGTGGCAGATTCAGAACAAGAACCAGGTCTGTCTCATTCCATTATAACCACGAAACTTTATAATACAACAAACTCTATAGCCTAGCAAGTGGGACTAAAGAATGAAAGTTGGGTGCTCTGGGGTTATCAGGGGAGGTGAGCTTGAGGGAATGCACAGGCATTAATCAAATGAAGAAAGGATGTAACAGCAGGATGTACACATGAACAAAGACTTAAGACATGAATGTGGCTTAATTTGAAAAGTACCTATGGTTGGAGCATAGGGTGTGTGTGTGTGTGTGTGTGTGTGTGTGTGTGTGTGTTGTTATGGAAAATGAGTTCAGAGAGGCCAGAAGGCAAAGCCATGTTGTAAAAGGCATTTGTCTGCCTATGAAGTTTCTTCTTCCCTTAGAGCTGGGAACGTTTTAAAGCAAGGAAGTTATGTGGTCATCAGTACAGTTTTTAAAAGGCACTCTTTAGACTATTCTTCTCCCCCACCATTTCCTCCAGCCTGTAGCCCATACATGGAGGTAGAGATCACAAGGCATTGGGTGCTTGAATATGCTTGGCTTCCAGCACTCTGTCTTTGGCTAGTCATGCTTGAATCCTGGCCTTGACCACAGAGATATCCTGCCTCTGTTTGTTGTACCTCACTCTAGAAAGACAAAACAACATGGGTATCTTCCAGCTTCCCTTTCAAGAGAGGGCCTAGGCATATAGAAAAATTACAGATATTCTGGGAAGCTGTGGCCAAGAGAATTGAGTGAGCCCTTCTCTCAAGACAGTCTTGCCCATCTCCACCCAGCTCAACCCCTGTAGCTGTTCCATCTGTCTAGAATCCCAGTATGCTTCTATTCTAGTTTAAACTTTTTGAGTCCAAATTTTGAGATCACATCCCTTCTCCTCAATGCGATGTCTTACTTCTTTTATTTCTCTCGTAATTTCTTGGTTCTCTGTCCCTTTAACTCAGCCTTGAGCCAAGCCCACCTCTGAAACCTAATGATAACCGCTCATCAGTTGACCAAGTCACCACTGACAACAATACATTAGGTGGTATATAATGAAGTCTTCCTATTAATCTAGCTGCGAGTCTTATGTTGATAATTAGAATTTTTCAGATTGCATGTATGACAGGTTCATCTTACTTAATGATGATAATTTATCACTGAGATTTATAGAACATTCTTTTGCAGCATCCTGAATGCCTCTCCCCCACCTCCCTGGGAACTGAACTATATCATTCACTGATATTCAAGGGCACAACACTGGACAATAGAAATCCAGGTTTTCTTTTTTCTTTTTTTTAAAAAAAGGTTTTATTTATTTATTTATGAAACACAAAGAGAGAGAGGCAGGGTACCTGTGGGAAGCTGATGCAGAACTTGATCCCAGGACCCCAGGATCACACTCTGAGCCAAAGGCAGATGCTTAACCACTGAGCCACCCACGTGCCCTGAAATCCAGGTTTTCTATAAAGGAAAGTGAAAAAACCTTAACTTAAAAAGATGCTAGATTATTGGTCCTTATAATCATCTTTGTGTATCTTCCCTAATCCCATTCTCTCCAGGTCCTAAGTCTTCAAATACTTCAGGTTGAAGTATGCCAAGTGGAGCTTTCTGACATAGGACACGTTCCATGTGGGATCATCTTCAATAAAACAAGGGATCTAATAGGATGAAGATCATGCTATTGGAATACTGTGATAAAACAGAGGGACAACATACATATTTGGTAGTGTTTACTCTCCCTGGCAAAGATAGTTTCAGGGCAGGGGTGGCTCAGCTGGTTAAGTGTCTGACTCTTGATTTCAGCTCAGGTCATGATCATAAGGTCATGGGATCAAGTCCCATGTAGGGCTCCACACTGGGCTCCTTTCTCTCTTGCTCTGCCCCTCCCCCCTGCTCATGTGCTCTCTCTCTCTTGCTCTTAAAATATATATATACTTTCAGGGCAGTGATGTCTCCAGGCAAAACCACTGAGAATCAAGGCATACCAGTCTGTTGCCAAGTCCCACATCCTTGAATCGTGTTGCCATCAGGATGCTAGAGTGAGCTTTCAAGTATAACCTAAAGTGATATTCTGGACTACCATGCAAAAATTTCAGAGTAGGTGTCAAGCACATGCTTTATATTTCCCACACATTATAGTATAAAAGAATTGTGTTTTAGGTAATATTTGATGATAGGAGGGAGGAAGAGGATGATTTCCTTTTCATTTTAAGTCACCGGGACCATTCAGAGAGCTTTATATGTATTCCACAACAGTTTGACTTCGTTTCTAACATGAACTAGAGTAATTTGGAGGGCAAGAGAGACACTGGGTAGCTGTTGTGGCAGTGGAGTGGAGACATGTGCCACATGGGGCATGGCCCACATTTCAGAGACTTAGTGGACAGGATGCAGGAGGATTTTTCATAGAACACATTGGGGGCATGTGGGAGAAATAAAACTGTTCTACTGTCTGAGATCCTGTCCAAGTAGGTCGACTGAAGGAAAAATGGGGCCCCAAAAGATGACTGTGTGAAGTGGATGGCTAAAAAAAATCAGAAGAGAAAGACCAAAGAAAGGAAGATACATCACCTGGAAAGTGTAATTGATGTTTCCAGTAGGATGTGTGAAGTTTCTCAAAAATATCCCAAAGAGAAAAGATCAATTTTAAACATTGGTCAGAACACAGAGTATAAAGCTGCCTTAGTTAACTGACCATCAAGCAAGAATATTCTGTCCTCATTGCTTTCCTTCTCTTCCTCTGGATTTAACTTTTATGGTGTGAGAACTAGGATGCCAGATAAGGGAGAAGAAGTAGAGTCATAAAGTATGAAGAAAGAGAAGAAGGGTCATGCCCTTCTTCCCTGTCTTGTAGCCTACAAAAAACTTTCTAGCCTATAAAGAAAAAATAATTATAGGGACGCCTGGGTGGCTCAATGGTTGAGTATTTGCCTTCCGCTCAGGGTGTGATCCTGGGATCTGGGATCAAGTTCCGCATCAGGCTCCTGCAAGGAGCCTACTTCTCCCTCTGCCTATGTCTTTGCCTCTTTCGCTCTCTGTCTTTCATGAATAAATAGACAGATCTTTAAAAAAGAATTGTAATTTGAATGAAATTCAATGTTTTAATTAATACAAGGAATTGAGCACTTTCTAAACTTCATACTAAAGATCCTAGTAGCCTAGACTGAGGAAAGATGGGCAAGAACACAAATGGAGCCAATGAATCCAAGCAATGGTATCCATATAAATAAAAGTTGTAGTTAGAAAGAGGTCTATAGGTTTGAGGAAGTTGGTTGGTTTGTAAAGATGTGAAAGATTTGAACAGTTTACTTACCTAGGGAAAAGAATCAGTAGAGGGGGCAAGATCTCTGACTTCAGAGTAGAGTTAATTGATGGTGTGAATCCTTAAAGAGGCTGAAAAAGGGGTATCTTTAGGTAAAGGAATTAGTTTTGGAAATGAGGAAAGATATGTCCTCTGAAACTGGGGATAAGTAGGTGAGGACAGATGAGAAAAATAGTGTCGTTGAATTCAGAGTTTGGTTATAATAATTGAGGGAGTCATATGGCTAAGACAGCATTCTCAACTGCTATTGTTGGAGAATCCTCAATGTCAGTATTTAAAATGGGTCTGGCACTGTGGTGTCTAAGGAAAGAATCAAGACAGTTCATGGAAACCTCTTAGGAGGTCTCTTTTTTTCAGCATTCCTGACTCATCTTCCAATCCCATATTGGAAGCGGCTAGGCTAGTGCCTAGCCACTCACTGGTTTCTTTCTCACTACCCCTTTCTTATCATAGCTATGGGATAAACTGAATTGGGATTCAAGAAAGTCTACTAAACAGACAGGATCCAGAGAAACACAACAGTAAGAACTGAGTCCTGTGATGGCCTGTTTATGTGTGGAGAAGTTTTAGGTCCATCTTGTTTAAGGAGTGCCATCAGGGAGAGCCCAGCTCACGAGCCACAAAAAGAGTATCTGAGCATATACTGAGGTCAAGAGATTGTTCAGAGTTTATATGAGACAGATTAATCTTTGCCCTTTCTATGTCACCTCTAATTTTCCAGAGGCCACCTGTACAAATAGTGGCAGGTACAGGGAGACTATTTGTTTGAGCAAGTCTACTAAGTCAATTACTCATTTTGCCATCATGTACCTGTGGTCACAGCAATTAGGTCAAACATCCTTGCTAAATAACCTGACTTCCCAATACCAACTTATTTATGTATCTAACCGATTCCTTTAAGACCAATTGCAGTCATAGCTGATAGCCTCCACAGTAGCAAGATGACAAAATACGTCACCAGAATTAGGCCTCTCACATTCAATATTTTATTAGCCCTTCTTTCTCTCTTTGTCCATATTCAACTTTGACTCTTTTGAGCTGGTTAGAGGGCTCACTCTATAACACATGGGTTTAAATTGTAGCTTCTTTTTCATAGTCATGAGGACCATTCGTAAATAGCTTGACAGAACTTGACATTTTACATGCTAAGTCTCCTGGAGCTGATCCAACCTTTCTTGAGCTCTTGCATTATGAAAAACTCTGTGCTAGGCACTGAGAGATAGAAGATGGATTGGATGAAATGTCTGCTCTCAGGAGCTCACAATACCTCACTGGGGAGGCCAGCATAAACGTAACATCAACACTGTTGACACAAGGTAGAAAACACACGTTTTTCTCTTTAAGGTAGACTTCCTCCTTATGGATTCAAGTTCATCCTTCTAATTTTTCAAATGTTTCCCTAAAGGCAGGGGACATGTTCAAGTGTCTTATAATTTCATTTTTATAGTCATAAACTTTGAAAATAACAGGGGTAATTCTTACAGCAATCAGATTCTTTCACATTATCAGTATATTTTTTTCCAAAGAGTCATATATCCTTCCTTACTTAAAAAGTACCTTCTTAGAGATGAAAATGTGAATGAAGCAGAGATTTGCAAGACGTTCTTTTGATAGATCAATGGGAGCATTCAATAGATTACCTATCTCTATGACACTTTGCTTAGTGTGTGGTTTAAAATCTGGTTTATGATCACCAAGGCATCTCTTTGCAAGAAAAGTTGCTGATATGTAAATACCCCATCCAAATTGCTTTTGGTATTGAGCTCCCAGTAAAACTCACTCTATGCTTTTTGACTGTTGTTGTGTTACATTCCAAGTTCAATGAACTATAACAAGCTGGGACATGTTTATTTAAATGGATTTTGTGGAAATGTAACACTAGCTTTCTAACACCTGTTTGCATTTTCATACAGACTCAACAGAAAGAAGTACTATTCTCATGATGAACATGAGGAATAATCTCTCAAATTTCCCACTTCTGATTGATGTAGGATAGGCAAATTTCTTTGTCTTCTTTGTCATTTACTCATTCAGTTAATCATTCATTTTCCATCATATATTGGATACTTATGCTGTACCAGGCCCCATAGATAGACACTAGTAATACAAAGATGACTAATCATGCAATGGGAGGCAAACGCATATGTTAATGGAAGGTTTATTTCTTCCCAAACTAGCAGCCATCATGTCCACTGCATGATTCCAGCCATTCTTTTCCAAATGATTTCTTTTATACTGAACATCTGAAGAGAAGTTATCATATTCTCATCATTGAGAGTGTATATTCTACAGTAGAATGTCTCTATTCAAAGTGGAATAATGCCAATTATTACTTGTGCCACCTTGGTGAAATGGTTAAGTTTTCTTATCTATAAAATGGGTATAATAATAATGACACCTACCTTTTAAGGGCTTTTGAGACCATTACTGGCAGATAGTAAGCCATCAAGAAATATGAGTTGGATTTTATTTTTTTCTTGAAGAGATAACATAGCACTTTTGTATGTTTAATGTACTTTGTGTTTTCCTTGGAAATGGTCATAATGAGGCAGTTTATCCACCCTCCTTCCCATGCCACACCTCATTTTGAGTGCCTTTAGACAGATTCCAGGAAACATCTTGAACTGGATATGGAGATAGGGGACCCAGGATAGCAGCAAGAAGTACTAGGAGGGAACAGCAAGGCAACTGGAATTACAGCATATGAGGTATTACTATTTGAAATATCCCACAAGATCTTCTAGCTTAAAAACCTCCCTTTTCAGATGATGAAACATAACTGGAGAGGATAAGACTTACACATGGTTCCCCAGATAATAAGTGATGGAGTTGGGATGCCTAGTTCATTCCACAGATTGAAGACTCAGAGTTGCATAAAGGTGTGGTAGAGAAGTAGAAATAGAGGAAAGGACTAAATTAGATGATGTCTATGCTATTGTTAGGGCTGGTCCACTTGCCTCATCCTTCTCTTCTCTCTACTCTTCATCTATCTATAGGCCATATACTGCACCTGTGAAGGCCCCTATCTGGGTTCACATATTGGTATTAGTGAAGTGAAGCTCTCCAGTGATGTATGTGGCTCTTGGTTTAACTTTATGAGTAACAGAGAAATCCTGCTCAGGGCAGACGAATTACTTTGTCTAAAATATAAACATTAGACAGAAAAGAAAACTAGCAGTGCCAGAAATTTTAGTTATGAATTTTCATTTAATCTTTACAATAACCCTGTGAAGTAGGTGTTATCACCATTGGGAAGCTGTGAACACTAAGGCACAGAGAAGTAGAGTGACCTATTCAATGTATCATAGCTCATTGAAACAGAACTAAAATTTAAAACTAGTTCTGATTTGACCCTGAGAAAATGTTTATGCATTCTTGGTAAGTGAAAAAAAAGTTATCAAACAATAATTTCAACTGCATTTAAATGAACTACCTCATGTGTAACAGAACGGGAAAAAAAATCTACCTAGTGTTTATCTGGAGGTAGAGGTAGTACAAGTGACTTTTATCTTTCTTTTTTTCTAACGAATATTTTTCAGATTTTCTGCAATGGAAATACTTGCCCTTATAATGGTAAAATGACACACAAAGGATGTTATCCTGAAAAAAACTAGGTCTGTGCAAGTGGCATTGAACTAGCTCAGTGGCAGAAATGTAGAGGTTAACTGGTCATAATTCTCCTTGGGTTCAAAGGGCTCTCATTTACAAATGGAGAAATTCAATAGAACCTAAGAGCCCTTTTCTTTTTGAAGCTAAGTAAAAGAGAGAAGACAAAAAAGTTCCCATCTGAATTACAATCCATGTGTTCTTGAAATTTTGTCTGCCCCACATTTATACTATATCCAGCCACTAAACCCCATTTAATCTAAGAGCAAACATTTAATCTCAGTACCAAGGAACTTGCTGTCATCTTGATTTCTCCACCCTGATTGCCACAGATGACTCTCCTTTGATTATAATGGAATGAAACATAACATAAAGGGAAAGGTTATGCAGATCCTTCAACAATAACTATAAACTTACAATATTAAAAATCACTTATATGATTTTTGTTTCTACTCCTTCCAGGTACCAGTCATGTGACCTTGACCGGCAATACGACCTCTCGAGGCCTCAATTACCTAATCTGTAAAATCTGGAGCCTAGGATTAGGTTTGCACTGTCCAAATCAGTTATTGACATCAAATTATATTACAATTATATACAATTTAAAATTCTGTTTCTTAGTCACCCTAGGCGCACTTCAAGTGTGCAATATTTGTGTGTAGCTAATGGCTAGTGGCTTCCATACGGTATAGCACAGTTATACATTGCCATCATCACAGGACATATTACCAGACAATATAGGAATGACAAATGCTTAATTTATGGAGCATTGTATAGATGCCTATACATTTCTCATTTGACTGCCTTTTCCACGGCCCTATGAAGAAAAGCAGAAGATGGAAACTAAAGCTCAGAGAAGCAAGAGTGACTTCCCAAGATCACAAAGGATTCAAACCAAGGTCTTCTACTAATTCCAAGACTTCCCTGTATTTTCCACACCATCATCCTGCCTTCTAAACCCAACTTCAGAGGCTGCAGATGTTCAATGACACATGGATTCTGAGAAACCTTGGGAATGGTTGCCAAATTTAACCAAGCAACAAATAATAGCTACCTTCTTTGTGCATGTATGTAGGCACCACGGGAGAGAAGACCACACCTCAGATCCCTGCCCTGCATCCCTGGGGCTCCCAATCTGGTCAAGCTCACAAGTTTTGTGAATACAGAAATATATAACCCAAACAGTTTTTTTCATCCAGACTTGAACAGGACATATGTTAAATACCAAAGAAATGAAGAAAATAAAAGTAGATTCTTTGGATGATCAGGTATCTAGAAATGGGGAGACCAAACAGAAAACTGATATTTTTCTGTATTGTTTACAATTAAAACTGAATGCATATATGACTTTTATTAAGAGAGAAATTATATGAAAGAATAAAATCATCAGGGGCTTTTATGACATTATGTGCTAGTCTTCTTCTCTGTCAATAAAATAATTACAGTTCTAAAATCATTCCTTTTGAATCATTTTCCAAGTTTTCTTCTTTGATGTGATTAATTCTCCTTCATGTATTACCCAAGAAAGTCTCAGTCTAACTAAAGTACTTCCCACCAGGACTCTCAAATATATATATATGATATGATACATACATTTGTTTTCTTAATTTTAAAAAATCTTTATTACATCTTTCTTCGTATTTATCACTAATGTCCAATTCAGACACATAAAGTCAGGGACTATACATAGCACAGACCAGGTACTTGATCATTATTTGTTAAATGAATGTGTAAATACGTACTCAAACTAACAATGCACTTAGGCACTGAAGGAGTATTCTGGTGAATAATGAAGAGAAGTAACAAAACCCAGTAAAAGATGGAAGGAAAAAGATTGATGGAACTATGTAGGAGAGCTTGTGATCTTGCTGATAAAACAAGTCTTGTAAATAAAAAAATAGATAACCCCAAATTGTTTTTAATCTAGACCTAAACATGATAAAATAGGAATCTATGAATTTTTTTTTTTTTTTGCCTTGTACCATGCTTATTTCTCTCACCTGTACTTTCTTCTTTAGTCTAACCCTCTGATTTTACAAAGAGTGAAGTAGCTCATTTCAGATGCCCTTTCCTTTGGGTCGAAGATTTTCTTCCTGTATCAGGATATTTCACATTAGAGTGTAAGGCCATGTGTTATTTTCATTGAGGGAAACAAAGAAGTAAATTTCTGGTCCCTGATTTTAAAGGGTTTGCAATCCAATTGGAGTGATAGAACATGAGAACATTAAACGACAGTACTAGAAGGATCAAATAAGCAATATAGCTGCTGCCTTCTCCAGTCTCATAATCTTGAACTTGATTAACAAGATCTAAGTTGTGTGTGTGTGTGTGTGTGTGTGTGTGTGTGTGTGTGTGTGTGTAATACTTTGGCTATGTTATAATTAAGAATAGATCTTCCTTTCATTGAAAGCATCCCCAAATTTCAACATTTACTACATGATCAATCAAAATCTCTTCCTCACCTAAGCGTAAAGAAAGTTGAGATAGGGTCAAGTTGCCTTTTCTTGCCAAGAAGAGAAGTGTAAGTGGCCCCAATCCTTCAATAAACATGATATAATCCCATTCAAAGATGAATCTTACCTGTCTTTTAATAGACTTGAGATACTCTTTTTTTCCTCAAGAACCTCCATCACAAATTTCCCCATCCTCACAGGGGTCAGTAAAACGTGAAACTGTGTTGGCCAAAATGCTTATTCAAATTAAAAAGGAACAGACATCTCAAAATATGGAGGGCAAGCACTGGGATAACTACATTTGTAGGAGTTGTTTTGCCATGGCAATCTTAAGACAAGAATTTATCTTAATAACTGGCATTCTCAAATACCTTTGGTTCCAAATTATTGTTCAGCCTCAGAAACTCCATTTGCCTGATGTCAAGTCTCTGTGATTTAAGCCTATAAACTCTCTGGAATCCAGAGCTTTTCAATCCTTCTACCTGCCTGTATGTCCTGGCATGTGTGCATTACTAATAATGAACCAATGGTGTTTTCGCACATCTCTGTAATCCTTCAGCGTAATGGGAAAACCAATCTGAGCCCCACACTCTAAATCACATTCCGAATATTAACATTTACTTGGTCAAACTTGTTTCTTCCACCTTTTCCTCTTGGAGAAAAGGTAAGCTACCCAACTCAACTGTAAATCATTGCATTGTGTAAATACTTTGGAGGCGTCATGAACCAGGTAATATTGACTGGGCCTACCAGAAGGGCAAGTAAGTTTTACAACAATAATAACAAACAATAGAATCCATCAGAGGCCTTTTAAAAATATTCTTCAAGACCAAAGCTTTTATAGATTTTACTAAGTGTGGAAACTCTCTTGATCTCACATCATTCTAATCTATCAAAAAAAAATTTTTTTTTTTTGCTTTCTTTAGAAAGAGTGAGGCATCTGGACTAGAGAAGTTGGTGTGAGCTGATGGGTATGATTCTCAGAGAATGGCCATATATTCTAATACCCAGAAACACAGCCAGCCCTTTTAAGAACACACATCATTCAATCAAGGATGATTTTGTTTGTTTTATATGATTCTGAAACATAGGAAAACAACAAAAACCCAATCCTCAGAAGCTAAAGGCACTGATCTGGGTGAAGGTCTAAATGATGTTACTGACTTGTTACGTGCTTAGGGACTTGTTCTAACAGATAAAACCTAACAACTAGTAGTTCTATAAAATCACAGAAATCATCAAATCTTATAGTTGGCAGGGCCACTGAGAGATTATCAGGTTTATTTTTTTTCTGACACTAGAAATAAGTCTTTTAAATTTAAGATGACATTAAACCAAAAAAGCACTCGATAAATGTTAGTTGATTTATGCCAATGAAAGAGATCCTTTTATTTTGTAGTAACAAAGCTAACAAAGCATTCCATAATCAGTCAATCTCTAAGAAATTCTTTTTTCATCCATTCATTTGGGGAATATTTTAAAGGACCCACTATCTGCCTGAAAATAATATAAGGCACTTTTAAGAGAAGAAGAAAATCTTGTAATTTTCTTTGAAATTGAGTTTCTCAATTAAAGTCTACTCTATTTAAGTGCTTTACCAAGAAGTGTTTAATTAATCATTATTAACTTGGGTTTTTTTTTTTTCACGTATGCAGGTAGGAGTACATATGCTATCTCATCGAACAAAGAATATAAGTCATCCTTAAATTAAAACTTGTACAAACTTTTTGAGCTGAAAATCAAGATAAAACAGGTATAAGATAAAAAATTCAAGAACAGGAGGTGAAATGAAAAGCCATCATTTAAAATAGATAGTTAAAAGCTCACATTTGATTGTGACCTTCCTGGAAGCCAAGGTATGAAGTGAGGCATAGTAAATTGTTTATACTGACAGAATGAAGGAACACAATTATTCTTTAAGAGAAGCAAAGGTTTCCTCAGCATTTGAAGGCAAAATAAGCTTTGTAGGGGCTTATGTGTTGCGTATTTTCTAACAACCTTCCCGCAGCAATGGTAGGAATAGGTTTCTCAAGAATAGGCTATTTCTTACAATGTACTTCAATGTCTCATTCAGCCTGGTAAAATATCTGATATGTAGTAAGTACTGAAAACATGAATGAACAGTTATAAAACCAAAAACACTATTCAGCATAAACAACTCTATTCTTGCAGACAGGCCAAGATAAGATGATTTATGAATGAAATTAGTGAAAATTATGATAGGTGAGCACATGCTTTACTTGTACTATTTCTTAAAATGCACTTCAAGTCACAGTAAAATGACATTTAAAAAGATCAAGGAGAACTAGTAAAGAGACATCAGAATAAAATTTGGATAAGTAAAAAAGCAGATGGTTTTGAGTGGCTGAATTAGAAGACCAGGGATTACTGAAGACTACACCTATAGTAATGGAAACCCAGGAACCAGGAATTGCATCGCAAAATCCAGAAATACTCAGAACCTAGAAACACCAGTGAGCTAAGAGTGGGGAGTACAGATAGGTTTGAAAATGGGAGGATTCATTTATTTTTACTTATTTATTTTTAAATATTTTTACTTATTTATTCATGAGAGTCACAGACAGAGAGAGAGAGGCAGAGATACAGGCAGAGGGAGAAGCAGGCTCCATGCAGGGAGCCCAATGTGGGACTGGATCCCGGGTCTCCAGGATCACGCCCTGGGCCGAAGGCAGGTGCTAAACTGCTGAGCCACCCAGGGATCCCAGGAGGATTCATTTAAAGTCTATATAAGAAGCAGTTCCACCATAAGATATTCTCTCCAACTCACAAGGCTAGGGAACTGCCCGTTCCTAACCCTGCAAGAGGACTCCAGGTTAACACTTTGGATGGGCTACAACTGAAGGGATTCTTACCTTGGTAACAACTGGCAGAGCCAAATATACACGTAAAGCCAAAAGGTTAAAAAGGACTATTAAGTGAAACTTAACACCACTAGCCCTCTTCCTTTCTTAACTTGGCTCCACAAAGCACTGGTAGCCAAAGAGGAAAATGGAGGATACATTTTTAGAGAAACAGAATGGAGCAAGAGATTCTGACATTCAGGGGTCACTCAGCAAAATAGCTATATTCCTGGGGTGCCTGTGTGGCTTAGTTGGTTAAGTGTCTGACTCTTGATTTGGGCTCTGGTCATGATCTCAGGGTTCTGGGATTGGGCTTTATGTCAGACCCCATACTCATCGGGGAGCCTGCTTGGGGATTCTCTCTCTCTCCCTGTTTCCCTCTGCCCCTCCACCTGCTCACAAAATCTTTTTCTAAAATAAATAAATGTTTTTTTTTTTTTTAATTTTTAAAAATCTAGTTTTCTGCCCGATAAGCCTAAAGTTAGTTCACCAATTCATATGTCCCTTTACGGAGACACAGCTTCCAATTAGGTAGTTACCTAATACCTAAGTACCTTACTCTTAAATATGAATGGCCAATCAAGGATCACTAGGCATTTGAGAAAAGCATCTGACAGACAACACAGGAAACAAAACACAAACTTAACAGAAGGAACTTGAAGGAAACCGACACTATGAAGAGCAGGAGAAAAGTCCAAAAATGTAATTATTACTCTCAGATTGTTGAAAGAAGACAGAACAATGAAGGTACAAAAATAGGAACAAAACAAAATTTAAAATAAATAAATTTGGGAAGTTGGGATTAAAATATAATAGCAGAAATGAAAGAAATCCAATAGAATGTTTAGAATATAAACTTGAGGAAACTTCCTAGAAACTGGAAGGAAAAAGTCAAAGAGGTGGCAAATAGAAGAGAAAATATAAGTTAACAAGACAATTTCAATAATGTGTGAGTGGTAACATTTCCAAAAAGTGAAAATATAAGAAATGATTAAATTTACTAAAGAGTCAATTCAAGAAATTTTCCTAGAGTTGAAGAACATGAGATTGCAGAATCAAAGGGTTCAATGAATGAGCGTTACAATGGATACATTGCCAAGGTAGATGACTGAATTTTCAATGCTTGAGGCCAACATAACTAAAAACAAAGAAAGAATCTTCAAAGCTGTCAGAAATATATATTTTCTAATCTTGAAAGAGAAACTAACAATCAGAATTGTAGTGGACTTTTCAACCACCCCAATGAAGGAAGAAAAGAAAAAAAGTAATATTTCCAAAATTCTGGCTTGCAACCAAGTTCAGTAGCTATAAGTATATTCTCAGTTATGCAACCAATCTCCAGAAATTTTTCATATTGTGAAACTGAAACTCTATACTCATTAAACAATTCCCCATTTGCACCTGCCCCTAGCTTCTGGCAACAATCAATCTACTTTCTGTTTCTATGAATTTGACTACTCTATATATAGTATGTAAGTGGAACATTACAATATTTATCTTTTGTGACTTACCTATTTCACTTAGTATAATGTCCCCAGAATTCATTCATTTGTAGCATGTGTCAGAATTTTTTCCTATTTAAGGCTAAGTAGTATTCCCTTGTATGTATTTAGTATGTTTCTTTACCCATTTGTCACTTGAAGGACATTTGAATTTTCCTAGTTTTTTTTCTATTCCAAATAATGCTGCCATGTACATGGGTGTACAAATATCTTTTCAAGACCCTGTTTTCAACTTCTTGGCATATATACCTGAAGTATATTTGGTAGGACCATATAGTAATTATATTTTGGGGGAACCACCATACAGTTGTCCACCATACAGTGGTCATATTGTTTTAGATCCCTAACAGTGCACATGGGTTCCAATATCTCTATATCCTCACCAATACCTATTCTCTGGTTATGATAGTAGTCATTCCAAGTGTAGGATGTGATTGCATTGTGATTTACATCACTCTAATCATTAGTGATACTGAATATCTTTTCATATGCTTGCAGTCATTTATATATCATTTTTGGAAAAAACGTCTTTTGTGTCTTTGTCTGACTTTGGTATCATAGTAATGTTTACCTCATTGAATAAGTTTGGAAGTATTCAGTCTTCTTCAATACTTTGGAAGAGTTTGAAGAGGATTAGTGTTAATTCTTCTTTATATATTTGTAGAATTTGCCAGCAAAGCCATTTGGTCCTAGGCTTTTCTTTGTTGGGAGATGTTGATTAACAATTCAATCTCCTTACTAGCCAGTTAAGATTTTTGCTTCTTCATGATTCTATCTCAATAGGTTATATGTTACTAGAATTTTATCCATTGTATCCATTTCATCTAGGTTATCAAATTTGTTGGTGTACTATTATTCATAATGTTCCTTTAGAATCCCTCTTCTGTGGTACTAGTTGCAATGTCACTTCTTTCATTTCTGATTTTTGTCATTTTTTTTCTTAGTCAAGCTAAAGATGTTTCAATTTTGTTGATCTTTTTGAAAAAATAACTCTTGGTTTTGTTAATTTCCTCCACTGCCTTTTCATTCTCTATTTTGTTTATCTCTCCTCTCATCTTTAACACTTCCTTTTGTCTGCTGATTTTGGATTTAGTTTGTTCTTTATCTAGTTCCTTAAGGTATAAAGCTAGTTGATTTAAGAGCTTTATTTTTAAAAATTTATTATTTATTTATTTATTTTTAAAATATTTTATTTATTCATGAGAGACAGAGAGAGAGACAGAGACAGAGACATAGCCAGAGGCAGGTGCCAAACCACTGAGCCACCCAGGGATTCCCCCCCACTTTTTTTTATGTAAACATTTACAGGTATACATTTCTTTCTTAGCACTGCATTCTCTGCATCCCACAAGTTTTAGTATTTTGTGTTTTCAGTTTCATTTGTCTTAAGATATTTTATAATTTCCTTTGTTACTTTTCCTTTGATCCAATGGTTGAGAGTATGTTAATTTCTATATATCTATGAATTTCCCACTTTTCCTTCTGCTATTAATTTCCAGTTTCATTCTACTGTAACCAGAAAAAAATATTCTGCATGATTTCTATTTTTTTATAAGACACTGTAACTAAAATATGGTCTATACTAGAAAATGTCACACATATACTTAAGGAAAATGTGTATTTTGGTGTTGTTGGGTACAGTGTTCTGAATATGTCTATTAGGTCCAGTTGGACTAAGTGCTGCTAATGGCCTCTATTTTCTTACTGATCTCCTGTATGGTTGTTCTATTATTTACTGAAATTAGAAAACTTAAATCTCTTACTACTATTATGGAACTATTTCTTCTTTCAGTTTTGTCAGTTTGCTTTGTATATTTAGGAACTCTGAAGCTTCATGTTATAACTGTAAAATCTTCTTGATGAGTTTACCCTTGTATCATTTTATATAATGTTCTTTTTTGTCTCTTGTAACAGTTTTGACTTCCAAGTCTATTTTGTCTGATATTGGTATAACCACCTCTGCTCTCTTTTGGTTACTATTTGCATAGATGGTTTTCATCCTTTCACTTTCAATAGATGCATATCTTTATATCTAAAGTGAGTCTCCTATTATGTAGGCAGAATATCACTGGATTTTTTAACAATTCGTACAGCCAACTATGTCTTTTGATTGGAGAGTTTAATCCATTTACATTTAAAGTAATCAGTGATAGGGAAGCACTTATTATCACTATTTTATTAATTGCTTTCTATATATCTTTCAGTCTTTTTGTCCCTAATTTCCTCCTTTATTACCTTCCTTCACATTTAGCTGATTTTTTTGTAGTAATATGCTTCAATTCTCTTCTCTGTATATGTTTTATTTGTGGTTACCTTAGGAATTCTCTGTAGCATTTTAAGTTGTGACCATTGGTTTTAAACTGTTAACAACTTAATTCCAATCACATACTAAAACTGTATTCATTTATTTCTCCACTCCTCACCTCTTTATGTTTTTGTCACAAATTGTCTTTATACTTATAATAGATTTATATGGAATATGTGCCTGTTGACATAGATTTATCATTATCTTCATGTTTTTGTCTTTAAACTGTAAAAAAAGAATTAAAATTTTAATGTAACATCGGAATGATATCCCATGATACTGGCATGAAGAAGTTGACCTATCTCCTGTATACAACAATTTTTAAAACTTGATAGAATTATAAATAAAGCTTTTATTAGAAGTCACTGGAAAATGAACAATGGCAGGCAGAGACTGGAGAGGAGTAAATTCATGATAGATTGTCAGTGCTCTGAGTAAGAGCAGTGATTATGTAGCTTTGTTGCCCAAAGATATCACCAAACTCTCAGTTCTGGTGAAAAAAAAAAAAAATTTGCAGCTTTGTCAGCTCAAGGTGGCAGACAACAGAATTCACATCATCAAAGCAGCTGGAAAGTTAAGAGGCAATTTTTGGAAGTGAGAGAGAATTAGAAATGCTGACATCCAAAATCTGAGAATAAACTGCCCAAAATCCTGCCTCATTGCTAAACTATACATTTACATAGAAGACCCCAGGGGGCTCAACAAAGAAGCAGGCAGAAACTAAAGGATGGTCTCCACTTGAAAATTACTATTGCTCCTGATGAGATTTGCAAATTTCCTATGTCTTTGATCAAATGCATCTCCTAACTACATACAATTCAAGTTGTAAAAAGTGAAAGCCTATTGGCTTGAGATGTTAGAAAAAAGAACTTGGAGCTGAAGAAGTAACTGGAAATTTATGGGGAACCACAAAGCAAAAAGAATCATGGAGATCCCAATCTTAGTTTAAATTTATTCAAATCCTGGACTGTCAAAATACAAAGGCACAGGGGAGATATTTAAAATCAAGTTTAAAAAACAGCAGCTGGAAGACAAAAAAATAAGGTGTTATACAACCTGAGAAGTCATATTTTGCAGTTTTAGTCCAGATAAATTAAGTCTGTATTATATCACAACAAAGAAAAAAAAAACAATAATTTTCAGAAGAACAATACAGAATACAGAGTTGGTAGAGCATAATGCTCAGTACTCAACCAAAAATCACTAGGAGTGCAAAGAAATAGGAAACAATGATCCATATCAAAGGGAAAAAGTAATCAACAGAAATAGACAAAAAGTAGACCCAAGCACTGTATTTAGCAGAAAAGACTGGACAGGATTAGTAGGTATTACAAATATGTCAAAGGATGGAAAGAATATATGTTTAAAGAATTCAAAGATTATGATATTAATGAGTGAAAAAAGGAAATCTCAAGAGAGCAATGTAAAGTTCAAAAAAGAACTAAATAGGGATCCCTGGGTGGCGCAGCGGTTTGGCGCCTGCCTTTGCCCGGGGCACGATCCTGGAGACCCAGGATCGAATCCCACGTCGGGCTCCCGGTGCATGGAGCCTGCTTCTCCCTCTGCCTGTGTCTCGGCCTCTCTCTCTCTCTGTGACTATCATAAATAAATAAAAGTTAAAAAAAAAAATTAAAAAAAAAAAAAGAACTAAATAGAAATTGTAGAGTTGAAAAGTAAAACTGAAATTTTAAAACTTCACTATGGTGAGTGAAATTATCTTTTAAAAATTTTTAAATTTATTCTTATTTTTTAAAAGATTTTATTTATTTTATTCATGAGAAACACACAGAGAGAGGCAGAGACATAGGCAGAGGGAGAAAGCAGGCTCCCAACAGGGAGCATATGGGACTTGATTCCAAGACTCCAGGATTATGCCCTGAGCCTGAGCCAAAGGCAGATGCTCAACCACCAAACTACCCAGGTGCCTGAGTGAAATTATCTTAACAGCAGATTTGTTATTTAAAAAGAAAGTATCTGTAAACTTGAAGACAGAGCAATGAAATCATCCAATCTGAAGAACAGAGAAAATTAAAGAAACAAACAAACAAACAAAAAAAAAAAAAAAAAGAAAACTGGACAAGGCTTTAGAGGCTTGTGGGGAAGTAAAAAGCTGTCCAATATGCATGTAATTAGAATCTTCAGTGGAACTGAATGTTCCAAAGGGGGGCAGAAAAATATTTGAAGAAAATAATGTATGAAAATACAAAACCTCTAGAATGTGTATAGTAGTTTTATATATGATCATCAAAAACTGGAAGCAACCAAGACATCCTTCGATAAGAAAATAAGTAAACAAACTGTGGTGTACCCATTCAATGGCATAGTATTTGGAAAATTTTTAAAAAAGAGCTATCAATCCACAAAAAGAGATAGAAGAGACTCAATACACATTTCTAAGCACAAAAGCCAGACTGGAAAAGCTACATATTGTGTGATTCCAAAGATGGGACATTTTGCAAAAGGCAAACTGTAGACAAAATAAAAAAAAATCAATGGTTGCTAGGGATTGGGGGGGTAGGTGGAGAGATAAATAGGTGAGGCACAAGAGATATTTAGGGCAGTAAAATGATTTTGTTTGACACTGTAATAATGGATATGACATATTGCATATTTCAAAACCCATATAACTTTACAACACAAAGAGTGAACATTAATGTAAATTATGGACTTCAGGTAACAATAATAAATCAATAGTGGCTTATTAATTATAACAAATAGGACACATGAGTACAAGATGCTAATAAGAGGAAACTGTGAGGTAGAGGGGGTTATTTAGAATTCTCAATTATATCTGCTCAATTTTTCTGCAAATCTACTATTCTAAAAATAATAATAAAGCCTATTAATTTTTTCAAAAAGGTTCCCAAATTTGATGAAGAGCAAAAATAAATCATTTAATAATGTTCCTTAGTTGCCAACTGCAATTGTTTTGGATACTGTGCTAATTTGTGACCACTTGTGAAACTATGAATTGGAAACTAGAAAATGGACCTTAGGAATACCTGAAAAAGTAACCCCCTTTACTTAAGAATCTGAGAGGAAGGACTTGGCAAGTTAGTTAATTTGTCCTTTCTCTTTCTTAAAAGTTTTTGTCACTCAGGTCACTGCCACACTGTGAAGTTACATCTATGCATCAGTGGGGTCACGACCCACCAAATGTCAGGTTTTTTATTTTGGGGTGGAGGGCAAGAACTATGAAGGAGTGCTTCCCTAGGGCCTGAGTAGTCCTGGCCACAACTGCCAATGATTAGAACAATAGTGTGTGTGCTGTGTGGCTTCTGAGTTTCAGATCCTCACTGATAGAGGGGTCTGTGTGTTCTTGACTCTTTGTCACATGTGGAGCCCTGTAAAGTATGAGGCTCCTTCTGCTATGGTGTAAGGGGGAAAAAACCCACAAGAAATACCAAAAGAAACAGGTATAATAAGCAAAAATGAATGCTTTTTGGTGATCGGGTGTCAAGATATGGGGAGGATGGTCAGGGAAATGCTGTTTATTAGTGATGACTATTTTATTTCAAAACAGCATGTAGGGACACCTGGGTGGCTCAGTGGTTGAGCATCTGCCTTTGGCTTAGGGTGTGATCCTGGGATAGAGTCCCACATTGGGCTCCCTGCATGGAGTCTGCTTCTCTCTTTGCCTATGTCTCTGCCTCTCTCTCTCTGTGTCTCTCATGAATAAATAAATAAAATCTTCCAAACAGCATGTACTGTTTGGATCAGAAGAGAAAATTAAAGAAGAGAATTACAAGAATTATGAATATATGACATTACACTTTTGCTTTGCTCTCTACAGAATGAATAGTCCTAATTCTAAAACCATTCCTTTCAACTGGTCATTATTCAGTTTGTAACCTTCTACAGGACTCTCCCTGTTTATTCCACAAGACAGTCTCAATAATAAAATAATTAAAATAAAATTTCAGTAATTAAAATAATTCCCAACAAAACCCTTTAAATGTATGTGATCTGGTATATACATCTGTTTTCTTAACTTCTATTCATCACCTCTTTCTTGGTTTCGGCCACTAATATCTAAATAAGATCCATGAAGTCAGGGACCATACATAGCACACAATAGTCCTTTGACTATGACTTGTTTAATGAAAATGTAAATATGTAATTAAACTAAAAATGAAACTAGGTAGCAAGGAGGCATTTTTGGTAAATGATTAAGGCAATTAATAAAGCCCAGAAAAAAAATGAAAGAATATGATGTAACTAGACAGAATTAATACGGTTTTATTATTTTTTTATCATTTTTAATGTTTTTTTAAATTTTTATTTATTTATGATAGTCACACACAGAGAGAGAGGCAGAGACACAGGCAGAGGGAGAAGCAGGCTCTATGCACCAGGAGCCCGACGGATTCGAACCCCGGGTCTCCAGGATCACGCCCTGGGCCAAAGGCAGGTGCTAAATCGCTGCACCACCCAGGGATCCCCTTAATATGGTTTTAAAAGATGGAAAGTAGAGACTCAAAAGAAGATTTACAGCACATCGTTTCTGGGCCCTCCTATCCCCCATACCTGTCCACAGCCTTAGATGAAACTATGATAGACTTTAGAGGGATGGAGGTCTAAGATTCAGAAGAGTTTCTCACCTTTAGCATTATTGGCATGATTAGCCTATATTTCTTTGTTGGTGGAGGGCTGACCTGTGTATGGCTGGCTGGTTGTTTAGCAGAATCCCTGGCCTCTACTCATTGGATGCCAATAGCATCCTCCCTTAGTTTTGGTAACAAAATGTGTTCAAATATTGCCTAATGTCCTCTGGGGAGCAAAATCTCCCTGGGTTGCAAACTACAGGCCTAGAGTGAGATGTGTTGCCTTCACTTTGCTGGCTTTTAATACACGACATGGAAAATGATCATCATAGGTAGACTGTGTCGATTACTTATTATCTTTTTGAATTGGTTAATACAATGAAAAAATATTTTATATATAAGCTATCATATCTAAATAAAAATATCTTCCTTTAATTCACCATGACCCTCACTCTATTTTATTAGTAGGGATATAAGGTTCCAGTACCTCAGCATCTACAAAAGTAACTGTGATGATCCATTAACCACCATATGTGTATCAATGTACTCTTTCTCTGGTAGTTGTCTATGTGGTCACTATGGACTGGATTTGTTATAATTGGTCTTGTCAAAGTGAAGTCCAGAATCTTTGGCCAGAGACTTAACATTGTAATGTTAGGATAGGAGTAGGGCAGCCTGTACCCCTGTAGCTAGAGTATATGTCATACAGATGTAAAAATTTAGGGTGTTTAAAGTTAGTAAAGCCATATATGTTGGTTCGATAGATTATCATACACATTCTAGATCCACTACTTCCACTCATTTGGTTGTAGGTTTCATCTATATGCAAATCAGACAACCCTAATATGTTGATGCTAATAATATGTGGTATCTTTCACTGGGCAAAAGCAGGTCTTGTGACATGGTCTATGGCCAGAATTTGGATTTAAGAGTCATCATTAATCAAAACATTCTACATAGAGAAACAGAATACACTGTCAAGGATTTTTAATCCTTTAAATTGGTAACTTCTTTACTTGTGGTGTGTTGGGGCAAAGTTGTGAAAGACAAGTTGATAACTTCAAACTTTTAAAATTTATTGTGATCTGTGTGCTGCTGAGAAATGCATAATTTGGGGATTTAACACCTGATTAGCTATTAAATGGCTGTCAGGAGAAAATTTTGCAGTAATCGGTTTAGCTTTTAGCCCCTAATTATCACTTCACAGTGGATTTGGGTTGAGATAATTGAGAACTGCAACACTTAAAGGACTCCAATTGGGCATTTTTTAATACAACGCAGTGAATTATTTCTCTATGAGGATTGCATTTAACAGGTATTGGTAACAAGGAAGGAAATGTGATAGTGGATGGGATTTTGCAAAGTGATTTAAAGTAGTTGATTCATTCATTATGCAATTAAGTGGAGCTCAGCTGTGTATAACTTATCTGGTGTCTAGGTCAAAGAATGTCTTTCAAAACTCCCAAAAATTCATTGGGAAGAATTGTATTTTAATGGTGGGTTGGAGAGTTGGTATTGCTGTCTGGACTATGTAACAGATTCTATCTTTAGATACTGTGACCTTGGGTTGGCTCCTTTCTCACTCCTTTGGTTTCCTTTTCTGTCCAGGGAAATACCTATCATTCCATACCCTATTTGTATAAAAGTTCTTAAAAGCTCAGCCTTGGCAGGTAGTTCCTCATTTATTGCTAACATGGACTTTCTCTCAGAGCTAGGTTGTTGTACACTGTCCAGCCTACACACACTCTACACTCACAACTGCTCCTTCCTAGCACACATGCACATGCACACACACACAACCCTTCATGCTATTACTTTATCTGTTGCACTCTCCTCCAGAAAAACCTAAATAGTTTCCAATCTTTCAAGATTTTTTCAAATCAGCAAACAGTATGAAAGAAATGAATCCATTCTGTATGAGGACATGTTAATCATAAAGGTGATGGGACACAGTCACCCTTACTGTATCTTATAGGGCACACAGCAAATATGTAACTCAATAAGGGCAAGAGAAGAACCAGCTTCACACACTTATCTTTAACTCGTCACTCACCCAATCCAAAATGAGAATCTTTAATTCAAGGAGCAGGACTCTGACAACCTACTATGTTTGTCTATATTCTCATCTCTTTTAACCACAGTGAAATGGGATGTGATTTTTTACCCAAAGGCCATTTGATACCACCCTTCTTCCTTCATAACAGAAAGATGATTTGCAATGAGATGGGCAAGTGCCCAGTCTCAGAAAATAAACCAGAATTGGTGGAAACCAATAACGGCAATTTCATTTCCCTTTGCAAAATCTCACTTTTCTAGGTGCCCTCAAAACCAGAAGTGAATATGAGACCTATTATTTCATTTGAGGGACACAGAAAAGCATGATCAAAGGATTCTGAGTATGACTTTTCTTAATATAAAGGGAAGATTCTTTTTTAGCCATCTCATCCTTGAGTGCTAGGAGACTAGTATAAGTAGTGCATCAGCTTGCAACCAGGAGACAAAAAGCACAAGGGTGAGAAGTCCCCTGTGTGAGCCTGACAGAAGTATGTACAGGGTCTGGAAAGACTGCTCCTGTTGAATGGGTGGAATAGCTTGTGTCAGATCATGAACCTATGGGTGACAGCTAAAAATTGCAAAGGACATACAACAGTTACCTAGCTAAAGGTGCTGGCTACCTGGTGAGGCTAGGACAACTGCAGGGGTGAAACTCTGGAACAGGGAAGACCTCAGAGAGGTAAGCTGAATTCTATAGGTACGCGGGGAAGTAAGTGATTCTGAGTTTGGGCAAGAGGTCTCAATTCTGGGATTTGCACCAGCTGTTGCTAAGGAACAGAGAAACTGGCAGAGGTCTGGGCTGAGACCGTGGAGGAGGAACTTGAGCATACAGCTAGTTTTCCCTTAAGGACATTTGCTGAATTCCAGGGCTGATGGAGAAAGAGAGAGAAAACTAAGCACAGTAAAGCAGTCAAGAGCTTCATGAGACAAATACTGGAACTCAGTGCCCACCAAAAAAAAAAGGGGGGGGGGGCCTTGAAGAACATTCCAGGCCCCTGGTTGAAAACCTTGGAGGGCTAGGGTGGGCTAGACAGAGACAGGGCCTCACTAGGAATACCAGCCTTGGTATCTAATTAGATTCAGGCAGGAGATCAGTTACCACTCTCTCTGCCTGACAGTGGGAAGAGTCTATCTCTTCTAGAGGAAGATAAAATAATCTGGGACTTACATACATTTTAATACACCGTGGTTGGTATTCAATCTGAGACTACTTGGCCTGAGGCAAGATAGAACCACATGACTGAAAACCAAGAAATGTGCATGTACACCCACTAAAAACAGAACCATGCATAGTTCAGACACTGTAGTTAGCTTAAAAGAACTTTAATAGAATTACAGTTAATATAGTCAGTATAAAAGGTGAATAGATGCAGAAGAGAGATAAAAGTCTTGCAATCTCATCAGAGAACGGAGTCCATAAAAGAAAGAAACAAATGGAAATTATAAAACTTAAATATACACGATCCGAAGTTAAGAATCATGATATAGGTTAAATACGGGATGAGCCATGGCAAAAGACTGGATCAGCGACCTGGAAGACAGGTCAGCATAAATATAAACATAAACCCTGCCTAAGTACAGGATAGAAAGAAAAAAATAAAGAGAAAGATCATAAAAGCAGTCAGGAAACAAGAGACATTACCTTCAATGAAGCAACCATATAACTTAAAGATTACATCTCAACTGAAACAATGAAATCCAGGAAGCAACAGAATGACATCTTTAAAATGCTGAAAGAAAGAACTGACAATCTAGAATTCTATCCTTCAAAACTAAAAGTGAAACAAGGACACTTTAAGACAAACATAAACTAAGATAATTCACCACCAGTAAATCTGCTCTAAAAAGAAACAGCAAAGCAAGTTATGCCGGGAGGAGGAAAACGAAGCCAGAAGGAAACGAGGATGTAGGAAGGAATGAAGAGCAAGAGAAAGGGTACTCTGTGGGTGAGTATAAATAAATACTGACTCTATAAAACAAAGGAGTAATATCTCTACGGGGTTTAAAAGTAATCCAAATACATGACAATAACACAAAAGGCAGAGGGGTAAATCATAGTATTTAACATAATAGCCTGAAGAGGTAATAACTTGTTTTAGATGATAATTGGTCAATAACAAATGTTGTAATCCCCAAAAGATGGTGTAACTAACCAGGGAGAAGAGGGAGAATTCAATATTAAAAATACTTGATTATTCTAAAAGGAACCAAGAAAAGAGAGGAACAAAATATAAAGCAGATGGATCAGAAAGACAAAATGATAGCAAGATAGTAGCTAAAAATTTAAATCTATCAGCAGTTACAGTACCTTCTTTAAATGAACTAAATGCTACATGTAAAAGATTAATACTGCCAGGTGAATAAAATAGCCCAGTTATGTGCTGTAAAAACCCAGCTGTATGCCTTAAATATGAATATACAGAAAGATTCATTATGAGATTCACCCTGCAAACTCAAGCAAAGGGGAAAAAAAAGCCAGTCTAACTCAACTCATATCAAGGCAATTATTTTTATTTTTTAAGGCAATGGTAGACAGAGAACTAGGTACAGATAAGAGACAAAAAAAAGATAAAATAAATAATAATAATAATAATAATAATAATAATAATAATAATAATAAAAAATACAGGAGTCAATCCACAAGATAGATACCACCCAACACGTACCTTTAAACATGAAGAAAGTGCTTTGGATAATGATGGTAACACAGATGCAAAAAGCAAACCTTACCTTCCCAAACCACCCGCTCCATATTCCATCACAATAAATCTCATCATGGCTTAAATCACTGCTACTTTCTATCACATGCAGCTGAACATATTCCTACCCTTCACCTGGTCACCAGGCTAGAAATCCAGAATCATAATTATTTAGGCAAATGTTTGCAAGGGGATCAAAGACTCCTGCAAAACGATGCTGATCAGAATCTGCTGAGGTGGAAAGTGATCTCGCGGACCACCTGCAATCTGTTTATCTTGCCAATGAAGAAATAGGGACTCAAGGGGGACAAACGACTTGGCTAAAGCCACACAATGGTACGGTGGGAGGATGAGGAGGAGTCCTCAGGTCCCTGACTTCCAGTCCATGCTGCCCCCCTACCATGCCAGGTGTTGCTAAGCATCTCTCTGAGCTGCTTTATTATTATTACTACAGATAACTCAGCTTTATTTTCCACAGTGCCATTCATTCCTGCACCATGCCAAAACGCTTTACCAGAGGAAGAGTATATTTTCACCTTAAATAAGAGGAGAAATTAAATACTGTCGGTGCAGACACAAAGACACTAAACCAAACTCAGTTTGGCAGGAAGGCTTTAGACACATTACCCACAGACGCACACACACCCCAAAGTTCTGTGCACTGTGCCAGGTGCATTGTTTTCAGACAGGATCATTTTACCTCCTCCTTTTAGGGAGCCAGAATCAGGGACAGTGTGGAGTTTGGCATGGTGCTTTGTCTGGGGCAAGCCCCCACCCCTGCTACTCCATTACCATATACCCTGGGGCTTAATGAAATTACAATGACACAACCTCTTCCACTGAGCTCCTTTTTTCTTGATCGCTGATAACTTGTGTTGAAAATTAATTTCTTATTCAGCTGCTTCCTATTCATATGTTGGCAAGAGGAATTCAGGACACAGCACACCTAAGGACCCCAGGGTCCCCCCCGCTGAGGACATATGGGTATCTAGACACACTCAGTTTCAGGTTGTGTGACTGCAGGCAGCTGAATCCCCAGATGAGGGATTTTTAAACAAGTTGGTGATTTTCAGATGAAGGATACCAGCCACAGAAGTTTAAAGTGCTCCTGAGCAACTTGGGCTGCCAGTGAAATACCAATTTCTCCTTTTTTTAGAACAATTATTTCTTTTATTTTTCCCCAGACAAACCCTCAGACATTCTTCTCTTCCCTTCTGAGGCTTCTCTTTGAAAGAGCCAGTGCAGTAGATCATGCCGGGTTACTCCCCAGATGGAACTGCCGAACACAGGTGCATTCTGGGGCTTCAGTGTCTGGCTTAGTCTCTGATTTGTTGCAGGAAAAATACTTGCTGTAGTTTCCCAATTCCCAAATGTGGATACTTTGAAGATGGATATGATGTATTAATTTTGTGTTTTTACAGATTTATGCTCTGCAGACGTAACTACATTTTTCCAAGAAATGAAGTGAGCACTGACTTCAAAATCTGTACATCAGGAATGGCATGACAGGATTTGTGGACTTTTTGTCTCTTAAAGGAGGCAGCAGAGAATCCAAAAATGAAAATAAAGAGCCTGCTTTTTGACCTAGAGTTTAGAAGAACTTCCAAACTTCATGAGGTTGATGTGGAAAAGGCAACATGTGAAGCACCTCACAGGGTATTTGCCAAGTAAAAATGACTCAGTAAATAGTAGTCCCTTCCTTTATGCCACATTGTGAAGGGTGCCCCCTCATCATCATCACCAACTATTAGTTACTGAGTGTTTGGTGTCCAAGATAAAGATGTTTTTATTATACTCAAAATAGCTTTTTAAAAAATCTGGTATCTTTGATCAATATAATCCCTAAGGTTTAAAAACATGAACTATCAAGATCTCCTGCATGGCTCAGCTGATTGAGAGTCTGATTCTTGTTTTCCGCTCAGGTCATGACCTCAGCATTGCAAGATTGAGCCCCACATTGGGCTCCACAATCAATGGGGAGTCTGCTTGAGATTCTCCCTCTCCTTCTGCACTCCCCCACTGCCTATCTCTCCCTCTCTTTTTCTCTCTCAAAGAAAAAACAAAGAAAAAACAATCAAACAAAAAAATGCATTAATTATCAACCAAAGAAATTAGGCAGTTTTAATAGAAGATTAAAGAAGATGCTTTTGTTTTCACCAAATATTTTTTTTATGTAGAATAACCCTGAAAATTTGTAAGGATAATACTTGAAGAGCATTTGTAAAATAGTTTGTAGTTTACAAAGCCTTTTCCTATCTGTAATCCCTTTTGAACCCTGTAACAATTATGGGAAAGAGGCAAGGGACAGATTGTCATTTCCATTTAATAGATGAGAAACCAAGATGGCAGAGATGGAGTACGGCAAGGAGGAATGAGTTAGCAGTAAACTGGGAGGCGAGATGAGGGATGGTGGGGGGAGTAAGAGCTATAATATTTTCTGTGGTGAATGCTGGGGGTGCTGTCCAGAGCTCCCCTCACTGGAGTATTTGCTGCCTGAACTGCAGAAAGTGGTGTCAGCCAGAAGACTCCAGCCAATAACCTCTTCAGTGATTGCTTCAGCTGCAAAGCCTTCTTGCCCCAAATCATGGCCCTTGTTGGGGTGGCAATCATATCTAATAACTGACTGATGTGGTTGGAAGAATCGGCCTTTCCAGCTGAGCTCTGTATAGCTCTAATGTGCCATTTCAGTTGCAGAATGTCTTGTGGGTTTGGCAACATTGCACCTTGACTACTCTCTCTGTATTCCCTTCCCCTCTCTTCCAGACGTATTATTCCAAGGGCACCCCTGATAATACCTTGTACATTAAACTTTGTCTCAGAGTTGCTTCCTGGAAACTCAACTTGGAAGTTTTTTAAAAATATTTTATTCATTTATTCGTGAGAGACAGAGCGAGAAAGGCAGAGACACAGGCAGAGGGAGAAGCAGGCTCCATGCAGGGAGCCTGACGTGGGACTTGATCCCGGGTCCCCAGGATCAGGCCTTGGGCCGAAGGCAGAGTTAAACTGCTGAGCCACCCGGGCTGCCCTCATAACCAGGAATTATTGGAAAAAGAAGTTGACAAGAGAGGGTTTTGAAGATGAAGTACGCACTCATTGCCTGGCTGTCAAGTGAAGGTCCAATCACTGCTGGTGAAGAACTAAGTCTCTCGTATGAGGTGAATATCCAGCTGTTAAAATGGATACCTAGACATGAACTAGGATGGCATATAGGTAGAACAGAGTGCAATAAGTGGAACAATATACCAGAGATTGTAGAACTATGGGGGTGGGGAGAATAATCATAAAGATGGCAAATTCCAGGGGTTATTCTAAGCTTGAATGACATTCTAGAAAAGATCATAAATGCCTTAAAGCAATTAATAGGCAATGGGAACTAAATATGGAAAAGGTAATAATATATGAAGACACTCTCATCTCCTGCACTGATGTGCTCAGAAAGCTTAGGACCAGGATCAGAACTTCATCATTAGAGGGGCAAATGTCTTAGTTATCTAGGCTGATTTAACAAAAATAACATAGACTGTGTGGTTTATAAACAACAAATATTTATTTCTCACATTCTGGAGGCTGAAAAGTCCAAGATCAAGTCATAGGTAGATTTTGTTCTGCTGAGGTCCACTTACTGATTCATGGACAGCCACCTTTTCCCTGTGGCCTCACATAGCAGAAAAGGGCAAGAAAGCTCTCTGGGGCCTGTCTTATAAGTCTACTAATCACATTTATGAAGGCTTCATCACTTCCCAGAGGCCTCACTGCCAAATACCATCACACTGGGGATTTGGTTTCTAATATACTGATTTTGAGAGGACATAAACATTCAATCTATACCACGAACCTCAAAAGAAGATTAAATTCTGAGAAAAGGCAGGTCTGCTATTTCGAGGTCAGGGCTCTGGGAAAATCTGGGACTCTAACATATGGAATGGGAACATCTGGTTTGGTGTCCCTGAGAATTGTGACTCTTTAGGCTTCTCTGAATACTCTGAACTCTCACTAGTACCCTAACACACTCGCTACTAACAGGTAATAATGGCTTGAAGACCATAAAGAGCCCTCTCTCCTGCAAGATGACATGCCCCTCACTGAGGATCTGCCTCTACTTTCTCTTCTGGCTCGACTTAAGTTACAGCAAAACCTAGCTGGGACATTCCGGGCCTGATAAGGAATGAAAGGGACTATCTATATCCCAAAGAAGCTGTGAAAGCTAGGTATGGCAGGGGCTAAAATGTATGGCACTAGTTATGGTATTTGATCAAGAGGGCAAGAACATCAAATTGGATGAGGGAGAGTTTAACATTGTGAGAGCACTCTCCTGAGAAATAGGACTTCACACCCTAGCAAAGACTCCAAAAGGTGATATGAACTTGCTGCAAGGATGATTCCTAGAAACTCCCCCAAAAAAGTGATTACCCACACAGAGTGAGGTTCAAATGTCAGAATTCTAGTGGCAGTGGGTGATAAAGAAAATAAAAGAATTGGGCAGCCTGGGTGGCTCAGCGGTTTAGCGCCGCCTTCAGCCCAGGGCATGATCCTGGAGACCCGGGACTGAGTCCTGCATCAGGCTCCTGCATGGAGCCTGCTTCTCCCTCTGCCAGTGTCTCTGCCTCTGTGTGTGTGTGTGTGTGTCTCATGAATAAATAAATAAAATATTTTTCAAAAAAAGAAAAAGAAAACAATTAAAGAAGTGAGTGTGCTAGAGTTACTATACTATATAAGGCCAGAGAATCCAACATATAATAATACTGCACAGGAAAGCCAGTGGACACACCAGTTGCCAAGCCTATAAATAAGGATCTTGTGAGAGAGCACCGGCACCAACAAAATGTTCAGTGGTGCTCTTGTCTATAGACCAGAGCTGTTTGTAGATATAGTCATTAGAGAAGTAGGCTCACTGAGAGCCATGGATATGATAGGATCTCAAAACCATGGAAGCCAGGTGGCAGTATGTTCACTTGGAAGACAAATGGATGTGATTATTATAATAAGCAGCAATATGAGAATGGTGACTAGGGTGCCTGATATGCAGAGAATTATATTTTTAAGTTTATTTTTAGTTATCTCTACACCCAACATGGGGTTGAACCCATGACTTCAACATTAAGAGTCCCACACCCTTCCACCTGAGCCAACCAGCTGCTCTGTAAAGCAAGTAAAAAAAAAATTGATAATAAATACATACCTATCAATAATTACTTTGAATGTACATGGGCTAAATGCTCCAATCAACAGACACAGGGTGATGGAATGGATATAAAAAAAACAAACAAACAAGATCCATCTATGTGCCACCTACAGTAGACTCACTTTAGACTTAAAGACACATGCAGATTGGAAAGCGAAGGAACAGAATGCAAATGGAAGTGATGAGAAAGATGGGACAGCAATATTTATATTGAACAAAATACACTTTAAAATAAAGACTGTAACAAGAGACAAAGAAGGACACTACATAATGATAAAGGGAACAATCCAACAAGAAAATATAACAATTGTAAATATTTACACATTCAACATGGGAGCACCTAAATATATAAAGCAGATATTAACAGACAAAAAGAAAAAATTGACAGTAATACAGTGATAGTAGGGGACTTTAACACCCAATTTATATCAATGGATAGATTATCCAAACAAAAAATAACCAAGGAAACAATGGCTTTCAATAATATATTGTACCAAATGGACCTAACAGATATATTCAGAGCACTTCATCTGAAACCATAAGAATAAACATTCTTTTCAAGTGCACATGGAACATTCTCCAGAATAGATCACATGTTAGGCCACAAAACAAGTCTCAACAAATTAAAAAAGACTAAAATAATATCATGCATCTTTTCCTACCACAAGAGTATAAAACTAGAAACCAATCACAAGAAAAAATCTGAAAACAACATAAATAGAAGGAGACTAAATAACATGCCATGATGAATGAGTCAACCAAGAAACCAAAGAGGAAATTAAAAATTACATGGAGACAAATGAAAATGAAAACATGATAGTCCAAAATCTTTGGGATGTAGCAAAAGCTGTTCTAAGAGAGAAGATTATAGCAATACAGGACTACCTCAAGAAGCAAGAAAAATCTCAAACAACCTAACCTTATACCTAAAGGAGCTAGAATAAGAACAAAGCCCCAAGCCAGAAAAGGAAGGAAAAAAAATAAGGATTAGAGTAAAAATAGAGACTGAAAAAAACAATATAAAATATCAATGAAACTAGGAGCTGGCTCTTTGAAAAATAAGACAAAACTGTTAAAGCATTAGCCAGATTCATCAAGAAAAAGAAAAGACTCAAAAAATAAAATCAGAAATGAAGGAGAAAAATGACACCCCCCAAAAAGAAAGGATTATTAGAGAATATTATGAAAAAATTACATCTCAACAAATTGGACAACCTAGAGAAATGGAGAAGTTCCTAGAAAAACATGTAACCTTACAAAACTGAACCAGGAAGAAATAGAAAAATTGAACAGACTTAGTAATAAAAAAACTCTCCTCTGAAAAAAAGTCCAGGACAAGATGGTTTCACAACTGAATTCTACCAAACATTCAAAGAAGAGGTAATACCTATTCTTTTCAAACTATTTCAAAAAATAGAAGAGGAGAGAAAGCTTCCAAATTCATTTCATGAGGCCAGCATTACCTTGATACTAAAACTAAACAGGGATCCCTGAGTGGCACAGCGGTTTAGCACCTGCCTTTGGCCCAGGGCGCGATCCTGGAGACCCGGGATTGAATCCCACGTCGGGCTCCCGGTGCATGGAGCCTGCTTCTCCTCTGCCTATGTCTCTGCCTCTCTCTCTCTCTCTCTCTCTGTGACTATCATAAATAAATAAAAAATAATAATAAAACTAAATGAAGGCACATAAAAAAAAAAAGAAAACTGCAGGCCAGTATCTTTGATTAACATACATACAGAAATCCTCATCAAAATATTAGCAAACTGAATTCAACCAAACATTAAAAAAGCCATTCATTATGATTAAGTGGGATTTATTCTAGGGAAGCAAAGGTGGCTCAACATTCACAAACCAGGTGTTGTACTATATATTGGCAAATCGAACCTAAATAAAAATGAATGTTAAAAAAATATTCACAAACCAATCCATGTGATAAATCAAATTAACAAGAGAAGGGACAAAAACCATATGATCATCTCAATAGATACGGAAAATGATTTGACAAATTACAACATCCATTCATCATAAAAACTCTCAACAAAGTGAGGTTAAAGGAATATATCTCAATATAATAAAGGCCATATATGAAAAATCCATAGTTAACATCATAACCAATAGTGGAAAACTGAGAACTTTTCCTCTAAGGTCAAGAACAAGACAAGGATATCCACTTTTACTACTTTTAATCAACATAGTACTAGAAGTCCTAGCCACAGCAAACAAAGAGAAAGAAAGAAAGAAAGAAAGAAAGAAAGAAAGAAAGAAAGAAAGAAAGAAAGAAAGAAAGAAAGAGAAAGAAAGAAAGAAAGAAAGAAAGAAAGAAAGAAAGAAAGAAAGAAAGAGAGAAAGATTAAAAAAAAAGAAAAGCCATCTAACTGGAAAAGAAGAAGTAAAACTGTCACTATTTATAGATGACAGGATAGTATATACAGTATATATAGAAAACCTCAAAGACTACATCAAAAATTGACTAGAACTGATACATAAATTCAGTAAAGTAACAGGGCACAAAATTAATACACAATAATCTGTTGTATTTCTATACTCTTAAAAATGAAGTAGCAGAAAGAAAAATTTTAAAATTCCATTTACATTTTTACCAAAAGAAAAAAATATCTAGGAGCAAACATAACCAAAGAGATGAAACACCTGTGCTCTGGAAAATATAAAACACTGATGAAAGAAATCAAATATGACACCAACAAATGGAAAGATATGCCATGCTCATGGACTGGAAGACTTAATACTGTTAAAATGTCCATACTATCCAAAAGAATCTTTTCAGATTTTAAATACAGATTTAATGCAATCCCTATCAAAATAACATTTTTCATAGAAATAGAACAAATAATATTAAAACTTGTATAGAACCACTGAAGACCCTGAATGGCCAAAGCCATCTTGAGAAAGACAAAGCTGGAGGTATCACAATTCCAGATGTCAAGATATACTACAAAGGTGTAGTAATCAAAATGGATGGCACTGACACAAAAATAGACACATAGATCAAGAGAACAGAAGAGAAAGCCCAAAAATAAACCCACGCACTTATGGGAAATTAGTCTATGACAAAGGAGGCAAGAATATACAATGGTAAAAAGATAGACTGTTGAACAAATGGTGTGGGGGAAACTGGACAGCTACATGCAAAAGAATGAAACTGGGCCACTTTCTTACATTGCACACAAAAATAACTCAGAATATACTAAAGATCTAAATATGAGACCTGAAACCATAAAATTTGTAGAAGAAAACTTAGGCAGTAATCTCTTTGACATCAGCTGTAGGAATATTTTTCTAGCTATGTCTCCTGAGACAAAGGAAACAAAAGTAAATTTAAACTATTGGGACTACACCAAAACAAAATCTTTTTTGCACAGCAAAGGAAACTATCAATAAAACAAAATGTCAATCTATGGAATGGGAGAAGATACTTGGCAAATGATATATCCAGTAAGGGGTTGGTATTTAAAATATATAAAGTACTGCTACAACCCCAAACCAAAAAAGATGATTAAAAATTAGTAGAAGACCTGAATAGATATTTTTCCAAAGAAGACATGCAGATGGCCAACAGACACATGAAAAGATGCTCAACATCACTCATCATCAGGAAAATGCAAATTAAAACCACAATGAGGTATCACCTTACACCTGTCAGAATGGCTAAAATAAAAAACACAAGGAATAGCAAGTGTTGACAATGATGTGGAAAAAATGAAAGCCTCATGTTCTGTTTGTAGGAATGGAGATGGTACAGCCACTGTGAAAAACAGTATGGGTACTCCTCAAAAAATTAATAATGGAACAACTATATGATCTAGTAACATCACTAATAGTTATTTAACCAAAGAAAGTGAAAATACTAATCTGAAAAGATACATACACCTATGTGTTTATTGTAGCATTATTTACAATAGCCAAAATATGGAAGCTACTCAAACATCCACTGATAGATGAGTGGACAAGGAAGATGGGGTATATATATACACACATACATATACACACAATGGAATATTAGTCATAAAAAAGAATGGAGTTTTGTGGTTTTTTTAACAGCATGGATGGACCTAGAGGGTATAATAATGCTAACTGAAATAAGTCACCAGAGAAAGACAAATACCCCATGATTTCACTCATATGTGGGATTTAAGAAACAAAAGAAATGAACAAAGAAAATAAGAGACAGACACTAAAACGCTAGACTCGTAAATATGAAAAACAAAATGGTGGCTGCCAGAGGGGAGGTGGGTGGAGGAGGGTGAAATAGATGAAGGGAATTAAGAAACTGTTATTTTGACGAGTAGTGAAAAATGTTTACAATTGTTGACTCATATTGTACACCTGAAATTAATAGAGCACCATACATTAATTATAAATGAATCAAAAACAATATTTTTGGTAGAAACTGTAAATAAATAAACATACATAAGGATTTGATATATGTATACACTGTGAAAGAATTCTCACCATTGAGTTGAATATCACCATATATATAATGTGTGTATATATGTATATATTTTTGTGTGTGAGAACACTTAAGTTCTACTGTCTTAGTAAATTTCAAGTACACAATACAGTTTTTCCACTATGGTCACCGTGTTATACATTAGATGCTCAGATCTCATTCATCTTACAACTGAAAGTTTGTTTGGAATTTTTACCAGCCTTTCTATACTATTTCCCCTACCCCAAGTGCCAGATAACCACCATTCTGCTTCTGTGAGTTCTACTTTGTTTTTAGATTCTACCCCTAGGTAAAACCAAACAGTATTTGTCTATCTCTGTCTGACTTATTCCACTTAGTTTCATCTATGATTTTACAAATGACAGAATTCCCCTTTTTCACTGAAAAAAATATATCTATATCTCACATTTTCTTTATCTGCATATTTGTCAATGGATAACCTATTTCCATACCTTGACTACTGTGAATAATGCTACAAAGAACATGAAAGGGCAGTTATCTCAAGGTAGTAATTTTAATTTCATTTTGGGTAGGTAGCCAAATGGGATGACTTTATCATATGGTAGTTGTTTAATTTCTTAAGTAATCTCTATAGTGACTTTACTAGTTTACATTCTAAGAGTGTACAAAGTATATCTTTTCTCCACATCCTCGCTAACATCTGTTATTTCTTGTCTTTTTGATAAGAGACATTCTAACAGGTATGAGGTGATATCTTATTGTGCATTTCTTCGAGGATTAGTAATACTGGGCACCATTTTATGCACCAAGATATTTGAATATCTTCTTTGCAAAAATGTCTCTTCAGGTCCTTTGCACATTCTAATTGGATTATTTATGTTGCGCTCAAGTAGTATGAGTTCCCTTAATATTTTGGAAAAACGTTTATCTCTTACTCAATTCTGAAGAGCAACTCTACCAAGTAGAGTATTCTTGGCTGGCAGAATGGTTTTTTTTCTTCATTTTTTGTCAGCACTCTGAAGGTATCCACTTCTTCCTGGCCTGCAAGGTTTATGCCAAAAATTTTTCTGATAGTCTTATAGGAGTTCTCTTGTATGTACAAGTTGCTCTTCCTGTTGCTTGTAAAATTCTGTTTTTAACTTCCTTTTTTTTAAAAAAAGTAGTGGATCCTTTATTTTTATTTTTTGTTTTGTTTTGTTTTTAAGTAGTTTTCAGGTGCAGCATGGAGTCCAATGTGAAGCTTGAACTCATGACTCTGAGATCAAGCCCTGAGCTGAGATCAAGAGTCAGGTGCTTAATCAAGTGAGTCACCCAGGTGCTCCTGTCTTTAACTTTTGACAATTTAATTATAGAATGTCCTAGTGTGGACCTCTTTGTCAGCTTATCTGGTATTTGTTGGGCTTCCTAGATCTGAATGTTTGTTTCTTTCCCAACATTAGGAAATTTTTCTGCCCTTATTTTCTTGAAAATGCTTTGTGACCCTTACTCTCTCTCTTTTACCCTATGGGAACACTCTAATGCATATAGTGGTCCACTTGATGGTGTCCCATGAGTCCTTTATCTGCATACTTCTATTCTTTTTTCTCCTTTGCTCTTCTGATTGAACGTGCACTGCCCTGTCTTCAAGTTCTCTGATTTCTTGTTTCACTTGATTTAGTCTTCTGTTGAATCCCTTTATTGAATGTTCAGCTATCTGACTTGTTTGGTCTTTTTAAAACATTTTCCATCTCTGGTGAAATCTTCACTTTGTTCATGCATTGGTCTCCTGATCTCAGCGAACTTCTTCATTACTGGTATTTTGAAATGTCTATCAGATAAATCAGTGCATTTCATTAAGATCAGTTTCTGCAAATTTATCTTGTTCTTTTGTTTGGAACATAGTCTCCTGTTTCCTCATTTTCCTATGGTTCTCGTGTTGATTTCCTCACATTAGATAAATTAGCCACCTATTCTAATCATGACAGAGTGGTCTCATGTATGAGATGAAGCTCATCAGTCTGTCCCAGGCTCATGTTTACCTCTCGAAACTTTGTGATTATCTAAGCTGCATCTTTGTTCTACTGGCTCTCAGGAGCTGAGGATATGCCAAGATACCTCAGTGTACCAAAAAGGAAGACTGCAGTCATCACTCAGATGTAGGGTGATTAGAAGATGGACCCCCAGGTAGCTGCTGGCAAAATAATGCAGTTAAGTTCCTTCTAGAAAGAAACTAGAGATGAGCATTTTTGCTTATTCCCTCTGCACTGAGTCTGGATATATAGCTATGGGAGTGCTCCTGTGCCCATTTAAAAACTGTTTTTATGTATGCTA
Source organism: Canis aureus (assembly GCF_053574225.1). NCBI lineage: Eukaryota > Metazoa > Chordata > Mammalia > Carnivora > Canidae > Canis > Canis aureus. The sequence goes on along the minus strand of NC_135611.1, from coordinate 91,128,259 downwards.
TAGTCCTATGGGACTCATAGATGTACACCCCATTTGCTATCAGAGCTAGGTGATTTGGAGACCTGTTCCTTGGATGGTAGCCATAAAAGTTGGGGTGCTAGATATGTGGACAAGCTCCTTCCTGGGAGATAGTGGCAACTTGGGCTTATTGTTGAAGTGAGACAAAAGAGAGAAAGCAGGGAAAGTGCCCACCTGCTCTCTGGAGCTCTAGGGAGGATTGCAGTCAGCATCCAGATGTGTGGTAATTAGAAACTGAAACCTCATGCAGCACCTTGTAAGATATGCATGCAAACCCTTTTCAGGAAAAGATTGGAAGAGGCTGTTTTTACCTGCTCTCTCTGCACTGAGCCCTGGAAGGATAGTTGTGGGAAGTGCTTATGCACCCATTAAGAACTTCTTTGTTTACTATATTCCAATGAAACTTGTGAATGGAAGCCTCTTCAGCTTCCAGAGCTAGGTGTTTAGGGATCTGTCCTTTGGTGGGAGCCTTAAAATTCAGAGCCCTATACGTGCAGTCCAAACCCCTTGCTCCTCATGAAGATGGGATTCCCTCCTGACTGTATGCTGCTGTGTCACTGGGTGGTATTTATGGTGACAATGTGTCTCTGCCTTTTCTATCTGTTTCAATATGGGTGTTTTCTCAGTTGCCTGATGTGTAGGAGTCATTCAGCTTGTTTCTCAATTTCCTTCAGAAGGAGTTATCCTCTGTGTCAATGTACATTTGGTGTGTCTACAGGAGGAAGAAAATTCAGGAGCCTCCTATGAAGCCACCTTATTCTAGAGTCTCCTATTCAAACTTTAAAAAAGTGTCCTGACACATGGTTGGAATGTCTAGAGACCTAATGTAGCAACATGGTCCATTTGTTAGGCCATTTAATAAATTAAATCCTGGCCTAGGTTCAGCTCATAGTGCACCCTCAAATCCACCAGTTTCGTCTTTTCACCACTTCCCAAATATAATTGGGATAAATACAACTTATGGTCAGTGTAACTTTCACAGTGGATTCCTTGGCTTCCAGGTTAACGATAACCTTAGTGCAAAGGTCAAACAAAAATCTCTAATACTGCAATCTCTAAAACGGCTCTCCTCTCCTCTGTCTTGGAAAAGATAACACATTTTTTTCTTATCATTTTCTTATATTTCAAGCCTTTATTTAGCTTCTAGTTAGTTAACATATAAGGTAATACTGGTTTCAGGAGTAGAATTTAGTTGTAAGAACTGCATACTCAGGATGGCAGAAACTAGCACTAACCATGAGATCCCAAGGATGCATGAATGTTGGTACCCATCAAGTCATCACTTACTACACCAGCTTGGTCCCTGAAGAAATAAAAAGCATCTTGGAAGATGGCAGAAGACTTCTGCAAACACAACAAAACAGTATTTTCAATTGCAGCTGCCAAGCCAGATGTGATATCTTTGTTAGGGCAGATTTATATGGCCCCAGGTATAGGGTACACAGCTGCTGATTTCACAAATACATTCTTTTCCTTCCCTATTAAATAAAGGGCCAGTAACAGTTTGGATTAATATAGAATGAACACTAATATATGTTTTGTCTCAGGGCTTTGTTAACTTTTCCTGTCCTCTATCATAATATTGTTTAAAAAGATCTTGATCATCTTGATGTCCCACAGAATGTTGCATTAATCCACCACTTTGATAATATCATGTTTATTGGTCTAGAGAATCAAGAAATGGTTATCACAGTGGAGACCTTGGTAAGACACATGTGCTTCAGCCTTTATGCACCCATTACAAAGATCAAGGGGTAAGATAAGGGGTAAGGTAAGACCTGCCACATTAGCAAAATTTTGAGAGGTCTAGTGGTTAGGGGCATGCTGAGACATTCTATCCAAGTCAAACTATTTCATCACGCTTCTCCTACCACAAAGAATGAAGCACAGTGCCCGTTAGACCTCTTCATGTTTTGAAGGTAGCTTATTGCATACCTGGAAATACTGCTTCAGCCCATAGAAAGAAGGCTGCCGGTTTTTAGACAGCCCAAAGTAGGAAAGACCCTTGCACAGCAGGTTAAAAATATAGTGCAAATATCCTGAAAAGCTTATGGTGTTAGACATGCCAGTTGTAGGTAAAGCTATCTTTTGGAGTTTATGGCAAGGACCAAAGGGAGAATAACAATACAGATGCCTGAGGTTCTGGAGCAAGGCCATGCCACTTGCATTGTTGAATCATATACTTTTCGAAAAACTAAATTTGGCATGCTATTGATCTCTGACAGATACAGAGTATTTGAGCATGAGACATTAAGTGACCATGCATCCAGAATGACCTATTATGAACTGGGTTCTGCTAGATTCACCAAGCCAACAGGTTGGGCAAATCCAACAACAACACACTATAAGATGAAAGCAGTTTACCCAGAATAAATCACCAGCAGGGCCAAAGGGGTAAAGCATGCAAGCTGCATGGAGCCCAGATATCCAAGCACTCCTTCCTCAAGTCACAGTCACAATTGTAAGGGATTGGCAGGAGAGGTTTTTTATGAGCAAATGACTGAGGAGAAAAAGATCTGTGCAATACAGATGAATGTGCTGACTCATTCTGTGTCCAAGCTGAAAATGTGTGAGTACGTTATGTCTTCACTCAAGGTTGGCCTTGAAGAACACTTATGAGAGAAAGTATTCCTAATGGAATTCCTAATTTGAAAATGAATCTCTTCTATGGCCTGAGAAGGGCTCCAGGACCAAGATGTTCATACCCTTCATGCCCAAGGATCTGGATCACCATTTCAGAAATCAAGACCAGCAGAAGAGCTGGATGAGGTGAGAGAAAACAGTGGAAAAAAGAGAGGAAGAAAGTAGAAAGCTAAGTGGCCTAAGATATGAATATATACAGACTCCTACACAATGGTAAATGACTTGCATGGCTAGTTGTGGAACTGGAAGGGAAAAACGAGAAGATCTGGGACAAGGTGGTTTGTGGGGGTGGAAGGTATACTCAGTGCATGAAAATCTTTGTATTGCATGCTAATGCCTGAAAGAGTTTCTATGGCAGGAGAGAGATCAAATGACCAATCAGACAAAATTACTTAGTCAGGTGATGTCAGCCAGTTTCTGTTTTTGGCTACCCTAGTTTTAGCATGATGGAGGGTTGAGCAAAGTTGCCATCACCACCAGGATAGAGATTGTTTGCATTCTGAAAACGTGAACTCACATTTACTAAAGGTGAATGATAGAGTATTGCCCCTGGATGTCCAAATGGCCAGAAACAGAGACCAATGCTAAGTCCCTGATATGGTACCACTCCTTGAGGAAACCAAATGGCCACTTGGTGGCAAGTTGGCTACATTAGACCCCTTCAACCTAGAAAATGGCAGATACTCATTCTGACAAAATAGACACATTTCTCAGGTATGAGTGTGCCTTTCTTGCCCATGGGCACTCAGGAATAAGTTGTATGTAAGGCTTATTCAGTGTTGGCTCCACCACCACAGAGTCCTGTACATCATGAAATCAGACCATATGATCCTATAAAGCAATCAGAGGGCGAGAATGTGAACCAAGATATCCATTGTTCATACAACCCATCTCACAGTCCAGACACTGCTGTCCTGATAGTGTGTTTGAATGGCCTGCAGAAGGCCTGACTGAACCACCATCTGAGAAACAATACTTTATTGCAAGGAAAGTATACCAACTCCCAGGACACAGTAGAATCCTTGAACAAAGATCTGTGTAAGTGGCTCCTCTCTAATAGTTAGAACACATAAACCTGTGAGTCAAGGGTTAGAAGCAGGAATAGTCCAGTTAGCATCACTCCCAATGTCATACTTAGGAAATTCATATGCTGCATACTCCCAACATTGGGTTCTGTGGGTTTAGCAGTCCTGGTCACCTAAGGAAGAATATTTTAGATTAGAATACATTGGATTTGAAAGTTATAAGTGCTATCTGCTAATTCTTGGGTTCTTGTGTCTAAGGAGCAGAAAGAAAGAAGAGGAGGCACCATCTTGGCAGAGATAACTGATCGTTATCAGAGGACTATTTTTACACAATGGGGATAGGCACTCCAATAAATGTCCTTCATGCTAAAATCTGTCTCAGATTCTGCTTTCTGGAGAACCTAACCTTGTCTTCAAAGCATTTTTATATACATTATCTTATTTGTTCTTCCCAGTAACCCTGTGAGCTAGACAAGGAAGATTTTATTTTATAGATGAAGAAGGGAGGGCCCCAGAGAGGTTAAGTGGCTTTCCAAAGTCTAACAGTAAGCTCATCAGTGACAGACCCACCAGTGGCACCCTGGACAGTTGCCTGACTCTTTTCTTATACCACCATATGCCTTTTCCCTGAGGAGCAGAGCCAAGCTGGGCTGCAATGTCATCCTTCTGCTGTGACAATGACATGCCTGGATCTTAAGACTCATTCTGTCAAAGGTGCTCTGGGAGAGGTAGTCACAGCACCATCAAGGCAATTTATAACCAGTAGAGGGGAATGTTTTAATGATGTTGTTATGATATATTGGCCCTGTAAAGGCTTATTAAAAAGTAGACTATGCTAATAAAATGCAAAGGTTGTCACTTACAATGAAAAACCTGGTGATTTAGAAGTAGCGCCCAACTTCTGGATCATCTTTTAGACAATGAATAAATCAAAAGAAGCAAGGTGTCAGGTGCTAGGAATTGCACTGTTGACTCTGAAATTAGCATGGATGTATCTTGTCATTGGGGTAGGTTGGCTTGTGAATATCTAGAATCCATAAATGAATAACCTGATTTCTTAAAATAGTACAGTGTGTGGAGTCATTCTTTCTCAGTATACCTTTTAGGGGCAACATTCTGACTTCCCCATGAAGTTCAGAGGTAGGAGACTAGAGATCTATGTGAGTAAAGAAATACTGTGGGTGGTCACAGGGATGTCCTGTGAAGCCCAGGCTTGGAAGATCTGGATCCTAAGCTGAGCTTAATTTCTTACGTGACTCTATATGCATCAAAGTCTCTCTCTGGCTCCAGGGCCCTGTCCCAAAGTGGGAAGAGACCAAGATGATTATCAAGGCCCACCCTGTACTCTGACTCTATGCTTGGATTCACAGTTTCTCCAGTATTTCCTTCTGGGCTCAGCTGCACTGTATCTTGGGGGCAGACTCAGCAATGGTTTCCAGAGTTTGAAGCAATATATCTGTTACCCAACATGACTGTGAAGGAATTTAAGAGGCTTTTTAGTTTCTTCATGTTATATAGATAACAAGGACAGTCTAAGCCTGGGACTGTGTTAGGGGCAGTGGTACAGGGAGGTAATCTACTGTCACTAGGACCCAGACAAGTTCAAACAATGTATGGAACTTAGTAAACCCAACTGTGTCTGGAAATAATAATCTCTACATCAGAATGTTCTTATGAGGGATTTAGCAAAGTCATTTATATAAAGGGCTAAGTTTATAATTAGTGCTCAATGGATATTGCTTTCTGTCCCTCTATTTTTCCAGCTCTTTCAAAACATTCAAGAGAAAGTCTGAAATAAAATGAAAACCTCTTTTTCCAAGTTTCTGAAGGGGAATACAGCAAATAGGAACCTAAGGGCAGGCATCCAACATCCCCGTAAGGATAATTTAAGCAAGTGGCAATGGTACCCCTTGGCTAAGAGAGAAATTATTATTGAAATCTAAACAAGAATAGCCTTCAGGTAAAGGGACTAGTTGACTGCTTGCTAGTGTGATTTTAAGACATGAGCAGAAACCAAAGGCTACCAAATTTCATACCCCACTTTAACAGTTTTCTAAAACCTAAACATCTATCTTCTCTATTTTCCTTGTTTTGGCAAGAAGCAGAAATGTCACAAGGAACAACTAGATAGATAGATAGATAGATAGATAGATAGATAGATAGATAGATAGATAGATAAATTCCTGCCATTGTAGGATCAGTTGGCAGTGGCCTGGGATAGAAGAAATTACTGAGTGTGACTTGATCAAGAAAGGGAGCTCTGCCTTATAATAATGATTTCTCTCTTTTTTGGCTGGAAATCTCAAGAAACCACAGACACAAGGCACGATAATGGGTCTAGAGAATGATCTCATTTGGATAGGCATGGAAGCACCTGCTTTTCCTCTTTTCATCTTTTTACCATCATGAGCAGTGGTTTTAACTCTAGGTTTAGACCCAAAGAGAGCATCCAAATGTAAATGGAGAAATGAAGAGGAAATGTTGCTGACAGAGCCAGAAACCTGATTGTGGACACAACAGACTATAGCATCCTTCCCTGGTAGGAATATGCGCCTGAGAACCTGTATCCCAGGAGCAGCCACAAATGGAGCCCCAGAGTGGGCTCTTAGAGGAGCCTGGCAGAAGAACTCTCCCAAATAAGATTCTAAGGTTTCCAGACAGCTGCCAATGACTGCTAGGGGCCCTAGTTCGGTGCTTAGTTCCCTGTTAAAACACAGATGTTCTTAAAAGAGTTGACACCAAAAAAAGTTTTTAGAGATCTTATGCCCTGATGTGAAGGACTTGAAAGCGAGTTTTTGAAAGGAGGGAGAAGAGAACTTGACAAGGCTCGTGCCTTAAAGAGGAAACCTTTTAAGAGAAAAATAAAGGTTGAAGGAAACCCTATGTCAGCGTTTTGCTTAGGCAAGGCATTTGGACTATTCCCTCAGTTCTTCCCATGGAAGCCATTCATTGCCTGGCATCCATATGGATGGAAGAGTGGGAAATGAGGGCTTCTAGGTCCAGTGAGATGAAATAATTTCCAAAGGTAACATAGCTAGTACACTGAGAATCAGAGTTAAGATGTAGGTCTGTTACCTGCTTCTTCATCTGGAAAAATAACATATCCTGTTTGAGACTTCACAATAACTAAATGAAATAACATATGCAAAATGGCACCTGGGCTAAAACACTATACAACTCTCCACAGAATATAATATAAATGAAAGTGTCAATATATCTTCCCAGATGGCTTCTCCCAGCGTTTGGCAATATATTAGATGCTCAATAAATGTTAATTTTCCTTTCTTTTTAATAAGCCTTTAGCCACTATTGCAGCCATAATTTGAGACAGCAATTCATCTTCTGACCATGATAGAATCAAAATGTATTAGAACTTCTCTTTTTCTGAAGTAATGTTTTATGAGTTTAGTATGACCCTACTCTTCCCCTACTGGTTAAACCACATGAAGTCCATTTTATTTTCTGCTGTCTGCACTCTGACAACATGTTTGACACTCTTTAATTAATTAGTTCCCTTCCAGCCCCTGCATGCTGGGACCTGCTGGCCAACTTTGGCACGTCTTCCAAGCCAGTGACCCTTGGGTGCTGCGTGTCTGTTTTGTGACTAGTGTAACCTGTCAGCACTTCCATTTTAGTTTTTTTTTTTTTCACCTTTTGTGTCTGTTTTCTTCTTCTATGACAGAATCTGGCAGAAACTCATTCTTTTGCAATGGGATTCCAAAGAGCATGCTAACTATCCAATTGCTTTTCAGATTACCGCAAGACTAAAAGAGGTTTAAGCCCACATTGAAAGCCAAGCTATATAATGACTGTTGACATTGGAACAGCAAACACTGGCAAAGCTATTAAGTGAATAGCAGATTGTGGGTAATATTTTATCTTTGACTATGGGGGGGGTCTTTAAAGGATATTAGGAGAGGGTATATCTATGGGAATATATAGAACATGCCATTTACAGAAGCCATCCTGCCAAGGATATGGCAATCTTTCCTGAATTCTCAAACCCAGGTGCCATTTTGGGACAAAATGAACACAGGTGGTAGATCAAGAAAGGAGAAAATCAGAAATTCTCTTATTCAGCTCCCTCATTCAAGACTGGCTCAAAACTAAACTTTTTCTGTGATTTTTTACTTCTCACAGGCAATAAATGACTCTTTACAAATCCCATACATATGTTTTGATTTTTTAACACAACATCCTTTTATTTTAAGTATTTGTTAACATGCCAGTATCTCCCACTATTCCATGAATGCTCTGAACCACAGATGTCTTACTGATATCTATACCCCTGGTACTTAGTAGAGTTCCTGACACATTAATGAATGCTGCATGAATTAATGGATGAATAAATGGTCAACAGAGTCCCAGATAGATATTCTGTTCCATTTCTGATAGGCCACAGACACAAAGGAAGTATCATGTTCTAGGAACTATTGCAAGGACCACTCTACTGGAGTTTAGCTGCCTCCCATGAATTTGCAAGAGGAAAAGTGCTCTCCAGGTTTGTGATGAGGTGAGTCTTCTGTGGCATGGTCACTGACATGGACCCTCCACAGCATAGAACTGCATCTTCCAATAGATGGCAAAACTATGCTATAGCTCGAAGGAACTGTCAAGACTTTACTTCAGATATTTCATTATATAGATAAGAAAGTGGGCCCTAGGAAAGTAGAATATTAAGTCCAATTCTATAAGATAGCTGTGTGATGGAAGATCTGAGAATGGAACTCATATATCCTAAACAGAATGGTAGATTTTTCTTTATTATAGTAAAATCAATATAACATAAAACTTACATTTTACTCATTTTGAGTGTATAGTTCAATGGCATTGAGTATATTTACACTGTTATGCAACCATCACCACTCTTAATTTCTGGGACATGTTTTTGAAAGATTTACTTATTTATTTTAGGGGTGCCTGGGTGGCTCAGTTGGTTAAGTCTGCCTTTGGCTTAGGTCATGATCCTGGGGTCCTGGGATTGAGCCCTGCATGGGGATCCCTGCTCAAGCTCTCTCAATCTCTCTCTCAAGTAAATAAATAAAATCTTTTTTAAAAAGGATTACTTATTTTAGATGGGGGGAGGGGCACAGTGAAAGGGAAAGGAAACCTCAAGCAGACTTCCCACTGAGTGTGGAACCTAACACAGGGCTCAATCCCACGACCCTGAGATCATGACTTGAGCTGAAACCATGAGTCAGTCACTTAAATGACTGAGCGACCTAGGTGCCCCTCTCCAGGAGATTTTTATCATCAAAAACTAAGATCTGTATCCATTAAATAGTAACTTCCCATTCTCTTCCCTACCCTCAGCCCCAGCTCCTGATAACCTATTCTACCTTTTGTCTCTGTGAATTTGACTTCTCTAGGTACCTTATATAAGTAGAATTGTATTTCCCCTCTTGTGTCTGGCTTATTTTATCCAGCATAATGTCTTCAGAGTTCACCCATGTTTTAGCATATGTCAGAAAGTCCTTCCATTTTAAGGATGCATAATGTTCCATTGCATGTAAATACTGCATTTTTGTTCACCTGCTGATGGGGCATTTGGACTGTTTCTACCTTTTGGCTGTTGTGAATAACGTTGCTCTGCACACTGATGTAAAATATCTATTTGAATCCTTGTTTTCAATCTTTTGGGTACATATCTAGAAATAAAATTTCTGAAGAGTGCTATCTTGATTATACCACAATGCCTCAAATGATAGGCAGGCTATCACTTTTCCTCAAACATTTAAAATAAAGATGACCTGATCTGGAATGGGTTCCAGTTTGGGTAAGTTCTTCAAATATATTCTAAGTATCTGATGTGTGTCAGGCTCTGTGTTAGGTTGTTGGGGTGCACAGATGGAAGACACAGCACCATGCTAGTGAGACAAGCACAAGGCATGAGATATGAGTGGTAATCCAATACCCCCAGTGGAGGAGAGGAGGGAGTAACTGATCATACCAAGTTGTGGTGGGAGCATTTAGGGAAATTGTCCAGTAAAGGCTTTACAGTCAAGGACATGACACATGAATAGAGTTTTAGAAGGATAAATAAAAATTCAACAGTAAAATTAAGGTTGAAAAACTGCATACTCAAAAATAAGAATGTGAAAAGTCATGGTATATAGTTTAATATGAATGAATGTGAGAAATAGAAAAATTTGAAAAAGAAAAAAAGCAGAAAATGAGTCTAGAGAGCTAGACAGAGTCATAAAATCATGAAAAGGCCTGGAACACCATACTGAGGAATTTAAATTTTTACATTTTACTCTTTAAGCAAGAGGAGGTATTGAAGCATCTTAAAGAAAGAACACGGCATTATGAGAATGCCTCCTTGGGCAGAGAATCACTCTGGCCTCCTTGGGACTGATCTAAGAGTGGGAGGGGGTCCAGATAGGAGCAAAGACTCTCTGTCACAATCTGAGAAACAGAGAAAGGTCTAAGCTGAAATGATAGAGCACCTGTAGATGTAGGATTTGATGGCTGATGAACTGACTACAGAGGAAGAGAGGGAAGTTGGAAGGAAAAGCATAAGGATAACTCCAAGGTTAGTGGCCCAGTAACTGGGCTATTGGGCAGAGCCATTCCTCCAGGAAATAGGATAAGGCTTAAATGAAGATAATCAATTCAGTTTGAGGCATGTTGCTTATAGGGTATCTCTCAAGTAGAGAAGATTCATAAGAGGTTGGAAGTTAAAGATACAAAAATTGAGCTCAAATTAGTCCATTTGTAAGAAACAAATCACTCTCACACCTTTTTTCTGCAAGAAATTAATACAGGGAATTAAATGTCCACAAAATCATTGGAAAAGCTGGAGGAGCTGGCTCTAAATTGAATTTCCAGGAATAATGCCCAGAAAATGGCTGCAGAAATAATGTGCTAGGAAAACTACAATCACCATCATAATTAGGAAGCTCAGTCAAGTAATCAGGAAGCCACTACAGCCATTGATGCAACTGCCTCTTGACACGAAGGAAGTTAGTGACTAGATGCTACATATCCAAAGTTTCCATGATTGTGCCTCCTAGCAGCAACAAAGGGAGGACTCTGGCCTTACTTTTGCCTTTTGAAAAGTACATCTTTTCTTGATTGTGTTGGTGGTTGCACAATTCTGTGGATATACTAAAAGCCACTGAATTATACACTTTAAATGGGTGAATTGTATGGTATGTGACTTATATAGTTCAATAAAGCCACTGAAATGCCTTGCCTATTTTCTCATTGGCATATCTTATTCTGTACCCTGAAACCAAGCTGCAAGGGGGTTGGGGAAATGTAATTTTTAGCTTTCTGGCTTTCATTATATGGGGAGATAAAATAGAAAGAGGTTGAAATGGATGTTGACCAGACCAATCCTTTGTTCTCGTCCAATAGGAGCGGGTAAGTTTTCTAATGAAACTTTATCATGGGATCCCTGGGTGGCGCAGCGGTTTGGCGCCTGCCTTTGGCCCAGGGCGCGATCCTGGAGACCCGGGATCGGATCCCACGTCGGGCTCCCGGTGCATGGAGCCTGCTTCTCCCTCTGCCTGTGTCTCTGCCTCTCTCTCTCTCTCTCTCTCTGTGACTATCATGAATAAATAAATAAAATCTTTAAAAAAAAAAAAAAAAAAAAAAAAAAGAAACTTTATCATAATAGGGAGGGAAGGGAAAGAGCAAAGGAATATACATAATGTCAGGACTTCAAGGAAGACAAGCAAAAATAGCCAAGAAGTAAAACTGATGAGAGTGATCGAGATGGTAAATGAAGAACCAGAAATACACTGCTCTAGAAGTCAAATGTAGAGACTGAAGAAGGGAGGTCAGAGAAGCAATGAATGAAGCATCGCTTCCTAGGTAGGTAGGCTGGGCAAGTCACTCCATCTCTCTGAATCTGTTTCTTCCTCCTTACAGTGAGGATGGTAACAGTAACATTTATCCCTCCCACTGAACTCTTTCTTCTCACAGATCAACTGGGACGGTGCATGTAAAACTGAAGTAAAGCTATAAATCATTCTATTAATTGTTACTAATAATTAATTAATTAGTTGTGATTATCTTTACAAGAAAGTGTGAAGCCTCTACTGATATGTCCCTTAATATTGGATATAACCGAACGAAAAGTCCTCTCACCCCAATTCGACCATTTTATCTCAAAAGAGACGAAGAGCTACTCGCAGCTACCCCTATGCCACCCACATTTGTCCATGAAGAGTGTCAGAAAGCGTTCTTCTCAGCCAACATATTACTGAGAACTGATTTACAAAGATCCGAGAACTGATTTACAAATACAAACTCACGACTTCCCCAACAGTCCTCCGCGGTCATGGTTGGGTGAAAGACAGGTTCACAGCGCCAGCAGATGCATGGAGTTTGGCGCTCACATGCTCTACCCCCCCCCCCCCCGGTCCCTGTCGCACCCCTTCCTGCCATGTCATTTACCGACTCTCAAATACCGACAGCCTGTGTGCTGAGGAGTGGGATTCCAATCATCCCACTTCCTAAGGCACTCAGTTGCATTTGTAACACACCAGCTGTTTCTGAGAACACGTTCTTAATATAGGAACAGCACGAAATTCCACTGTAACTGTCCCAAGCCATGCTAGAGTGCTACCATGGCAGTGACATCTTGTGGCAGAATTAAACCCAAAGCCGAATCTTTAGGGAGCTGGGCAAACCTCCCTCTCTGACTGTCTCTTTCACCCAGTTTGCTCTGTCACAGGACGGCAGGCCTGAGTACTCCTTGGAACACAAGGTCAGGTAAGGCGGGATCCGGCACAGCAGAACGCGGTGCAGACAAATCACAAAGAGCCCAAGCAATGTGTCCACGGGGCAAGAGAATCAACAGTGAGGGCTTGGAACTGATTTAACAGCCTGCTTGTCAGAAGTCCTCTACAGAGTGGTCATCGCGCACTTGCCCTTTCAAAGTCTTTGTTATGAAGAGCAAGTTAAAGTGGATTTTCTTTTTTTGGTCTGGAAATAGGGATCTGTTTTTGCACTGCAGATGGTCAGGACGCACTATTCATCTTAAGGATAACTTGACATTTGTTGATCTTTCATTAGGGGAAGTATGGTATTTAAGAGCACGGACTTTGGAGCCAGACTGTCTTGGATTATTGGATTCCTGGATCTCTTGCTTCCTAGCTATGTAAACTTAAGCAAATTACATGACCTCCTAGGCCTCAATTTATCTTTTAAAGGAATAATTCATGTAAAATGCTTAGCACAATGATTGGCCCTTATTAGGCCTACTACAAATGTAAGCTATTATTATTCCTATCCATAATTTTGCCTTAAGAATGCTGTAGTATCTTTCAAACCATCTTATTTACTTATTTACAGTACATAAGCAAAGAGGAGATGCTCTCCTTAAGATTATTAAGGTTCTCAGATGGACTGAACAGAAGCAAGCCTTTCTAATATAATCTTACTTCCTTCTTCTGAACACTTTCTTTGTGTTACTGTTTGCAAAACGGCATGTATTTCTGGGAGTATCTATCCAGCCTGGTGATCCTGCCTGTCTCCTTTGAGGGGAGCTTACTCAACAAAAATGAAGCACTGGTGATGGAGAAAGAAAAGTCCATTAGCAACAAAGGATGGGGAAGGTATGTCAATGCTTATCAAGAAATGAAGTTCTTGGGGCACCTGGGTGGCTCAGTTGGTTGAGCATCTGCCTTTGGCTCAGATCGTGATTCCAGAGTCCTGGGATTGAGTCCTCCATCGGGCTTCCCTCGGGGAGCCTGCTTTTTCCTCTGCCTATGTCTCTGTGTGTCTCTCATGAATAAATAAATAAAATCTCTAAAAAAAAAAAAAGAAAAAAAGAAAAAGAAATGAAGTCCTTGTACTGTTTTTAGCCAATTTCATCATATAAAACAAATAAGCCCTAAACCTCAGGGGTTCAATACAGTAAGAGTTTATTTCTTACCCATGTGACAGTCCAACGTGGCATGGCATATGAGTATGTATGGAGGGTAAGGGTAGGAGAAAGGGCACAGTGAGGTGTCTGCTCCACACTGTCATTCAGGGACAAGGCTCCTGTGTTATGTGACTTCACATGCCTCATCCAGCAGAAGGGGAAAGAGAACATGTGCAGGATCACATGGGACTAGACCTAAAAGTTGACCAGAAGACAATCATGTCGTCTACTTTACTGCAAGGGAAGCTGGGAAATGTGTTCCTAGACAGCAAAGGAAACAAGTTCCTGAAACTACTAGGATGTTTGATCTTCTCTATTGCTCACCCAGATGATAGTCTTTGGTCTTGCTTCAAGATAAATTTCCTTTTGAGATCTGCAAGCTTTTAGGTAGTCCTTCCAAGGGCTCCACGTCTTAAAAAATTAATAATCTTGACTGAAAGGTTAAAACTTCCCAGATCACGTCTAACAGTGAGTCTAGTATCAATTAAACACCATGTACCAAATTTATAATCACAGGCACCCCATAACTACTGGCATGGAGGGGTAAGATGGACTCTGATGTTAAAACCTGTCATCATGTTCTTTCAGGTTTTGAGATCATCCCTCGGTTCTAAAGGACACAGTCTCCTAATAGTACTTCTTTTTTTTCCCCTCTCTCTTCTCAGTAAGGCTCATTTAACTATATAGTTGCAAGTAGGGGTTTCTGGTTGGTGATTCCAGCACATCTTCACTGATGTCTGTGATGGTCCTCATACACACCAACCTGAACAGCGCAAGAGCCCCTCCCGCACATGAGACAGCAGAGCAGAATGAGAAGAAGGAGGTACAGAAGTTAAGTGAGCTGTTCAGTGTATCGTCTACCCTTAGGCAAGCCAGAGCAATGCAGACATGTCAGGAGTAGTGAACTGAATTCAGACAAGATCTCCAAAATCAAGGACAGGGGGCCATGAGGAAGGACAATGAAGACCTTAGATCTCCATGTGTCAGAGCTGGGAAATGTGAGAAAGGCAAGCTGGAGATTAAACCTGGCTTAACATTTCAAGCGCACATCTCCTCTTCCCTTTTCAGAAAGCGACTTTGTTGTGGTTTTGCTCCCCACGTGGGTGCTGAGCTGATCAGCAGCAGCAGACCCTAAAAAGAGCTGAGTTCCTCCCTGAGAATGACCTACCTGACCGCGGAGTCGGCGCCTTGCAGGGCAGGGCTCAGTTACTGGACAGCACCCCTCAGGACTCATGTTGGTGTGGATCCTGTTCTTGCAAAGATGCACCAGATTTTAAGTGAAAGGGATCAACAGGAACTAAGCCCTTGTAGGAACTCTCTGATTTTCCTAACAGCAACCCCTCTTGCCATCCCAGCCAGATGGTCCCCTGTTCTCCGCCACCCAAAACCGAGTCTCCTCTCCGGCCTTTGTTGCTGAACTCTCTCTGTCCTGTCCACAGTCTGGACAGTGGCCACAGGCACTGCTGCCAGGCGGACACGCTGACACTACGGCCACTCCGCTCACCGTCCCCCCACCCCCCACGGCCACCACATCGGCTCACTGAGAACCCCAGCGTGCTGTGTGCCTGTGTGCGGTAGACAATGAGGAGGCCGCAGCTGGCCTGGCCCAGCCTGCATTTCCAGCGCTGCGATGCAGAGAGCGAGCCTGCAGTTACTGGGGAGCCAACCTCCACAGCCCCTGACACCCTCTGCTCCTCGAGGACACAGTAATACATTACAGGTGTTGTAACTTTTCCTCCCAGTCAGACAGCCTGGGGAGCTGTAAATCTAAATCATGGCTGCCCTCAGGAAACCCGTGGGCCTGTAAACACAGTGAAATGAGTGAGATGAAAGCATCTGAGGGAGAAAATGAATTTCTGGCGTCCCACCGAAGTCTATTTCATTTTTACAGTCTGGTCACCCCCCTGTGGCAGGGGCAGCGCCGAGGAGGGACAGGCCGCCTCCTCACTGACGGCTGACAAGTGCGGCTCCTCGGGGAAGCCGTGGCTCCGGGGCCTAATCGAGAGGGAAGAGGAGCCGCCGCCGAGGCCCAGCGTCCCCGGGAGCAGCTCGGGGGCCACCTGGGCCGCTGCTGCCAAGGCCACGGCCGGGCCTTCTCTTCGGGAGGCCGGGCCGGCTGAGCAGGCCTTTGTAATCAAGGCCAGTCTTCAATTCCCAGGCAGAGCAGCGTTTGGGGTGGGAAGGGAGGGGGGAAGAGAGGGCAGGGGAAGGGCCCCGCAGAGGAGCCGACAGCCAGGCCGGGCCGCCTTCTCCAGCCCTCAGCGTCCGGGCAGGGGCCTCCGAAGCGAGCACCGAGCAGAACGACGGGTCACGCCGAGTGGAAGGCGGCACTGGACGCAGCGGCCCCCCGGTTTCCACTAATGTTCGGTTTTCACATAAAATGCAAGCGTAGTGCCTTTGTGGCCCGGACTGATGGATTGATTAAATGGCTGAGGTCGAGATGAAAGAGTTGTTCGGCGTCCTTGCTATCACGGATGGGTGAGATGCCAAACGCTTGTGATGGTGAACTGAAGCCCCCTCTATCCCCTTGGAATTCCACGCAGGAATCCGAAGGCGATGATGTTTGAATTCTTAGCCAACCCCCCAAACTCACATTTTACATGCTTTTGGCCGTGACTGCGAGACTGCAAAAGCCTGTTTTTAGAAAATCACCTAGCCTAGTTTGTAGTGTAAATAATAGTTTAAAGCGTTGGAAATAGCGTCTTGATATTTCAACTTGCAGATTGTTGCTGTAGAGGCAGGAGTGGGTGGTGGATACCAGCCCAGAATCCGGAGCCAGACCGTCTTGGATCAAATCCCTGTCACTCCACCTCCTAGATGTGTAATCTTTGACAAGTATCTAAACATCACCGTGCTTTGCTTTCTCATCTGTCAAATGGGTATATAATAGTAGCACCCTCGAGATCACCTGAGTTGAAGGGAGTTAAAGCATATAAAATATACAGGACAGGGCCTGGTACCTAGTAAACAATGAATATCACCATTAGTATTGGAAGTGAAGTTTCTAAACATTTTAATTTTGTTTTTGAGTGCTACTAAGACTCCCTGATTGAGATACATGGCTTTTCAACTGAACACATGTATTTTTGCCTAATGATCGGGCAAGCAAATAAGTGCACGTGGGTCTCAGCTTTACATGTGATACCTATTAATCCATCAGCTGGCAATGTTCTTCCCCTAGGGACACCTTTGCTGCTGGAAAATATTATACTCAGTTTTTGTGACCCAGCACAAGTGGCGCCTCCTGCATGACACCTTCCTGGACTGCTGCAGGCAGCTTCCGTGGCTTCCTCCTTCAGCCTCCCAGGTCTCTTTGCACACGCCCAAAACACATGAAAGCTCTTCTCATATGAGAATGTGATGGGATTTCCTAGCACCCAGCGGGGCAGGACTCCCATCTGGTGCATGTCTACATCCTAAAGTCTTCCAAATAGGAGGAAAGAAAGGACAAGCTATAGAGGGAAGAGTCTTAGCTCAGGGAAAAGAAAAGCCACAGGTCCAAAGGCATAAAAAGCTTTGAGAGCCAGGGCTGTAAGTTCAGGTTCTCATAGCTCCTGTACCACCAATTGCAAGGACAATTACTCCCATGACACGGGTGGTGATGCTACTGAGGATGACACCGAGGGTAACCACTCCAATCCCAAAGAATACAGCACGGTTTTCACACAGGTCTGACTCCAGATCCTACATCCTCTCCACCACCCTCCTCAATTAGTAGTCATTTCACTGATTATGGATTGGAAGCAAGATTGGAGCACATGTGAGCAAGACAAAACATTTTTGTCCCCTGGGACCATGTGACCATTCAGATTCCTTTTAAGTTCAGCTTGTTTTTCCAGCTTGTCCTAAAACCTATAAGCATGCAGTTTCTAAAATAACATTCCTGACAGGAAGAGAAAGCCTAGGTAAAAATATTAATGATGGCTGATGTTATGGAACAGCAACTATGTGCCAGACTGTTCTAAGAGCTTCCCAAGCATTAATCATTTAAATCCTCAGGTATTCTTTCAGATACAGCAAACCTATATCAAAGTAATTATAATTTGTCTTTATTTCCATTATCAAATTGCATGTCACATATTTTCAACTGCTTCAACTTACCAACAGAGAAATGGAAGTGTCCTTTAATTATCATCTCAAGGTTGCGTGCTGACAAGACTAGTGTTTCCCACAGAGTAGTTAGGAGAAAGCTCAGATTTACAGACATCACAAAATTGTCACCTCCAACATGTTGCTTGGCCTGAAAGTTATTTTCTATTTATTCTACAAGTCAAACTATGGGAAGGTGAAATAAATGCCTGAAACCTTCCAGGGATCATTCCTTTGTCTGCAGGGACTAATATTAATTCCAGGTACATGTTCAAATGAATGAGCAAATACGTCATTGGGACAGAGGCTGAGAACACACAGTGTCTGCACGATGGTGTTCCTTCTCTCTTGTTCTCCTTTGTTACCTTTGCTCTGTCTGGCTTTCTCCCTTCCTCATTCCTGGTACCAAGAGTCAAAATTACTACTAGATTTCAAGTATAAAATTGATAGGGGGAGACTTTTCTGAGAAAGCTCTTCACATTCTTCTTATAAGGAGGGAGGCAGGGGAGAAAGAAAGAAAGGAGAGACTACATCATTTCAGGCAAGTGTCTGTAACTTCCTGCCAGACCAGTTCCCAAAACTGGCAAAAGTATTATTCCAGAAAAGGTTCTCATCCTTCCAAACCCAGTTTCCCAGCCACAGTTAGAATCAATTGCCATCAAACTGGATCTTCTCGGAGAGCATGCAAAGAGCATTGCTTGTAAAGCTGAGGAAAAAAAAAAATCATTTCCAGAAAGTCTTTGAAGGGCAAAGTGTTGATCTAGGGCTGCTATTGACTTGTCCTGAAAATATGTGGGAGGGGAAGCACCAGGGGATGACGGGAGTTTGTGAAAACTGCTGGAAATAAAATGCAAATGGAATTACCCATGATGGTCTTTTTTATTTGAAATAATTTTGTAAACAGAAGTTTACTCTTAAAGGCTGGCAGATTTTTGCGATTTGTTTAAAAACTTTGGACATTTACTTCGATATTTTATCCTTGTTTTATCCACCGTGCTTTACAGGGCTCACTACCTTATAAAGATGCTTGATACATAAACCGACAATGGGTGGAAGTAAGAGAGAAGAAAGAATCACTCTTTGCCCCTGACCTCAGGCAAAGGGAACACAGAAGAAACATGTCAAAATGTGCAATATCTGTAGTCAAACAATAAATGCTGATCGAGGTTTGACTTAACCCCAAATATAGAACCTATAGTACCCAAGTCAACATGATAAATTTTTTAAAATTTCTAATCAGAATAATTCTCTACAGCTGAACACCTCAAGATGTGTTTGAGATGCTGATGAAAAGCTTACAGGCAGATGTTATGATTTGTCAGGTCAAAAGCAATATTTTGGGGTTTTTTTTTCTTGCTGGAAAAAAGGATCTGCCTCTAACATTATTAAAGTCTGATAGGAAAAGTCTGTTTTTAAAACGTGTCTCTACCTTCAGAGAATTCCAGACGCTAATGGCTTTCAAGTAATTCTTATACACTTTAGAATAAATGACATTCTTAAAAAATGTCTGAGTTGGTATTTACACGTATTCATATTCCCCAAGCTTCCTGTCTAGTTTGTCAATGCTCACATATGTCCTTAAGAATAATGCTTTAAAAGGAGAAAAAAATGCAGTGCCAGAAACTGTAAAAATCACAAGAAGAGGCCCATATTTCACCCATACATATGCACCCCACCAAAGGTAATGGAATTTATCTTTGGGCCAGCAGCTTTTTCATGGTAAACTCCCTGAAATTTAGAAGGGTACTCTTAGTCTGTTGATTTCTGTGTCTCCTAGATGCCAAGGGATGTCCTAATTAACGATATGCCGCAAAATCGTCATGTGTTGGGACTGGTAGGAGTCAAACCTGCCGTCCAATAGGCAGACCTGGTTGCTGAGGGCTGCAAGGTTGTGTCGCACATATTTGGCAGCATTTCTAGTGCTTGGTACCACTTTGCAATGCTCAGCTTTGGCAATCTTGACCAGCAGGTTCAGAGTCCAGGCCCACAGGCCAGGTAGCTACAACTTACACCCCTTCCAGGTGGAAGAGTAGAGATTCAGGAATATCAGGACCATTCCTCTCTGGGGGCATGAGCAGAAATAGAGGGGGCATGCTTTGTTTCTGCTCAACCTGCAGTGGAAAAGCTGCCCTGATTCTTCATCTAAGGAGGTTGTTCTTGACATGTCAAGAGTCTCAGAGCACACTGTTCTTCTCCTGTCCCATCACTCATCACTGTTGTCTCTCTTGATTGCAATGCTCTCCTCTCTCTCTCTCTCTCTCCCCCCTTCTCTCTCTCTTTCTCTCTCAGCCAATGCAAGCAAAATACTATGTCCAAGTCATAGCCAGCCTTCTTGCTATGTCCTCACATGGTGCAAGGGGCCAGGAGCTCTCTGGGGTGTCTCTTATAAAAACACCAATCCTATTTATGAAGGCTCCAGCCTCATGACCTAAGCACCACCCAAAGGCTCCACCTAATACTGTGGTCATCCCTGGGGGTTAGAACGGCAACGTAGAAACCTGCAGGGTAAGGAGACATACTCAGATCGTAGCATTCCAGCCCTGGTCCCCCAATATTCACAACTTCTTCACAGGTAGAATACAACTCATTCTATTCCAACAGCCCCCAAAGTTTTTAACTTGTTCCAACATCAACTCAAGAGTCTCAGGACTAAGTGTCATCTGAGTATCATAAATTGGATATAGGTGAAAGTCGAGGTGTGTTCATCCCCTGAGGCAGACTGCTCTCCGGCTGTGAACCTGTGAATTGACCCAAGTGATGTGCTTCCAAAATACAATGGTGAGTCACACATAGGATAAGTATGCTCACTCCAAAATGGAGACACAGGAAGAAAGCAACCATCTAGAAGATCTAAAACTTGAGTACCACTATGGGGAAGGGGTTCCCCCTTCCAAAGCTTTGTGTGGCATGTCCCCATGGCTCCGTTAGGCACAGCTCATTCTGCATCTCTCATGAGTTGGAGTCCTTTCTGGTCTCGGTGGCCCTCTTGAGCTGAATCCTAGGACAGCCTCACCCCACTGCTCTCCTAGGCACAGTCCTACTAAGGGCTCTGCACAGAGGCCTCACCTCCACAGCTCTTGCAACTCTGTGTATCTGCAGAGAAGGCACCAGGCTGATGGCGCCGCCTGTGTCCTCCAGAGGGACAGCCCCCAGGCCAGCATGGTACCTGGGTCGCCCTAGAACAGAACATGGAGCAGCTGCCCAGAGTGGTACCAGAATGTGAGTAGACAAGCCAGTGATGTGAAACAGCTTTGAAATCATTCTGCCCGGCAGGCCCTTGCACTCTGAGGCTATGGTAGGAAGGGGACCGACCCTAGGATCTCTGAAGTGCCTTTTGGAGTCATTCTTCTGGCAAGCCTGGCTTCTGTTTAGATAGCTGACTAATCTCAAAAAATCATTTGGCCACACTTTAATTCTCTCCCAAGCACAGCTTCTTATTTCTTTCAGCATGGAGAAGCTGAGTATTTTCCAAATTTTCAACTATTGTTTCCCTTGTGATTAAGTTTCCCCTTTAAATCATTTTTCTCTTCTTGCATTTTAGTATAAGCATTCAAGAAAATCTGGGCTGCTCCTTCAAGACTTTGCTGAGACATTTCTTTAGTCAAATACAAAATTCTATTGCTCACAAAATCTACCTTCCACAAAACAAGGGGACATGAACACAACTTGGCCAGGCTCTTTCCCACTTTATAACAGAGAGCGCTCTTCCTCCAGCATCTGCTAACCAGTAACATGTTTCTCATTTCCATCTGAGCCTCATCACCATGACCTTTACCATCCATCTTTCTACCAGAATCCTGTTGGACTACTTTGGTATTCCCTGCAAAGACTGGGGCTTTCTCTACAGCTCTTTTCTTCTCCTAAGCCCTAATGAGAATCACCATTAATAGAGCTTTTCTACAAGCATCTACAAACTCTCCTAGCATCTGCCCATTGCCAGGTTTCAAAGCCACTTCATTTTTAGGTACTTGTTTGAACCCTTCTCCTAGTGCTAACTTTCTGTCTTAATCTCAGGCATTAGGATACAAATATGTTTTAGCAGGAGGGCCAGCATTCAACCTACTAGGGACCATTTCAGGTCAGCTGCCTACCATGGTGTCTGGGTTGTATACAGTTACTGATCCATAAACATTTGTTAAAAGGAGAAAAAAATGCTTCTGGCTCCCTTTGCAGAGCTTTCTTCTTTTTTTTTTTTTTTTTCTTCTAAGTGTCTCACCATTGGCCTGACACCACAGGCTAAATCTCTTGACCACCATCTGTTTCCATACTTCCCCATCCGCAAGATGACCCATGTTCTCTGCTCTAAGCTAATAGTGTCGGGAAGTATAATTAGAGATCATCACGGCTGTGATAGTTCCCATGACTTTGTATTTCATGGAGCAGTATACTTAAAATATATTTTAATTTTTTTAAAATAAACTCTATACCCAACATGGAGCTCAAACTCACAACCCCAAGATCAAGCAAGAGTCACACACTCTCCTGAGCCAGGTACCTCTTAAAATATATTTTAAAACAGAAGGGGTACAGATGTTTATAGGGTTTGTCAGCATTGCATTTTGCCAAAAACTCATTTTTTGAAGTCTACTGACTATCATGACTGGCTCATGAAATATATTAATAACTGTGAAAATATAAGAAAGACTTCATTTGAAACTAAGGAATCAGCAACAGTTTTATAGAGACAGCCCAAATATGGCCCAGCAGCATCATGGGGATGAGCTAGCACAGATGCACCTGCCCAAGTTCAGGAGCTAGTCCAACTATCCCATCTGACAGATAGAAAAAACAAGACATAAGATGTGAAATGACTTTTCTAAGATCACAGAGCAGAACAGGGAATAGAACTCAAATATCACAGTTTATTTGATGATAATTACTATTTTTGATAATCATGATTTTTTCTAATAGCAACCAACAGGCAATGGGCACCTGCTGTGTGTCCATCACACACCGACAATATGCTGTGTTAACCACAGAGCCTTCATTGCATCAACTATAATAATGAGCATAAGACATGCTAACATTTACTGGCTTCCAACTTAGCCACTGTGCTAAGTGCTTTACACACAATATCCTCTCTAATCTTCACAATGATCCTATGAGGTAGCAACAACTACCGTACCCGTTTCCAGATAAACAGACAGCAGCTTAGAGGGTGTAAAGGTGATGACACATCATGAGCAGCAGAGCTGGAGAGAGGATCCAGGCCAGTTTGAATCCCTTTGTTTAAATCGTGATGCTCAACTACTTCCTTCTTCCTCAACAACTTCCTCTCCACAGGCTCTCTCCTCTCAATGGTGAAACATGTCTAAACATTTTCCATTGCTTCTACTACTCATGTAAGAGTTTTTCCTGCTCTGGAATCCTCCCTGCAGTGGCAATTTCACATTAGAGAAGATATTTTTGCTGAATGGCTAGAATCTAGGCTTCTGGTTGCTGAAGCCCCAGAATGAGGTACCAAGAGGTATCCACAAGAGTCTCCACATTGCCTCCTCTGAAGCCCACAATGGCCCCAGTGCCTCACTGCCACCCTGTGATGCGTCCCTTTTTCTCTCTCTCTCCACCCAGCTATCTCTTCCTCTGTCCTATGAGGAACCAATGCTTTGCATATTTTGAGAAGCTGGCCTGCACCATATAATTTCATAGGTAAGTCTCATTTACCTTTAGTGTATAGTTCGTCAAAGTGGTTTGTAATCTCCACATTTTATAGACATTGACCATAATAAGAACAAGTTTTTACTATGCACCACTGTAAGCTAAGACTCAGAGATTTTACCTGAAACGCAGTAATACAGCCCAGTGACCCAGTGGCTAAGGGTGTGAGCACTGGAACCAAACACCTGAATCTTGTCTTTGTTACTAGCTGTGCAACCCTGAGCAGATTATTCAATCCATTCTGTAGCCTAGTCTCCTCAGCTGTAAATTGGGGATTATGATGATAATACTAGTATTCACCACAAGATAATATTATGACAATTAAATAAAATAGTTCACCTAAAGGACTTAGAACAGTGCCAGGACTAGTGAACTTTCAATAAATAGGAGCTGGTATCATCACACAAATTATCCTATCTGATCTTACAATTGTATAACTGTCGTTAGTCATGTTTTTTTCCCAGGGAGCCTGAGTGATTTTATCCAAAATATCACAATTAATAGGTCAGAGCACAGGGATCCTGGTTATTTCCACTAGGTCACCTGAATCATATTCTGCTTCCTTTTCCCCTTTGCCACAGTCGCCCTAGCAGCAGACTGACTTCTCCCCTTGGGTGTCAGTTAATATAAGCACAGAGCTTATATTACATTTTGAAATAGTAATAATTATATTATTAATAAATATATTATCTTGGAGATTCAGAGCATAAATGGAATGTAGTGAGGATAATTAATATATTAGCTAAATGCATCAACTAAAGTTAATGAGATCACATTTCAGATCAAACTCTTAAAATGGGCTGCATGATTCAATTCTGCCCCCAAGTTTTCCTTCTTCTTTTAGCAGTTTGCTTTTTAACAACACACGGCCCTTTCTTTCTGAAAGTAGATCTTTGGTATTTTGAAAATACAAGCAGATAATAAATGTTGCACAACATAACTACAAAAATAGAACTTCATACTAACATCCATAAAATGGCATAGATATTAAAAGTGGAAATCAAATAGAAATTAAAGCAATAACTAAATTCAATGCTTCTAATGCAAACTTCTAAGATTGCCCTGTGGAGGGTTCTAACTACCATTTCCCCCACTCCTCATTGCAGTCCAGGAACTGTGCTGTGAGGGCACATTTTACATTTTCCTGTGAGGGCCATTTTGCATTTTCGTCTGTGATGCTCCATAACCTGGTAGGCACAACAGATCCTCCACTCCCATAAATGCTGCAAAGGAAGATGTTTTAACTTTGCACCATGTTCAGAAGTAAGAGGAGTCCTTGCACTTAGAGAAGCCAGACAGCCAAGGCTCTGGCAAGGTATAAAGCACAGCTGTGGAAATCACTCTGTGAATGGCACATAGCTCAGCCAATGAGGGAGCCTTAAGAGCATTGTGGTGTGTATATTGTGAAGAATGGTTTGTGCTGGACATCAGTTTGCAAGACTGCCTGGTAGGAGAGAAGGGAACCTGTGCGTCTTAAAGTGAAACTTCTCAAGGACAGAACAATATCCTGCTTCCTTATCTCTCTGTACCCTTCACTTGGCACAAACGAGGCACAGACCGGCGCTGGAGGCTGAAAGGACAACAGTGGCCCACAGGCAGTGATGCAGAGTCACCAAACCCAACTCTTCCTTTGGCTAATAATCATGTCCTTAGCAGTATTTGATCTTACTAAGACTCACTTTTGTCATTTTAAAAGTAAATCATAATTGGGATACCCATCTCACCGAAGAATCATGATGGATAAATAAATTGATGTTGTAAAAAATTGCTTTGCACACTGCACTATAAGAGGTTTGATTATTTTAATTATTAATTTGGTAATGGGGCTCCAATGTGAAAATTTGATTAACTGCATAATTATCTGTGGGTCAAGAGTGGGAATTTCCTAATGGCAGGAGTCCTACATTCAAAAGAAACATCCACATTACATATTTACCCTCAATCCACTGACACATGTGTATTTCTGAACTTTCAAGAAAAACATTAGGAAAAAATTACTAAATAATTGGGAAGTTATGTTTTGTAGGAGGTTGCTTAGATCATGCCTTTTTATTTTAGAAAAATATTTGTTTTGTTTAAAATTATGGTAATAGATGTTTAGTGTATTATTTATCAAGATGTATGTAACATAAATAAGCAAGAAAATAATGAGTCAATTGTAATTTCATTACCTCAAGATGACCTCATTAAGAGTATTAGCTAAACTTGCTAGTTTTTTCTACATATACATATATGAACATTACATATACTAAAAGTAGATCACACAAGATACATTTTTTTGCTTACTAACACTACATTAGGTACATTTTTACATGTTAACATATGTAGTTTTGTAATATTATTTTTTAGAGATTTATTTATTCTACAGAGAAAGAGAGAAAGCATGTGCACAAAGGGAGGGGCAGAGGAAGAGGGAGAGAAAATCTCCAGCAGATTCAGTGCTGAGGGCAGACCTGGACACAAGGCTTGATCATGACCTGAGCTAAAATCAAGAGTCAGATGCTTAATCAAGTGTGTCACCAAGTGTGTCACCAAGGATGCCTACTACTTGGCATCCTGTAGTAGTATTTTTAGCAGAGGCATAATTTTCTCTTATATCTATGTGGGATAATTTATTCACCAATGACTTCTTTTGGACATTCATTCCCAATGGGTTTACCATAAAGATGAGCATATTTTACATAAATAGTTTTATGCTCTTACAGTTTTTCCTTGGGATGAATGTGTCAGTGTAAAATTGTTGGAAAATAATTTTTTTAAAGATTTTATTTTATTTAAGATTTTATTTATTTATTTGGGAGAGAAAGTTTAAGAGCGTGAGTGGGTTGAAGGGCAGAGGGAAAAGCAGACTCCCCATTGAACAGGGAGCCTGATTTGGGACTCGATCCCAGAACTCCGGGATTATGACTTGAGCTGAAGACAGATGCTCAATGAACTGAGTGACCCAGGTGCCCCTAAACATTTTATTTTCAAGTAATCTGCACACCAAATGTGGGACTCAGGCTCACTATCCCAAGACCAGGAGTCACATCCTCCACCAACTGAGGCAGCCAGGCACCCCAGAAAATACATTTTAATATAAATTTTAAGGGATATATAGATCTTTAAGTATATTAACTTAAACTACAAATTACAAATTAAACTACAAAGCAGATACTAATTTACACTCTTACTAGCATTGCACAGGGTTGCTTGTTTCTATATATTCTCATCTGCACTCAATGATATTAAAAAGAGCTTTGCCAATCCGATAGGTAAAAATTGTTATGTAACTGCTGTTTTAAGTAGTATTTGATTACTAAAGAGAACATACAATTTTTGTATACTTATCAGACATTTAAATTTCTTCTTTAAAAAAATGCCTCTACATATGTTCTTAATTTTTTTCCACTTTGATGCTCACTTAAAAAAAAAAAAAAGATTTATTGAAGCAAAGTAGGCAGCCTTTAAAATGGCTCCAAAATAATCCTTGCCTTCTGGTATTCACACAGTTGTGCGATCACCTCCCCCTGAGAATGGCCTGGAAATAATCAGTTTCCTCTAATGAACAAAAGGAGGCAAAAGTCATGGGATGTCACTTCTGAAAGCAGGCTACAAAAAAGATGTAACTCCCACATTGCTCATTTGCTCTTCCTGTCTTTACTTTCTCCATCTCTCCTTCTCTCAGAGCCCTCGCTCTGGGAGAAGCAAGTTCCCATGCTGAGTAGCCCTGTGGAAAGAACCGAGTGGCAAAGAAATAACATTTCTAACCAACATCCAGTGAGGACATGAGCCTTGCCAACTGCCATGAGAGCGAGCCAGGACATAAATATCCTGTGACCCGTTGACAAGCACATGAGTGCGCTTAGAAGCAGATCTTTCCCTGGTTGAACCTTGAGATGACTCAGGCTCCGGCCAACACCTTCACCAAAGCCTTCTGAGCAAGAAGCCACAGATTCCTAACCCA